>NC_142464.1:112878228-113503228 GCF_049115385.1 Moschus berezovskii
GTCCAAAGGGTCCACTTTGACCCCAATGACCCAAGAGTTGGGGCCTCTGCCACCCCCTGGTCCAACTCTGTCGGGTTTATGGAAAATAAAGAAGCAAAGCCCAGTGGGGGTGCAGGTGTGTGATTTAGTTCAGTGATTTAGAGGCTCATACATGACCCTCAATGCCCTTCCCTCCATGTCCACCTCCTTGAGTCCATAAGAAGGTCCAGATTTGGGTTGGGCCTCAGTCATGGAAACCCCTCATTGTCACAGGCCTTATTGGCTTTTCTCTCCTAGTGGTAGGCCACACAGCGCCCCCCACAGGTGTCTACACCCTGATCCCTGGAACGTGTGAAGATGTTATGTTACATGGCAATTGACTCTGCTGGGGTGATTAAGGTTACTGGTTTAAGATTTGGACATTAACCTGGATTATCTAGGTGGGTCTCAATCACTGGGGGACTTCCCTGGTGGCTCAGTGGTAAAGAATTTGCTTGTGATTCAGGAGACCCAGGTTTGATCCCTGGGTCGGGAAGATCCCCTGGAGAAGGAAATGGCAACCCACTCCAGTATTCTTGCCTGGAGAATCCCATGGACAGAGGAGCCTGGCGGTCTATATAGTCCATGGGGCCACAGAGAGTCAGACATGACTGAGCGACCAAATGACAACAATCACTGGAGTCTGTAAATGCAGAGGTTTCTCCAGCTGGGGTCAGAGAGATGCGGCAGAAGAGATGACAAGTGTGGGCAAGACTTAATGTTCCGGATGCAGGGGCCATGTGCCAGGACCAGAGAGAGGCCGCTGGGAGGTCAGGGCGGGCCCAGCCAACAGCCACAAGGAAACAGAACCTCGTTCTACAAGGAACTGGATTCTGCCGACACCTGAAGAAGCCTGGAAGCTTCCAGAGTCTCTGATGACAGCCCAGCCAGCAACACCCTGATTTTGGCCTAGGAGGCCCAGAGAAACCAGCAGCATCCGCCCGACTTCTGACGTTCGGCTCCCTGGGATAATATGGGGTGTGATCATGGCAGGGGGGGGTGTTGCTATGGCAGCAGCAGGAAACAGTCCTCCTCCTCCTTCCCTGCCCCCTCACCATGCTTCCCGGGCTCACCTGCCCCCGGGGCCTCAGCTCAGGATCTGCTTCTGGGGGAACACTAAGCACGGATCAGAGAGCAGATCCCACATCAGGGCCATGAAGACCACTCCAACCTGGGAACGAAGCCCTCAGCATACCTTGACTTTTGCCCTTGCGCCAAAGTCCCTTCCAGGGGCTGCGAGTCAGAGGGGGAACCAGACAGGGGCTTGTGGGCTCCTACATGGGTGGGGGAGGCAGAGGAGACCCAGGTCCACAGGCGAATGCATGGGAGGTCAGCTGCTGAGAGTGTATTAGAGACACACAAGACGCACAGGGGCTGGGACCTTTGCGTGGGGACCCTCAGCTGGCGGGGAGGCCTCACCTCTGGTGAACAGCTCTGGAGGCTTCCTGAGCTCCATCCACCATCTCGGCTCTGGACGAAGGATCGGTGAATTCTTGCTTTTTCCGCAGCTTGTAATCTTCCATTCTCTCACCTGAAAGTGAAAGTCGTGCGTTCATGTCTGACTCTTTCCACCCCATGGACTGTAGCCTGCCAGGCTCCTCTGTCCTTGGAATTCTCCAGGCAAGAATGCAGGAGGTGGGTAGCTGTTTCCTTCTCCAGGGGATCTTCCTAACCCAGGGATCAAACCCAGGTCTCCTGCATTGCAGGCAGATTCTTTACCAGCTGAGCCACAAGGGAAGCCCAAGAATACTGGAGTGGGTAGCCTATCCCTTCTCTAGGGGATCTTCCTGATCGAGAAATTGAACCAGGGTCTCCTGCATTGCAGGCAGATTCTTTACCAGCTGAGCTACCAGGGAAGCCCACATAACACACGCTGATCAAGCTGGGTGTTTGAAGGACTGACACTGTGCTGGGAAGGGGCCAGGTGCTGGGATGCAGAGATGAGCAGGGCACACCTGCTCTCAGGCGTGCTGTTTACCAGTCCCATGGTTCACCCTGGGAAGCACTTCGCGTGCATGAGGAAGCCACAGTTTTCATCACACCCCACACATCGATGAGGGCAGTACCCCAGCTCTGCCTGCATCTGCTCAGCCCTGCTTTCTTTTAAGTATCAGAAGAAAGGGAAGCCTAATAAGAGAGGGGCAACATTAAAAGTCCACCGCAAACGGTTAAAAGTCCACACCAGGAAAGAAAACCATCCTACACGAACCACTATACGCATGCAGTGAGTCCTGCAGATGTGCGTGCTGAACTGGGTGCTTTCCAAGGAGCTGAGAGGTTTGGTTTCTGAGTCCGAGGTGCACTGATCCATAGATCAGAACATGCTTCTTCTCCTTCATTTTTTTTTTATTATTTAAAACAATGGTATATTTTGAAACAGATGATGACGATCATAATTATTTTCGACTGGATTCTTACTACCACCTGAATTAACTGCCTATTTATTGGACCACAACCATAACAATATATATTTATATATATTTTCATATTTCCACATATATATATTTCATATTTCCTAGTCATCTTGTGCATGCTGTGTCCTAAGTCATCTCAGTCGTGTCTGACTCCTTGTGACCCCACTGACCATAGCCCACCAGGCTCCTCTGTCCATAGGATTCTCCAGGCAAGTGGGTTGCCATGCCCTTCTCCAGGGGAATCTTCCCGACCCAGGGATTGAACACAAGTCTCTTTTGTCTCCTGCGCTGGCAGGCAGGTTCTTTACCACTAGCGCCACCTGGGCTAGTCATCTCAGAACGTGCTTATTCTTAGCTAGCCGCTGCATTTACCTAGTTACACTCACCTAGTTGCCATCAACAGGCCACTGACCTCCCTGGACCCAGGCTTTCTAGAATTAATAGAAAGGACCATCCTGGATGATCCCCAGGGGCACAGCATTCTAGGACTGAATGGAAAAAGGAGTTCATGTGATCAAGTTTCATCATTTCAAGGCATTTGTTGAGAAATCCTCCCATTAAGTTGGGGTATCAGGGAAGCAGGAAATTAGAGCTGAGGGGATGCAGGAAGGGTGACCCCAAGGCTAGCCCCACAACTGGGGAAACTGAGGCTTAGAGAGGGGATGTGAACACCCTGGTTCCTGAATGTTCCACAGGGATGATCAGTCACGTCTGCCTCCTGCTAAAGGACACCTACCCTTACTTGAGAAAACGATCAGGAAGGATCTGTAACCAGCTGGCAGATTTCTGGGCAAGTCCCAGATTTTATTTGAATGTAGAGCCCTAGTTCCCCAGGGCAAGGGCAGGAAAAAAGCAGCAGCTGAGCTCATTGAGCAAAATAAGATTCACGGAAGACCTGTCCCAGGACCAGCTGCCCGTCCCTCATCTAGGGATTGTGGACAATCCAGGAAAAACCCATCAGAGAATATGGGATTCTACCCTGCTCCAAAGCCCCGGGTGTAGGACTGTTACAAGAAGAGACTTTAAGGAACTGGTTTTTGTCTGTTACTCCACGATGCTCTTGCTGGCCCTGGGGGTCTGGTCTGCCCCATCCCCCACGTGGCCTCTTATGAGAGCCCACAGGGAAAAGCTGGCTCTCATGCGTGAATGTGCCCACATATGGGCCACTGGCCTGCTCTTACTCATTGTCCCTGTGGCAGCTTAAACTGAGGGGACTTCTATCTCTTTGGCCACCAGGAAGTCCAGAGGCAAACGCATGTCACCTCTTAGTAGGGATGTGCTCACATATGTCCCAGATGATGACCGAACCATAACTCCGTCTCACTGTCCTCTCCTTGTCCTGATTCATCTACTGAAAAAAAAAAACCCTGTTGTACTGTACAGATATGTTTCTTTAAGTGCTTTTTCAAAAGCCTTTGGGGGACAAGCCATTGTCATTGAAAGTGTTAGTCGCTCAGTCTGACTCTGTGACCCCATGGACTGCAGCCCACCAGGCTCCTCTGTCCATGGGATTCTCCAGGCAAGAATACTGGAGTGGGCAGCCACTCCCTTCTCCAGGGGATCTTCCCAACCAGGGACTGAACACAGGTCTCCTGCATTGCTGGCAGATTCATCTAAGCCACCAGGGAAGCCAAGGTGGCTTCAAGGTGGTTTGGGGGAAAGGCAAGGATAAATAAATGGATAAAGCATCAAAAAAATTAAATCCCCTTAAATAACCATTTGAAAACGCTGACATCCCGCCCCATCCCCAACTAACAGCACATCTGGCTCGCTGCTGGCAGGGCTTCCTCATGGAGGGCACCATACCCTGTAGGGTCTTCAGATGCTGCAGCCTTCTCTCCTCGTGATCCTGCATGACCCTCCCAATCTGCTGGTAATATGCCTGCACGAGCCGACTGATGCCAGGGCTGGTCACGTAGACACTCTCCACGGCTGCCTCCATCAGCGTTCTCTGTGGGCAGGAGGGGAAAGTCTTAGTAGAGGGCACACACAGAGCCAGCTATGGCCAACACAGTCCTGGTTCCCATAGTCCACTTATTCCCAAACTTGGCTGGTCCAGAGCAGGTAGAGAGTACCTGGCTGGTTTAAACCAGCATTGATAATCTTATTTTCCTTGGTCAGGGATGGTCTGACACTGGGTGTATGACTCAATTCTGAGCAATGAGATGCAATGTTAGGGAGAGTCTGTTGAGGGCCTACCTTTCCCCAACATTAAGCAAAGCCTTGGTGAGGGTGATAGACTCTGCTGTTTCCCTCTTCTGGCCGGGAGACAGACTGATGTCTGGAGCAGCAGTAGCCATTTTGAGACCATGAGGCAACAAAACCGACACCAAGAATGATGGATCAAAAAGAAAGAGGCTGGTCCTTGGTCACATCACTGATTCTCTGTGCCAGCCTGGAACCACCACATTTCTTGTTATGTGAGATCAGTAACTTCTGTTTATTTAAGCACAGATTTCTGTCACTTGCAGTTATACGCAGTCCTCAATGACACACCTTCGGACCCAAAGCAGAACAGAGAAGAAACGCTGGGATGCTCTATCACTGCGGACATGTTGGTTGGGCACTCGTAAAGTCATCACCTTTTACCTCGTAAGATGATGGGAAAAGGTCGGGTTTGAGTCCCCATTTCAGCAAACATTTATTAAATGGCTTCAAGCTTTGGGCAAGAAAAAAAGTGCCTATTCGTTATTGAGTGATTCGTTATGTTCCTAGGGCCGAGAAATACACCCAGACGTGCCAGCATGGATGGAAGCCGTGGAGGTGAGGAGGGCTGCAGCTCAGGATGCAGAGGAGATGAGAGCCCGTCTCCTCACCCCTAAGTCCTGCTCCTCCCTTACTGCGGCCGCTTCTCTCTCCTGCTCCATCCAACATTCACATCTGACTCCGCCCCCAGGGACTCGGAGCTCTGGCCTTGCACTTCCGGTGAGGAGCCCCCACTAATGGCCTTCCTTGGATTTCATTTAGCACATGTAACACAGAAGACAGGACGTCCCTCTTCTTCCCTCTCGAGTCAGCAAACCCCTCTGCACATCACACCTTCTGTCCCTCTGGCCTCCCGCCACAGCGGGGCGGTGTCCACCCCTTTGCATTGCAGCCCTCTTCCCTTCTCCTGGCCACCCTCCTCCCCAGTTTTTCCAGCTGGTGTACCACTCAGGTCTGCAAACACACTTGCTCTAGAATCTCCAATGTTTCAGCCCTCTCTCGATCCCCCTCGGCACTGCCTGCATCTCAGCTCCCATCCAGTACAACTTCTCAAGGTTAGCCTGTCCTCTCCCAGTAGATGGTAAGCTCCCTGAAGTCAGGAATGCTGCCGCCTGGCTCCTCTGTCCCAGCACCTGCCACAGGGCCTGAGGCCAAGGGGCCCTGAGAACAGAGGTCCAGTAAAGAACATCCTTCCAGACACTGGGCCCAGGTTCTGTCTGGTGGGTGTGTGTCTGGTGGGGGTCCACTGTCTAACCCTGACTCAGAGTCACTTGGAGAAGCCGAGGACAAGATTTGCCACACGTGCATTTCATTCTGTTTTCACGTAATGACCACTGATTAGGTCAGAGTTGTAAGGTTTTAGGGGACGGAAGAGACTCTCCCAGCATCACTAGCCCTGAGGTCTGGACGATGAAGTGTGGCAGACACGAGAGATCTGGAACGAGATGGGGTGTTTCAGAATTGAGGGGCCAATCTCTCTGCTGTGCAAGTGAGTGACTTTATGTAAATGAAGGGACTCATAGACATGCCCTTGAGGGTCCTGGCATATCCCAGATGGGTCTGCTGCCAGCCCAAATCTGAAACACCTCCCGTGGATACCACCACAGACTCTCTCTGCTGAGATCTGCAACACGTGGGGGTACCCTGCCTTTTCTTACAGCTTGGGGGAGGAGGCAGGCAAGGAGAAGTCAAGCACGTGCTGGTCATTCCAGGCATTACCAGCCTCCAGTCCCAGCCACTCACTGAGGCTGGGAGGCTTTAAGCATGTCTTCTGCCCAATGAAACTCCTCAGTCTTCCCACCTGAACACTGGGAAGAAAAATTATCCTTTCCGGTCAAGGGCTGCGGTAAGAGCCCAGTGAGATAAGGCTGTCAAAGCCCCATCCACCCACCCCTCCATTAGAAGGGCAATGCCCACATCACTTCTTACGAAGGCGGTTTTCACTCTGTGGTTTGTCGTAACTCAGTGCAAAGAGAGAACCACGGCTTTCTCAGGTCAGACTGATGTTAGCAGCAATGGTCAGCCATCAGGGACAATTTCACCAGCGCTCAGGTTCCCACAGAGATGGCCAAGGGCAGGAAGGGCCTGCCCCTGGGGTAGGGACTTAGGCTCAGACTCCGTTATCTGCCACTGACTCACTGGGAGGCTCTGGCTGAAATGACATTCCTCTCGGGGCTGCTGCAAGGACCGAGCTAGTGCTCAGAAGGACGGGAGACAGGGCCGGGCAGCAGGCAGAAATCATCACCGCTCCATGGGGCAGGCGTTCCCTCTTATTGGGGGAGGAAAGGCAGCTCAGAGGCAAAGAGCTCTGCAGGGCCCGAGGCTCCTGGGCAGGCCCAGCTGCTGCTCTGCTCAAATCCCTCCTCTCGTTCACCCCGACCCCTGCCTCTAGTCCCCTGGGCTCCCCGGGGGCTGGGGCGGCCCCACACCTTGAAGTCGTCTGTGTCCTTGGCCCGGCTCCTGGAGGCCGTGTTCCGCGCGTGGCCCAGCAGCGCCTGCCCGATGGCGCGCTCCATGTGCTGCTGCAGGAGCTGCCCGACCTCCTGGGCCTCGGCCAGGAGCTGCTGCTGAAGCTGCAGGCGCGTCTGCTGTGCCTCCTCCTCCAGCCTGCCGGCCTCCTCCAGCACGCGCACCTCCTGGAAAAGTTGGGCAGGGAGAAGACTGGAGCCCCCCCATCGCCTGCAAGGATGCTCTGTGTGTATGTGGTACTCGCTCAATCGTGTCCGACTCTGCGACCCCACAAACTGTAGCCTGCCAGGATTCTCATGTAATTCTCTAAGCAAGAATACTGCAGCGGATTGCCATTCCCTGCTCCAGAGGATCTTCCTGAGCCAGGGATTGAACCCTGGTCTCCTGCATCGCAGGCAGATTCTTTACCATTTGAGCTACAGGGAAGTCAGTGGATGCTCTGGTCAGGACCAAACCAGGAGGTGGGGTCGGCCCTGCCTGGGATCCCAGGAAGGGTGGAGAAGGGGTAGGAAGTGGGCACCTCTGGGCTGGCAAAAACTTGTACACAGTGGATGAGCCTGGGGATCTTGACAATCCCTTCGGGCATTTATTGAGCACCAACAGTGTGCCCAGTGCCATCCGTGGCTTTTTACATGTGCAAGAACTTACTCATTCACCCCAAACACTTGGAGACCTGAACACTAGAAGTGATGAGGCCACAGAGGTGCAGAGATGCTGAGTAACTTTCTAAACGTCACACAGCAGAGAGGGTCCTCAGTCACCCCTGAGTCTGAGAGTTGTCGGGGGTATCATGGAAGCCAACCTAGGGCCCGTGGGGGTCCATTTCTTGAAGGAACAGGAGTTGGAGAAGGAGGTTGGGGAGTCGGAGGTAGGGCAGGAAGTGCTGCCTGCTTCCCACCAAGTCCTCCGGGGCCGAGAAAAAGAGACGATGAGCTTGTCCCTCACTTGTAGGTAAAAAAAAAAAATCAGCTTCTCATACAGCTCAGTGGCTATAGGGGACCTGGAGTCAGCCTGTTTGGGTTTAAATCCCAGCCCTGCAATTCACAGTCTTTCTTTAGATTTGTGAAAACCTTAAAATAGACCACAGAGCCCTTTTCTCAACTCCTGATGATGACTGCACCTATCTGTGTTCTGACTTCTTGTGCAACTTTAGTATAATTGTCATTATCATATACACTGCAAGCTTTGGGCATACTGGGTGCCCCCAAGAGGGGGTACCTATTGTGCCATTGTCCCCACCCACAACAATATGGGAGCAGGATTGCTTTTTTAAAATTTATTTATTTACTTGGGGGCTTTCCTGATGGCTTAGTGAGTAAAGAACCTGCCTGCAATGCAGGAGACACAGGAGAGTGGGTTCGATCCCTGGGTCGGGAAGATTCCCTGGAGGAGGCAAATGGCAACCCACTACAGTAGTTTTGCTTGAAAAATCTCATGGACAGAGAAGCCTGGTGGGCTACAGTCCAAGGGGTCACAAAGAGTCGGACACGACTAAGCACTCACTTAATTATTTGGCTGCACCAGGTCCCAACTGTGGCACACAGGAGCCTCAATTTTCATTGCGGCTTGCAGGATCTTTTTAGCTGAGGCACGCAAGATCTTTGATTTTTTCTCTCAGTTGCAGCATGCAAACTCTTAGTTGCAGCATGTGGGATCTGGTTCCCTGACCAGGGATCAAACCTAGGCTCCCACTGCATTGGGAGCAAGGAATCTGAGCCACCACCAGAGAAGTCCCCAGGATTGGGGCTTTGACTAAACCAGACGAACCCGGAAGCCAAGGAAGTGGCACTCCTGTTCTGGGATGGGCAGGCGGCTGATGCACGGTCTTACCAAGGCTCTGAGCAGTTGCCACTGGTGCTCATCCAGACACTGGGAGGAGCCCTGCTCCAGGGCGTGTTGTTCCCGCAGCTCCTGGAGAAGGCTCTTCTTCCCTGACAGCCTCATCTGGGTCAGGGTGGTGATGGTGCTGCCGCGGAGAGCCAGCCTCCGGAGAGCCGAGCGTAGGAGCAGTTCATGCCCCTGCAGGATGTACTGAGCGGACCTTTGGAAACAGTGGGGAGGAGGTTGGGGTGGGTGGTCAGTGTTCCTGGCTTCACTGAGTATGGTGGTTAATTTTATGTGTGAGCTTGACTAGGCCATGGGCTGAATGGACAGCTGATCAAATATCATTCTGAGAGCTGCTGTGAGGGTGTTTCTGGATGAGATTAACATTTGAATAAATGAGTAAAGCATATGGTCCTCCCTAAAGTGGGTGGGCCTTGTCCAATCAGTTGAAGATCTGAAGAGAAGAAAAGGCTCACCTAACCACAAGTAAGGGGCTACTCCTCCTGCCTGACTGCCTTGAGTGGGACATGGTTTTTCTTTGTACTTAAATTGGAACATTGGCTTTTCCTGGGTCTTGGGACTGCCGACCTTCAAACTGGATGTCACACCGTTAGCCCTCTGAGTTCTCAGGCCTTTGGACTTGGGACTGAAATTACATATTGGTTCTCCTGAGTCTCCAGCTTGCCTACTGTGGATCTTGTGACTTCTCAACTTCTCTATACCTGCACCTATGCATGCATGCTAAGTTGTTTCAGTCGTGTCTGACCCTTTGCAATTCTATGGACTGTGGCCCGCCGGGCTCCTGTGTCCATGGGATTCTCCAGGCAAGAATACTAGAGTGGGTTGCCACACCTTCCTCCAGGGGATCTTCCTGACCGAGGGATTGAACTCGTGTCTCCTATGTCTCCTGTATTGGCAGGGAAGTTCTTTACCACTAGCGCCACCTGGGAAGCCCACCTATATCTTTACCTCTGTCACCTATACTATATCTTCTATTGGTTCTGTTTGGAGTATCCTGACTAATATACTGACCCACTAAGAAACACCCCAAATAGTCATGCCCCACAGGGAACCTTCCCAGAGGCAATAGGTTAAAATTATCCCATCTTCTGCTGCCCATCCTCTTAGATGTGGGTGTACACAAGTTATACTCAGTCATCTGTCCTTTGATTAACCTTTTTAACTTTATCACATTCTGCCTCAAGTTTCAGATGCACAAATACAGTTGCCTTCAGTACATACCCACTCAAATTTCTTACATGACTCTCAAAATGAACACATTCAGAACTGAAATCATGAACTATTTTTGAGTTCCTGTCTAATGAGTTAAGTAGGAAACTCTGGTTTAGAGAGGCTCAACATTTGGTTTTATAACTTGAGGTATTTTCTTACAGCCTGAAAAGTTGAACAGAAAACTGTCAGTCAGTTTACCAAGGAGGAGAGAACCAGCCAACACTCCTAAGAATAAGGAATCATCCCTTGTAAAGACCTAATTTTGAATCAGCTAAATTCACCAATGGAGTGGTTGATCTGCCACTGTCTGAAATTCCTGCTGGAAGTAAGATAAATCCTGTCTGGAGAAAGATCCCATCATTCAAAGTCCTAAGTTATTACTATGATTTTTTAATAACACTGTCTAGCATTCAATAAAAATAACCAGACTTGCAAACAGATAAGAACTGACCAAAAATAAAGGAAAAAAAAACACCAGACAATAGAAACATACCCACAAGATATTGGATATTAAAATAGTCAGCTATAATGAATATGTTCAGGAAATTAAATGATAAGATGAATCTGAGGAGATAACTGGAAACTATGACAAAAATAAAGTGGAAATTCTAACTAAAAACACAGTAACCATCATTAAGAATTCAGTAGATGGACGCAACTGAAGAGTGTGACGTGGAAGAGAGTCGGAACAAGTTATCTAGACTGAACTACAAGGAAGAAAAATACAGAAGAGCATGTTAGAGGCAGACAGCCGAAGGAAAAAAATCCAATAAACATAAAACGGCATTCCCAGGGAGAGCAGGAAGAGAATAAGCAGAAGGGATATTTAAAGAGATAAAGATTCAAAATTTTCAAAGCTGATTAACGATAGCAAATTACAGATTCCAGAATCACTACAGATTTAGTAAAAACAAACAAACAGGAAGTGCACAGAAACCCACAACCATGTTTAGGCATATTATAATAAACTGATGAAAACCAAAGAACAAAAGAAAATCTTAAAAGCAATCAGAAACAACTGAAATCAGAAACAAAAGATTTCTTTAAAAGTATTTAAAAGACAGCGAAACTAGGATCTTATACCCAATGAAAACATTCCTCAAAAATGGTGATAGACATTTTTAGACAAACAAAATCTAAGAAAATTTGTCAGTAGCAAATCTAAAATAAATAGAAGCTTCATGCAAAAAGAAATACTCCTAGGTGTACACTTAAAGATGCAGGAAAGAATCAAGAGCAACATAAAGTGTAAATCTAAATGAATACTGACTGCGTAAACCAAAAACAGTATCTTGTGGAGTTGCAAATGTATAAAGAAAGTGAAAGTGAAAGTCTCTCAGTCATGTTCCATTTTTTGCAACCCCATGGACTGCAGTCCATGGAATTCTCTAGGCTGGAATACTGGAGTGGGCAGCTTTTCCCTTCTCCAGAGGATCTTCCTAATGCACGGATCAAACCCAGGTCTCCCACACTGCAGGCAGATTCTTTATGTAAAATGCCCAATAAGAAAAGCATTTTTCCTCTGTGAGGGAGAAACGAATGGAAATAAAGCATTCTACTGTCTTCAAAGAAGGAATATATTATTAACATATGCTATATTTTGGCACACAAAGGATGCAATTCAAAATCTCTGAACCATTAAAATCACAGTAAAAGAATATATAATGAATAAGCTAAATTATTAGTATATTATATACTACATATTATATATAAAGTATATATAATATATATTACATATAAATTAATTATATATTATATATAATATAATATATACTATATATATAATGTATAACTAATAACTAGAGAGAGAAAATAAAAAATAATAAAACACCTAAACCAAAAGAAGATAAGAGAGGCAAGGAAAAGCAACATAGAACAGGTTGGAAAAACATAAAACAAACAGAAAGGAGACAGATTAAAAATCCAAATATATTACCATAAAGTTTTACATTAAATACAAATGGACTAAATATTAGTACTACTAAAAGACATAGTTTTTGAGACTAGATAAACCTTCCAGCTGCTCACTACTGCCCTTAACTTGCTCACCAGATTCCCCCTACTTGTTTCCATCTCCTGATACCTCCTTGGTATTATCCAGCAATATAGCTATCCACATGCTTCTTGATATATACACAAAATAATTTCCTGGAAAGGACTGGGCAACTAGAAAATTAGCTATATCCAAATAATCTTTCTTATGTAAAATAAGGAAAAAGACATATTTTTCAGAAAGCTGAAAAAGCGATACCACATTAATAACAATAGAAAGAATATTTTAAAATATAAAATTTATTAATAAATGGGGAATGACTGAAAATGGGCAAAAGTGGTCTTTTTTGGAGTGATGGAAGTGTTTTACAATTGGATTGTAGTGATGGGTGCAGAACTCTTAAAATTTACTAAAAATCACTGAATTGTTCTCTTAAAAATAATGTATGTAAACTATACCTCACAAAAGGTGTTTTAAAAGTTTCTATGAAAGACAACTCTATGAAGTAGGTATTGTTAGCCCCATTTTATAGATGAGAACATTGAGGGTAAGAGCTAATTCATGTGCCCCACACCAGGTGTGACTTCAGCCTTTCATACAGGGCACTCTGCTATCACTGCATTTCATGTTTATATTTACAATTTGGTTGTGCTCAAAACCACATTGTAAGGGAGGCCCAGAGGGGTGGGGAGTTAACTTACAGATGAGGACATGGAGGCTAGTATGGAGTATCACACCGGACAGAAGGCCCCACCCTACACAGAGTTGTACTCACTCTTCACTGAGGCTGCCAAGTTGGCCCAAGACTCGGTGGAGGATGTTCTCGTGGTCATCTCTCAGGTGTGTCTGTAGCAGAGTGGACAGTGCATACTCCTCCATCCACACCTAAACCCCACGACAGAGGGACAGGGGTCAACCTCAAGTTCATTTCATCCATCATTGCTTTGTCGGATCATACTTTTTGTTTCTTATTTTTAAAAACCCCTTTCTTTTTTGATTTAATTAATTTTCTCTTATGTGCTAAGTCACTTCAGGCGTGTCTGACTGTGTAACCCCATGACCTGTAGCCCACCAGGTTCCTCTGCCCATAAAGTTTTCCAGGTAAGAATACTGGAGTGGGTTGTCATTTCCTACTCCAGGAATTGTCCCAGCACCATTTCTTATATAATTTATCTTCTTATGACTGGCCTGTCATGCCACCTTGTCTGACATAGTTTCCATATGCACATGAACCTCGTTCCAGGCTCTTTATTTAATTCTGCGGGTCTGTCTGTACCAAGACATCACACTTTAAGTTCTACAATTTACAACAAGAGGTCATAGCTGCTAGCGCACGTCTTCCCATATTCTTTTGTACAAACTGTCTTGGCTATTCTTGGTTCCTTTTCTCCACATATGAATTTTAGGGTCTGTATATCAAGTTTGGGAAACAGCTTTTTTGGGATTCATTTTGTAATTAGATTGAATTCATAGACTTATTTGTAGAAATTGAATTTTCCCATCCATGAACAAAGCCTTTTTCTCAATTCTTTATCCCTTCAATGACATTTTATAAACTTCTCCACTGGACTGTGTCAGTCCCTCAGTCGTGGCCATCTCTTTGTGATCCCAGGAACTGTAGCCCACCAGGCTTCTCTGTCTGTGGAATTCTCCAGGCAAGAATACTGAAGTGGATTGCCATTCCCTTCTCCAGAGGAACTTCCCAACCCAGGGATCGAACCCTGGTCTCCTGCCTCGCAGGCAGATTCTTTACCATTTGAGCTACAGGGAAGTCTTCTCCATTAAGATCTTATAAACACTGGTCACATATATTTTTAGGCACCCTGTAGCTTTTATTCTAAAAGGGATCTTTATGTTATCACTATTGTTCTCTTCTACTGCTTTGAAAGTTACCTATTCTATTTCTGTTCTATCTACATTTAAAAATTTTAATGTATATTCCTGATTTCACAAATCCAAAGTTAATCAACATTTCTTTTACCTTAGGATTCATGACTGTCAGCACTTCTGAAAATTTCTTATCCATTATCAGCTTCAATATTATCTCTCATTCTCTCCATTTTCTCCTTCTAGAATTCCTGGAATACTAAGGGAGTCCCCCCAAGACATTTACATTCTATTCCCACGCCTCCTGCTGCTGCTACATCGCTTCAGTCGTGTCCGACTCTGTGCGACCCCACAGACGGCAGCCCACCAGGCTCCGCCGTCTCTGGGATTCTCCAGGCAAGAACACTGGAGTGGGTTGCCGTTTCCTTCTCCAATGCAGGAAAGTGAAAAGTGAAAGTGAAGAAGCTTAGTCGTGTCCAACTCTTAGTGACCCCATGGACTGCAGCCCACCAGGCTCCCCTGTCCCTGGGATTCTCCAGGCAAGAACACTGGAGTGGGTTGCCGTTTCCTTCTCCAATGCATGAAAGTGAAAAATGAAAGTGAAGTCGCTTAGTCGTGTCCAACTCTTAGTGACCCCATGGACTGCAGCCCACCAGGCTCCTCCGTCCATGGGATTTTCCAGGCAAGAGTACTGGAGTGGGGTGCCATTGCCTTCTCTGCCCGTGCCTCCTAACCTCTCACATTTCCCACCTCTTTAGCCCTCCATGTCATATCCTGAACTACTTTCTCACCTTTATGTCCTAGTTCATACATTGTGTCTTCAACAATATTGAATCTGATATTTAACTCATCCATTAAATTTGTTTTCATGATTACAATTTTCATTCATAAAAGTAGGTAGTTTTAAATATGTCATCTTTTTATGTTATGTCTTGTTTTTATGCTGGTAATTCCTGTTGTTTTCTTTCTTGTTTCAAACATACTTCCTTTGTAAGTGCTAATAGTCTCTTCATCTGAATTTCTTGGTGTCTGTGGTCTAAACTTGGTGCTTGCTGTATGTGCTGGTTCTCACTTATGGCAGATTATTTCTTGTGTGTTTTGTAATTCTGGATGTTAGCTCATCTTCAGTGTGGCTCTGTCTATGAAAATCTTGTGAGGTCCCAGGCCACACAACTGATGCACTAAAACGAATAGCAGAAACTCAAATCTAAGTCTGTCTCCAAAGCTCAAATATTTTCTAGGTGCACCATGCGCCTCCTGAGCTCACTCACATCGCCAGGGGAAACAAGCACTTAGAAACACGCAGCCGGGCTGTGTCACACCAGGGGCTCCGTCCTTAAGGGGAGGCGCCTTCACTTCCCCCAAGTCTGTAGTGTTTTCTGGAGATGGCCATGCTGCAGGCAGAATAGGGACAAAGCACAGAGGCTTTGGATCACAGAATAAAGCATCTGCCTGCAATGTGGGAGACCCGGGTTCAATCCCTGGGTTGGGAAGATCCGCTGGAGAAGGAGATGGCAACCCACTCCAGTATTCTTGCCTGGACAATCCCATGGGCACAGGAGCCTGGCAGGATACAGTCCATGGGGTCGCAAAGAGTCAACCATGACTGAGCGACTAACGCTTTCACTTTCACAGAGGCTCTCAGTGTGAGTAAGCAGCTTAGGCTTCAGTTCTCTGGGCCTTGTAATTTAAAGCACTTATACTTAATCACACAAAATCACACTGTGTTACCCAGAACTGTTTGTTAAAGCCAGTCTCATGCGTTTTGTGAGAGCTCTACAATAACCTGTCAAAATGCTTAGGAAACCAGAACACTAGAAAATTCAACACAGTCTAGATTCCCTAAAAAGTAAATTAACATTGTCACTAAAGTACATGGGCGTCTTTGATGTGCATTTAGAGAAGACAGATAAAGCTAGTAACAGGATCCAAAGATGGTCAAGAGTACAGAGATCATCCAACCAGATGGTGCCCAAAGTGGTCACACCATTTCTTTAACATTATTGAAGGCAAGTTCATGAATGTTTGAACTTAGAAGCAAAGAAGTTCAAACTTAGCTGCTTAGCTGCTTCCCTGGGCTACAGTGTTGACCCCGTTAAGTGCAACGCGGTCATTTGTGGTTTCCAATATGGTTACTATTGTTTCAAAGTTTCATTTACTAAGGAGAGAAAGGGAAAAGGAACCAACAGTCAGCACATGCCTGGTATGTGTTCGGGGTTTTAGAACATTGTCCTATAAAGGAAAAGAAAGAAAGAAAGTTAAGTTGCTCAGTCGTGTCTGACTTTGCAACCCCATGGACTGTCACCCATCAGGCTCCTCCATCCACGGGATTTTCCAGGCAAGAATACTGGAGTGGGTTGCCATTTCCTTCTCCAGGGGATCTTCCTGATCCAGGGCTCCAACCCAAGTCTCCTGCACTGCAGCCAGACTCTTTACCGTCTGAGTCACCAGGGAAGCCCTCCCATAAAGGAGGCGGGTTTATAAGTGAGCCAGGAGGTGAAGTCAACACCTTAGGCAAACACTGGTGTGCCACGGGGAGGGAGGCACTGCAGGTTTAAAAGCACGGTCAGAGAAGGTCTTGGGGTGAAGGTGGCTTGGGAGAAAGTCCTTAAGCAGGACAAATGAGGCAGGCACATGGGGGAGCTAGAGGCATACAAGGATACCAGGGAGGCTAGAGTGGAGTGAGAGGGGGGACAGGGTGGAGAGAGAGGGCGGAGGTCAGCTCCTGACATGTGGGGCCGTGCGGGGCAGGATAAGGGCTCTGGCTTTTACACTGCATGAAATGAGCGGGGAAATGAGTTCATGTGACATAGTATCTTTTATCAAATCTAATGTGCCAGGGGGTTATGAAATGCAGTTATTTTAGGTCCCATGCAGAGAGAAAAATCACTGCCAATTAAATTAAGAAGATCTCAGTTTTAGAGATGTGAAAACGTGACTAAATCTGCATCTTAAATATGAGTGGGATATACGTTCCCTCTGGAGAAGGGAGGGGTCAAGATGGCAGAATAGGCACCTCCTCCCACGGGCACATCGAAATTACAACTATCCACAGAGCAACTATTGATGAGAATGACCTGAAGAGCAGCAGAAAAAAATCTACAACCAGTGGTATAAAGAAGAACGGGAAGTTCCTATACAGCACATGGAGCTCAGCTGTGACAACCTAGAGGGGTGGAATGGGGAGGGGGCTGGAAGGCTCAGAGGGAGGAGATATATGAATACCTATATGGCTGGTTCACATTATCGTCCAGCGAAACTGAGACAACATTGTAGTGCAGTTATATTCCAATTGAAAAAATACCAGATTAAAAAAAAGAAGAAACCACAATGAGAAGGGTCAAAAGGACAGGGTCAGCATATAGTCAAGTCCCATAATTACAGGTGGGGGACCCCAAACAGGAGGATAATTACTATCGCATTGGTTCTCCCCAAACAGTGAGGGGTCCAAAGCTCCCCAGCCCAGGGGTCCTGCAATAGGAAGATGAACCCTAAGAATGTTTGGCTTTGAAGATCTGCAGGGCCAAGATTCGGGAGAGCCAAATGATCATGGGAAACAGAGATCCATCCTAAAAGACTGCACACAAAATCTCACGAAGTCCAAGACCCAGGGCAGAAGTAGTCATTTGAAAGAACCCTGGGTCAGATCCACCTGTTGATATCAGAGAGCCTCCCAGAGAGGCAGGAGGCAACCAGAGCTCCATCTGGGGCAGAGGTACTGCCAGCAGCCATTTGGGGGAGCTCTTTCTACCTCGAAAGCGGTGAAGAATTTGCCTGCAATGCAGGAGACCCAGGTTCGACACCTGGGTTGGGAAGATCCCCTGGAGAAGGAAATCACTGCAGTATTCTTGCCTGGAGAATCCCACCGATGGAGGAGCCCGGTAGGCTACAGTCCATGGGGTCGCAGCAGAGAGTCGGACACAACTGAGCAACTAACACTTTCTACCATGAGGACACATGCTCAGAAGCACTCTTTCTGAATCCCCGCTCTGGCTTATTAGCACAGGGGCCCAGCCTCGCCCAGTCCTGGGGCACCTCGGGTGAAGCAGCTAGCCAGGAAGGACACAAGCCCGCCCACCAGCAGGCCAACTGCCTTAGGACCCGTAGAGCCTCCAGCTGACCTAGGACCCGACCCTGCCCACCGACTGGTGGCCCTGTACTAGCCCCAAGACCAGCCTCACTCACCAGTAGTCCTAGTAATATTTTTTGGATATATCTCCTCAGGGGGCTTCCCAGGTAGCTCAGTGTTAAAGAATCTACATCCCAACCAGGAGACTTGGGTTCGATCCCTGGGTTGGGACGATCCCCTGGAGGAGGAAATGGCAACCCACTCTAGTATACTTATTTGGAAAATTCCACAGACAGAGGATCCTGGGAGACTGTGGTCCATGGGGTCTCAAAGAGTCAGACATGACTGAGCACGACCACCCACCCATGCCTCCTCAGGCAAAGGAAATGAAAGCAAAAATGAGCAAATGGGACTAAGTGAAACTAAAAAGATTTTGCACACTGAAGGAAACTATCAACAAAATGGGGAGGCTGCCCACTGAACGGGAGATATTTGCAAATGACGCACCCCATAGCAACAATTACCTTGGGTCCACCTGCATAATCAGGATAATCTCCCCATTGCAAGATTCTTAACCTACTTCCCATCTGCAAAGTCCCTTTGCCACGTAAGGTAACATTCACAGCTTTTGGGAGTTAGGATGAGGACATCTTTGAGGGGACGTTAGGCATCTTTCTGCCTAACCCAGCAGACTGGGGAGAAGCCGACACACCTGCATTAGAATGGATCACGCTTTGAGGACCACTATTCTACATCCTGTTCCAAATGTGTAACTAACAAAATCCACAATATTTAACAATTTCCCTGAGCAATGGGGCATGAAATCACCAAGATCTTTTACCTAGAAAATAGGTGGAAAATGAATTTTATAGTCTGGGTGTGTGTTTGATTTTCCATGAAGAGTTTTGTCGGTCCTTTTCTTCTCATGACTAAATATTCATCTCGACCACAGAAAGTTCATCTCTCATTTTCATCATCAACAAGGAAATATGGAAAGTGGGAGAGAATATGGATCTCTAAATATCTTATGGTAATTTAAGGCAATTAAATGATCAATCAGTAAATTAATTTTGGCATACACACTTTGAGAAAGCAGTCTTGGGTCATACTTATTTAATCAGTTGACGAGGTCATTAACCCTCCGGTTTGCTTCTTGCATGCAAAACTCCTCTCAAAATACTTCTGCACAAGCACAGGAAAATTCACATATGTGCATATGCTCACAAAGTAAATGAATAAAAAATAAAACTCAGAATCCAGGTACTGTCTGATATCTGCTTAAAATAAAAGATTCATAACTGGAGGTTTTGGATGAATCATGAGACTTTGCCTAATAATTTATCAGAACTGAAATTCTGGATTTTTTTCAATATCAATGTTATAAAGCGATTAAACAGATACAGTGCAAGGGGTCTTAGCCTGTATTTACCTGTGTTATCTTGCAGTAACCATGTAGGGTATTTTGATCCATATTTTTCACATGAAAGCTGAGATTCAGAGAAATTCAGTAAGTTGTACAAAATCACAGAGTTGCTGGAGGTCAGCTAACTGGCTAAAGTCACTCAGGCCATTAATGCCATTGTTGTTGTTTAGTCGCTAAGTCACATCCAACTGTTCTGTGACCCCATGTACTATAGTCCGCCAGGCTCCTCTGTCCATGGAATTCTCCAGGCAAGATTACTGGAGTGGGTTGCCATTTCCTTCTCCAGGGGATCTTCCTGACCCAGGGAACGAACCTGCATCTCCTGTGTTGGCAGGCAGATTCTTTACCACTGAGCCACCAGGGAAGCCCATTAATGGGGTTGTGTGCATGCGTGCCAAGTCGCTTCAGTCATGTCTGACTCTTTGAGACCCTATGGACCATGGCCAACCAAGCTCCTCTGTCTCTAGGCAACAATACTGCAGTGAGTTGCTATGCCCTTCTCCAGGGAATCTTCCCAACCCAGGGATCGAATCCATTTCTCCAGCACCTCCTGCATTGGCAGCTGGATTCTTTACCACTGAGCCACCGGGGGAGCCCATTAATGGGGCTGCTGCTGCTGCTGAGTCACCTCAGTCGTGTCTGACTCTGTGTGAGCCCATAGACAGAAGTCCACCAGGCTCCCCTGTCCCTGGGATTCTCCAGGCAAGAACACTGGAGTGGGTTGCCATTTCCTTCTCCAATGTGTGAGAGTGAAAAGTGAAAGTGAAGTCACTCAGTCATGTCTGACCCTCAGCGACCCCACGGACTGCAGCCTACCAGGCTCCTCCATCCATGGGATTTTCTAGGCAAGAGTACTGGAGTGGCTTGCCATTGCCTTCTCCGATTAATGGGGCTGCTGCTGCTGCTGTTAAGTCACTTCAGTCGTGTCCGGCTCTGTGCGACCCCATAGACGGCAGCCCACCAGGCTCCCCCGTCCCTGGGATTCTCCAGGCAAGAACACTGGAGTGGGTTGCCATTTCCTTCTCAAATGCGTGAAAGTGAAAAGTGAAAGTGAGGTCGCTCAGTCGTGTCCGACTGAGTGACCCCATGGACTGCAGCCTACCAGGCTCCTCCATCCATGGGATTTTCTAGGCAATAGTACTGGAGTGGCTTGCCATTGCCTTCTCCAATTAATGGGGCTACTCTGCTTCAAATGCAGGCATTCAGCTTCCAAGGTTAGAAGACTGTCTGCAAACCACAATTGTTTCTAAAAGGCCTGACCCTCCACTTGGGGAGCCAACATCAGAGGCACTTAAGATTCATCTGGTGAGCTTTCCAAACTGCCGAGGCCAGGTTTCCCTGCTTCCCCAGAGGTGGCAAATGATATGGCCTGGGATCTGGGATTGGTATGAATTGGAGGAATTCAGCTTCATGTACATCTCCTGGTGATCCGGTGCTAATTTCCAAAGCTACGTATTATCCCTGGAAATGCAGCGAAGTTTTCTTGAGCATTTGCTATGTCCCAGCTAGTGGGTTTTGAATAAGGAAGTGAAATAAGAAAATCAGGGCTGCTGCCTTTTAGGACCTACCAGCGACATACGCAGGAGACTACTATCAGTCATAGGACAACAGATGCAGTTGACGGCAGACTGAAATTAATTAGAAGGAGATCTAATAAACTGGATAGGCAGGTAACTAGACCTGTGCCCACCCAGAGGGAAAGGCCCTGTGTTTGCATGATGCTTCCATTTACTTTTTGGTAGTCTGGACAGCTCACCTTACTTTCTTTAGAAAATTTCTATCAGATACATACATTGAGGGTTTTTTGTAACTAATTGAACACTCAACGGAAAAAGACATGGTGTTTCTCATAATAAACACCTAGGGGCGGGCGGTCCAGGGCTGGGACAGTCAGCCTCTCTGCCCCACCCTCCTTCATCTCGTCTCTAAGTCAAAGGAAGGCCAGCGGTCCTCCAGTCCTCCCGTAACTGCTCTGGGCAGGAAGAACAGGGAATGCTAAAGAGGAAGATGTTTCTTAGCCACGCATGACCTTTGCATTAGTGAACAGAAGCTCCCTGCAGGTACTGCACCTTGTCTCATAGGCTAGAACTCCGTCAACGAGGCCACTTCTAGAAACTGGGATATTGAGCACATTAGTTTTGCAGCCTCTAGCATGCAGGAAAGCAAGAGAGAAAGGAAATGGGGGCATTTTCATGTGTCATATTTGAAAATCTGAGAGTTTTAATTTTTAAAAAATAAAATTGATGTATATTAGCTTCCTACGGCTGTTGTAACAGCACCACAAACCCTGTGGCTTCAAACAACACAAATTTAGCACCTTACAGTTCTGGAGGTGAGTCTGGAATGAAAGGAACAGGACTGTTTTCCTTCTGGAGGCTCTGGGGTGGGGGTGAAATCTGTTCCTTGCCTTTGCCAGCTCCTTGAGGGAGCTCCCATTTCTTGGCTGATGCCCACATCCTTCTAGCCTCTGCCCAGGACATCACATCTCCTCTGACTCTGACACTCTTCCTTCCCTCTTAAAAGGACCCTTGTGATTATACTGGCCACTCAGATAATTCAGAATAAACTTCATGTCCCCAAATCCTTAATTTAATTGCATCTGCAAGGTCCCCTTTGCCCTGTTAGGTAACATATTCACAGGTTCTGGGGATTAGGATGTGGGGGCATTCTTCTGCCTACCACGCATACTGTTGCTCAGTCGCTCAGTCATGTCTGACTCTTTGTGACCCCATGGACTGCAGCACGCCAGGCTTCCCCATCCTTCACTATCTCTGGAGTTTGCTCAAAGTCATGTCAACTGAGTCGGTGATGCCATCCAACCATCTCATGGTCTGTTGCCCTCTTCTCCTCCTGCCCTCAATCTTTCCCAACATCAGGGTCTTTTCCAGTGAGTCAGTTCTTCGCATCAGGTGGCCAATGTATGGTTTTAATGACGAAATAGACTTTCACTGAAAAAGAGGATTCCCCTGTGTGCAGCCCTCCCACCTCTCCCTCAGTCCACTCTCTCGAAGAATTACCTTCTGCCATTTACTTCTGTTGTTCTAATGAACAGGCTCTGGAAGTCATCTCCTGACTTCCTACACTGGGAGAGGAGGGGTCTGCTCTCTTCTCCCCCTCCCATCCAGCCCACCCAGCCTGCCGTTATGAAAGCCTGGCAACCAGAATCTTGGTAAAGCACTCAGCACAGGCACTCGAGGATGCTCAGTGAAAGAAATGCCTCATTATCCTTCAAAAGTGAATGAAAAACACAGACGCTAGACCCAGTTTTACAAAATGCCACACCTGCTTTTCCTGCTCTAGGAGATCCTGGAAGAGTTTCCACTGCTGGCTCCGGAAGCGGTCCGACTTCTGCAGCTGCCGGGCGGAGTTCTCCTGGGCCTCCTGCCTCAGGTATTCACACTCTGCCTGGGGGAGGTCGGTCACACGCGGGAGCGTCTGCAGGAACAGGATGTCCGCAAACTTCCGGAACGTTTCCATGGTGCTGCGGTACAGCTCCTGAAGCCGAGAGCCACAAGACGGAGTTACAAGTCCTGGTCTCGCCCTGGACAGGGCCAAGGTCTCCCCACAAGACACAGAGGCAAACCAGCGAAGGGAACTGTCGCATCACACGCGTGTGTGCACATGTGAATGCGTGCCCGCACACACACACTCTTGGGAAATACCGGCTGCCTTTCAGCCCTCTCACCCGCACCCAGTCAAGCCCCAGACCTGCCCCTCTGACCCAGTGAGCCCTTACTCACTGGCATCTCTGCTAAACCCCCATCTAGATTATATTCACAGCCCCTCCCCGGTCTCCCTGCCTCCCTCCATCCTCCACACTTAAGCGACTTATTTGCAGAAGCACAGCCCTTTCATTTCCAGTTCAAATACTTGGAGGGCTTCTCTTTCCACTGCAATCAGAATTACCTAGCAGGGCTTCAAGGCGGTCCTGACTCATTACTCACCATTCTGCTCCTTCATCCCACCTTCCCCACTCCATTCTCTCTCTAAAAATGTATCTTTTTAATTGTGAAAAATAAAAACATATCAGTTCAGTTCAGTCGCTCAGTCGTGTCCAACTCTTTGCGACCTCATGAATCACAGCACGCCAGGCCTCCCTGTCCATCACCAACTCCCGAAGTTCACTCAAACTCATGTCCACAGAGTTGGTGATGCCATCCAACCATCTCATTCTCCGTCGTCCCCGTCTCCTCCCACCCCCAATCCCTCCCAGCATCAGAGTCTTTTCCAGTGAGTCAACTCGTCGCATGAGGTGGCCAAAGTATTGGAGTTTCAGCTTTAGCATCAGTCCTTCCAATGAACACCCAGGATTGATCTCCTTTAGAATGGACTGGTTGGATCTCCTTGCAGTCCAAGGGACTCTCAAGAGTCTTCTCCAGCACCACAGTTCAAAAGCATCAATTCTTCAGCGATCAGCTTTCTTCACAGTCCAACTCTCACATCCATACATAACCACGGGAAAAACCATAACCTTAACTAGATGGACCTTTGTTCGCAAAGTAATGTCTCTGCTTTTTAATATACTATCTAGGTTGGCCATAACTTTCCTTCCAAGGAGTAAGCGTCTTTTAATTTCATGGCTGCAATCAGCATCTGCAGTGATTTTGGAGCCCCCCAAAATAAAGTCTGACACTGTTTCCACTGTTTCCCCATCTATTTCCCATGAAGTGATGGGACCAGATGCCATGATCTTCGTTTTCTGAATGTTGAGCTTCAAGCCAACCTTTTCACTCTCCTCTTTCACTTTCATCAAGAGGCTTTTTAGTTCCTCTTCACTTTCTGCCATAAGGGTGGTGTGATCTGCATATCTGTGGTTATTGATATTTCTCCTGGCAATCTTGATTCCAGCTTGTGCTTCTTCTTCATAGATAATAATATATTAAACATTCTGAGTCCGCCATTCAGTTTTCTTTTCTCCCCCAGATTAAAAACACTAAAACTTGCAGGTTAAGTTGGAACCCTTTAAGTTGCCTCCATAATTCTTTTCCCCTCCCACCCAGCCTCCTCAGAATCAGCCATCCCCGTGAATTCAGCATCTCTGTCTCCAATTTAGAGGTCTATATTTTCACTATATGTGATGTCCACAAACGTGGCTTTTGGTGTGCCTGTTAATTCACATAAATGACATCTCCTTGCATGTTTCATTATAGAGATACTTTGCAAGCCTCTACACTTTGCCCCACCTCCAGGCACTTTCACATCTGAAATGGACTCCTCTTCATCCTGCAAAACCCCAACGAAAAAATCCCTTCTCTGTGAAGCCTTGCCTGGGATACTCAGACTAACAAGGGCATTTCTGACCCTGGGCTCCTGCAGCTCTTTGGTTAGCCCCACCAGGGCATCAAAACTACAATTCATCTGTCATTCCTCCTGGACCACAACTGCCTGAGAGTGGCTGCATCATACTCTGTACCTACGTCTCACATCCTCCTAGACCAACCATCTGACTGCAGTTTCTGAATGCATCACACACCAACAGGAGGCAGAATGCCCGTTCCCCTTCTCCATCTAGGAACTCCCCACACATGTTCCAAACTCTGTTTGGGGTCTCCTCTTCTGAGAGGCCTCCTGACCACAGGGCTTTTTGCGGCCACTAGTTGTTTGATTATCCATTTCATGGACTAGACCATGAGGTTTCTCAAGAACAAAGTCTTGTTACTTTAGTATCTATAGCGCCTAGAAGGGTACCTGGCAAATATCAGGTAATAATATTAAAATTATCAATAATTATGAATTCTTACTGTGTGCCAGAGTGTCATAAACACATTTCTTGCATAATATCATTCATCTGATAGTCCAATGTAGATGTTCTATTATAATTACCATTATTTTATAGACAAGAAAATAAGACCCAGAGAAGAGAAGTAGCTGGACATTTGTAGAGGGTAGATTCTGACTATTGACTATTGGACTATTGGCTCTTAAATTGTATGTTATGAGGATAACTGCTTTTTTTTTGGAAAAAAAATTCTTACCATCTCATCTGGTGTACCTAGCTCATACTTGGTGGGCTCAATGAATATAAGTTAAATTTAACTCCGTGTTAATTAAACCCATGACTCGTGAGTGCAGGATCAGTCGTGTCTGACTCTTTGTGTCCGCATGGGGACTGTAGCCCCCAGGCTCCTCTGTCCATGGGATTATCCAGGCAAGAAATCTGGCGTGGATTGCCATTTCCTCCTCCAGAGGATCTTTCTGACCCAGGGATCAAACCCGAGTCTCCAGCATCCCCTGCATTGGCAGGTGGATTCTTTACCACCAAGACACCTGGGAATCCCAAACTCAATGACTACCATGCTCTGAAAAACTCATGGCCAAACTGAACTTTGTTTGGAATAAAGTGCCTATGATAGGGGCTCAAGGGAGCCACATTCTTTTAAAAGACTTAGAGATGCTCCCTCTGATAGCGGCCAGCCAGTTTGAACCAGTTTTTCCCACTGAGGATGAATGTTTTTAAAAAGCTGGACAAAATGTTTATTAAACCATCATAAAAGTCCCAAAGAGCTAACAAGGAAGTATAGAGTGTAGGGTTCAAGGTCTGGGAGAAGATGGCATCAGAGAATCGTGCCCAGCCTTTGGGCTATGTTTATATAGAGGGTGTAGGTCAATCCAACAGACATGCCTGCAAAGCTGATGGACCCTGGACAGCATCTGGTAGTCGAAGGGACAGAAGGTGGAACTCATGGTTAACCATGAGTTGGGGGCTGGGTAAACCATTCCATGCCAAGGATTGGGAACCCAAAAGCTGCAATACAGAAACATGACTGACATGGAAGGAAATCAGATCTGACAGGTTTAAACACACAGCAGCCTGGAGTCCGTTCCTGTGCGTGGCCCAGTGTATTTCAAGTTTAGGCCTTGAATTAGGGGATTCTAGATCAGTCGAGACCCAGTCATCTGGCAGAAGCAAAGGAAAAAACTCTTCTTTGGAGAAGGAGAACATCACTGTATGCCTGAAAATATTTTTATAAATAATGTGCAAATCTGAGATAAGGCACACAGCGAAAAATACATGAGCGCACAAGGAGGATACCAGGAGACAAGAATACAAGGGGAGCACACAAGGAGACAAGGCCCTGGCCAAAGAGCCACACAGACAAGAGACACGGAACCCACAGGCTGTCTGCGGAGCACAGTACACAGGCTTCAGGGCTGATGCTGGCTCTGCTTCTGATTTTAAAAGCCACTCTTACACCGTAAAGCAAAGACCTGGAGATTACAAAAAGTAATGCTAATTAGTTGTTGTTTTTTTTTTTAATTAGAACTTCTAGAATTGAAGAACACTGTCCAATAATAGGAGCCCAAAGCAAAGGTTTCATTGCAGTTTAGATGCAGGTGAAGAGAGAATACGTACAGGAAGACAGATCAGGAGAAAATCCAGGACAAAGTAAAGAGAGACTGTGGAGGAGAAGATGAAGGCTAAAAGCTACAGTGAGAAAGCCCCACATGTTTAACTGGAGTCCCTGAAGGAAGGAAGGGAGAGTTCGGACAGAAGTCGTATTTGAAGCGACAGTGGGTGGGAAATCTCTCAAAACTGATGAAAAACATTCACAGATGAGGAAACTGAGGCTTCATCTGTACATGTGAAAGAGAGGTTAAATAAATTGTGTTAGTTCACCCGTAGGACCCTGGTGGCCAGGCTTTACCACACATGATCTAACTATGATGCGCTTAGATGGATTTTTCTAACAATGAGCGAATGAGACTATAACTAGCCCCTAATAAGCACAGGGTCACCTTTTGCTATATTAACAGTAGATAAAACAGTCTTTAGGGAAAAAAGCTCCTCTAGAGAGAAAGGGGAGCAGTTCATAATATCAAAAGGTGTAATTCTCCAGAAAGATGTAAAGTTTCTAAATTTGTATGCACTTAATGAAAACAAATGAAGATGTCAGTCACTCAGCTCTGTCTGACTCCTTGTGACTCCAAGGACTATAGCCCGCCAGGTTCCTCTGTCCATGGAATTCTCCAGGCAAGAATACTGGAGTGGGCTGCTATTCCCTTCTCCAGGGGATCTTCCCAACCCAGGGATTGAACCCGGGTCTCCCACATTGCAGGCAGATTCTTTACCATCTGAACCACCAGGCATTATCCAAATCAATACAATATGCCACATTAATAAAATAAAGCAGAAAAGTATAATGTTAATTATGAGAATAAATGAAGAAAAAAGTATTTCACAAATTGTAATTTCCATGCAGAAGAAACACTCTTAGCAAAATAGGAAATGGAAGGAAGCTTCCTTAATCTGAAAAAAACTATAGCAAACATTACACCTGAGGGTAGAAAGTACAGAGCAATATTAAGAAAAGTTAATAAGACAAATAAATACAGGGACACACCATGTTTGTAGACAGAAGATTTGATATTGTGAAGATGTTCATCCTCATCAACTTGATCTATAAATTCAGACTGCTAATCAAATTGGGGGCTATATCAGTAAATTTATAGGATATGGATTGAAGCTGCACATAAAAACTCTTGAATCCAACAATTCTGCTCCTAGGTATGTGCCCAGTAGTCATGTATGGATGTGAGAGTTGGACTATAAAGAAAGCTGAGCACCGAAGAATTGATGCTTTTGAACTGTGATGTTGGAGAAGACTCTTGAGAGTCCCTTAGACTGCAAGGAGATCTAACCAGTCCATCCTAAAGGAAATCTGTCCTGAATATTCACTGAAGGACTGATGTTGAAGCTGAAACTCCAATACTTTGGCCGCCTGATGCGAAGAACTGACTCATTGGAAAAGACCCTGATGCTGGGAAAGATTGAAGACGGGAGGAGATGGGGACAACAGAGGATGAGATGGCTGGATGGCATCACCGACACGATGGACATGAGTTTGAGTGAACTCCGGGAGTTGGTGATGGACAGGGAGGCCTGGTGCGCTGCAGTCCACAGAGTTGCAAAGAATAGGATGCGACTGAGCGACTGAACTGAACTGAAATTCAAGAAAGGTGAACTTTGTAAAAGCTACATGGTTCACCAGTCAAGGCTCTTTCTATTTAAAGAAAACCCAAAAACGTGCTGGATCCTGTCTGCTCCCTCGACAGAGACGCACTGGCACCACTGTCACATGCTCTGACCGGTCACAGAACACAGCACTTCCACTTTGCACTGAGATGTTAGGATTGGGAGATGCTGATTCATGCTGTGCCTGAAACAGAACTGGAATTAATCTGTTCTTCTCTCTCCGTGTGTGAGGGGCCGGATGCAGGTGGGGGGACCCTGCTGCCTCAGCCTCGCACTTTTCCTCAAACACAAGCACAGAGAATCCAGGCTAGGGCGGCGGTTCCCTCGGACTCCTCTATCACTCGGTTTCCGCCTCTGCCACCTGACCCAGAGGAGCAGTGCCCTTCCCAGACTTCTTTCAGAGAGAGTTCTGGGGCAGGGCAAGGACACATATTCTGGAGCCCGTGGAAGAGAGTCTCAATTTTCTGATCTGCAATAGGGATATGACGCAAAATCCATCTGTAAAGACAGCACCTGCCTTGAGGACTGATGATCAGGATTACAGATCCTAGATGGTGCGGTGGTAAAGAATCTGACTGCCAATGCAGGAGACGCAGGAGACTTGGGTTCGATCCCTGGGTGAGAAAGATCCCCTGGAGGAGGGCATAGCAACCCGCTCTAGTATTCTTGCTTGAAAAAATTCCACGGACAGGGGAGCCTGGTGGGCTTGTCCATGGGGTCACAAAGAGTCAGACGCAACAGAGCACCTGAACACACATGCAATCAGGATTAAATACAACACACAGCACAGGGCAAGCACTTCATAAATGCTGGCTGTTATCATTCCAGTGAAAGTGAAAGTGAAGTCGCTCAGTCGTGTCCGACTCTTAGCGACCCCATGGACTGCAGCCCACCAGGCTCCTCCGTCCATGGGATTTTCCAGGCAAGAGCACTGGAGTGGGTTGCCATTGCCTTCTTTGTATCATTCCAGAGAGGCTGGGAAAGTTACTGTGGCTCTCAGAAAGGCTGCCTATGGCTATTTTCCTTCCAGGAACTGAACGTTTTGGAGAAAAGGCAGTTTGGTTCCATTTGTCTGCAGGGTCTCTTGGACTGCAAGGAGATCTGACCAGTCTATCCTACAGGAGATCAGTCCTGGGTGTTCATTGGAAGGACTAATATTGAAGCTGAAACACCAATACTTTGGCCACCTCATGCGAAGAGCTGACTCATTTGAAAAGACCCTAATGCTGGGAAAGATTGAGGGTAGGAGGAGAAGGGGATGACAGAGGATGAGATGGTTGGATGGCATCACTGACTCAATGGACATGGGTTTGGGTGGACTCCAGCAGTTGGTGATGGACAGGGAGGCCTGGCATACTGCGGTTCATGGGGTCGCAAAGAGTCAGACACGACTGAGTGACTTAACTAAACTGAACTGTCTGCAGGGTAGGGAGAAGGGAGGTAAGGAAGGGTGCCCTTCCCAGCAGAGGCAGGAGAAAGCCTGGTGGAGCAGTGTGGGGTGAGCTACGGATTTTGGGAAGCAGAGGAGCAGTAGGGGTCACCCCAACAGGGTGGGGCATGCAGCAGACAGGAGCTCCGTGCCTCATGAAGGAGGAGTCAAGACCCGGCAGTCTGGACCAGCAAGGCATGAATGTGACCAGCTCCAAAGATGTCCTGAACACGGTGGGTGGTGACTGAGTGAATAAAACATCTTCCTTCCAGGATCCCACAGGCATGGCCCAGCTCTCTGCAAGTTTAGGATCCTCACAGGAACCAGAAATGTCCCAGGGATGGTACCCTGCGTGTTCTAAGACACACAGTTACTTGCTTCAGAGTGGGGTGTGCCCAGGATCCTGGGACAGAATGGTGCTGAGAGCACAGGTTAAGTTGGGTCTCTTAAAAATGGGAAGTAGGTGGGATCAAGGGTCAGGAGCCTGGGCACCACCTGCATTGGGCCATTCACCAACAGTGTGACCAGGGGTGACTCTCTTCCTCTCTGGAGCTTCACCCTATCTGCGCCCGGAAGACAGGAGATGCCAGAAACACGTGTGTGGAGGGGCATGCTGGGTCCAGATCTTTTTCTCTTCCAGAGCCACGCCTTTTGCCCCAGAGCCTGGACATGTTTTCCCCAGAAGAGTGGGGAATACCTCCCCAACCCTTTAACTTTGGGTCAGTCACATGACCTGCGTTGGCCAACAGAATGAGGTGGAGGCCAAGTGGGCTAGTTTGGAGGCTAGTCCTCTGCCATTGCTAGGAGAACATCTCCAGGCCAGCCACTGGTCCCAGAAGGAGAGGAGAGACAGGAAAGCATGGTCAAGTTGTTTCAGTCATTCCCAGATCAGCCAACTACTGGCAGACACACAGACCCTGGGGATACGTCACTGTCATTTTCGGCCACTAGGTTTTGGGGTGATTCATTGCACAGCATTACTACAGTCATAAATACGTGATTCCACACCAGATGGAAGGGGCCCTAAAGGTGAAAGCTCTGGTGTAAAGGTGTCTTATCCTCACAGCATGCATGGGTTCATCCTGCAGATTTCTCTTGAGCACCTACTGTGGGCCACAGCCACTGGGTGAGTGAGGCTGACGCGGACCCTGACTTTAGGGAGCACAGCCCAGGGTGGGGGCAGGCATCACAAAGGAACTCACGGTACACTATGGCAAGTGTGATGGCAGAGAGGCTGGGAGCCCAGGGACAGACCAGGGGATCTAACTGCTCTGGAAGGGCTCCCCAAGGAAGGGATGTGCAAGTTGAGACAAGAATGAGAACAAGCCAAACTGAGGGGCTGCAGGAAACAGTATTTAAGCAGCAGAAGAGCATGTGCCAAGGCACTGTGGCAGGAAGCAGAAGGTCACCTTCGGGGAGCTGAGGGATGTCTGAAGTTGGCTGAACGGCAGGGAGCAAAGGACATGACTCCAGACAGGTGGTGAGTGGGACTTGTCATGTGGGCCTTCTGGGCTAGGGCAGGGGGTCTTATGGCCTAAGCAGGGTGGGTCTCATGGACCAGACAAGGTTGGCTTTCGGGCCTTATGTCAGATGGGTCTTATGAGTCAGGCCATGTGAGCACTTCATGGACCAGGCTGGGGGGGTCATCACGGCCAGGCTAAGGATGCTGGATTTCATCCTGAGAGCTATGGGTAGTATTCCAGGGTGTTAAGTGGGTTCTTTCATATGGTCAGCCTACAAAGAAGGTAGCTAAGAATGCCTAGATCAGAGAGGTGAAGTGATGTCACTTCACCAGTGACCAGGCCTCACAGCTGGCACACGGCTGGGTCAGGCCCTCAGCCTGACCTGGGTGACTCTTATCTGACCTGCACTTTTGTACTTCTTTGCAGGGAAATGAGCTGTGAAAATTACTAAAAGGAGAGGACAGGTATAATTGAGTTCTACGTGGTAACCTGAGGGCACGGCACGTTTTTCTATATTTACTGTAAATAAAGAAAACGTAAATTAATTACTCTGCTTATCACTGTTGTGGTGGACAACTGTTGCTCAGTCGTGTCCAACTCTTTGTGACCCCATGAAAGGTAGCCTGCCAGGCTCCTCTGTCCATGGGATTTTCTGGGCAAGAATACTGGACTGGGTTGCCGTTTCCTCCTCCAGGGCATCTTCCTGAACCAGGGATCAAATCTGCATCTCCTGTATTGGCAGGAGGATTCTAGTCACCTGCCTAGTCACCTAGGAAGCCCACTTACTCTATTAGCCTTATTGAAACAAAAATGTCACATTCCTGTAGTTTGTTACCATAAGGCAGACGTGAAAGCGCCATTCTGTTTTTTCTCAGAGTCATACTTAGTGATGAGGACTCACACTTTAACCTTGATAAACGACCTTGGAATGGACTCGCCCTCTACAGCACCCAGTAAAATCCTCTCTCCAGGGACAGCACCTATATGGTGCCTACACTTCTGTCAACCTTCTTCTCAAGATCTACTTCCAATAGAACACTGCCCCCAGCTCAGTGCTTTGGTATTTCTCCCAAACCTAATTTCTTGTACTCTATGAAAACTTGTTTCCCATCTGTGATAGACAAAATAATGGCTCCCCAGGATGTCCATGTTCTAATCCCTGGAAACTCTGAAGGGTCCACTTTACCCAGTCCAAGATTTCACTGATGTGACTAAAGGATTAAAAGGACCCTGAGATGAGATTATCCCGGATGATCGAGGTGAGTCCCACATAGATAATTCCAAGGGTCCTTGTAAATGAAAGAGAAACAGGCAGGCAGTCAGAGTGAGAGGAGATGAAGGACGGACACAGACGCAGAGAAGCCAACTGTGGAGGCGGAGCAAGGGACCATGAGCCAAAGAGCGCAGGTGCCTCCAGCGGCTGGAAAGGGCAAGGACACAGATTCTCCCCCGGAGTCTGCAGGAGGAACACAGCCCTGCTGACACCTTCATTTCAGCCCAGTGAGACCCACTCTGACCTCCAGAAACACGAGGTGACCACTTCTGCGGTTTTAAGCCACTGCATCTGTGGTGGTTTATTCCAGCAGCAAGACCACGCCATCTTCAGGGTGCCACTGATTCACTGACTCACTCTTTCATCTACCCATCAATGTCGACTGATTGCCTGCAGTGTGTCATCCCCAGCTGGACTCTGCAGAACATGCCACAGCAAGATAGAGGAACGTGGCTTTTTGTTCTATTTTAATAAGACTAGTAGAGTATTGGACTTCCCAGGTGGCTCAGTGGTAAAGAATCCACCTGCCAAGGCAGGAGATGCAGGAGACCCCCAGCAAGGACTGCCTGCCCCTACCCGTACCTTGTCCACCGAATTGCTTCTTCCCAGCTGAACATTAGGGCCCTAGGCCTGTATCCCAGACTCCCCAGCTGTGTGACCTTGAACAGAATTTCAGTGCTGTGCAGGAAAGAGCTGACCTTGCTAATAGAGAGGGCTGGCCTTAGTCCTTGCTTCCTAGGAAGTGATCTCTAAGTTCTTTGCATGTCCTGCTTGATAAGAGGGTCTCTGTTTACCTGGGGACCTTGGGCAGGTTTGGACAATCTATGACCATGATGTGATTTAGGGTGGGGCTCTTGGGCCATGTGGCATAAGCTCCATCTCCAGAGGGTCTGGGGGTTAAGGTGAGCCATGCTGGTGGTCAACCATATCTGCATGACTGAGCCCCAGTAAGAACTAGGGATGCTAAGGCTTGGGTGAGTGTCCCTGGTTGGCAATGCTCAGTATGTAATGTCAGACACAGTTCTGGGAAGAAGTTAGTGCTGTCCACGACTTCACTGGGACAGGACAACTGGAAGCTTCCTGTTTGCAACTCTAGACTCTGCCCACGTGCCTCTTCTCTTGGCTGACTTTGATCTGTAGCCTAAACTGTAACCATGAGAACAGCTTTCAGTGAGTCCTTAAAGAGCAGCAGTCCCAGCCTCTGGGATCTAATACCTGATGATCTGAGGTGGGGCCGATGTAATAATGACAAAAATAAAATATACAATAAATGTAATGTGCTTGGATCATCCCCATACCACTCTCCTCCATCCCCCTCTGGAAAACTGTCTTCCACAAAACTGGTCCCTGGTGCTAAAAACACTGGGGACTGCTGTTCTGTAGCTGTTTAGAGTCCCTTGGACAGCAAGGAGATCAAACCCATCAATCCTAAAGCAAATCAACCCTGAATATTCATTAGAAGGACTGATGCTGAAGCTGAAGCTCCAATACTTTGGCCCCCTGATGCGAAGACTTGACTTATCAGAAAAGACCCTGATGCTGGGAAAGATTGAAGGTAGGAGGAGAAAGGGGTGACAGAGGATAAGATGGTTGAATGGCATCACCGACATAATTGACATGAGTTTGAGAAAACTCTGGGACATACTGAAGGATGGGGAAGCCTGGAGTGCTGAAGTTCACGGGGTTGCAAAGAGTTAGACACGACTGAGCAGTTGAACAGCAACAAAAAAACCAAGTACTCTTCTATGGAACTGAAGAACCGAGGGTGGTCTTGGGGACCTCTGGGTTTGCATTTGATATTAGAAGTGAGGGTGGTCTAGGGGACTACTCCCGAACACATCCCGAGTGTCTTTCATTATTATTTCTGCTTTGTTCGAAGACAGAGTTTCACTTTTTCTCCTCTCTTCTCTGCTCTAACTTCCTGTGAGAACCTGAAGCTGTGAGAGCTGGCCTTGGCAGGGCTGTTATCCTGCCTACCCAGGAGCTCTTCAGGGGAAAGCATGGGGAGGACAGTCAGAAATATATAAACAAATACACAGGTCTCTGGGGCACCCTGCGATGCGACGGTGGCAAACTCAGTGCCTGTCATTATCAGGAAGACTCCGGGCTCATTTCAGCCATCCCTTTAAGAGTCACTGAGACGTATAATTTACAGGCATCCATCTCAGTCAAACTGAAAATTTACTGTTTGTTTAAGAGGCCAAGAGACAGTGGGAAGTTAGAAAAATGCATTTTTCTCTGCAGCCTGAGCACCATTAGGTGGTGATCAAATTTGTCTCGCAGCCACCGTGCCCACACTATCTTGATCAGTGTCCAAAGAAAGGGGGGATTATGTCTCTGTGTGACCAGGTCTGGGAAAGAGCCAGCAGGCTGCAAGGCAAGTTAGCTCATGAGCATGATTGGTGCGGACACACCCTTCCAGATGGTGAGTGATAATAACCAGGCTCATGATAATAGATTTTTAAGTGCTCACTGTGTGCCACACACATTTCTTTCTATATGCTTTGCACACGTGAACTTATTCAAACTTCTGAATAGCCATAGGAAGAAAATTCATTATACCCACTTGAAGAGGAGACCCAGATGTTGACCATCAAAAGAGACCCCCATCCCATGCCTTCTCACCACTTCCACCAGCGTCATCCAGGCAAGACCCCCAGCATCTCTTGTCTGGACCCCTGCAGAGTCTCCCCAGGGATCCCTGCTTCCACTTTTGCCCCCTACAGTCCGTCCTCTACACAGAAATCAGAGGATCCTTGGGAAACACAAGGCAAGTCACTTCCCTACTCAAAACATTCTTGAAACTTCCCTTCTTACTCAGAAGTCAATGCAGGGACTTTCCTGGTGGTGCAGTAGCTAAGACACTGAGCTTCCAATGCAGGGGGCATGGGTTTGATCCCTGGTCAGAGAACTAGATCCTGAACTCTGCAACTCATGATCCATGATGCCACAAGAAAGATCAAAGATCCTGCATGCTATAACTAAGAGCTGGTACAGTCAAATATAAAAGAAGGCAATGCAAATGTCTTCGGATGGACTGCAAGGCCCTCCAAGACGAGGCTCTGACCTCAGCCCATCCCTGTTTCTCCCTCCCCCACGGCTGCCACACTGGCCTCCCTGCTGCAATCCCACATATGCCCCTCAAACTTCACAAAAATGAAGTTTTTTTCATTTGGTTCGCTGTTGAGGCCCCAGTGCTGAGACTGTGGGTTGCACCAAGCAGTGCTTGATCATATATACTGAACAAATGAACTAACAAGCTCTCAAGCTTACAGCTGGTTGGTGAGGAAGCCACACTCTGAACAAGCCCTGGATCCAGAGTTGGGCTTACCACCCCTTGCTTCAGGGCCTCCTGCTCAACATGCTCAGTAACTGAGCAGAAGGGGAGGTGTTAACTGAGCACCAGCCACGTGCCCCCCGCCCCCTGCACTCCGCGCTGCCACAATGGCCAACAGGCTTTCTGTCTCCATCTCCCAGATAAGGAAAAGGGCTCTGAGAGGTTAAGGCTCTCCTTGCTCAATGTCACCCACCCACGGACATTCTCGCCAGCATTCCAGTCTTCCAACTGGTTTCTTTCCACCAGAAGATTTCAACCTCGTTCTTTCGAAAATACCAGGTAAAGCAGTTCCCGATACCCAAGGCAATGAGTTCCACATTTAAGGGATGTAAACTTAACCACAGTTGCCTGGAACCTGGGGACTTCCCAGATGGTGTAGCGATAAAGAACCTGCCTGCCAAAGCAGGAGATATTAGAGATGCAGGTCCAGCCCCTGAGTCAGGAAGATCCCCTGGAGGAGGGCATGGCAACCCACTCCGGTATTCTTGCCTGGAGAATCCCACAGACAGAGAAGCCCAGCGGGCTACAGTCAATGGAGTCGCAAAGAGTCGGACACAACTGAAGTGACTTAGCACGCATGCACATATGGAACCAGAGGGCTCTATGTGAAATGACTGAGCACCGAAGAATTGTTGCTTTTGAACTGTGGTGTTGGATAAGACTCTTGAGAGTCCCTTGGACTGCATGGAGATCCAACCAGTCCATCCTAAAGGAGATCAGCCCTGGGTGTTCATTGGAAGGACTGATGTTGAAGCTAAAGCTCCAACACTTTGGCCACCTGATGTGAAGAGCTGACTCATTTGCTGGGCAAGATTGAAGGCAGGAGGAGAAGGGGTCGACAGAATATGAGATGGTTGGATGGCATCACGGGCTCAATGGACATGAGTTTGAGTAAGCTCAGGGACAGGGAGGCCTGATGTGCTGCAGTCCAAGGGGTCGCAAAGAGTCGGACACGACTGAGTGACTGAACTGAAGTGAAATGAGTAATAGGAAAACAGCTCTGCACTGACTCTGGGGGAGAAGCTGGCACAGGCCTCTGGCCATTTCTTTCAAAAGCACCTGCACAGAACTGCCAACACACCTTCACCTTGCCCCCAGTCCCTCCTAACACAGGGCATTTCTAAGTGCCTCCTCCCGAGACGCAATTCCAGCAGGGACTGCCCCTCACTCACACCCGCTGGCCTCTCCTCATGTTAGAAACAAGGGTGTCTTTACCTCCTTGACCAGACTTTAACGGCCAGCAGCTAGACCAGCCACGGTAAAGCTAAATATACAGCATCCTAAGGATATTGCTGGGGGGATGAGGCTGTGGTCATATCAGCATCATCAACAGATCTTTGTTAACAAACAATGCTGTACTTGTGGCCACCTACTGAGACGCGCCAGGCACTGGTAAGTGTATTTCCTCCTGGCTTTGTGGAGGAGGAAAGCGGCATTTAGTCAACCAAGATTTTAGATTCTAATCCCAGCACAAGGGAGGAAGTGACAGCCTGCTGGACACTAACTCCTGCTGGACGAGAGTGCAGATGGGCACAGGGGTCCTGGACATGATCAGTGGCAAGTGCCCCTGAGTCGTAGCCCACCGGACTCTCACCCCTTCCCCACCAAAGCTTCGTCTCCCCATCCCCGGCGTATCTCACCCCTCCTCTCTGCATCCATTAGCAGAGATGTTGTAAGGGCAGTGAACTTGGATTGGGCATGTCCCGGGTGCCAACTACTGTCTGGTCTCATGCACACTCAGTACTCACAACAGCACTGTGAAGAAGGGCATCACTGGCCCCATTTCACAGACAGGCAAACTGAGACCCAGAGAGGCCAAGTAAGGTTCTGCAGGCTGCACTGTGAGGAGGGAGGAGAACCCGGGTGCAGACTCAGGCCATCTGGATCCAGCTGGACCTTCCCTGGGGCGCTCCCACCAATGCGGCACATGTCACCTTCCTTCCTGACTGGGGCCACATTTCCACCTTCCCAGCAGCTCTGGGTCCTGCCTGGGGCAGGGTCTCTGTCTCTGTCTGTCATCATCGTATTCCGGAGACCCTCTGACACTGGAGGGCTTGGGTGCTCTCTCCCTTTTTCTCAGAGCCAGTCCTTGTTCCAGAGCTAAATGAGGTTGCCCAGGGAGAAAGAGATGGTGCCGGCACTCGAACCCAGGCCTCTGTTTCTAGCCTAACCCTCTTTCTTCACTACCGCTCCACACTGATGACACCCGTAGACGCCAGCCTACTCTCAACGTGGATGACCTGACTTTTAAAGACCCTTGCCTCCAGGAACACTTGGAGGTGAGAGTCCCGAACATCTCAGAAATGGAAGAGGCCTCGGATGTGACCTGGACCAACAACTGCCCTCCCTGGTTTCTGCCCAGATGGTCTCGGGGTCCCTGGCCCCCAAGGACGTAAGGTTCTCATGCACACCCGGATCCTGAGGTTTTTCAGCCAGTCCCACCTGGAGGCCACGTACCTGGCAGAGCGTGGCCACGGCCTGGGCAGCCCTGACGTCCTCCTCTTCCTCCAGGTCACCCCGTGTCAGCCTCTGCATCTCCAGGATGTCGTGAAATGCCTGCAAGTAAAACAGAGGCCGCATCTGCAGAGAGATGCTGATTTGTTTCCCCTGAACAACCTCCCCAACTGACCCTGCCTCACACGGAAGGATGTTCACCCTTGATTTATACCCAAGGAAACCGAGGCACAGGAATGTCTCGTGATTTTCATGGCTTGTGAACTGTGGCCACGGCCGGGACTAGCAAATCCCATCTCAAGGAAAACAAGAGACTGCGTTTTTGTTCATCTACCCGGCAGGAGAAGATGCCACCCTCCCCACCACCGCCTCCCTGCCCTGTCACCCCTCTCTCCTGACCACAAGTCCCCTAGATATCATTTTCTGATTTCAGCTCCTGAGGACCACGATCCAGGTCTTGGGAGGCCCATCCAGCAAAGCCTGAACCCTATCAGGGTGGTCAGTGGCCAGCCGGGCCGCTGTGACCATGTGGCTGGCCCAGCCTCGAGGAGCCCAACAGAGTGACAGAGAGTCATGTACCAGATGCTACAAACAGTCAGAGAGGCACCTGGGGCCCAAGTACGGAGGGTGGACTCCTCTTAGGGGTCAGCAGAAGGGCACGAGTCCCTGTGAGGGAGACATGTTAGCTGAGTCTTGATGGACAAGGAGGGGTCCTTGGAGGGAAGATGGGAAGCCAATTCAAGCCAGGTTCAGGGAGCAACAGCAGCAGAGACCAGGCAGTCAGAAGCCTCTGGTCTCGGTGGGAGCAGGAGTGGAGCTGAGAGGGAGGACCAGAAGCCAGGGAGGGCGGGGCTGGGCAAGCGGCCAAAGTCCCTGATCATTCAGTTGTTTGCCGCCCACCCATCCATCCATTTGTGCTTTTGTGTCCGTCACGCATCCACCCATTGGTTCATCTGTTCAAGCGTCATTCCTCCGTTTGTTCATTCACTGATGTGTTCCTCTGCGGTCCTGGAGAAGGAAACGGCAACCCACTCCGCCATTCTTGCCTGGAGAACTCCATGGGCAGTGAGGAGCCTGGTGGGCTACAGTCCACAGGGCCGCAAAGAGTCAGACACGACCGAGCGACTCACACTTTGTGGTCCATCCACTCACCCGATCGTTTGCTTATTCTCTCATTCACGCGTGAGTCCGCTCAACCCTTCCCGCCTCGGTCCCGCGTCTCCTGAGCGTCAGTGCTCACCAGCCTGGGCCAAGATCCTGGGCTGCAGAGCTGAGGCGTCACCGTCCCCACTCAGGACTCCCCCTGAGCAACGTGACGTCAGGGAGGAGGACCCGGCAATCCCAGAGTGACAGAGAGCTGCATGATCGCATCTTCTCACTCTCACTTCAAATGGATCTTCTCAAAGACAGAAGCAGCCCCACCCAACTTTATGTCAAATCCCAGAAACCCCAGGCATGGGTCCTGGGAGGAGGCTCTATGGGTGGGAAACAGCACTGGAACAGGGACCCAGGGATGAGAAGACTTCTCCTCCGTCTTTGAGGGTCCCTCTGCTGGCTTCTCACTGGGGGGTGGGGGAGGTAGCCACACTACCGTGCTGGCCCCCAGGGAGGACCAGTGTCTGTGCTCTGGGCCGAGCCTGGACCCCGATACAGTCGGCAGAGCAGAGACAAGCAAATGCTTGCGCAGAGAAATAGTCAGGCCATGACTGTCCCTCGCTTGGTCTGGTTGAGTCCCAACAACACCATTAGGTAGGTGCGATGATTCCCAAAGCACAGAGGGGGAAGCTGAAGGCCAAGTGGTCAGCCAGACACAGCAGCAGAGGCAATGTTCAAACCCGGGTCCTGCTGCCCCAGCACCCAAATGCTTAACGACCTTGGGCGACAAGCCGTAGACTAACAGCCTCCCCCCAACACACCCATCAACAAGGGACCATGAGGCAGAGTTCTGTCCTCTGAGAACCCCAAGCCCTGGTCCTTCTAGCCTGTGCTGCACCAGTTTGTCTGTTTTCCTTCAAGCAGGGTGACATCTTGCTTCCAGTCCTTCTGGGGGTCCCCTTACCTTTTATTCCCAGTCAAGGCCACGAGCACTGTCCAGCTTACCTACCTCTTTCGTCCCTCCTGCTCAGCCCCACGTGCAGGGTCCTCCTCTGACTTGTCACCTGACCCACCGAGGGGCCCCATCCCTGTCTGTAATTGCCTGCCTTGCACCTGGGACATGCCTGTCTCCTCTGGGGACACTGCCTGGTGACCTCCATTGTAGGCTGGGCCCTTGCCCAGCACCATTTGTAAGACGCCCTCTCCTCAGACCCTCCCACTGCCTTTCCCTCATCTCAGTGAGAACGGTGATGCTCGCATCACTGGCTTATAGATGGGGAAGCTAGGGATGCAGAGCTCAAGTGACTTGGCTAAGGTCCTGAACTGACACGTGGGATGCAAGGGAAGACCTTCTGTCTGCCGGACACCAAAGCTTCTAGCTTCCCAAGCACAGTAACAAGGACTAAGGAGCCCTTGTGGCTCCCCTAGATGGCTATGCCTGTGGATCTGGGTGTAAGTCAGGAGCAGGTCACCTGGAGGAACTCCTCGGGGTAGCCGGTCAGCTGCCCCGCATCCAGGAAGCGCCTCCGTTCCTCCTGTTGGGCCAGCGTAAGCCTTGCCATCTCCTCCGCCTGGCGCACGAGCGAGGCCTTGACCAGGTCTTTGCCTCGCTGGACAAATTCTGCAATTGAAACAACACGAGGGACATTGCAGGTTGCTCGCCTGGAGAAATCTCCACTGGCTGCTTCTTCCAGCACGTGGAGTGTCAGAAACGCTGGGGCAAGTCTCATTTTTTATTTTCATTTTATCATTTAGGTGCTTCCAAAAGGCTGGTGTTAGGAGTTCCTCAGAGTCCTCTGTCATTTTTAAGGGACTTCTCCCACGCTTTTTCCCAGCCCGGGGTTCAGAGCAACACGTGAGCCTTTCACCCTGACCTGGAGAGAAACAAAGGGGCATTTTCCTGGAGAAAAGAGTATGTATGTATGGGGGAGGGGAGGAGAGGGCACAGGGAGGGGCAGGTGACACAGGACAGAGGGCCCGAGTCTGCAGGACGTCAGTGACATTTCAGACTGGAGTCAGATCCAAAACCTGCCAGTGCGAGCTATTAGATCAGCACAAGAGCAGGCAGGTGAACCAAGGCCAAGGGCTCCTGCAGTGGGGGAAGGCGAACTTGAGGCGAGAGGAAAGTGAAGCCGCTCAGTCGTGTCCGACTCTTTGCGACCCCACGGACTATATAGTCCATGGAACTCTCCAGGCCAGAATACTGGAGCGGGTAGCCGTTCCCGTCCCCAGGGGATCTTCCCCACCCAGGGACTGAACTCAGGTCTCCTGCATTGCAGGCGGGTTCTTTACCCGCTGAGCCGCTAAAAACAACCTCTCAGCCCACCCAGGCCCCTCAGCCTCAGAGGCGCACCAAGCACAGTGCTGGGAACTGGGGCCTACCAGTGAGCAGGACCCAGCCTAGCTTTCAAGGTGCTCATGGTCCAGGGAAGACGAGAAATGTGGAAGGAGAAGGAATTGTGCTGATGAGGGCAGGGGTGCTGGTGGGGGAGGAGACACAGGCAGCGTGGGACCCCAGATCAGGCTCCTGGGAGTGGAGACAATGAAGAGGCCAGCCAGATTCTGTTCACTTGGGTTTCGGAGGAGATGTTGGGCAAAGAGGTTGGAGAGGCGGTGAGGGCTGGGTCACAAGGGGCCGCAGTCCTTGGAGACGCTGGTTTCAGCATCTCCCCTCCCTCTGCTCCCCACATGTCACACTTCCCTGTGCGCTTTTCCCAGTGCAGGCAGGCTTCCTTGGGCTTGACCTGAGAATCCGTTTAGCTTCTAGAACTAAAGGAAAGCGTGCAGCCAGGCGAGACCAGGGTCCTCCCTCCACCCATGACTGTCTCCTTGTCTCCTCTTTCTTGTCCCCACCTAGGGGGCTGCTTCACCATCCCAGCCCGGCGACCCCCTCCCACTGGTAAAGCCCCGTCCACCGTGTGTGGTGACCTCAAGGCCAGATGCATTCAGATTCTATGCTGTCCAAAGTCCCAGCCACAGCAGGTTTCCACATGGTCACACATGACCACGTGAAACCACAGCACCCAGTGACACACACCTCTGTGGAACAGCCTGGTTGGAGTCCTAAGTCCCAGTTTGGAAAGCCTGCTCTCTAAAGGGCAGTGGGCAAGCACAGCAGAGGGGACAGAGCAATTGCAGAAGGATCAAGCCAATGGCTGCAGTGGAAACCTGGTGCTGGAGACTGGATTGTGTCCCCAAAATGATGAGCTGAAGTCCTTAAGCCTCAAGTGCCTCCCTTTGGAGGCGGGGCCTATGAAATTAAGTAGGTCCTAGGGATGGGGCCCTAATCCCATAGAGTTGGTACCTTCTAAGAAGAGGAACTCAGGTGAGAAAGCTTGCTCTCTGCCATGTGAAACATGGTGAGAGGGTAGCTGTCTGCGAGTCAGAAAACAGGACCACAGCAGAAACCAAACTGGCTGCACACTGACCTTAAACTTCCATCCTCCAGAACCGTTAGAAACAAATGTGTGTTGTGGAAGCCACCCAGTCCATGGCATCCTGTTACGGCGGCCCCAGCAGGTAAGACGCCCAGAGCCTCCCTGGTCCTATAAGGTCCCCAGAAGCTGCTGGAGACCTTGTTAGGCACACAGATCCCCTGCCGTACAGTCTTCCTGACCTGGAAAGGCTCTGGCTGTGCTTCCACTCAGGCCACAGGCACACACATAGCCTTCGCTCAACACTGAGGGGCTCTCCTGCCGAGGGTCCAAGGAGGTGCAGAGGGGGTACCCGCCCTGCAGGTGGAAGACCTGGGTTTCTTCCTAAGGGTCCCACCAGCGGTGTGAGCTGGACTATCCTGGATGCCCTTGATGTCCTGAGCCCTGACCTGCCCAACTCCCAGGGTTTGGCCCGGGAGCAGCAGCACGGGTGGGAAACAGTCACGCCCAGTTCCCACATGCCTGACCACTGGCCACCCTCGTCCACCTGCAGCTGAGCCAGGCCCCGAGACTCCTGCGGGGCTTCTGGGCTTTGTCCTCTGCGTATTCTGGGTGGGTCTCTGCCAGCCTGAATCAAGGATGATGACAGAGCAGGCAACACTGGACCCTAGGAGGCAACCCTATTACCTCTGCTTCATAAGAGGACAATCGAGGCTCAGAGAGGTTAAGTGACCAGGGGTGGCAGCCTGGGCTAGTCTCACGGGAGCTACTCCTGATGCCTGCAAGTCCCACCACCAGCCCTGGCCCCCATGGCCCACAGCACAACACAGGGACCCAGGTGCCCCGGTCTGGCCTGCTCACTCACCCCTGCCGAAGCCTTCCGCCTCCTCCCAGAAGGCCTTGTGCTGCTGGGTCAGCAGGTCCTCCTTCTCCCGCCCAGACAGCTTCCCCTCGACGGTCAGCAGCTCCAGGCTGCGGGAGATGCCCGCCAGGCGGCACTTGGTCTCCTCCTGGACCTGCAGCTTCAGGAACTCCATCGTTTTGGCCACGTGCACCCGCCCCAGCGTCCTCTCCAGGGTGTCCTGGGAAAAGCAACACCGGGGACATCAGGCTGGGAGTTCGGAATCAGCACTTGGCCATGAGGGGCTGTTAATGGCCATGGGTTCTGTCCTGGGGCCCCCGGTTCCCTGTGAGCAGAGCACAGATGAAGCTCCCGCTCTCCTGAGCTTCCTGTGTGCACATCTCAGATGGGGACAAAGTGGTCCCTCGTGGGGACATGGTGCGGCTGATGCTGGATGACACGCAGAAATCACTTGGCACACGGTGAGTGCGCCACAGCGGGCTCACTCATCTTTGGGGGAAGCTCAATAAATGCACACAACCAACCAGGAAAGTCCACCTCCCTCATCATCATCCCTCCCAGGTCGACAGGGCTTCTGGCCTCCACCCGATGTGGAGGAGGGCTGGGAGAAACAGTAAAGGTTATGGGACTTCCTGGCCTTCGAGCCTCCAGAAACCACAGCGCTGGGGATTAAAGAGATTCTCCAGGTAAGATTGATGGGGAGGGTGACCCCAGCTGCTAGATTTTAGAACAGGTCTGCCAGCCCTACTGGGTTGTCCTTCACTGAGAATACAACCCTCAGAAAAGATGCCTCTCCCATGCAGGAAATGTCCACCAAGGGCAGAGGCGGGCCCTGCAGGTCTGCATCTAGGGTCCTTCCATCTCCAAGAGCAGCAGCTCAAGGAACCGTGTAGAATGGGAGCCCAGGCATGGCGTTAGAGTTGCAGGCCCTGCGTTTCGGTGAAAGGATGCCTTTCCCTCCTGGGGTGGTCCCGCAGGCCCCCGGGACTCCATGGCCATGGCCTGAGTTAGCCTCAGCGCCCTTCTCCCCATCATACCCACACCCCTGGCTTCTCTACATCCCTCCATCTCCTTCCTGCTGGCCTAGAGCAAGGCCCAGCTCAGGCCCTGGTCAATTCCACCTAAGCTACTGCCCTGGCTTTCCTGGCATCAAACTGCCCCCCCACCCAGCACCTCCCCGCATGACCCGGAGGGGCCTTTTTGTGTGCAACCATGACTGATATCCCCAGGCCCAAACCGTACAATCACTTCCTTCGAAGCAAATCTAAACTCCCAGGCACAGTGGACGAGCCTTCCCGAACCAGGCCTGGCTGGGCCTCCAGCCTGGTCCCACACCTCTCCTTGCTCTGGATTGCCCAGCATGCCCGGCCTCAGCTCTGCAGGGCCTTTGCACATGTGGGGCCTCCTCCTGGAACACCCTGCCCATGACCTCTCACTCCTCTGCTTGCCCAGGTCCTACTTATCTTTGTGGACTGTGTGGTCACTTCTTGGCCTTTCCCAAACCCCTCAGTCCCTCTTCCCAGCTCAACAGCTCCTGTGCCTTGTTTGGACCGAGAGCCCTGGACGCAGGGGCCAGAGCTGGGGCCATACCCACCACCCAGCCCTGGGCCTCACTGTTTGCTGAGCTGCATTGGTCTGTGTTATAACATGTGAACAGAGCCAGGACAATGATTCCCTAGTTACAGATAAGAAAGCTGAGGTTTATTCCAGAAGGCCATCAAACTAACCCAGGGACAGCGGGCTTCCTCCAGTTCAGTTCAGTCCAGTTCAGTCACTCAGTTGTGTCTGACTCTTTGCGACCCCATGGACTGCAGCAGGCCAGGCCTCCCTGTCCATCACCAACTCCCAAAGTTTACTCAAACTCATGTCCATTGAGTCGGTGACACCATCCAACCATCTCATCCTCTGTCATCCCCTTCTCCCGCCTTTAGTTGAGCTTCCTCCAACTAAATAAATAAGCCTGACAGTCATCAGTGGGCCCATAACCACTAGAGGGCGCAAGAGGATAAGCGCTCAGTGCAGGAGTGGCCGGCAAGTGGTCCTGCCAGGCTCCCGGGTAGTGGAAGGCGTCCTGCATCCGGAGCAGCCACCTCTAAGATGGTCCTCTAAGTGAGGCCCCCTGGCTGGGCAGTGACAGTGCAATCTCTGGATTTATATTTAAGGAAAGACAGGAGTGGAGAGAGGTGAGCAGGAACACAGGAGCATCAGATGGGAGTTGGGAGGGGGACAGGGACTTGCATGGGAGGGGCAGGGGCCACTGCTGGCTCTGAGTGTAGCTGGTCCTCAAACGTACCCAGCCTCAAACCTCGCTCTAGACCTGCACAGCCCTGGGCACAGTGGATGTAACTTACAGAGTGTATGTGATCATTAAATAAATCAAAATATGTATAGCACTTAAAACAGCGACTAGAAGACAGTGTGCTGGAGAATGCAAGCTGCTGTCACAATTATCTGCAGCAGGTATCCACCTCTCTCCTGGCATGCTCTTTCTCTTGAACATCCCTAGAGACTGATTCTGATAACCTCTAGGGCCCTTTCTAGGGCTCTTCCAGTTCTGATATTCAGTGATGCCATGTGATAGATACATTCCGACTGCCCAGGCCAGAACACTCGGATGTCACTAGCCTGGGAATTTAAAATTCTTCTGGAGCTTATAATCAACAGACTCCATAATACAGAAGCTACTTTTTATTTTTGGTACATAGGATGCAGGCAGAGCCAAGCTGGCCCACTTCTGTACAAACAACGATTATAGCCTTTTCCCACATCATTACAATGATTTGTTTATATCTTTTCCCTGCTGTTCATGGGGTTCAATATGCTACCTAGATAAAATATTGAAAAGCAGAGACATTACTTTGCCAACCAAGGTCCGTCTAGTCAAGGCTATCGTTTTTCCCGTGGTCATGTATGGGTGTGAGAGTTGGACTGTGAAGAAAGCTGATTGCCGAAGAATTGATGCTTTTGAACTGCGGTGTTGGAGAAGACTCTTGAGAGTCTCTTGGACTGCAAGGAGATCCAACCAGTCCATTCTAAAGGAGATCAATCCTGGGTGTTCACTGGAAGGACTGATGCTAAAGCTGAAACTGCAATACTTTGGCCACTTCATGCAACAAGTTGACTCACTGGAAAAGAGTCTGATGCTAGGAGGGATTGGGGGTGGGAGGAGACGGGGACGACAGAGAATGAGATGGCTGGATGGCATCACCGACTCGATGGACATGAGTTTGAATGAACTCCGGGAGTTGGTGATGGACAGGGAGGCCTGGCGTGCTGTGATTCATGGGGTCGCAAAGAGTCAGACATGACCGAGCGACTGAACTGAACTGAACTGAACTTTCCCTGCTGACATGTGACCTGCCAGAATCCAATCACTAGCACATACTGGGCACTCACTGGGTCAGGCTCTGTTGTAAAGGCCCTACCTGTCATCCACTTTCTAACACTCTCAGAGCTGATGCTATTCGGATTCCCATTTTACAGATGATGAAACTGAGTCCCAGAGAGGTTAAGTTACCTGCCCAAGTTCGCACAGCTAATAAGAGGCAACCGTGGAATGGATCAGGATTCTAGCTCAAGTCTCCGGCACGGTTTCTACAACAGGATGTGGCACACAGTAGGTGCTCATGAAATGCTGACTGAAGGAAGGACCTACCGATGACCTGGAGAAAATCCTTCCCCTTCTTCCTCTCTGGAGTGACTGGCTAATATTTGGGCCGGAGTCAGCTAAGGATACCATTTTTCCCCCCGGCATCAATATCCTGCTGATGGGATAATAATTAAATACAAAGGAAAAAGAGTAAAAGGAAAAAAATCTTTCTCCTTTGATGAGCATTCATATCAGCAGCCTTATCAAATTAAAGTCCAATTCACAGGGGCTTGGACAGCAAACCAGGAAGTCTGGGGCACAGGCTGAGGGATGTCATTAGACAGTATGGGGGTCCCAGGTGAGTTGCTTGGCTGGTCCCTCTGCTCACTGGGAATGAAATATCTGTGTCTATATTTCAGCAGTGCACAGGAGAGAAAGGAAACTCTGTGGACATGATAAGCAAAAGCAGAGCAAGTTCTCAAACAGCTCTGTGCACCTGGGAGTCTATTAAACTGCAGATCCTGATTCAGGAAGGGGACAAGATTCTGCAATTCTAACCAGCTCTCAGGCAACGCAGATGCTGCCGGCCTGCGGACCACACTTTGAGGAGCAGAGCAGTTTGTGCAGAAGCAACAGGAACCTCTCGGTTCGACAGGGCCATCTCCTCTCTGAGGCACTGAGTCTTGGAGCTGAGGGCAGGGCGGCTGCTGCAGGTTTCTTAGTCAGGTGTGACCTGGGCGGGTGCATGGGTCTGAGTTTATAAGTTCTCAAGGTCAAAGGAAGGGTTAACAGGTGCATAGAGTCCTGGGCTTTACACACAGCCAGGCTGGTCCAAAACTTCCGTGGCAAAACCCCACGGTGACTATGAGTTACTGAGCATTTCCCAGGGCTCTGCCTGCAGCAACTCCGAGGATGGAATTTTTTTTATCAGTAATCAAAGCTCAGAGGGGTTAAGTAACTGATTCGAGATCACACAGCTTCAACTGGCCAAGTTTAGATTCAAAGTTGGATTTGGATTTGTGGATCCCTCTGAACCAGTGGTTTGTATTCCCAGTTACATATGAGAATCATTGGGGCAGGGGGTTTAAAACCGGCAATGCCAGGAGCTTCACTTCAGACCAGTCAGATTGGATTTCTGTGCAAAAGGCCTGGGGCACAGGCATTATTTTAAGCTCCCTCGGTGATGATACATGGGGCCATCAGGAGAGTTACCCGAAGCTCCGTCCACCAGTGGGCATCAATTATGACTGCTCGCTGTGGTCACCTGGAACCTTAAAAAACCTGCACTGATTAAGTCAGAATCTCTGGGGGAGGGAGCCATCTTGGATTCAAACAGCAGTACTTTTTCAACCTCCTCAAATAACCTCAATGTGCAGCCCGAATTGAGAACCAGTGTTCCATGCTGTAGTGACATGGAGCTGGCAGGATTTTCCATCAATGGAATGGATGGATGGATGGATGGATGGAGAGATGCACAGATCTCTCTGTGACTGATGGACAGACGGACAGACGGACAGATAGACAGATGGATAGACAAATGCCTGATGGACAGACGGATGGATAGATGGATGAATGGATGCACTGCTTTTCTCTGGCTTCTGTATCCCTGTCTACAGTGTACAGGTGTGGAACTTAATTATCCCTGTAGCCCTCCAAGCTTCTGATTCCACATCTCTAGTATGAATATCACGTTCCCTCCCCGCCCCCTCCAGCATTACCAGAGCCTGCAAATCCTGAGAATCACGCAACAGCCCTTCGGCTGCAATCATTCTTTCTGTCAGAGTCATCGTGAGCTGTCGGGCTTTGGAGCTGGAACACTTAAATTGGTCCACCAGAAAGTGCTGGATGTTTTCCATCTGTTTCCAGAAAGCTTCCATCTGTGAAATGAGAATGAGAAGCAAGGGGTGGGGGAGAGAAAACTTATTTAAGAAAGGTATAAAGCTGTCTTGTTCAGGCTTGAATATTACTATTCACCCCTTATCACAAACTCAGATTCTAAACACTTCCACAAGTCGGAGCAAGTTATCTTGGCAACAATCACATTCTCCAGAAGTTCCTCCTCGTTCTTTTGTGGGTGCCAGTCAGTTTCAAGGCGGCTTTTCAGTAAACACCAGTGCACGGCTGATAAGGAAGGAAAACACAATGAGATCCCCCAGCTTAAGCAGCTGAAAGACAGCTGCTTAAGAAAAACAGCCTATGATTGCTGCCTGGGATCGGGAGGGGAGGGGCTCATGAAATTCAACAGTGTCCTCCTGGAAGCTTCCGGATCTTTAAAAGGGATTAAATCCATCCTGGAAATAAAAGCATGGATGACCATTTAAATATTAATTATTGTCTTAACAGTACAAAAGAACAGTATGGCAGAGACGATGATAATCGTAAAAACCCTTTTCCTCAATCTGGGGCTTCCCTGGTGGCTCAGACAGCAAAGAATCTGCCTGCAATGCAGGCGACCTGGGTAGGGAAGATGCCCTGGAGGAGGGCACGGCAACCCACTCCAGTATTCTTGCTTGGAGAATTTCACGGACAGGGGAGCCCAGTGGGCTACAGTCCATGGGGTCACAAAGAGTCAGACACAACTGAGTGACTAACACTTTTCTCCCCATCTTACTGAGAGCAGAGCAGGAAATCGCCAAGTGGTTTAGAGTGTCGGGGGCTAAATTTTTTTCACTGCAGCCTCCCAGAGCTTGAAGAACAATGACACCTGGAGTCATAACAATTTTTCTTTATGGCATGCAGGTGATATGCCAGGCTCCACGTGTCACACATCTCATTTCTAGATAAAATATGTACCGGAAGGACAAGGAGCAGGCTCAAGTCATTAGGTTACTGGCCAAGAGTCAAGAGGAAGAGGGGGATTGGATTCAGGTCCCTTCAGCTCCCACAGCAGTGGTTTTCTCTAGCTTGGCTTCACCCCTCAGATGCCAAAACGGACATTTCTCACTCAGCAGCACATGGGAGAGTCAGAGCTTAGTGGTATCAGAAGTCCATGCTGATCTTGCTGCTATGGGTAGAGACAGATGGAGACCTGAAACTCTGAGTCAACCAAACCAGCCATCTCTCCTGGGCATGGCCAGGAGAAAGCCCACACCTGTACTGGCACCTCTTTGAAAAGTTTGTCTCCCATCTCTCGGGCCTCATGGCAGCTCAGCAAACCCTTTATTGACCCCTACCACCTCCTCACTCACATTCACACCCTGCTCTTGCCCTTCTCATCCCATCAGATGACCTCCTTTCCAACCACTATCCCAGAAGGTGGACTCAGTTCAGCTCAGTTCAGCCGCTCAGTCGTGTCCGACTCTTTGTGACCCCATGAACTGCAGCACTCCTGGCCTCCCTGTCCATCACCAACTCCTGGAGTTTACTCAAACTCACATCCATTGAGTCGGTGATGCCATCCAAGCATCTACGACAGAGGATGAAGGTGGACTGCTACTGCTGCTGCTAAGTCGCTTCAGTCATGTCCAATTCTGTGCGATCCCATAGACGGCAGCCCACCAGGCTCTGCCGTCCCTGGGATTCTCCAGGTAAGAGCACTGGAGTGGGTTGCCATTGCCTTCTCCACCCATCTGTGAATTCCCGCACATCCAGAAACAGAGTTCTACATCCTAGCAGCTCTGCCTCTTTTCTTCCTATCTCAGAGAACCAGGATGCCCACTCTGTTGTTCTGAAAAACTCGTAACTCCCTTAGCATCCATGACATGATTTTCTCCTGGTTCTTCTTGTTTTGATTCATCTTGAATCTTGCTCCTTCAATGCTCGCAGGATCCAAGATTTGGCATAAGCATTTTTATTACCCCTTCTACATGCACTCCTGGACCACAGGCATCTCTGTTATTGGATGATACCAATTTTGTTGTTCAGCTGCTCAGTCACGTCCAACTCTTTGGACCCCCTGGACTGCAGCATGTCAGGCTTCCCGGAACTCCTGGGCCAGGGGCATCTCCATTATTGGATGCTGCCAATATGTTAGAAACTCTTCTGAGAACTATCAATCCTCTGCTTGAAATGGTCAGACAAGGACAAGATGTTCCACTGCTTTGGGGAGACCACAGACCACTGTAAGCACCCTCCCTTAGCCATCTCATCTTGAACATTCTTGTTCTCCATGTGCTCCCACCTGAGCTCAGTGGAGAAGCTCCATCTCCAGGCATCTCCAACTCAAGATATCAAGCCACACTCAGCGTTTTCCCTTCCAACTTGCTGTCATTCTGAGGTCCTTATTTCCGTAGACCTGACACTCTACACCCTCTTCTCCCCACCAACACCTCGTCAGACACAACCCTCTCAGCTCTCCCACTTCTTCTTACCTCTCCATTCCTACTGCAAGTGCTTTCATGAAATTCCTACTGGATTAGCCCCCAAACTCCCAACGATCCTCTGTTCAGCAGCCTGGGCAGTGCTTCTAAGACAGAATGAACCAAGCCACCCTCTGCCACTTTGGTGACTCTCACCTCCTTGGCGTGAGATGAAAGCCCTCAGGGAAGACCACTGGCTTTATCTTGCTCAGTCTGCTTCCTGCCCTGGCTCCCTTCTCTGCCCACCCACTGGACAGCATCCATCCACACTTCCCCCAAAACCTCATCATGGCCCGTTCTTCTATGCAGACTTTCCTAACTCTAGAGAGTAAAAAGAACTGCTCCCTCCACTGTACCTCAGCCTTCCCACACATCCATCTATCATGGTCCCTGTAAGCCACAGAGTCCACACCTGCTCACCTATTGGTCCCCCCACCAGACTGGCCTGAGCATCTTCCCAGAAGGGCCAGGTCTAAGTTCATTGTGAATTTCTAGTGTCCAGCATAACACCTGGGTGAAAAGGAAATATTTGTTTCATTCAGAATATATGAACAGTGGGTAGTAGAATGTCAAAGCAAAAAAGAGAATTTGAGGGTGGCCATCCTCTTGAGGATGGCTTCCCTCATAGCTCAATCCATAAAGAATCCGCCTGCAATTCAAGAGACCTGGGTTCAATTCCTGGGTTGGGAAGATCCCCTGGAGAAGGAAATGGCAACCTACTCCAGTATTCTTGCCTGTAGAATCCCATGGACAGAAGAGAGGAGCCTGGCAGGCTACAGTCCATGGGGTTGCAAGAGTCGGACACAACTTAGTGACTAAACCATTCATCCTCTTTGGAATTTAAATCATGCTTTTCTTAGTGATGCCTGGAGTTTGAGCAGTAAGCAGCTGACATCTGCTGTAACCCACAGGGCAGTAATGTCAGAGGGTTAGAGCGATATTTGCTTTGAATGGTAAAAAGATCCATCTAAAATTTAAAGAAGGAGAATTCATTAAAAGAAAAAAAAGCTCCCGCAGTAAATCTTGGCCCCTTAATTATACCTTCTCTATCACTTAACTTCAGAAACAGAATCCTCGGCGCCAGGGCATATTTAATACTCAAATACAACAGAGAATTTGAGTATTAAGCATGCTTCTAGGTACCAGCTCTTTAATCTTGCCAAATGAACTGTCCCAGAAACCACGCTTTTTATAGGGGAAAGAAAATCCGCCACATACATTAGCTATTAGCTGCTCAGAGTATTCTCTTTCCTTCTTTTCCACATCTGCCAGGGTGATATATTCGGAGTCACTGCCACCCAACATCTCTGTGTTGGACAGCTTGACCTGAAGTCTCTTTTCTAATTCCTCCAAATCCTAGAGGAAAAAAAAGAAAAAGAGAAAGAAAATCTAAAGTACCTTAAATTCCAGAGAAGAAATGCTTTTATTTTTTTACCACATTATCATAAAAAATTTCTTATGATAATTAATGCTGTGGGTATTGTCCTACTGAAGGATTGATGAGAAAAATTTATTTTTCTCATTAAATGTAGAGCCTTAGAAATAATGGATTATGTATTTTCTTCTGTATTTTCCTCCCCCTCCCCCAAATAGGCCATACTTTAAAAACAATGAAAAGTATCTTCCAATCTTGATGAAGTTGCCGGAACATGTCATGGTACTCTGGAGTGTTGGGATGGAATATTTCCTCTCCACTCCTCTGGTTTCCATGGGGAAGGATTACTTAGTACATCCCAGGAAGGAAGTGATATGTATTTGATTGGTGGTTCAAAAGCAGGAATTGAGTGCAGCCCTTAGCTTGCCCAGCCTCATCCTCTTTGGGACAGACCATTCAGGGGAGGCCACCACCCTGGTGTGGCTTCAGTCTAGAGTGAGCTGAGCAGCAAGTGTCCCTCGTGTGTGGGGCGAGGCCTGAGGTGGCCCAGCTTTGCCAGTAAGTGATTTAGGTAAGCAATTTAGCTAAATCCCAGATTCAGTGTTAGGAAGCCATGATTGCTATATATCTAAGTCACACCCTGCAAGCAGGATCCTCTCAGTAATAAAGCTGGCATTTGTATATATGTCTCCCAAACACTTTCTCTTAACTAAACCAGAACTTAGAAGGAAAAGGAGAACCCTGTGTATGGAGTCCTTCAAATCCCCATCCACAAAGTGTGGATGGCAGTTCTCTTTTCTCCAGACCTGTGTCCACTGACATGAAATCAACACTGGTGTGGGTTCAGTTTCATTAGGAAAACTGCTATTGACTGTCCAAGTGGAAGCCACATATGGCTTCTGATTCTCACAGCATCTCTACCAGAAAGAAAAGAGGGTTCCTTTTCCAGGTGAGGAAACTCATCTATGGGAAGCTGAGATATCTTGTCCGGGGTTCCCCAGTAGGAAGTGGTATGCTAGGCTAGGTCCCTTAGGCCCATGGACTCCAGAGACCCACTCTTTCAACTTCATGCATTATCTGCTTCTCTCCAAAGCAACTGCCATTTCTGGGTACTTCTCATCCTCATACAGAGGTTCTAAGGCTGCTGTCAAGAAAGGCAATGCCAAAGAATGCTCAAACTACCGCACAATTGCACTCATCTCACACGCTAGTAAAGTCATGCTCAAAATTCTCCAAGCCAGGCTTCAGCAGTATGTAAACAGTGAACTCCCAGATGTTCAAGCAGGTTTTAGAAAAGGCAGAGGCACCAGAGATCAAATTGCCAACATCCGCTGGATCATGGAGAAAGCAAGAGAGTTTCAGAAAAACATCTATTTCTGCTTCATTGACTATGCCAAAGCCTTTGACTGTGTCGATCACAATAAACTGTGGAACATTCTGAAAGAGATGGGAATCCCAGACCACCTGACCTGCCTCTTGAGAAACCTGTATGCAGGTCAGGAAGCAACAGTTAGAACTGGACATGGAACAACAGACTGGTTCCAAATAGGAAAAGGTGTACGTCAAGGTTGTATATTGTCACCTTGCTTATTTAACTTATATGCAGAGTACATCATGAGGAACGCTGGGCTGGAAGAAGCACAAGCTGGAATCAAGATTGCTGGGAGAAATATCAATAACCTCAGATATGCAGATGACACCACCCTTATGGCAGAAAGTGAAGAGGAACTCAAAAGCCTCTTGATGAAAGTGAAAGAGGAGAGTGAAAAGGTTGGCTTGAAGCTCAACATTCAGAAAACAAAGATCATGGCATCTGGTCCCATCACTTCATGGGAAATAGATGGAAAAACAGTGGAAACAGTGTCAGACTTTATTTTTTTGGGCTCCAAAATCACTGCAGATGCTGACTGCAGCCATGAAATTAAAAGACACTTGCTCCTTGGAAGGAAAGTTATGACCAACCTTGATAGTATATTAAAAAGCAGAGACATTACTTTGCCAACCAAGGTCCGTCTAGTCAAGGCAATGGTTTTTCCCGTGGTCATGTATGGATGTGAGAGTTGGACTGTGAAGAAGGCTGACCGCTGAAGAGTCGATGCTTTTGAACTGTGGTGTTGGAGAAAACTCTTGAGAGTCCCTTATACTGCAAGGAGATCCAACCAGTCCATTCTAAAGGAGATCAATCCTGGGTGTTCATTGGAAGGACTGATGCTGAAGCTGAAACTGCAATACTTTGGCCACCTCATGCGACGAGTTGACTCACTGGAAAAGACTCTGATGCTGGGAAAGGTTGGGGGCGGGAGGAGAAGGAGACGACGGAGAATGAGATGGCTGGATGGCATCACCGACTCTGTGGACATGAGTTTGAGTGTACTCCGGGAGTTGGTGATGGACAGGGAGGCCTGGCGTGCTGTAATTCATGGGGTCGCAGAGAGTCGGACACGACTGAGCGACTGAACTGAAGTGAACTGAACTGATGCATTTAAAATTCTCAGATAAACTGTATCCAGTGAATTGTAGCCACTATAATAATTAAAATGCTCTGTAAGTGGTAGAGGTGAGATTTGATCACAGACCTGCAGACACCAAAGCTCTTATTCTTGCTCTATGACATACGACATTGTTTCATTACTCGTATAACTGCAAGCATCACAATAATCATTATTCTTTGTTGTTGGAGGGTCATTTAGACTCACTGAACCTCAACGTCCTCAGCTGTAAACATAAATAATGATGGCCACACACAGGGCTGCTGTGAAGATTAAATAATACGTGTAAAGCCCTGTGTGTGCTGCCTGATGTTCACAAGAGTGGTGGCACTCAGGATGATGACAATGACGACAATAAAAATGAAGACGGTCTGCCTTTTCCTTGGGATGTGGTGATGAATCCTCCCGCGTGGAATCCAGAGGAATGAGGAAGAAACATTCCTCCCCAGTCTCCCGAATCTCAAGGTGGTGACAGAGATGACAATGGTGACCATGATGAAGACAGTGGTGACGGTGGCAGTAATGAGGGTGATGGCGATGACGTGATAATGAAGGTGAAAGCAGCGAGGCAGAAGGGACGATGTTGAGGATGACGGTGGAGGGGGTGACGGTCGTGGCGATGAAGATGGTAACGATGCAGATGACGCTGGTGATGGGAGCAATAAGAGCGATGGCAACGACGGTGGTGGATGGTGAAATGTTGGTGGTGCTTCTGGAAATGAGGAGAAGCATGGTGATGGTGGTGGTGCTGACGATGATGAGGATGACGGTGAAGATAATGCTAATGGCGGTCACGGCCATCATAAGAATGATCATGACGATAACAGAGATGGTGGTGGTGATGGAGACGAGGATGATAATGGTGACGGTGTGGGTATTAAGATGATAATAATGGCAATGATACTGATGATGATGGCCGCGATCATGTAATCAGAGTCTAGCTGCTACTTTGCTACATGTTTTATACACATCGCTCTTCTCCTTTCTATAATCCCACAGGACAGGTCTTACTATCCTGTCGCACAAATGCCAAACCCAGCATTCTGAGAGTTCCTGAAGGACAGACCGCGGTATCAACCTCTACTGCCCTGACCTGTTTTGCTGTGCATAGAACAATGTAAAGTTTGTATAAAAGGCTGAAAAGAGGAGAATTCAAAGTGGTATAAAGACTTGTAACTAATAAACAAGGTACATATTTTAAAATACCCCAAAACTGTTTGGAAAATAACATCAGTAGTGGTTCTCTTTGAGTGCTGGATATGACCGACATTCTTTTTCCCTACTTCCAATATTCTTCCACATTTTAATAATATATATTGTTATCTTTTATGCTTATACATATAGTTTTATATGTCATTACATTGTGTTGAAAAGTGTATGTTGTGATGAGGTACTTTTATACATAAAAGATACTTTTCTATAATACTGTGTTTTATATATCTTAATAAACTATTTTGAAGTTACTTTGAAATAGAGGTTGGAGGCTTACATTTTCTTGCTTTGAAAGAATCTTCTGGTATAATTCATCATCAGACTTCTTTTTAGGAAGAAGGTCAAGGAGGCACGTTTTAAAACTCTGAATAAACATCTATTGTCAAAAAGGGAAACAAAACAACAAGAAAGATTTAAACAATGGTATCTTCACCCCTCCTTCCTTTTTCTCCTACCACCTTCTTTCTCCCCTTCCCCCCAACAATCTTGGCTCTAGGAAAAGACCTCAGATTTAAAACCACAACAGTGGCCCAAAATGGACTGAGTTTTCATGAAGCTTCTAAAGAAAAATGCCTCATCTCTCCTGCACATATTTATAAGGAGCCTACTCTCTGGGAAGCCCCCCACTTTCCCCATTTCCATGAATCAAGAAAACAGACAAGGTAAAGGGGGAGTTGCTTCTCTGTGGAAACAATCAGAAGAACAGTTGTAAGGAACTAGGATGTGTAAAGTCATCCGCTCCTGCCCCCTGTGTCAATGGATGGAGGTGTCCTTTAAATCAAGAAGTGTTCTCCATAGGCAGAGACATGTTGACAAGTCCAAGGGTGTGGTCTCCACAGTTTGTTTAATCATTCACCTATTGCAGGACATCTGAGTCTTTCCAGTTTGGGGCTATTATGAATAAAGCTGCTATGAACATTCACATACAAATTTTTGAGTGAACGTAAGTTTCTCTGGGATGAATGTCCAAGAGTGCAATAAGTGGGTCTTCTGGTAACTGCATGTTCAATTTGATGAGAAACTGCCTGTTTTCTGGAGTGGGCTTTTACAGTCCTACCAGCAATGTATTAGTGATCCAGTTTCATCACATCCTCACCAGCATTTGGTGTTGCTGCTGTTTTTATTTTAGCCATCTTGATAGGTATGTAGTCATATCTCATGTGGTTTTAATTTGCATTTCCCTAATGACAACTCTGGGAGCTGGTGATGGACAGGGAGGCCTGGCGTGCTGTGATTCATGGGGTCGCGGAGAGTCGGACACGACTGAGCGACTGAACTGAACTGAACTGAATGGCTTAAGGCAATGACAGAGGATGAGATGGTTGAATGGCATCACTGACTCAGTGGACATGAGTTTGAGCAAGCTCGGGTGATGGTGAAGGACAGGGAAGCCTGGTGTGCCGCAGACCATAGGGCCACAAAGAGTAGGTGACGACTGGGTGACTGAACCACAACAACGGCTTAATGATGCTGAACATCTTTTCCTGTGCTTTTGTGTGTGTTTACTTGGCAGCCATATATTCTTTTTGGTGAAATATCTGTTCATGCCTTTTGCTCATGCTCCAACTGGATTCTTTACTATTTCTATTGATGCTTGAGAGTTCCTTATATATTGTAGGTACTAGTTCTTTTTTAGAATGTAGTTTGCAAAATATTGCCTCAGTGTTTTCATCCTCTCAACAGGGTTTTTTTTTCAGAGAAGAAGTTTCTTATTTTGATGAGTTTCAATTTATTAGTTTTCCCTTTTATGGGTCATAATATTGGTGTTAATCTAAGGAACCCTTTGCTTAGATCCCAAAGACTTTCCTCCTTTTTTTTTTAAGATTTATACTTTAAATTTAAGTACAGGAGCCATTTTTAGTTAATTTCTGCATGAGGTATGAGGTTTAGCTTGAGGTTCATTTTGGTTTACATATGGATACTCAACTATATAATTCATTGAAAAGATTACCATTCCTCTACTGAACTGCCTTACACCTCTGTCAAAGGTCAGTTAGACATATTTATGAAGAAGGCATCTTTTGTTTTTGAGAACTAATTGATGTAACCAGCTTTGTTCTTTCTGAAGATTGCTTTGGCTATTTGAGGATCTCGTGTGTCCATACAAATCTCAGGATATTTTTTTGTTGTTGTTCTATTTGAAAAATACCATTCAGATTTTGATAGGGACTGCACTGAATCGGTAGACTGCTTTCAGTAATACAGATATTTTAACAATAGGAACTGTTTCAATACATGAGCATGGAATATCTTTCCATTTATTTGTGTCTTCCTCGATTTCTCTCATCAAAGTTTTAAGTTTTCAGTATACAGGACTTTCACTTCCTCAGTTCAAGTTATTCCTTGGTATCTTATTCTTCTTGATGCAGTTGTAAATGGGATTGTTCTCTTAACCTCTCTTCCTGTTAGTTTGCTTTTCATGTATAGAAACACAGCAGATTTTTGTATGTTGATTTTGTACCCTGCAACTTCATGGAATTCATCAGTTCTAACAGTTTTCTGTAAAGTCTTTTCTATGTATAAAATCATGTCTTTTGAAAAGAATCTTTACTTCTTCCTTTCCATTTTGGATTCTGTTTATTTCTTTTTCTTGCACAACTTCCCTAGAAATTCCAATACTATGGTGGATAAAAGCGGCGAAGAGTGGGCATACATGTATTGTTCCTGATCTTAGAGGAAAAGCTTTTAGCTTCTCACTGTTGAGTATGATGTTAGTTGCATGTTTGTCATATATAGCCTTTATTGCATTAAGGTACATTCTCTCCATGCCTACTTTGTCGAGAGATGTTTATCATAAATACATGTTGAATTTTGTTACGTGCTTTTTGTGCTTTGAGATGATCATATGATTTTTATCCTTCATTTTGTTAACGTGGTGTATCATGTGGATTGATTTGTGGATGTTGAACCATCCTTGCATTTCTGGAATAAATCCCACTTAATTATGGTATTAAAAAGTGGAAGTGTTAGTTGCTCAGTCCTGTCTGACTCTTTGTGATCCCAGGGACTGGGGCTGGCCAGGCTTCTCTGTCCATGGACTTCTCTAAGCAAGAATACTGGAGTGGGTAGCCATTCCCTTCTCCAGGGGATCTTCCCGATCCAAGGATTGAACCTGGGTCTCCTGCACTGCAGGCAGATTCTTTACCACCAGAGCCACCAGGGAAGCTATAAGCCTTTCAATCTGCTGATAACTTTGATCTGCTAATAGTCTGTTGAGAATTTTTGCATCTGTTTTTACCTGAGATACTGGTTTGTGCTTTTCTTTTCTTCCAGGCATCTATCAGGTTTTGGTATCAGGGAAATGCTGGCCTAGTGAAATGAGTTTGGAAGCATTCCATCCTCTTCAGTATTCTGGAAGAGTTTGAGAAGGGTAGATATTAAATCTTCTTTAAGTGTTTGGTAGAATTTACCAGTGAAGCCATCGATCCTTCTTTTTTTGTCAGGAGATTTGTCAGTTTTGTTTATCTTTTAAAAGAACCAGACATTGCTTCACTGGTCTTTTCAATGCTTACTTTTTAGTCTCTATTTCATTTATTTCCACTGCAAACTTTGTTATTTTCCTTCCTTCTACAAACTCTGGGCTTTGCTTTTCCTTCTTCTAGTTACTACAGGTATAAAGTTGGATTGTTCATCTGAGGTTTTTCTTGTTTTTTGAGGTAAGCCTGGATGGCTATGAATTTCTCCCTAGGAACTGCTTATGCTGCATTCCACAGATTTTGGTAAGTTTTATTTCCACTTTCATTTGTCTCAAAACATTTTTCAATTTTTCCTTTGATTTCTTCATTGATTCATTGGTTGTTCAGTAGCACATTATTTAATATTCACATATTTGTGATTTTTCCAGTTTTCTTCCTGTACAGGTATCCCTAGTGTTATTGAATTCTGATTTAACAGCACTGTGCAGACATTTCATTTTTATAGATCGAAGGTTTGTACCAACCATGTATTGAGCAAGTATTTCATCATCACTTTTCCAACAGCTTAATCTCACTTTGTGGCTCTATGTCACATTTTGGTAAGTCACGCAATATTTCAAATACTCCACCAGCAAAAAGATTACAATTTGCTGAAGGCACAGATGATGGTCAGCATTTTTAAATAACAAACTATTTTAAAATTAATATATGCATATTGTTCTCTTAGATAAGCATTGCACACTTAATAGACAACAGTATAGTGTAACTATAACTTTCATATGCACTGGGAAACCAAAAACTCATGTGACTCATTTTACTATGATATTCACTTTACCGCAGTCATTTGAAACCAACCCACAATATCTCCAATGTATGCCTGTGACTGATTTCTAATTTCATACCACTGTGGTTGGAAAAGATGTTTGATATGATTTTGACCTTAAATTTATTGGGACTTCTTTTGTGGCTTCATTATGCTTGCCAATACTAATAAGCTCTAAGAAGATAAAAGTTGGTCTGGCTTTTTACCCACTGAAGTCTAGGGCTATGTAAAGTAACATTCTTTTCTCAGGATGTTCATTTCAAATCTATTTTCTTTTTGACCCCAAACTGAAACAGTAATGTTTATAGGTCTTATCCCATTTCTTTAAATTAAAAAAATTTTTTTAATTTAGAATAATTATGGACTTAGAGGGAGGTGCAAGAACAGAAGAGCTCTGTGTGCTTTACCCCCAGGGCTGCTATCTTACATCACTGTGGTATTAATATCATATCAAACCTGGAAATCGACATAGGTCCAATACAGTTAACTGACCTGACTCATTTTTTCATCCATTTTGCAGGCACTCACTTGTGTGTGTTTGTGGTTTTATGCAATTTTACCTCATGTATTCCTATGGGCTTCCCAGGTGGCTCAGTGGTAAAGAATCCACTTGCCACTACGTGGCTTCAGTCCCTGGTTTGGGAAGATTCCCTGGAGAAGGAAATGGCAACCTACTCCAGTATTCTTGCCTGGGAAATCTCATGAACAGAGGAGCTTGGTAGGCTATAGTCCATTGTGTCGCAAAAGAGTCTGCCACAATTTAGTGACTAAACAACGATAGATTCCTATAACCACTGCCACAAACAAGATAGAGAATCTTCCAGCACCAGGAGAAACCCCCAGTCCTACTGCTCGTCTGACAGTAGCCACCCCCTTCCCACAGACCCTAATCTGTTTTCGTCTCTGCCATTCTGCTTTTAAAGATGACAACTCCATCTCCTAGACAAGTCCAGCACCCCTATCTTTCTCAAGGGCTGCCAGGGAGCTCTAAGCTTCTGGGCTGCTTCTGCTCTGAGTGACTTCTGAAGTCTGACTTGTGATAACATATCTCTACCAGAGGAACAAAATTTGAAGTCTTTGTGTAGCACAGCTCTCTCCTCCTCCCTGTGTTTCTCTAGGTCCTACACACATGAAGACATGCCCTGAGACAATGGAAGGCCAGGCTTAGAAAGCACTTCTCCCAGCCTGATGCTGATTTCAGCCAGACACATTTCTACTGAGCAACTAATCTGTGCAGGGCATTGTTCTGGGCTCTGAGGATACACAGACCTTGTACTCAGACAAACTTCATTTAGGTTCTGACTCTCCCATTTAACCAGCTATGTGATCTTGGGCAACTGATCAACCTCTCTGAGCCTCAGGTTCTTGAGTAAAATAGCAGTGAGGTTTCCATGAGATCAGACATTTAAAGTGTTTAGCCTAGCAGAGTATCAATGCTTCATAAACAGTGCTGTAATGATGCTGGTTACACATCCCAAAAGAGCCCAGAGTTTTGCCCACAGAGACTTATCTTTTCTGTGTGTTTTCTAAATTTTCTTTTATTTTTAACTGGAGGATAATTACTTAACAATATTGTGCTGGCTTCTGCCAAACACCAACATGAATCAGCCATAGATATATGTATCCACAGAGACTTTTCAAAGTGGGACAACATAACTCCATAATTCTATAGAGTAAGAGCTGGAAGTATATTATTTTTACACTTTTCCTAAAGTGGCCCAGAGAGGGGAAGTAACTTACCCACAGTCACACAGTTGATAAGTGTCAAAGGATGGATTACAATCCAAGTTTCTGACTCTTCAGTTCAGTCGCTCAGTCATGTCTGAATTTTTGTGACCCCATGGACTGCAGCATGCCAGACTTCCCTGTCAATCACTAACTCCTGGAGCGTGCTCAAACTCATGTGCATCGAGTCAGTGATGCCATCCAACCATCTCATCCTCTGTTGTCCCCTTCTCCTCCCGCTTTCAGTCTTTCCCAGCATCAGGGTCTCTTCCAATGAGTCAGTTTTTCGCATCAGGTGGCTAACGTATTGGAACTTCAGTTTCAGCGTCAGTCCTTCTGATGATATTCAGGACTGATTTCCTTTACAATTGACTGGTTGGATCTCCTTGCAGTCTAAGGGACTCTCAAGAGTCCTCTCCAACACGACAGTTCAAAAGCATCAATTCTTCAGCACTCAGCTATCTTTGTGGTCCAATTCTCACATCCATACATGACTACTGGAAAAACCATAGCTTTGACTAGACAGACATTTGTTAGCAAAGTAATGTTTCTGCTTTTTATTTTTTATTTTATTTTTTTAAATTTATTTTAATTGGAGGCTAATTACTTTACATTATTGTATTGGTTTTGCCATACACTGACATGAATCTGCCCTGGCTGTACACATGTTCCCCATCTTGAACCCTCCTCCCACCTCCCTCCCCATCCCATCCCTCTGGTTCATCCCAGTACACCAGCCCCCAGCATCCTGTATCATGCATCGAACATGGACTGGCGATTCATTTCACATATGATAATGTACATGTTACAATGCCATTCTCCCAAATCATCCCACCCTCGCCCTCTCCCACAGAGTCCAAAAGACTGTTAGACTGTTCTATACATCTGTGTCTCTTTTGCTGTCTCGTATACAGGGTTATCATTATTATCTTTGTAAATTCCATATATATGCGTTAGTATACTGTATTGGTGCTTTTCTTTCTGGCTGACTTCACTCTGTATAGTAGGCTTCAGTTTCATCCACCTCATTAGAACTGATTCAAATATATTCTTTTTAAATGCTGAGTAATACTCCATTGTGTAAATGTACCACAGCTTTCTTATCCATTCGTCTGAAGATGGACATCTAGGTTGCTTCCACGTCCTGGCTATTATAAACAGTGCTGCGATGAACACTGGGGTACATGTGTCTCTTTCAATTCTGGTTTCCTCAGTGTGTATGCCCAGGAGTGTGATTGCTGGATCATATGGCAGTTCTATTTACAGTTTTTTAAGGAATCTCCACACTGTTCTCCATAGTGGCAGTACTAGTTTGCATTCCCACCAACAGTGCTTTTTAATATGCTGTCTAGGTTGGTCATAGCTTTCCTTCCAAGGAGCAAGTCTTTTAATTTCATGGCTGCAGTCACCATCTGCAGTCATTTTGGAGCCCCCCAAAATAAAGTCTGTCACTATTTCCATTGTTTCCCCATCTATTTGCCATGAAGTGATGGCACTAGATGACACAATCTTCATTTTTGAATGTTGAATTTTAAGCCAGCTTCTTCACTCTCCTCTTTCACTTTCATCAAGAGGCATTTTAGTTCCTCTTCACTTTCTGCCATAGGGTGGTGTCATCTGCATATCTGAGGTTATTGATATTTCTCCCGGCAATCTTGATTCCAGCTTGTGCTTCTGCCAGCCCAGCGTTCCTCATGATGTACTCTGCATATAAGTTAAATAAGCAGGGTGACAATATACAGCCTTGCTGTACTCCTTTCCCGATTTGGAACCAGTCTGTTGCTCCATGTTCAGTTCTAACCGTTGCTTCTTGACCTGCATACAGGTTTCTCAGGAGGCAGGCCAGGTAGTCTGGTATTCCCATGTCTTGAAGAATTTTCCAGAGTTTGTTGTGATCCACACAGTCAAAGGCTTTGGCATAGTCAATAAAGCACAAGTAGATGTTTTTCTGGAACTCTCTTGCTTTTTCGATGACCCAACGAATGTTGGCAATTTGATCTCTGGTTCCTCTGCCTTTTCTAAATCCAGCTTGAACATCTGGAAGTTCTTGTTTCTGGTGCTCTTGGAGCTTTCCCAGTTCCAGTTTAAGTGTCTCCCTCCATGGAAGTCTGATCACTTCCTCAAAGCCTACACACCCTCAGGTCGTGTCTTATACACTCTCACGGTACTCCATCATTTATTTGCTTTGTCATATTTTTTGCCTCTGTGCATTTTGTGCAGTCTTTTGATTGCCATGTCTCCCCTGAACGGTAGGCTCCATAAAGGGAGGTACTGCCCAGCAGGGCGGGGAGGCTACCCGCAGGGAAGATGGGCAGATGAGTGATGATGAATGCTCTGTCCAAAACAACAGGCTGCTTCCCTGTGGGCATTCTCTGGCCGCTCCAGGGGTGAGGCTGGCCAGGACCACATCACTCACCAGCCCGATGGGGCTCTGAGCACAGAAACAATCACCCCCAGGGAGCAGAGCCTTGGAGAGAATCGCCAGGGCCACCTGCCCCCAAGCAGGGTCAGGTGAGAACGATGAAAGCAGGCTGCACTTCAGGAGGGTGAGTGTCTCATATACCTGGGCTTCTGCAGGGGCGTCTGACTTCTGGAATCCTAGGATGACTTGTGGTTTCACATACTGGGGCCTGATCATGATGCTTGTTCTGCTCACATAGATCAAACTTGCTGTTTTATCCTCAATTTAATGTCCCTTTATTTTTTCCAGTTTCTCATGGAGCACCTGTGGGCCTATCTGTGTCTGTCTGTCTGTCTGTCTTTCTCTCCATCTACGCCCCCCCTTCTCTTCCCAACAGGTCTCGTCTCTCATCGCTTTTCTCAGGAGGTCTCCTCCCTCACGCAGTAATTCAGAGGATGTGTCTCAAGGAGAAATAATGCCTCTTTTTTTTTTTTAATTGTTTTATTTGGCTGTGGCAGGTCTTAGTTGCAGCACGTGGGAATCTAGCTCCCTGAGCAGGGAGCGATCGAACCAGGGCCCCCTGCATCAGGCGGGTGGAGTCTTAACCACTGGGCCACCAGGGAAGTCCCGATAATTTCTGTTTTTGCCCCAGTGGCCTTGCTGCCTGGCCAACCCAGGGGCTTCTGTACTATGGTGGGACTCATTCCTCTGACTTCCTGTGGCTTGGATCCAGTGTGCATTCATGTGTGCCTGGCAGAGACTATCTTGTTTCCTGATGTCCATGGCTCTGATTTCTCCTCTCTTCACACACGCATCTCAGCCCCAACTTAGCACTTCATGACTTAGGGCCTGTCGCCTCTCTGTGCCTCAGTTTCCCTGTCTGTAAAGTGAACATAATAATGGCACCTACCTTGCCAGGTTGTTTGAGTTTTAACATAACCACTTGTGTGACACCCCCAGGCTTAGTGTGCAGTAAGCGCTCAATAAAGTTAGTGATCCTAAATCTTATGATCACCATTATCCTTCCTCTAAAAATACTGTTCTCTTTGTTCTCTGTCTCCATCGAGAAGTTTGTCCAGAGAGTAGGTACCCAGCTTTCTGCTTAACCCCCATGTGTGTGCATGCTCAGTCACTAAGTCATGTCCAGCTCTTTTGCAATCCCATCGACTGTAGCCCACCAGGCTCCTCTGTCCATGGGATTTCCCAGGCAAGAATACTAGAGTGGGTTGCCATTTCCTTCTTTAGGGGATCTTCCTGACCCAGGGATTGAACCCACATCTCCTGCACTGGCAGGCGGATTCTTTACCACTGAGCCACCAGGGAAGCCCTTAACCCCCACAGTGCTGTACCCCATCTGCAGGCAGGATTTGCGTTTCCATTTTGTGGTTGGATACCTAATCTCTCTCTCCCTCCCTCTGTGTTGGCTCCGCTGTCCCTGATACCCATTTCCCGAGCGTCCCCAGGATTCCTCGCACGTGGAGAGCGGGTCTCTGGGTCCCGAGCGCTCCACCTACCATGTGCTTTTCCTGCCTCAAAGCCGCGTCCAACTGCAACAGGTCTTTTAAGTGAAGGTTGTAGATACACAAGTCAAGGTCCACACTGCAAAATGCAAAGAGAAACAGAAGAGACTTTCAGAGGATTTGAAGCGGAGCCTGAGGTTACTGAGTTATCAGGACATCCCTGCTCAGGATAAGCCATGGTGCACCCTGACTCCAGATGTTAAATTTGGCAGTGCGCTAAGATTCCTCACAGCTACCCAAAGCGCTTAGGAGAAATCAAAGAAGATATTTGAAACCCACTTGTGGCCAGAAGGGTACAGCTGCTCGAGAATCAAAGACAGGAGACAGGAATAGATGTGAACACTTCCTCTGGCCCCGCCCCGGGCATTTTCAGGTCTAGCATCAAGTGTCACCCTTCCCCTCTACCATCATGTACACATTCTCATGCCATTTTACAGATGGGAAAACTGACTCAGGAAATCAACAGTTAGAGAAACCTAGTAGCAGTCATGTGGTCATAGGGGCAGATAAGTGGCAGCATGTAGATAAAGGCCTTTGACTTTTTGTCCTACACAAGCAAGGCATTTTAAATACTACATTCCCACCTGAGCTATTACAAGTTCTCGTTGTCCGAATGCTCAGAAACATCCTTTTCCAGCCTGGCAGGGGAGCCAAGAAAGCTCCAAGTCAATGATGTCCCACCTTTCTGGGGCCCACCTGCAGGGTAAACATCTTTGAGCCCACTCTCTCTCCACAGCCCTGAGCCAGGTTGTGCCTTGTTCATCTCACCCAGGGCCCGTGGGGACTTACAGAAATTCAGAGTTGACAGGGGCCTGAGGACCAACACACAAATCTACTGACTACTTTATTGAATAACTACTGTGTGCTGAACTCTGCTCTGGACCGGGCCCTTTGGCAATTTAGAGCATGGACTGCTAACAACAAGGCATCAGGGTCAAACTAGACTCCAACACTCACCTGTTGTGTGATCTTGGGCAAGTCACAGCCTCTCTGTGTCTCATTTTATTCTTTGTAAAATGAAGGCAATATTAGCATCTACTTCACAAACTTAATGACTGAGGGCTATTAAAAGGAATTAATTAACTGACTCATGAATATTTATTCATCACTGCACCTGTCTCAGGCTCCCACTGGCTGGTAGGAGACAGCTGTGAATAAGACAGACCTGGTCTTCATGCTCATGAGATAATCTCTGCAAAGTGCTTAATATTTTGTATACAGAAGGCACTTAACCAGTGCCAGCCGCTGATGTGCAGGGCATGAGGCAGGTCAGTGATCAGAAGAGGCCCTCCTGTCTCTCCCCAGGACCCAGGCCAGGTTCTCTAACCCCTCTGCCAGCCAACACCACACATTCAGCTCCAGCTCTGACACTGGGTCGCTGTGTATCCATGGTTGAGTCCTTAACCACTCTGGGCCTCCGTTTCCTCCACTGCCCAGGATATGGCCCGTCAATCTGAGGACTCCACCCCCTCCCTCCTCACCTCTCACAGGTCAGCACCTCGGGGAAGCTGCTCGCCCCAAGGAAGCTGCGACCCAGGAACCTGTCGTCGCTGGCGGCCGAGTGGACGCTGGAAGAGGAGCTGCAGTTGTCCTTCTCGGCCTGACTCAGGCTCCCCAGGCTGCTGGAAGGGGACGCCTCCAGCGGCTGGTTCGGCAGGATGGCCTGCTTTAAGGTTTCATGCAGAGATGGGTTGGAGGAACCGTCGGCCAGAGGCTGGAGGACAGGAGACAAAGTGCCCTCTCAGTCCACGGGACCCATCACCAGCGTGTTTCTGTAATTCTACCCACAACACACGCAGTGGATCCCAGGAAGGCCAGACCGGGGAGGGTGGGGAGGGTGTGGGTGGATTTTGCAGCGTCTACCCCAGGGACATGGCCATGGCCCCAGGGGCCAGCACCAGAGCTCCTGTCTCATTCTTCGTCCCTGGAGGCCAGCCCCTCTGCACCAGGCTCCTCCCCGCCAGCTCTCAGACCCCAGGCCTGCTCTGTCTGTCGACCCACCTTCCTTATCAGGGAACGCCCCTGCCCACTGCCATGACCACACAAGGACACAGCCTAGTGCCTGGCACAGCCGGAGGGCTCAGCAAACATTAGCCTTCCGTGTGTGCAGCCTCAATTCTGCTGCTCCCAGAGGTATGTGCAGAGGGCACTGAGCTAGCGGCCAGCTCCAAACCCTCACTGTCATTCCATGCTTCTGGGCCTTTCCAGACTCTGGTTCCCATGCCTCAAATTCCCCACTCACCGTCTGCAGAGCAGAAACCTCCTTCCCTCCGGACACAGATCCCTGCATCTTCCTTCCCTGCTCCCTGGGCCCAGTCCAGGCTGGATTCCACAGGTCCCAGGTCATTTCTGTCCTGCCTGCTATCACACACTGTCCTACAAGATCTGTGGGGCTGGGAGGGCCTCCAGGTGAGGACAGTGTCCTCCTGACCACCAGATAATCCGCAGTGCCCACCACCGAGCCCACCCAGCACAGGTACTCATGATGAATAAACACCTTGAGTCTGGGAGTTTCGAGCCATCACCCACCCAACAGATAGTGAAGGAAGTGGTTCCCAGTGTGTGTCCAGGAAGCAGTTCCATGAAGTGTAAGCAGTTACTGCTCACTGTGAGTGTTCCACAGAAAAATTAGTTTAGGAAAGTCTGTGTGAACAAAGTAGAGTTATTTCCCCCCACCTTTTGGACGTGTCACAGCTTGTGGGGTCTTCGTTCCCCAATTAGGGATCGAAGCCGTGTCCCTTTTCGGAAGCATGGAGTTTTAATCACTGGACTGCCAGGGAAGTCTCTGGACCCATTTCTCTGGTGCAGGAATTCTCAGAGCTTTTGCTATGTTCTGCTGTCCTCAAAAGCAAATAATAATTTAAAAAACTGAACGTGTACTGAACGTGTACACATCAAAAACTCTTCTAAGTCCTATGCCTAACACCCCATCTAACCCTCAAGACGACTAGGTGAGGCAGGAGGGCCCTTTATCCCCATTTAGCTGATGAAGAAACTGAGGCCCTGAGAGGTCAGGAAATGGCTAGGAGTAAACAGCTGAGCTGGGAGCTAGGTTCAAGCCTGTCCTCTTTATCACCAGAAGAGCAGGTCATCCTTTCCTCAACTTACTTGACCAGGAAACTCCTTCTTTCATGGAGCATCTCCTAGGCCAAGGGCTCCCTGAAGCATTAGGGACTATGTTGCCCTCTGCAAAACGCCTGGCCCCAGGTGTGAACTCCTGGCTCCAGCTGTAAGACCTGCGGGTATGACTCTGGCCCTGCCACTTCCTGCAGCATGACCTCGGACAGGACATTAACCTCTCTGGGCCTCAGTTTCCTTGTGCATCAAGTGGAGATAATGGTATTTTTACCTTACAAGGTGGTGGTGAGGAACAGTGAGACGCCTGATGTATGACAGATGCCGAGCGTTACGCTGGCCCCACAGTAAGTGTTCAGTTAAGTGTCAGCTGCTGGCATGAGTCCTGGGGTCTCTGAATGAGCAGTAATGTTAGTAACTTGTATCAGCATCAGTATTTGTGTTGGTGTGGAATGAGGAGAGTGGATGCTGCCCTACTGTGCTGTCGCCTGGCGTCATGAGAATACCTTGCTCCACCACGGGCATACCCTGCCCCTGATGACACCGCTGTAAAGTGGATTCACCCTAAAGTCAAGCTCCATTACAAAGCCACAAAATTATCCCTATTAAAATGGCTTGCCATAAAATCCTCAAATAGGACCCCAAATTGCACATTTGCGTCTCTCCCCTCCTACCCCAATCTCCAGCACATTACTGGTAAATTGCATGTCTAAGACGGAGCTCAGGATGCTTACCCTGAACTTCTGATTGATGGGATAGACGACTTTTGCCTTCAGTGCAAATGCTGTGATATTGCTGTTGAAAGACGGCTCGTATTCCTGGGAAGAAGAAAGAATAAATGGCATGGGGACGCTTTTGGTGAAATGAAGGACAAACCACCGAGTTCCCAAAGTGCCACATCCTGTTGGTAAGAGTGGCCCGGGGAAGGGACGACAATAAACACATTTAGAGCCAAGTAGTGCTCACTTTGGAGAAGACAATGGCAAGCCACTCCAGTACTCTTGCCTAGAAAATCACATGGACAGAGGAGCCTGGTAGGCTGCAGTCCATGGGGTCGCTACTAGTCAGACACGACTGAGAGACTTCACTTTCACTTTTCACTTTCACACATTGGAGAAGGAAATGGCAACCCACTCCATTGTTCTTGCCTGGAGAATCCCAGGGACGGCGAAGCCTGGTCGGCTGCCATCTATGGGGTCACACAGTCGGACATGACTGAAGCGACTTAGCAGCAGCAGCAGTAGCAGCAGTGTTCACTTGCTAGGAGGATGGATGGATGATAGACAGACAAATGGATGTGGCAGGTAGATGGATGAATTGGTAGATGGGCAAATGGATGGATGGATAGATGGATGAATGGATGGATAGATGGATATATTCGTTGGCTGAGAAGGCGTCGGAATTATATCATTTTTGCTCACTGGATGGTGATACAGACGAGCAGAGTGGACGCACAGATGGATGGGGCAGGTGGATGGATGGATGGATAGATGGGTGTCCAGATGGATGTGGGAGAGACAGAGGTACAGATGGGCGAGGGGATGAATGGACAGATGTTACAAAACACATTCTTCATTTAATTCCAAGTCTTCAGCTTTGGAAGAAATAAGGATTTAAATAACATGACAACACCAAAACTTTTCCTAAAAGTTGTGAATCACCTTAATATTTTTAGCACTACCAAGTGTATAAAAACTTACATGTGGCAGTATTCATAAAAGGCTTTTGATTAGATCACAAGATGAAAAGACGTGCTTGGGCAGATCTTTTCACTCTTCTGAGCCTCCGACTTCCCAGACAGGAAGCAGGTATCCTATCTCCCCCAGGGATGGAGATGTGGGTATGGACGAAGCCCCCAGTGGAGATGCTGGAACAGAGCCCAAGTGAGGCGATGGACCACCGTGAGTCTCAGTAGTAAAGAGCTGCCATCAGCTTCTGCTCAGGAACCACCCCCGACACAGCTGGACGGACTGACTCGTAGCCTCTCCATGGCCCCGCATCCTCCCTGTATTGCTCTCCTGTCAGGGTCACCCTGCACGGTCAGTGCTGAATAAGGGCTTGGACACATCCAGTGGGTGAATGAAGTCAAGCAGACAGACCGGTCAGGAGCCTGACCCTCCAAGCCGGGAGGAATCTCAACTCAGCAATTCTGAACCAGAGGCCAACACCTTTCTACTAAATCTTTAAAAAAAGAAAAGTGAAAGTGAAGTTGCTCAGTCACGTCCGACTCTTTGCGACCCCGTGGACTGCAGCCCACCAGGCTCCTCTGTCCATGGGATTCTCCAGGCAAGAATACTGGAGGGGGTTGCCATTTCCTTCTCCAGGGAATCTTCCCGACCCAGGGATCGAACCCAGCTCTCCCGCATTGCAGGGAAACACTTTAACCTCTGAACTCCATAACAAAGGACTGATTGCCAACTGCCGCAATCTCCTTGGAACCACATACCCTCTCATGGGGAATGCAGAAGAACTTATCGCTTCCTTCTCACAACGTGAGACATTGAAACAGCACCCAACAGAGCCTGTGATGTGGTTTGTACCCATCTTCAGAGAGGATTTCACCACAATGCCCTTCTGAGCAGGTCAGAAGGAAGCTCTGTGGCAGGGCCTCAGGTCTTGTCACGTCTGTCTCTACCTTGTGTGTGTGCTAAGTCATTTCAGTCATGTCTGACTTTGCGACCGCACGTACTGCAGTCCACCAGGCCCCTCTGTCTATGCGATTCTCCAGGCAAGAATACTGGAGGGGGTTGCCATGCCCTCCTCCAGGGAATCTTTCCGACCCAGGGATCAAACCCGCGTCTTTATGTCTAGCTGCACTGGCAGAGAGTTTCTTTACCACTGCTTACAAAACAGACTTAGATGACAAGAATGGGGGATGTCCAACAACATGCGCCACCTCGTTAAACTTCCAAGGATGCTGCCATTTCCCAGATGGGGAGGATGGCACAGAGAGGTTGAACTGTGCACCCAAGGTCACACAGCTATTAAATGTCAGGATCAGGACTTGAACTCAGATTCCCTAGCTCTCCTCTTCAGCTGCCACCATCCTGTCTCCTTCCACGTCACAGAAATGAGAACAAGAGGAAGAGCCATGCAACTGCAAGGTCAGTGGGAGTTGAGAGGAGAAGCCCCCAGGTCAGCCTCACCACACCCCAGGGACACAAGTCAGATCCTGAGGTACTGGTCACTTCCACACCTGCCACTTCCAATCAACCTTGAATCCCACCAACCTAACCTTCTAAGCATCTCTCTAGGGCCACAATTCAGGCCCAGGCCATCATCGTGCTTACCCCAGTGGGCTGAAACAGCCTCTCACCTGACTCCCTATGCATGTACCAAGGACTTACTACGTGCTACCACTTGATGCATGTCTGCTCATTTCTCTACCACTCAATCATGATCATGCCCATTTTATAGAGAGGTAAAGCAAGGCTCAGAGGTGGACACTTTCCAATCCAGTCTCCCTGAAGCGATCAAATAACCTTTAAAAAAAAAAAAAAGACTGCTTTTTTTCTTTTAAATTTTTGGCTGCACAGGTTCTTTGTTGCAGTTGGCATGCAAGCTTTCTCTAGTTAGAGCACTCAAGCTTAGTTGCCCTGAGGCATGTAGAATCTTAGTTGCCCGACCAGGGATCGAACCTGTGTCCCCTGCATTGGAAGGTGGATTCTTAACCACTGAACCACTAGGGAAGTCCCTCAAACAAGCTTTTAACCATACAACTCCCCTTGCTTCCTGGCTTTCCTTGGATCTGAGCGAATACAGAATAGGTGCCCCAGACCACAGCAGCCCATCGGTCACAGTCTCTTGAATCTTTGCTGGGAAGATGGTACAACAGCGAGGCAGTAAGACCAAAAAGGCTGACTTCAGAACTGGTGACATTCTTTGCGAGGCCCAGTGCAAAATGAAAATAGGGGCCGGGGTGCGTGTGTGTGGGAGGGGCCCTTAGTCAAAAGTGATTAAGAATTTCAAGACAGCAAAGTCCAGAAACAGGGAGAGGGTAACTGGGCAGAGGGTCTCACTGACCACATGGGAGGTCATCCACCTATGAAGCTGGCCTCCAGAGATGATCCAGGGAAGACACACTTCAAGGAAAGATGAGAAAGCAGAAAGGGCACTGTATGTTTTTACACTTCTTCCAAACAGAGGTGGAGAGAAAGAACGGAAGGGGGTGGAAAATGAGAGGAAGAACTTTTCTCTGCCTTCCAGGGGTTCATCTTCTAAAGGGGCGACACCAAACACACACTGCACTTCAGGGAAAACAATATAAGAAGCAAAGGATGTAGACGCAGGGGTCCACCCGAGATGTGCAGAAGTGGAACCTGAGGACCAGGAGCCTGGGGTGTTTCCAGTTTCTCACAGCTCTTCTTATTAAGTTCCGCTGTCCTCTAAATTCTGATCATCTCCCCAACCGTAGCAACACAATTATTCAGAAAATAGGCTGTAGTGCAGATTTACAATGTAAAACTTCTTCAGCTAAAGCAATGCAATTATTCGGAAAATTAAAACATAATTGTCAGAAAAGAAAAACCATTTCACTCGCCGACAAAAGGTACTCTTCTCAGCAAATGCACAGATGCATCCAGAGGGGAGCTGTGCCCCACCACCCCTCCCTTCTCCAAAGCCAAAGGACAGGACGAGGCGGTGGAGCAGCAGTCCTCAGAGTCTTCTGGAATTTTCTGTGTATTTTTTGGCTAATGTGAGCTATTTATCGAAACAGAGTTCATGCAAAGCGTGACGTGGACCCCAAATGCCTTGGTTTTCTGGGCACTGGAGGGTGTCAGGCTTACAGCTCATCGCCCAGTTAAAGTCAGCCCTGCCCTCATTCCTTGACAAGCTCAGCCTGCTGCAGAAACAGGCAGATCTTTAACTCTTGGCAATTATTAGCTAGATAATGGGCATTGGCGAGGCACAGCTAAATAGTTCACAGGTAAAACATTACTAGGTAGAAGAAGTGGGTTAGCCTTCTGGGAGGCAGACAGACTGAGCTCCCCAGCAAGGACTGATTCATTCTGTGCTAGAAGGATTTACAGAGTTGATTTATGGGTGACCCTATGGGGGATGCCACCACTACTGTCATCGCAAAGCTCAGAACCCTGAGGCTCAGAGAGGTTGTGTCGCTTGCCCAACAACACACAGCACACAGGTGGCAGAGCTGGGCCTGAGTTCCAGGATTCTGGATCCCAAAGCCAGTGTTTTTTGCATCATATCTGAGGTCTTCTGTGTGAGAAGAGTTTTTTTCAAATAGGTTTATTGAGATGTCATTCATGCAACTGAACCATGTAAATTGTACAATTTAATGCTTTTTGGTGTATTCACAGATACGTGCAACCCTTGCTACAGTCAATTTTAGAACACTTTTGTCATTTTGCAAGAAACCTGTACCCTTTAGCTGTTCCCCCCTACCCCTCCCACTCCCTGTCCCTACCCTAAGCAACTACCAATCTGCTTTTGGTCTCTTTAAGTTTACCTGTTCCAGACATTTCAGAGGCTTGGAATCTTATGACATGTGGTCTTTTGTGACCGGTTTCTTTCAGTTAGCATCCTATTTTCAAGGTTCATCCATGTTGTTTTTACAACTGAACGGTATTTCATTGTATGGAGCAACCACATTCTGATTACTTATTCATCAGCCGATGAACATTTGGGGTTTCCAAGTTTGGGCTATTGTGAACAGGGCCGTCAGGAGTATTTGCCCACAGGTTTTCTCGAGGATATTTGTTTTCATTTCTGTCAGCAGAGTTTTAATCCTACGTGGTGAGGGGATCAGAGGGAATGATAGTCAGATGAGGGAGAGAGAGAAACTAAGACAGAGAGACATTCCACAGCCACACTGTCACACAGAGACACGCGGAGACAGAGAGAGACGGACATACAGGCAGATGCGCTGATACGCGCACAGACAGACACACTGGGAGAGACAAGCCCCTGGAAACAGAGAGGCTGAGCAAGTCAGCGGGAGACACACAGCACAGACGAGGAAAGGCGGACTCAGTTCTCGAACAGCCAGGCGCTCTATCTTCCTCTGCAGTTCCGGGGCGTCCGATCCCTCCATGGAGTCCTGCCCAGGGCTGAGAGGAGAAGCCCTGTCTTCAGAACCCTTGGGATGTGACTCTCGAAAACTTGATTTTCAGCTTATCCAGAAGCTTCCCCTATTGATTTCCAACTTTTGGGTGAAATTTGTTTTAAAACACCTGGCCCGCTTTCCTCCTTTGGTAAGCGGAGGCTGCAGAGTCAGGCCCCTGACTGTGTGTCAGGGGCCATGGGGGTGCAGGGACGCAGCCCGCCTGGACAGAACCCATCTCCAGGCCCAAATATCAGCTTCAAGGCTCAGGGCAGTGACCTGGCTCCACAAGACTCAGTTTCCCCATCTGGAAAATGGGCATACAAACAAGGTCTATATCATGGAGTGCTGAAGGATTGCATGAGAGAATTCACATGACAGTTTACATCATTCAAAAATGACATATGCAAAAATGCCTAGAATCCAGTAGGTGGTAAATAAAAAACTTTTTCTATCTTTCCCCCTTTCCCAGCATCTTTCTCTCTTTCTTTCTCGCTCTTTCCCTCCCTTCTTACCTAGATGTCTATATTTACCTTTTGGCAATTGATGCTGAATGACTGGAGTCTGTGGTACGTTCTAGGGACTAGGAAGTGACTAGACGTCACTCATTCTTTCTTTGGAAGAAATGCCGCCTTCATCCATGGAGCTCCATATGAAGTGATACCCCACAGGCTGGCTCAGGGTGGGGGGTGTGGGGGGAGGGGACGAAAAAGAAAGGTATAGGGAACATCCATCTCTTAACATTTCTGTCAGAGGCCCAGAACTCCCACTCCTAGATATTTACTCAAAAGAAATGAAACAAAATGAAAACAAACTTACACACACTCACAGATGCCTTGCTCAGAATAACCAGGCATGGAAACCAACCCACACTTGGTGACACATCCCCACAGCAGACTGAGCAGTTGAAAGGGACAAATGACTGATCAGTGCAGAAATGATCTAGACCAGCAGGCACGAGAAAGCATGTGATTGCTCTTACGTAAAATTCTAGAGCAGCAAAACCAGTCATGGCAACGGAAATCGTAGCAGTGGCTGTCTGTGCAGAGAAAACTAAAGAAATTTCTGGAATAAAGGAACATTCCTGATTGGGGTCTCGGTGACAAGAGTGTACACGCTTGTCACTCATTAAACTGTAAGTTGAAAATCTGTGTGTTTTTGGTGTGTAAGTTATACTTCCAAGAGAAGCCTGTTGGGACACGAAATCTGGATAATTGGGGCTCGTCTGGATAATCTGTGTCCTCGACATAGGACAGCCTACGCGAGCCTCCTCTGATACACCCCAACACCCCACTTACGTCCAGAGGCTCCTCATCCTTTGAAGTCAGTGCTTCTCTCTTCCTCCTCCTGGATGGGGACCCAGCTGCTGACGGGGTCTGGATGTTAGACTCCAAATTCCTGAGCAGACTTTGAGTGTCGTCTTTCTAAAACCCAAAGGTGGAGGTGAGCGGGAGAGCATGTCAGGGTCGGTCAGCCGAGTGCCCGGCAGGAGCCATCACCCCCCCACCGCCCAGCCGTCTGTCTATCGGTCTCCGCCCCTCCTGCACCACCTGGCCCTCTGTGGGCAGTGCTCCCCTCCACGCCCACGGGAAATCAGCTCCACAGCCTTCAGGGCTGACAGCTGTCACCTTCCTGACGATCCCCTAAAGCCCCGTCTCAGTGTCCTCAGGCCCTGGAAGTGATACTTGGATCAAGGATCATCCTATTGTTCTTCTGAGTTGGTCACCACTGCCGCTGCCACCCCCAGGAGACTGTGAGCTCCTTGCGGTGGGGTAACAGCTTAACACGGATTCTGGTCACATATTTTCATTCAGTTCAGTTCAGTCGTTCAGTCATATCTGTCTCTTTGCAACCCTGTGGACTACAGCACGCTGGGCTTCCCTGTCTATCACCAACTCCCAGAGCTTGCTCAAACTCATGTCCCTCGAGTCAGTGATTCTATCCAACCATCTCATCCTCTGCCTTCTCCCCTGCCTTCAATCTTTCCCAGAATCAGGGTCTTTTCCAGTGAGTCAGTTCTTCCCATCAGGTGGCCAAAGTATTGAAGTTTCAACTTCAGCATAAGCCCTTCCAATGAATATTCAGGACTGATTTCCTTTAGGATTGACTGGTTTGATCTCCTTGGCAGTCCAAAAGACTCTCAAGAGTCTTCTCCAACACCACAGTTCAAAAGCATCAATTCTTCAATGCTCAGCTTTCTTTATGGTCCAACTCTCACATCCATAAATGACTACTGGAAAATATTTTCACTAGCCAATCAATACATAACTTTTTTTATGTGTGCTTCTGTCTAAAGATGCCTGATTTAACATACTATTGATTCATTAACCTTGAACTCACAGCCAACAGCACTGTAACTCATGCCTGGACAAAGCTTATCTAACACATGTGTTTTCTCCATAAGGCACAGCACAGCTTCCTTGTCCTTAGAAACTCTAGACAGTGCTTCAGCGCCGCACTTCATTTTCAACAACAGAATCACCAACAAAAAGCACAAAGATGAGAAGAAAGAATGGCACTAAAGAGAACATGGAAAGGACACTTGTTGGCAATATGAGCTGACACAAGAAAGCAGAGTGTGGCTTTGTTCAGTCTCATCTGGAAACTGCACGCCAGGCAACTCATAAGTTTCTCATTTCTGCTCCTATTCAGGAAGCACCTCAAAAGCGCCCCAAGTGCCCATTTGGGGGATTACAAAATAAATTTTAGTAAGCAGGCAAATTTGAAAACACCAAATCCACGAATAAAGAGGATCAACTAGTTCACAATAGAAACCATTCTAGAGTTTAAGATTACCTAAGGTATTTTCTTAAAAATCACCCAAAGACAATATTAGAGATAACAAGCATATTAATATTATGTGTATACACACAATAGCTTAATGTGGAGAATGACACATAAGCATTAATATTCTTGTTATTTCCAATACTGTCATTTGATGACTTTAAAAAACCAAATAGATCATGGGAGGGCTTGTCAAATACATCTCGCTGGACCTGCCTCTAGAGATTCTCATTAGTTTGTCTGGGGTGGGGCTAAGAACTGGCATTTCTAACAAGCTCCCAATAATGCTGATGTTGCTGGTCTGGTTCACTTTGAGAGTAGCAACAGTCTGGAGGCAACCAGCTCAGATGGCAGAGTTCAGAATCTTTCTGGGAGACAAGTTTTTCTAAAAGAGGAAGTTGATCAAATACCTAATGTACTCAAATATCTTGAAAGGAAATGGAGATAAATAGGAGAGAGTTTATTGTTAAATCAATGACATGTACTTAGAATTTAAGGAAATGAAAAATGGGCAATTATTAATTTCAGAGAAAACAAAATCTTGTGCAAAAAAGGAAAGTATTCATAATCATTGCAGATCCTTGGATGACAGTGAATTATGTTTACAAAATTGCAATAACGAAAACACCAAATGCTGATTTAACCAAATGTATCACTTCATGGGAAATAGATGTGGAAAGAGTGTCAGACTTTATTTTTGGGGGCTCCAAAATCATTGCAGATGGTGATTGCAGCCATGAAATTAAAAGATGCTTACTCCTTGGAAGGAAAGTTATGACCAACCTAGATGGCATATTAAAAAGCAGAGACATTACTTTGCCAACAAAGGTCCGTCTAGTCAAGGCTATGGTTTTTCCAGTGGTCATGTATGGATGTGAGAGTTGGACTATAAAGAAAGCTGAGCACCAAAAATTGATGCTTTTGAACTGTGGTGCTGGAGAAGACTCTTGAGGGTCCCTTGGACTGCAAGGAGATCCAACCAGTCCATTCTAAAGGAGATCAGTCCTGGGTGTTCATTGGAAGGACTGATGCTAAAGCTGAAACTCCAATACTTTGGCCACCTCATGCGAAGAGCTGACTCATTGGAAAAGACTCTGATGCTGGGAGGGATTGGGGGCAGGAGGAGAAGGGGACGACAGAGAATGAGATGGCTGGATGGCATCACCGACTCAATGGACATGAGTCTAAGTAAACTCCGGGAGTTGGTGATGGACAGGGAGGCCTGGCGTACTGCGAGTCATGGGGTCACAAAGAGTCAGACACGACAGTGACTGAACCGAACTGAACCCCATAACCACACAGGGAGGTGGTGATGGTGTGTGGGGAGGGTGTAAGCATGAAGGAGGGGGAGAAAAGAGACCTATTAGTAAGTCACTCCCCACTTGCACAGTGGGATGTCAAGCAGTCACATCAGCAGATTATTTAGATATGGGAAGTAAATGACCAAAACAGGCAGCTGAACAAGGGTCGAACAAGATGGCTTCAGAGAAGTGAGAAATGGTTGCAAGGAACATTTTAAATTATGTGCTTGAGTCACTAGTGGTAAAGAACCTGCCTGCCAATGCAGGAGACATAAGAGAGGCGGGTTCAGTCCCTGGGGTGGGAAGATCCCCTGGAGAAGGAAATATCAACACACTCCAGTATTCTTGCCTGGGAAATCCTATGGACAGAGGAGCCTGTCGTAAAGAGTTGTACATGACCAAAGTGACTTGGCATGCACACCTAAGGGCAGACACATTAGTCACTCCGATGCAAAGTTTTAATGATGAAATAAATAAAACTAATAAAACAGAAACCACAAACGGAAAGTGGTGCAAGACAGCATTATAAGCTGATGACCTGAACCAGAGAACAGAGTGCCCAGGACCCGTGAGGGAGGAAGTGCCTGCTCCAGCCTGAGGGTTGTAACAGTTCCCTGCAAGGTTTTCTCTCTGGGTTCTAAAGGACGCTTTCTTGGACTGCAAGGAGATCAAACCAGTCAATCCTAAAGAAATCAACACTGGATATTCATTGGAAGGACTGGTGCAGAAGCTTAAGCTCCAACACTTTGGCCACCTGATGTGAACAGTCGACTCACTGGAAAAGACCCTGATTCTGGGAAAGATAGAAGGCAAAAGGAAGAGATGGTTAGAGGATGAGACGGTTAGATAGCATCACCAACTCAATGGACATGAATTTGAGCAAGCTCCGGGAGACAGTGAAAGACAGAGGAGCCTGACGTGTTGCAGTCCACGGGGTCTCAAAGAGTTGGACACAACTCATCAACTGAACAAAAACAACCTAAAGAATGAGTGGGACAAGAGGCAGAGAACAGACGTGCAGAAGTGCAGAGGTTTCTGGGGATCAAGGGGATTCTGGGTGGCTGGATGGACAGACACCTGTGTGTTATGCTGGACACCCTGGGGAAGGTCAGTGACCTTATGCACCACACAAAGAAACTGGACGTGATCTTGTGTAGGCAGCCAGGAGCCACTGGAGGCTTTTAACCGTGAGTCAATTTGTTAGATGTGAATTTTAGAAATAGAGACTAGAGGTGGGAAACGGAGGACATTTAGAAAAGAATATTGCAAAGCTCACATCGAAACCATCAGAAAATCTCATCAGCTCTACCCTTGACCCTGAATCCCCTCCATGGCTACAGACCTGATTGGACAAAGCACAACCCTCATCTGAACTAGTACAGCTGTGGCTGACCAGCTGTGCAAACCCAGACAGCTCGGTTAGTGTCTGTCGGCCTCAACTTAGCTGCAAAATGGGTGACTCTATGGTCTGAATGCTTGTGTCCCTTACCCCTCCTGTCAATTAATATGTTGAAACCCTAACCCCCACGATGATGGTATTTGGAGGCGGGACCTTTGGAAGGACCTGTTAAATCATAAGGATGGTACTCCCATGAACGGGATTAGTGCCCTGATAAAAGAGGCCCAAGCCACTCCCCTGCCCCTTCTGCCAAGACAGGACTCAGGCAGAAATCAGTCGTCTATAACCAGGAAGAGGACCTTTGCCAGAATCCAACCATACTGGCACCCTGATCTTGGACCTCCAGCCTCCTGAACTCTCAGAAATGTTTGTGTTCATCAGTTACCAAGTTGATGGTATTTTTGATATAGACACCCAAGCAGACTAAGACAGATACTAACTCCTACCTCACCAGGTAGCGGATGATGAAAAATTCTGACTTAGGCATTCAGAAAGACTCAGTTAAAGTCCAGCCCACTGTTCATTCTTCATGACCCTGGACAGAGAACAACCTTGCAGAGCCTCAACGTCCACACCTGGAAAGTGAGGATGATAGCTTCCACCTAGGCTTGGAGTAAGGCTAGAGAAGGAAACGGCCGCAAACCCTTGACAAGGGGCCTGGCACCCATGGAAGGCTCTGACATGTGACTTCCCTCTTCACACAAGAAGTCAATGTCTCTTAATTACCAGGAGGATTTGACAACCCAGACGTTCCCACAAGAGACTTGCATTACGTTAATTTTAACCTTTATCATCTCTTTGCGGCAAGACACTCCTCTGCATACCCTGGGGGGACAAGATCACATCACCTTAGCTCAGATCCGACCAGACTTCATCCCTCAGGGAGGTCCGAGCCGCAAGGACCTAAAACAGTGATCATTCCCCCACTGATGGAATGACTGCTGTATGCCAGATACCTCCACAAAACATCTGATTCCATAATGACAACTGCCACACGAAGCATCCATTAATACCCTTCAGGCAGCCACCTGTGACCAATCCCATCCACATCCAATACAGTAGCTTTGGGGTGAAACACATGCCTGTCATTTGGTAAGATATTTAACCTCTCTGTGCCTCAGTTTCCTCATCTGCAAAATGGGTACATTAATGGAACCAGCTCACAAAGCTGTTTTGGAAATTCAATGAGATGACAATTCAGGTACAGAGTGTGGTTCAGCACCCAGCATACAGCCAGCATTCAGTAAATGCTAGTGTTTCCATTTCCCAGTGTTACAATCAAACGTTTACTAGTAATCTGTCCAACTCCATCTTCCTCCAGAGGCAGAAGCACGCTGCTGTCCCCCGGCTGTGTCTAGCAGTAGACGGTGCTCAGCAAACTTTTGCTGTGTGGAATGATGAGTGCATGCTGATGAAGCAGAGCGGACTCCAGGGGTGCTAGCCGGGGAATCCACACAGCAAGGAAGGAGAATGAACAGGCGGTTGGAGAGACTGGGGGAGGCGAGGGAATTCCCCGCTCTCCAGCCCACCACGGTGAGCCCAGCGCATCAGTCAAAATCGTTGATGCTGCAGAGGAGACCGCGGCCTGGAGACCTCACTGACTAAGGTCACAGGCAGTTGTTGGACGGAGCGGACTCTTCCGGGGAATCCCAAGCCAAAGCCCGTCTGTCACTTGGCCGCCTCCCACTGCAGTCACTGTCTCAGCCGCCTCCCGGAGCAGAAGGGGAACACCCGTCCCCAGGGCAGGATCCGTCGCGCGCGCGAAGCCGGTTATCAGGCTCAAGTGGAAGCCTGGACCCCGGCACCGAGGGGGGACCGCGTCCTCGCATCCCACACCCGGCCGCCCGCCCGGCCGACCCACCTGGTGCCGGAGACGCGGGCGCACGGAGCGGCAGCCGAGCCAGAGGCCAAGGCCGAGGCCGAGCGCGGTGCCCAGCAGCACGGCGGGGACCAGCAGGGCGGGCGCTGGCCGCACCGCGTCCCGGCCTAGCCGCAGCCGGGCGTCGCTCCCGCAGGTCGTCTCGCCGCGGGCCATCCGGGGCGCTCAGGCGGCCGGCCTGCCGCCTCCCGCCCGCCGCCGCGCGCTGCCGCCGCCCGCCGCCCGGCGCTCCATCCCTGGAGGGTCCCTGCTGCCGGACTCCAGGTCCCGGCGGGTCCAGGGGGGCGGCGCGGTGCGCTCCGTCGATTTCTCCGGCCTGTGTAGCCTCCTCCTCCTGCTTCTCTCCTGTTTTCTGGAGCTGCCCAGGAGGAGGGAGGAGCCTGGATCGTTTGCTCCAAACTTTGAGCCACCCCCGCCTCCGGCCCTGCCTTTTGCACTGAGCATGCCCGGCCAGAGGCGCGCTTCTCAGCTTCTTTGGGAGGAGTCTTGTTTTGCAGAGGGCTCTGATTTCCAGCGGGGCAGGGGATCTCAGCCAGGTCCTCACCCGAGGAGGGTGTTGCTCGGTTAAGTTTATCGAGTGCTTAGGATTTGTTAAGAATTTAGCTTGATGATCCAAGTAACTTTCTTACCAGCCTTCTGAGATGGGCGTTACTACTAGGCGCCCCTCCTTCTGGTGAGGATGGGGTCCTCGGTGAGTGATTCATTGCTGGTCTGACTCAGCCGTGCCTCTAGCAGTTGGCCATCCTTGGGTTGCACAGTCCGGCCCTGCTTCTGAACTTGTTTGCCTGTAGACTCCTTTTTACTGCTAGTTTCTTTGGGGATGGTCAATGCTTTCCTCTAAGACAACCTATAGGGAGATGCTTACATCCAGCCCTGGCTAGCCACGGAGAAGCCACGTGGTCACTCATTCACTCAGCCTATCCAGAGACCCTACTGTCTGAACCAGCACCAGGCCAGCCATCAACCAGACAAGGTCCAGCAGTGAGGATCTTGCAGGGAGATAGGCAGATGAGTTCAGCATCTGTTCTTTCTTTAAGCAACATTTACTGATGCTAGCTCTCATTCTGGCTGCTTTGGTACACACACACACACACACACACACACACACACACACACACACACCCCTATCCTTTGGAGTTTAATCTGACTTCTAGGGTACACATACACAGATACACACTGTCACTCTCACACACACACACACCCCTACCTTTTGGAGCTTAATATGACTGCTAGGGTACACACACACACACACACACACACACACCCCTACCCTTTGGAGCTAATTCCCTATGAGGGTTGGAGCAGAAGTAACATAGGGATCTGTTTCAACAGAGAGGGGTTTCATGTCCTTCACCTGGACATAAAACTCAAGTTTCTGGGTTTTCCCATCATTTCCTCTTCACTCCTTATGGGAAATACTACATAGATTTACTTTGTATAAATGAAGAAACTGACAGCTAGATCGGAGTCGTGGCTCATTCGAGGTCTTGCAATGGGAAATGGGGCAGATAGAGTCACACCTGTGTCTGTTGGGCTTCAGGACTCACACTCTCTGCCATGCGGTGCTTCTTAAATGTTTCCTCAGGAGCATCTCCAAGACTCTCAGGAACATGTCTGAGGGCAAAAACCAGAAGTTCTTGCTTTACGTTGGCTATTTCTTTGGATACTCAGGCTTTTATTTTTTAAAATACAGTGTTCTTTCACTGCTATGTTTAAAATAGATAGTCAACAAGGACCTACTGTATGACACATGGAACTCTGCTCATTGTCATGGGGTGGCCTGGATGGGAGGGGAGTTTAGGGGAGAATGGACAACTGTGTATGTATGGCTGGGTCCCTTCACTGTTCACCTGAAACTGTTACAACATTGTTTGTTAATTGGCTGTACTCCAATACAAAATAAAAAGTTTTAAATATAATGTAATCAGGAAGGGCTAATTTTAAATTTACACTGGATCTGCTTCTGTGACTCTAGCTTTTTTTTTTTTGTTATGACAAACATACATGATGGCCTGCTTCAAGGAGATAACCTGAGCTGCCTATCTGTGAAGGACCGTGAAACTAACACTCTCCCCTGCCTAAGGCTTGCCATTCCAGGGGAATTTGCAAGGATTGAATAGTCTTTTTGTTTCCTCACCTCCCTCCCATCTCTGATCCATAAAAGAACCTGGCACCCAGGCCCTGGCAAGATGGTTGTTTTTAGGCACTAATCTGTCATCTTCTCCATCAGCTGGCTTTCCAAATAGTCGTCTTCCCTGCCTCAACACCTTGTGTCTCAGATTCATTGTCCTGTTGTGTGGCGAGCAGAGGGAGCTTGGACTCGGTAACTATAGTGTTGTTTGCATTTTACTTTATCATACAATTGTTGGAAGGTAGAAATCATCCTTTAAATTTCTAAAAGAGTTAATGCTCCAGCATTTAGCCTTTGGCCTTGTCTCACTTCTGGCACATGCTGGGTACCACTGAGGGCAGTGAACCCCATGCGGAAAGCTTGGCTAATAAATTCTCAGGTTCCCAGACCCCACCGTCTTGTCCCTGTGAAGTCAGGAGAGGCCTGTTGGAGGGGTAGGAGTAGGGGGCTACAAGTCTGGCCTGAGACTGCAGATAGCAGGAGACTGAAGAGGTATGAGCTGTCCTTAAGGGCCCAGGGGAGTAACAGCCCTGCTCCCTGCCCCCTGCCCCCTTGAAAAGTTCTGGGAGATTCTTCAGCTGCTGACTGCTGGCTCCAGACACCAACTCCCTTCTTGGTGTCCCCAGAGAGGTAGCTCCCCAGTGTCTGGCCTCCTCCTGCAGTGGCTTGGAGCAGGGCTTGGGTTCCCAGCCAGAGGTTGGACTGGGTCGTGGCAGTGAAGGCACTGGATCCTAGCCACTGGACCAGTAGGCAGTGACAAGGGCTCTGGCCCTTTGGCTTTGCAGAAAATAATTTCCACAAAGACAGAAAGTATTGAAGCAAGTAAAGTATAGGAGGAAAAGGAGTACAATGCCTGTGGATAAACACATGGCAGACTCAGATGGAGATTCCCTGAGTTACACCCACGTGGCAGCTTCAGTCACCTATGAGGCATTTCTTTGGGTTTTCCTTTGGCCAGTCATTACCATTTGCCTGGTTCCCAGTCAAAATGGTATTTGGTACATCTCAGGATCCTCCCGTGTGTGCACAGGCATCTCTTAGCCAAGCTGGATTCTAATGAAAAGCCCTGTAGGTAGAACATCCCTCCACAGCCTAACTATCTGCCCATCACGGGAATGTGGGAATGGGTTCTTGAGCTGGTCCAAGGGCTCATCCACAACGAGGGTTCAGGCAGTGGGAACGGACTGGGTAGAACTGAACCTAAAAGGATGTGAAAACTGGCCTTGCCCGATGGCTGTGAGCTGCCAATTTCCCTCCCAGCCCCTCTCCTTGCCGTCCTGTACCCTCATGGTTCTCCCTCTCCAAAAGCTTCTCAGTTCTCTAACGGGGGAAGGGGGAGAGGAGGGAGAAGGGGGCCTGCTGCACCCTACGTAGACTCGGGATTCCGGGATTCCGGGATTCCGTCCACTGTGTATCAGGGAAGGCTTGCTGGAGGAGACAGGCCTGAGCTGAGAGTCAGAGAACGGAGTAGGCATTAACAGAGGAGCACTTGGAGCCTCCCAACGTTCTGGGAGCAGGAGTCACCAGATCTGATTTTGGTAGAGCCCCCTGGTGAAGCACGAGCAAACCCAAGCGTGGCCACTTCTCCCAGGCCTCGCCAGTTTGGCTCCCTCCCTCCTTCCCTCCCTCTCGCGATCGGTCCACGGCCTCCTGCTGGCACAGTAAGCCCCAGATGCCAGAGTCTTGTTCCCAGAAAACTTTCCTTGGAGGCTCGCACTGAGCATGCTCGGCGGCGGCGGGGCAGGGCCTGGGGTCCGGAAGCTGCCCCAACTCCGCCTTTACCCGGCACTTGCGGGGTAGCCGGTCCCAGGCGGGCGATGAATTCCGCAAGGGGCCCGGGGCGCGCCACGTGGGCGCTGGCCGGGAGCCTGCTGGTCGTTGCCCTGGCGCTGCCCGCGGAATCCGGGAACCTAGGCCGGCTCCCCGCGGGCCCTGGTCCCCTCCAGCAGCCCCTGGGCCCGCAGCCTCTCCAGGACCCCTCCACGGCTCCCGGGGCGGGGCCTGAGCGGACCGCCCAGGTAAGGAGGGCCCGCCCCCAGTCTCGGGTGGGACTCCGGAGATTTGGCTTCACCTACGCGCCTGGTGGGGAGGCCCCTTTGGGTTGGGGAAATTACCCGAAAGGGAGGGCGGGATCTGAGTAAGATGCAACCCTGGAGGATCCCGCTTGTGGCCGGAAAACTCCCTGGAAAGGTGGAGAAAGCGCTGTGGTTTGTGGCTGAGAGCTTGGCCCTTGCAGGTGGTCGGGTCGATCTCCTTCGGCAGCCTAAGAGCTCTGAGACCAAGGGCAGGCAGGTCGCTTCTGATCTGTACCTATTGCAGGGCCTACCCCAGCGGGTCGATGTGACTGTTAACTATTGTAGGGTCTACCCCAGACGGTCGATGTGCGCGTTTAGATGAGTTCAGGAGTAGAGATAGAACGACTTTCACAGGTGAGTGTTCCCGAAGAGAGCAGCAGTTGATAAAAGGCACTACTGGCTGGAGTTTTCTGCGACTGCAGATGTAGCCATTTCTGCTTCACCCTGTCCTTGCCTCTGTGGTCCCTAACTTGGGAGGGCAGAGAGCTCTGGCTCACATCCTGGATACTTCCTCCTCCTCCTCTCCCAAATCTGATCACCAGCCTTTTTCCTCTTGATCATCTCTGATGTCTGCCCTTCTCCCATCCAGGCTGCATCCATTAGGTTCAGTTCCCACGCCTCAGCCTCTGGCCTTTGATGACTGTTTCCTCTGGGTTGCCCCCACTCCCCTAATTTGTGCGTTCTACCATTCATGTCCCCTTAACCTCTAGATGACCTGTCTGTGGTGTACATCTGACCACCCCCTGCTCACACCCGCTTTCACTCTGACCCCAGTTGCAAATCCAGGCTTCTGCTCCCAGTAATGTCTGTCCAGTGGTCCGGCCCATCGCTGCCTTGTGGTCCTCCGGGCCCTTCCTCAGGGCCTGGTTCCTCTTATTCTGTTGCATTTTCTAAGTATAGGCCCCAGGGTGCCTGCTACACTCGCTGCAGATATTTAGGTCTTTTAAATGAGATTTCTTTCACTGTCTTATGATTGGTTCTTAGGGTTTCACTAGAGAAGACAAAATAATAATACTATGTCAATTTTCTGAGCTTTTAGAAAGCTCATGATGAACATTTTCACAGGGTCCTTTCACTTGTTCCTGTCCGTTGAGATGGGAAGTATCTGGCCCATTTTGCCGAAGAGAAAACTGAGACACAGAGTGCCGTGCCCCCCAGGCCTGTCCTGTGCTCTCACATTCAGATCCCACCCACCTATCTTCACCTGATCTTTCCTTTGAAAAGTCAATGCCAGATCATTCATGTAGATGTTTGTTGCCAGACCATTCACAAGAGTGCTTTGAAAACCGGAGCGTAAATGCTCGTGTGAACTTATTTTTAATATCCCTTCCTGCAAAGCGTGAGCTAATAGTCAGTTACAGCCATTTCCCAGATGTTCTGAAACTGCTGTGTCCGGTACAGTAGCCCTGGCCGTGTTGTGGCTGTTTGAATTTAAACACTGCAGTGCTTAGTGGCCCCATAGGTTAGTGGTTACCATATTGAACAGCACAGACCATAGAACATTCCCAGCATCCCAGAAAGTTCTATTGGAAGTATACTGGAAGGAGAGAGACTGTGAACACTTGAGTAGGCAAGAGTCTTCTGAGTGTCTATGGAAGGCCCTTTAGGCATCAGACTGTTTTAGGTGCTTGAGATATGAGAGAACAAGACAGTCTCTGCCCTTTGGAAACCAGCATTCTTGGGGCGGAAGAAAGGCACCAAGTGGTGTTAATCTCTAGTGCAGCAGTTGGCAGTTCAGGCTGTAGAGAAGTGCTGTGGGCAGAGTGGACTGGAAGAGATGGCTTTGAGCACTGTTTGGACAGGGTGGTCAGAGAAGGTGCTTTGGGGAGGTGACAGTTAAGCCGAGCCCTGGGTGGAATGAGAGAGGGACATGGGTGCTTCTGGAGAAAAACTTCCCAAAGAAGATCGTATGAAGACAAAGGCCAGAGGCAGGGTGTGCTTGGTGTGGTCCAGGGCCACAGGGAGGCTGGTATGGTTGGAGAAGGGATGGGGCGGAAGAAGGAGGAGTGGGTGGAGGTGGGGCCAGAGGGTGGGGAGGAGCCTGTGGACCGTGGTTACTGCTATTTTGTTGGAAGCCATGGGTGGGTTTTGAGCAGAAAAGTGACCTGTTTGACTCGTCTTTTTAAAGCATCCCCATGGCAGCTATGAGGGTAGAGGACAGAGGGCAGAGGCAGGTAGGAGACCAGGCAAATAATGAGAGGAAATGGACCAGGCAGGTTAGTGGACGGCTGCAGAGAAGTTGCTGGATTTGGGATTATGTTTGAAAGTGGAGCCCGTGGAGTTTGCTGTGATTGGATGCAGATTGAGAGAGACAAAGGGAGGAGTCAAGAATGAAAACAAGGACTTGGGCCTGAACACATAGAAGACTAGGGGTACCGTTAGCTCATATGCAGAAGGCTCAGAAGGCCACGAGCAATTCTGATTTGGCCTTACTGAGTTTGACACCCCCCTCCCCGCCTCCTCCCCCCCCGCCCCGCCGTGAGGCATCCAGGTAGAAATGTGTAGGAGAGTGGTGATGGGCGAGTCCTGATCTGGGTGAAAAATCTGAGCGGGAGATCTTGTCCAGGGAGTGGTCAGTGCACACATGCCTTCAACCCTGGTGTACCCAGGACCTGGCTGAGTTTTCCCTGGGGGTAAGTAAATTTGGGAAGAGTGAGGCCTTAGGGCAGAGGCCTGGAGCAATACCAAGGCCAGACCAGAAAGAAGAAAGGGTTCAGCAAAGGAGATGAGAAAGTGTGGCTGATTTTACAGGAAGGAAACCAAGGCTGTGACCCACAGGTCAAGGAAGGAAGGCATTTCGGGAAGAGAGGATTCCCCAGTGATGTTCATATCCCGATCCGTGGAGCCTGTGAGTGTGTTCCATCCCTCGGCAAAGGGAGATTAACGTTGCAGATGAAATTCATGTTGCTATTCAATTGATCTTGGATCATCCCGGTGGACCAGTGTAATCCTAAGCATCTTTCAAAATGGAAGAGGAGGCAGGAGAGAGTCTGAAGGAGATGTGACATTGGAAGAAGGTCAGAGGGATGCCCCGTGAGGTCTCAACCTGCTGCTGCTGGCTTTGAAGATGCAGGAAGGGGCTATGAACTGAAGAGGGTGGGCTGCCTCTAGAGGCTGGAAGAGGCTCCCCTATAGCCTCCAGAAAAGAATGCAGCCCTGCAGACACCTTGATTTTAGTCCAGTTTGACCCATGTGAGACTCCCAACCTCCAGAACCGTGTGATAATAAACTTATATTTGTTTTGAGTCGCTTGGTTCGTAGTGATTTGTTACAGCAGCCATAAGATGCTAATGAACTCACATGCCAAATACTGCTGGTGAGTTGTGTGCAATGGGGATGGAGAACTGGCTGTGGAATGAGACCGTCGAGATCATGGTGACCTTGTCAGGTGACCTGTGCCATCTTGGAGAGGGGCTTCACGCGGGGAAGGGAAGGCTGGACATTGAAGTGGGGTTTCGACTGGTGGTTGGCATCGTCTCTGTGGGACCAGGATGCTCACGGTGGCCAAGGATCCCCCAGAGAGGCACCCCTAGGCTAGTGACACCCAGGAACCGCTGAGACCTCAGGGAGCCTTGGCTGAGAGGGCATTTCTGAGTTGTTTGCTCCCTGGGCACTTGGTATCCTGCTCCTCCCGCCGGAGTGGAAGTGTCTGTTGGGAACGAGGCCTTTGTCCTTCCATCAAGTCAGGGGTCTGCCACAGAGCCTGACATGCGATGAGTGCTGGAGAAAGAACAGATGGAGAATTCCAGGGGCAGGGATGGTACAGGCAGACGTGTGAGGGAGTTGGTGCCCTGTGGCACCACTGTTCACCCCAGAGACCTCACGAATGAATTCTTTTATTTTTTCGGTAACAGATTTTAGTATTTAGAAGAGTTTTAGATATTAGAAAAATTATACACATGGTGCAGATAGTTCATATATATCCCCCCCAATGCACAGTGTCCCCTACTGTTAGCATCTGACGTTAGTTAGGTGTGTGGATGCACACGTGTTTAGTCACTCAGTCGTTTCTGACTCTTTTCAACCCCATGGAGTATATAGCCTGCCAGGCTCCTTTGTCCGTGGGGTTCTCCAGGCAAGAATACTGGAGTGGGTTGCCATTTCCTACTCCAGGGCATCTTTCTTGACCCAGAGATCGAGCCCATGTCTCTTGTGTCTCCTGCACTGGCAGGCGATTCTTTTCCACTGAGCCACCCGGGAAGCCCTAGGCACGTGGGCACATGCTTCTTGTTACAAGAAACAAAACAATACAGGTGCTGTGAAGACAGGGATCCCCTTCTACTGCACACACACTCGGTCCCCAAGGCTTGTTATAATGATATGCGTTTATTACTATTAATGGTCTAATTTTGACATGCCATTGTAAAAGTCCATAGTTTATTCAAATTTCCCTAGTTCTTGTACCCAATGTACTTTTTGGTCCCAGGACCCCACCCATGTAGCTGTCACTTCCTTTGTCGTGAGGACCTTGGCAGTTTGGAGGAGGACTGGGTAGGGATTTTGCAGGGTGCTTTCTGTTGGGATTCATCTGGGTGCATCTAGCAACATGATTTAAGGCTGTTTGGGGGGTTTAGAAACTTTTTTTCATTTCATTAGTATTTTTTGTTGTTTTTTCAGATTTCACTCCAGTTTCTTACAGTGAAAAAAATACCCCTCCATTCTAAGCTCATTTCAGTTTCTGAGCATCAAAGGAGACAGATTTAGATACATTAAAACATTGTTTCTATGTTTATAATGATATGCAGCCACATAAAAAATAATGTACAGAACACCTTGTCCTACAAAACAGCTTTGGTAATTTTCTTTGACTAGAAATTTCCCAGTTTGGGAACATTAGCTTAGACATGAACATAAATTCAAGATACTGTTAATTAACTTATTTGAAAGAGTGGAATATTTAAGAAAGTTGTTTCTATCAGTGGAAACAAAGATGGAAAACTGTCAAATAACTGTGGGTTGCTTGGAATTCTGCCTGGTTTCCAGAAGTTAAGCTGGGAACAGATGTCTGCCCATGCAGTGAAAATGATCTAATTCATAAGTGTTTCCTTAAATGAAACACAAAATGACAAAAAATGATTCCTTAGCTGACTCCCAGACAAAAGGGAAGAAATATTGGATAAGGTGGAAACTATGGCATGGTCTTAAATTTCAGAAGTAGAGACGAGTAATTTAGAGCAGTTTTTCTGGGATGCTTTGCTGTTGTTGACCTTGAACTCTTGGCTGGACCAGCACTGGCCAGGTTGCTCTGCCATGAAATCACCTGCACCCTCCCTGCCCGCCCAACGTACTGTACTTGTTAGAAGGAGGTCCTTATGCAGGGCCTAGAATGGATGCTCTTAGATTTTTTTTTTTCCTGCCAAATGGCAGCAAAGACTTAGTTCATCAGTGTCTGGCACACAGCATTCTTCCTCTGAGAAAATGGCACCTGTTTCCACCTTGTGGAAGGCATGTTATGAACTAGTGGTTGTTCTGGACACACATGCCTGTCCAGGGAGATCTCAGGGACAGCGTTTCTACCAGGTGTGAGAGGGCTGGCCCTCATCACTTGGTCTCTTATTATTGTCATTTTTGCTATTGTTGCGGTGACACATGGGCACATGCTTCTTGATACAAGAAACAAAACAATACAGGTGATGTGAAGACAGGGATCCCCTTCTACTGCACACACACTCGGTCCCCAAGGCTAACATTTCTGCATACTCCTGCCTAGGCTTTTAAAAATAATACATGGTTATGATCTATGGTGTTATATGACATATTGTTAAACATGTAACTATATGTTAAATCTATAAGTAATTAATGCTCAACATATTGTTAAATATCTACATGTATTTTCAAATTACTAAATATATAAGTATATGTACATCTAAAGTAACTTACTAAATATGTAACAATGTGTACTAATATGGGGCTTCTCTGATGGCTCAGTGGTAAAGAATCTGCCTGCCAGTGCAGGAGACACGGGAGACTCGGGTTCAATCCCTGGGTTGGGAAGATCCCCTGGAGAAGGAAGTGGCAACCCACTCAGTATTCTGGCCTGGGAAATTCCATAGACAAAGGAGCCTGGCAGGTTACTAGTCCATGGGATCACAAGAGTTGGTCATGACTTAATGACTAAGCATGCACGCACATGTACTAACATAATTTATATGAAAAATAAAGGTGAATACATGTGCTTAAAGATAACTATCAAATATATAATAATATATTAAATGTTTATAAAATAAGATGTCATTTTTAAAGGAGACTGTATTATTCATCGTCCAGTGATCTCACTTGATATATCTCAGAGTTTTATTCTAGATGATCATAGATCTGCTTTATTTATATTTTTATATTTGTAGTTGTGGTAAAATATACATAACAAAATGGTTTTCCCTGGTGGCTCATCAGTGAAGAATTTGCCTGCAATACAGGAGACACGGGTTTGATCCCTGGATTGGGAAGATACCCTAGAGTAGGAAAGGGCAGTTCACTCCAGTATTCTTGCCTGAGAAATCTCATGGACAGAGGAGCCTGGCAGGCTACCGTCCATGGCGTTGCAAAGAGTCAGACACAGCTTAGCAACAAAACCACCACCACCATACACAACAAAATTTACCCTCTTATCCCTTTTTAAGTGTACAGTTCAGCAGTGTTAGATACATTCACATTGTTGTGTTTCCACCTGCAGAATCATTTTATTCTGGTGATACTGAAGCTCTCTCCCCATTAATCAGCAGCCCCCCATTCTGCTGTCACCCATCCCCTGACAACCGCCCTTCTACTTTCTGTCTCTGTGAATTTTACATGTCTCCTATGAGTGGAATCATACACTATTTGCATTTTTGTTATTTGCTTATTTCCCTTGGCCTGATGTCCTCAAGTTTCATCCATGTGGTAGCCTGTGACAGATTTTCCTTCCTTTTAAGGCTGAATAATATTTCATTTTATGCATGGACCACTTTTGCGTGGGCTTCCCTGACAGCTCAGTTGGTAAAGAATCCACCTGCCATGTGGGAGACCTGGGTTTGGATCTCTGGGTTGGGAAGATCCCCTGGAGAAGGGAAAGGCTACCCACTCCAGTACTCTGGCCTGGAGAATTCCATGGACTGTATAGTCCATGGGGTCACAAAGAGTCAGACTCAACTGAGTGACTTTCAGTTTCACTTTTGCTTATCCATCCATCCATTAGTGGACATTAGGTTCCTTCTACCTTTAGGCTATTGTGAATAATGCTGCTGTGAACAGCATGGGGCTTGGCTCATTTCAAGGGCTCTAGCCAAGGCACTATAGTAATAATCACGATAATGATTATTATTACTGTTTTATAGTGGAGGGCTCTGGGCTTCTTTAGGGCTCAGTATTTCACAAAGATGGGATGGAGGGGTTGACTGAGCCCTGTTTGGACAAGTTTTCATCACTGAACAAGGTGAAGCAAGCTGGGAGGAGTTCTACACTTTCCACAAGAAATAGCTGAAGCTCAGAGAGTCTAAGAGACTTGCCCAAGGACACACAGCAGATAAATGGTTCAAGCTCAAATCTAGGTCTCCAACTCCCAGGCCAGTGTTTTATTTGCCACTCTGTGAAAACGAGCAGGATTTTGGGGATTCAGTGGCTTGAGGCTCTCCCCGCATCAGAGGGTTTGTGAAAAGCAGAGTTGGGATTCAAACCCAGATCTAACTGTATGAAATTTCCACTACACTGTGTTGTCTCCCTAGACAGCTTCCAGGAATGCAGTTATATAATCCCCTACTCATGCCAGTGGAGATGGTTGACTTAGAAAGATTTACATCAGGTGTCAGGATAAATGTGCAGCTCCTCTCCATGCAAGCCATTTACAGAGATGACTTTTCAACCTCTCTCAGAGTTTTCTTGGATAATGTCTTTGTGCCTTTGGACTTTTAGGACTTACCCCTTGGGATTTGGCCCAGTGTGGAAAACTCTCACGTTACAACTCCAGGTAAGTTTTACTTTTGGTTGATTTTTTATTGATTTGACCATGAGAGAGAACCAGACCCTAAAGCCATAGACCTCCTGCTTCTGCCTCCCTGGCACCCTGCTCACCTGTGTTCCTTACAGAGCAAGGGCAGTGAGTCCCCTCCTGCAGCAGTGATCTGGGGTGCCCAGATATGAGTTCAGGTAAGGTGGTGATTGATTCTTGGTAAGATTCAGTAATAATTGGTAAGAATCAAGAATCAATAATGATTCAGGTAAGGGGGAATCTTGATTTTCCCCTGAAGGTGTCTGATGAAGAAAATGCAGAATGTGTGTATTAGTCAACTGTATGAGTTTCTTTTTGCTGCTGTAACAAGTTGTCACAGATTTAGTGGTAAAACAGTATTGATGTATTCTCATATAGTTCTGCAGGGTGAAAGTTCAGTCAGTTTAACTGGTCTGATGTCAGGGTGTCAGCACTCTCTCTAGGGCTCTGGGAAGAATATTCTTCCTTCTCCAGCATTTGGAGCTTCATTCCTTGCGTCCTGCAGGTCAAACTAGTCAATCCTAAAGGAAATTAATCCTGAATATTCATTGGAAGGACTGATCTCAACCTGCAACTCCAATACTTTGGCCACCTTATGTGAAGAACTGACTCATTTGAAAAGACACTGATGCTGGGAAAGATTGAAGGCAGGAGGAGAAGGGGACGACAGAGGATGAGATGGTTATATAGCATAACTGACTGAATGGACATGAGTTTGAGCAAACCTCAGGAGATAGTGGAGGACAGAGGAGTCTGGCACGCTGCAATCCCCAGGGTCGCAAAGAGTCTGGTATGACTGAGCAACTGAACAACAAGCAGTCTTTACAAAAGACTTTACAAAAGTTTCCAAAATCCAGTGTTTTCATTTGAGTAAAATAGGTTGAGGTGATATCACCATAATCACAAAAAACTTTTAGTCACTAATTAAGCAGACATTTTGGATAAGGGAGAGCCGTGCACTTAGGACTGTGGTTGTAGTGAGAGCAGAGGGTAGAGGAATGAGGTCACTGGGAAGGCTTCAAGGAGGGCTTCCTGGAGGAGGTGTTGAGTCTCAGCTGAGTCCTGAGAAGTAGCAATTAGCAGAAGAAGGAAACGGAGGGAGAGGCTTCCAGGCATGTGGGAGCCCAGAGGTGAGGGAGCGAGGGTGTATTCAAACAGCTGCAGAGTCACGACTGATGACCCATGTGACAGCACACTAGTGGGGAGACCGCTGGGTAGTGACGCAGTGGGAGGTGATATTCAGGTCAGAGCTTGACTTCCTTCTGTACTGTCTGTGGACAGTAGCAGTGTCTGTCCTCATTCAAACCTCCATCAGAGCCCACGGCTGGGCCTTCTGAGCATCTGGGGGAGCAGGGCGTGGACACCCGCACCAGAGACAAAGCCCAGAGTGGCCTTAAGATTTGAAATCCAGTGAGTGTTTGTCCCTTAGCCCGAAGGACTGGCCTGGGGTCTGGAGGTGGGTGTTCTCTCCCACAGTCCAGCTGAGCAGCCAGCCTGGGAAAGCGCCTGCCGGTTTCCATGGTGAGGGCTCTCAATTTCCAGATGCTCACCTTTGTCCCCATTCCAACATCATGAACTGAACCACAGATAGTATTCTGGGAAAAAAGATATTGATTTTATCCAGGATCCAGTTTCACATTATTTTTTTTAATTTTAATTTTTCCTACATTTATTTAGAAATTCTGTAAAAGGGGTTCCAAAGCAGTTCTAAAGACCTTGCTATCAATACTCTGTAAGGAAGGGTGAAAAATAGGATTCATCCTCAGTCCACATGCAGTTTGTACTTGGATAGAAGATAAATGCTGAAAAGGCAGGACTCCACAATTCTGGTCACTTCAAGATAGAAGTTTACAGAGTGGTTAGAGGTTTTCCCAAGGGCACCGCTGGTGAGTACAGAGCCAGGATTGGAACCCAGGGCCCTCTGGTGCTCAGCGTGTAGGAATCACCCACGCCTCCTCCTTTGCCTAGCGGTTCTAACTCTGCCAGTCTAGAGGCGGGCCAGGAGTGTCCATTTCAGCCTACAGCTCAGGTGAGAAGCACACACTTCTCGAAACTCTACATAAGCTCTGTGGCTCCCAGTGAGAACTCCTCACCTTGGCAAAGAGATAAGTCATTCATTGATTCAAACTCTTGTTCACTTATTCAGCAAAGATTTTCCAAATGCCTGCCACGTATCATGCGGTTTGCTTCCGGAGTTTAACCACTGTCTTTTTGTATTGTGTAATGCATGCACGTTGCTGTTTCGCAGGGGAGGCACCATTTGAAATGAAATTCAGTAAGGAAATTGAAGTCTTTAACCCGCCCCTGGCTTCTGCAGCCTCTAGTGGGTCATGGATTCATTCTGTCTTTGCTTTTACACACTCATGGCCTAGGAAGACCTTGTTTAAAAGAGACTCTGCTGTAACACACCGCCTGGTAAGTAACATGTTCATTTCTTTTAAAGACATATCAGAAGTTGTAAAGAAACTGGTTTTGGACCACTTCTGTAGAAAATGTCACAGGCTTTTGTTCCTCCTCCAAAGAACACCTATTCTTTCTCTTTCACTAAATATAGTTATCATTAGGGAGCAAATTCATTTTTCTTTACAGAGAGCTGCTTCTTCTATACAATATACAGTATTTAGATGAATAGGATGTGTGAATCTGAGCATTAGGCAGCCTCATCTGCTGGTTCTAAAGCAGTGCATGGGGTTTTGCTTTAACTGGATCGATTCACTTGCACCTGTTATAAAAACGCTGCTACCGATAATAGTGCCAAATGTTTAAAGAGTATTTTCCACTTGCCAGGCATGTTGTTGTTCAGTTTCTCAGTTGTGTCCGACTCTTTGCGATCCCATGGACTGCAGCACGCCAGGCTTTCCTGTCCTTCACTATCTCCTGGAGTTTGCTCAAACTCATGTGCATCGAGTCAGTGATGCCATCCAGCCATTTCATCCTCTGTTGTTCCCTTCTCCTCCTGCCTTCAATCTTTCCCAGCATCAGGGTCTTTTCTAATGAGTCGGCTCTGCATTAGGTGGCCAAAGTATTGGAGCTTCAGCTTGAGCATCAGTCCTTACAATGAATATTCAGGACTGATTCCTTTAGGATGGACTGGTTGGATCTCCTTGCAGTCCCAGGGACTCTCAAGAGTCTTCTCCAACACCACAGTTCAAAAGCATCAGTTCCTGGGCGTTCAGCCTTCTTTATGATCCAACTCTCACATGCATACATGACTACTGGAAAAGCCATAGGCTTCACTCTTTCTATGCATAATCTCACTGGAGCCTCATGAGTTTCTTAAACAGGTACTATTTTTATTCCCTTTTTACAGATAGGAACTGAAGATTGGAGAGATTAAGGAGTTTGTTCAGGGTCCCACAGGTCGAAGTGGCAGAACTAGGATGTGGGGCCCCTGCTCTTAGCTGCTGTCCCTGCTCCCAGTGTTCTTCATACTCTGTGTAATGTGTTGGCGCCATGTGAGGCTGACTCTCACCTAAGCTGTCATGACTTACAGTGGCTTGAGAACCACTGGGTTCAGCCAACAGGCTACCACAGCCACAAGCTCCTCCTTGGCCCTTGGCTACGTTTTGTGTTCTGTTCCATTCCGTCGCTCAGTCGTGTCCGACTCTATGCGACCCCGTGGACTGTAGCCTACCAGGCTTCTCCATCCGTAGGATTCTCCAGGCAAGAATACTGGAGTGGGTTACCGTTTCCTTCTCCAGGGGATCTTCCCGACCCAGGGATTGGACCCGGGTCTCCTGCATTGGAGGCAGACGCTTTAACCTCTGAGCCACCAGAGAAGCCCTCTCCTTCATTTTGTATTAGATAGTTGTGTGACAGATTATCACCAATGTGGTGGCTTGGAACAGTGAAATTTATTCTCTCCTTGTTCTAGAGGCAGGAAGGCCAAAGTCAGGGTGTCAGCAGAGCTGTGCTCTTACTGGGAGCTTGTAGGGGAAAACCCATCCTTATCTTTTTCAGCTTCAGTAGCTTTCTTTGGCTTGTGGCTGCATCACTCCAATCTTTACACTGGGATTCTACAGAGAAACGAAACTGGTAGGATGTGTGTATACACACACACACACACACACACACAGGTATGTGAAGGAGGGAGACGGGGACTTATTTCAAGAAATTGCTTATGTGATTGTGGGGGCTGGCAAAGTCTACAATCTGAAAGGGTGGCCTGGAGACCCAAGGAAGAGCTGATACTCAATTTGGAAAAGTCTGTACACAGAATGCACTTTTCTTTAGGGGAAGCCCTCTTCTTTTTTGGTTAAGACCTCACCTGATTGGGTGAGGCCCACCCATACTGTGATGGGTCATCATCAGCTTCCTTCAAAGTCCACTGACCTAAATGTTAAATCTCATCTAAAAAATACATTCACAGTGACATCAGGAGGTAATTGACCAAGTGCATGGGAACCATGGCCAGCCAGTTGTCACCTAACATTTACTGTCATACTCTGCTTTCACCTTCTTGTGACCTTTTCTTTGTGGATGTGTCTTCTCCTTTTCTGTCATTAATAAGGACACTTGTCATTGGATTTAGGGCCTGGCTAAATCCAATCCACCTGAAATCCAGAATGATCTCATCTTGAGAGCCTTGGCTTAATTACATCTTTAAAGACCACTTTTCCAAATAGGGTCATGTTTCCAGGTTCTGGGCTTCAGGACGAGCTGTATCCAGCCACCATGATGGTCATCAGCTTTCCAGTCTATACTTCATCCCCTTCTTGTGGGTCTTTGCCCAACAAACTGTGTTTATCTGATTGTCATATGCAGGATACTGTGTGGGGATCTGAAGACTAGAAAGCCAGATGCCTGCCCTCAAGGACTTTCTGGGGTCCTGGCATGTCAAAGCATGAGGGTGGGGTCATGCACAGAGACTCAACCAGAATCAAAGACCTCAACAGCTCATGCTACTGCCTGTGGTCAAAGTGTTCTCAGAACATCACTTCTGCTCTCTGCGTCTTTGCTTATTTCTATACAATATATAATGAGAGAGTCACGCTCTGGAGAGGGAGTGTGCCCTATGGGAGAATCATAGCATATGAAGCTATACCTATCCTATCTATACCTATGCCTACCTATGCTTATCCTGTCATAGCATATGGAGCTATAACCAGCACACTGCCTGGGTAGAGTCCAAGCTTCCTACCTCTGCAGCCTTGCGAAGGTGGTTAACCTCCATGAGCCTTAATTTCTTCATCTGTAAAATGGGAGAAATAGAATTCATGTGTGCACAGTGATGGGTATACGCCTGGCACTTGGGAAAGAATAGCCATTGTTAGGATTATCAGTATCACTGAGAGCTGCCTTGGTCTGTGATTCAGACTATGGCTCCACCCACCGCAGATGAAGGTGGGTGGGGCAGACAGTGGGGATGCTTGGCCTGGGGTTAAGGGGCATGTGGCAAGGATGAAAACGAATAGGTATCAGCTATGTTTACAAGGAGCAGTGGAGCTGGTACCCAGTGGGTGAGCCCTGGCTTTCCATTGGTTTCCAGGGGAGGCGTCAGGGGACTGTGTGTGTGCAAGTCTCTCAGTCGTGTCCAACTCTTTGCAACCCCATGGACTGTAGCCTGCCAAAGTCCTCTGTCCATGGATTTTCCAGGCAAGAATACTGGACTGGGTAGCCATTCCCTTCTTCAGGGGATCTTCCCGACCCAGGGATCAAACCCGGGTCTCCTGCATTGCAGGCAGATTCTTTACCACTGAGCCATCAGGGAAGCCCCTCATGGGGCTGGAGGAGGCCAATCCTGGGTGGATTCTCTACCTGCTAATGGGAGATCCAGCTTACAAGAAGCACCACAGCACACCATGGTCCACGTTCACTAGGTTCCTGCCGTGTGGCTGCGTACCCCACTTAGGACATGTGCGTGTTGTGCTGCTCTGTCGCTCAGCCTTGTCTGACTCTGTGTGACCCCATGAACTGTAACCCACCAAACTCCTCTGTCCATGGGATTCTCCAGGCAAGAATACTGGAGTGGGTTGCCATTTCCTCTTCCAGAGGATCTTCCCGACCCAGGGATCGAACCTGCATCTCCTACGTCTCCTGCATTGGCAGGCATATTCTTTACTACTAAAGACCCTGTTGTTGGGAAAGATGGAAGGCAAAAGGAGAAGGAGGTGGCAGAGGAGGAGATGGTTAGATAGCATCACTGACTCAATCGACATGAATTTGAGCAAACTCAAGGAGACTGAAGGACAGGGAAGCCTGGCATGCTGCAATCCATGGGATGGCACAGAACTGGACACGACTTAGCAACTGAACAATGACAAGGCCTAGGAAGCCAGGACATGTGAGCAGTCCTTAAAGGGTTTTTCCATAGCTCTGCCAACATTCCTCCTGCTGAAGTGTCAGCCCTGGTTCGCCGAGTCCCTGTGACAGTGATGTCATTGACACGCCCCTCAGAGCAGGACACAGCCCGTGTCATCACAAGTCCACACTTTTCTTTATTCATTGGTTTTAAGTTCCAGTGCTGTAAGACTAAAAGAAAAATCTTCAGGGTCAAAATGCGTGACTATAGAAGTAACCCTTCTACCCCGCCTTTTACTTACTTATTTTTTGGCCACATCCCACAGCATGTGGGATCTTAGTTCCCGGATCAGGCATCTAGTCTGCACCCCCTTCATTGGAAGCATGGAGTCCGTAACCATTGGGCCACCAGGGAAGTTCTTCTACCCTCCCCCCCACTTTTAAAAGTTCATCTTGTACTTTTATTTAACATGTGTAGCATGAAATGTTTTTCATTTTTTCTAATAAGTTCTATATTTTATTGTAGTATGGAGACATTTCAAGAGACGTTCAAGGGACTTCTGAGAATGGAGTAATTTTTCAGAAATGTGCAGTGGTGAGTGTTCATCGGTGGTTTATACTTAAAGTAATTGAATTTGCCGAAACTGTATATTAGTAGAGTTATGTATTTAAAGAACTGGCAAATCACATGCCATCTACCCATGTCTGGACACGGGTGATGAAGTGACCCACAGGGATCCCATATTTTATATGGAAACACCGGACTAAGATTTTTTTGGTAACAACAAAATCATTACTGAAAATCCTCTGTGAGTATCTAAAATGGGAAAGAAAGCATGTATTTTCTCCCAGATTTTAACATTGGTATGATGCCAACAGTTTACAAATTTATGGAATGTCTTTAGGTCTTTGATTCTTACTAATCTTATGAGATGACCTTCACATGATCCTTGTGTTGAGGTTCCCCAGGCCATCGTCAGGTTCAGTGGTTCCCTAGAAAGACTCAGGGGACTCAGAACAGTTGCTCTACTCACAGTCACAGTTTATTACAGCAGAACAATATAGATAATAGTCAACAAAGCCAAGAGCTCGTAGGACAGAGTTCTGGGGAGACCAGGCCCAAGACACTTTGGTCTTCTCCTGGTGGAGTTGAAGGAGCAGCATTTAATTTTTCCCAGCAGTGGTATGTGGCATCACCAGAGAAGCTCACCCAAGCTGTGGGGTCCAGGATTTTTATTGAGGATCCATCATGTAGGCATGGAGCACTCATGTCACTGACCTCAGGGACTCAGGTCACCTGAACACAATTTGACTCAAGGCCCTCACCATGAATCATATGGTTAGCACAGACTACCTGGGGTGGCCCGAGGCCATAAGTATAGCAAGACACTCTCACCAGACAAGATATTCCACGGGCTTTAAGGGCCAGTCTCTCAGGAGCTGGTCCTCTCTTTGGGATAGGCAGGGTTTGAACAGTCCAGATCTGCTTAGCTAACTACGTACTGCACAGCTCTCATTGCAGTCCAGGCCCTTGGCTCTCTTGCTTCGCTTCCTGGAATGCAGCTGGAGCTACCAGTTTCTCCTGTGTCCTTCTAGAAATGTTTCCTGCTATGTGAGTGTAGTTATGAGTGTGTGTGTGTGTGTGCGCGCGCCCATGGGCACATACGTACACATACCTTCTTTCTTCCCCTTTTTACGTAGGTGACAGTACCCTATACACCAAGTTTTTCACTTATTCCAATCCAGAGCTCACTCTTCTTCGGGATGTACATGGCTTCCCTCTCTTTTCTCAGCTCCTCTGTCTCTTTCAGCAGAGCTGGGGTGAAGGAAGGGTAGGAATGGTGGGAAATAGGCTTTGAGAGAGGGGGCAGGACAAGGTGTCAGAGGCCAGGTGGGGCGCCAAGGTGGAGATGGGCCACTGGCTTTGACTAACGGAGCTGTGCAAACACATGGGTGGGCAGAACCTGGAAGCTGCCTGGCCAGGAGACAGGAGCCCAGCCCAGGGTAAACTTGGAGGTCGGATGACAGTCAGAAGCCTTGGACTGGCTTGGACTGAATCTTCAAAATAATGGATTAAGAAAGCACCACTAATTGTTTTTCTTGGTGACCCCAGTTTTGACAATCTCCCCTACTGTGGTCCCATGCATGGATGTTTATTCATCGATGTTTCTCTCTGGTTTCACTGCATTTCAGGGTCCTGGTTTCTTTGAAATGATCTGAGCAACAACTTGCAAAGAGGGAGTCAAAATTCTCCCGGGGTCTTTGATATAAGACCTGATAAATTCTAGAACCTTCATGAGACCGTAATTCCTTCCCTCTGCCTGCAGACCTAGTGGGTGCATGTCGAGCTGGGACCTTGTGTTGGGAAGTCGGACTCACCAGTGAGTCTGGCCTCACTTCCCCTCCTGTCCTAGGTGTCTGTGCAGAGTGAATGGCCATCGGCCCACGTGCGACTGTTTGTGAACAACACCAGGACACCCACGGCTGCCAACCTCTCCGACCTGCTCTTACTCGACAACATTACTGGCCTCACTGTTAGGGAGTCGGCTGGAAACCAGACCTCGAGAGGCTTCCAGACTTTCAGGAAGAAGTTTCTGCAAGGTAATAGCCACATGTACAAAGTTAAGGGTGGAACATGATGGAGATACATACAGATAGGCACAGAGCATGGGATGGGGAGCAGGCATCTTCTCAGACGTGGGACTTGTGTTCACGCCGTTGGTCCTCATGATGGAATCTGCTGGCGGGGCATCAGAGAGGAGGAGACCCCTGCTCAGTGTCTGCAACCAGGAAGCTGGTTGTCACTTAGGTTGAGAGAGGTGGGATTTAGGGAAAGAGTTTTTAAAATATGTATATTCAAAGTTTATTACGGACAATTTCAAATGTACACAAACAGATTATAGCAAACCCCACTGTATCCATCAGCCAGATGATCAAAATGACCATTACTCTGTGAAATGAAGAGCTTGTTTGGGGGAGTGCTGGACAGACACAGGAGGGGTTTGGCATCAGCCCAGAAAGCGTGCTCTTGACACGTTCAACTATGTTCACGGGAGTGACTGTGCTGCTAATTAACTCCCGTTCAAAGCGTGACACCATCACTGGTTGGCTTTCAGAGGTGTGTTTCCTGAAGTGAGCTTGTCATTGGTTAACTAAGGAGATTTAAAACCAGTTCTGGGGACTTCCCTGGTGGCTCCGAAGTAATGCAGGAGACACGGGTTCGATCCCTGATCCATGAAGATCCCACATGCGCAGAGCAACTAAGCTCGTGCATCACAACTCTTGAGTCCATGCTCTAGAGCCTGGGAGCCTGGCTTCTGAAACGCATGCGCCCTAGAGCCCATGTGCCACAACAAGGGAAGTCGCCGCAATGAAAAGCCCGTGCACCACACCTAGAGAGTAGCCCCCGCTAGCCACAAGTAGAGAAAAGCCTGCACAGCAGTGAACCCCAGCACAGCCAAAAGTAAACAAGTAATTAAAAAAAATAATAATTCTGGGATGCAGTTGTTACTCTGACTTCAGAGCTGTCAGTTTGCCGAGGAAGGTGGGACTTCTTTTATTCTGAGAAGGTGCCTTGTACGGATGAAGAACTAAGGTGATGAGGAACTTGCCCAAGGCCCAGGGTTGGCAGTCAAGGCTAAGACAGACTCAGTGTGACTTCTCCCTCCCCCCCATACCCACGATGCTATAGGGCCTCTCACAGTCCTGGGACGCTTACTGACCTGTACACTTCCATATACATGGCCCACATTGCTCAAACTCCCCCACTCTTTCTGAGTCTAGATGAAACCTCAGAATCCATTTTAACACCATACTATTGACAGAAACCCTCAGTGGAGTTGGCCCTCAAGTGGTGACCTCTTTGCTGGCGCCGGTTTAAGCAATGGTGTAAAAACTGTCTTGGTACATCCCAGCTAAGTGATCCTCAGTGCCTTTCTTCATGTAAAAATAAATCCCCCCAGTTCTTAAGCTCATGCTTAGAGACAGGAACGTAGGGCTGAGAGCAGAGCCCAGATTCGATCTCAGACAGAGCTCCCTTGACTCCTTCCTGCCATTTCAGAGCTGTGTGGCCTCCGGAAATCACTGAATTTCCCTGAGCTTGCGCAGACGTGGTGTCGGTCCCCCAGTCTCACAGAGTCACTGCAGAATCGAACAAGGCGACATGGCCTGGCACTCTGCCTTCCTCTCATTTTATTGCTCCAGGGGCCTTGTGTAGTTCACGCTCCTACCGTCCTGAACTGGACACTTCCCTCCCACGGCTGCGCATCAGCTCCTACTCTTGTGTCCCGCTGGAGGACCTTTCTCTGCTCCCCTGCCCCTCACTCACCAGCTACTCCTGCACTTCACCTGCTCGGAGCCAGGACCACACACTTCGCCCATGAACTCACTGACTTCTGCTCTTGACACGTGAGCTTTGCACATCCCTGAATCTCGGCCCCTGCAGCTGTGAACTGTGGGTGCTGTGACACCCACTTCCGGGAGTCCTTCTAAAGAAAAGAGAGTTCCCCACCCACAACTCCGGAGCCCAGTGGCTCACCCTGGGGTGTGACCCCTCCCTATAGCAGAGGTACCTTCTTCTAATAGCTGGCGTTTCAATCCTGGCTTCTTATTAAGGGGAGCTTTGAGTCAGAAACCCCACCTTCTAGGGAAGCTTCTCTGTGTAATTAAGGACCAACCAGCGACTATGAGATCAGAAGGGGCCCTCCGTGAGCCCGAGTGGCCTTCTTCTCCCTCTCCTGGGCCTGGTCCCGCACTGCCTCTCTCTGCCTCATGCTGGGCTCCCAGGACCAGGCTGCCTGGAGGTGTCAAAGTGACCGTTAGTGTCGCCCAATAGATCTGTAAAGACTTTTCCTTCATTGTGTGAGTAGGATCAGTGGGAATAAATAGGTTCCCCACCTGGATTCCAAACAAAACAGAAAGGTTCTGGATTTCCTAAGTGGATGAGCTAAATACATCCTGAGTTAAGAAAGCTGACCCGCCCAGCCCCAGGCATTTCTGGATGGGTTGGGGATCCAGGTAAAGCTCCCTGCACCTGCTGACAGCCCTTCCAAGTGGAAGCAGAATGGGCCAAGAGCACACCTGCTTGATTTACTCTCCATGCTAAAAACGTATGTGAGATCAAAGGGGCCCTGGCTGCCGCCGTGGGCTGTGACGCCACTGCCTCTGGACAGTGGCCGTGTCTGGGGTATGCAGGGTCCCCCCTGCTGACCGCACGTGCCTTCTCTCTGAACAGTCGGAGACTCCTTCTCGGTCAGCTACACAGCCTCGCTGGAGGCCAGAGACGTCGGGAGTGGAGACATCCTGCTGCTTCCTGCCCAGCTCTCCTTCCAGAGTTCGTCACCGGTATTGTCTGTGGTCTGTCTGCCATCGTTGTTTTAGAAACCTCGAGCCGTTATCCGCTGTTTATGCTCTTCTTCCTTCCATCCCCCATTATCGGGGTCCAGCCTCGATAAGGCCCAGGGTATCCTCGGGATGAACGGCGTCGGCGTCAGAGAGAGAGAGAGAGAGAGACAGGGGCTGATGATTCCTTGGTTTACGCTGGAAACCAATAAAACCCCAGCACGGGGCTTGCTCTGTTTACGTAGGCCGCAGGCGCCCTCTCGAATCACTGGAGGCACCCCACCAGGGCACCCCCTCCAGTGAGTCTTAGAAGCCCAGGCAGATAAGTAAACTCAGAGGGCCCAGCGCTCCAAGGATCTCAACCAGAAAAAGGAGAATAGAGAAAAGGATGGAAAAAGAGAAAGAACGACACGGGGAGACCAAGCTTCAGTGAGCAAGGCCCAAAACTTTATTTTCCAGTGCTGCTTTTATACCCTAAGTTGTGCACATAAAAAACAGAGAAAGAGAGGTATAGAGTCACGCCAAAATCACGCGGGGTCAGCAGTCTTGACCCTTATCAGGATCAGGGCTCATTTTTGTATGTCTCGTGATATACAAAAGTTTTGGGTGGTTTACATCATCTTCTGGCCAGGTGGCCTGCTAACAGTTTATGGCCCTCTCTCCTAACAAAGGTTAGTTAGCTAGAAAAAGGCTTATATTCTTTTAAGTTGATTTTCCTAAAGTCAGGTGCTATACACATGACAAGGTTACATTCCTATAAGGTACAGGTGTAGTGAGCTACAAGAAAGGAATTTATTAACTTAAGATCTGATGTGGTTAAATCAAAGGCTACTACTTATATTCTCTATATGTGATTAATATATTTCCAAGGATACAACAGATACAGGAAACTTTGCAGCAAGCATTGATTCAACAATGAAATCTCTTTTAGTACTATTCTAATGATTTTAACTTCTTCAACAGATTTCTGTATTTTAGAATATCAGACTTTCTGTCCTTGCATGGCTGGGAGGCTATAAACAGTCACACTCATAGTTGTAAGAGCCCGGACAAACTTGTCATGCAAGTTAGAAAGCTATCAGAGGGGCTTGGATTGGAACACTCCTATTAAGCCGAGGAGAACTTTTAAACTACAGCTCTGAATTAATGTTTTCAGAGAAAGGTGGTTGGGGGGAAACCCCCGTAAGTATTAGAGGACTTGGTAAGAGGCGTAAGATAGTAAAGCAGTCAGATTCCGGTTTTCTTTGGGGTAGATGCTCAGGTAGGTCCAGGGGGCTCCTCGAGTCCTGATTAGCCTTTGCCCGTCAGGCCTCTTCCCCAGTTGACCTTTGCCACGGGTAGGATTTCCCTCGCTGGCTCCCAGCACCCCATTCATTCAGCGATGCTGAATTCTGGATGAGTGAGTGGGCCCTGGACTCTCACACACTTTGCCATGAACCAGGCTCCCGTTCAGCTCTTTGTAACCTCTGTGGACCTGACTATCAAGATATGTCATCCATAGAGGTTAATTTCTTTGTTTCTTGGCCGTGGTCTCATATTTATTTATACATGTCTACATAGGGTTTTTTCCCTTTTTAAAAGAATTTATTTACATAGACGTTAATTTTTCATCACCACGTCTTGTGTGTAATGAGCATTCAACCATATATTTTCTATTGATATTGGTTTGCTAGAGCTGCTGTGAAAAGGTACCGCAGACCAGCTGGCTCACAAACAACAGAAATTTATTCATTCACAGCCCTGGAGGCTGGAAGCTCAGGTCAAGGTATGGGCAGGGCTGAGTCTTTCTGAGGCCTCTCTCCTTGGCTCGTAGACAGCTGTCTTCTCCCTGTGTCCTCACGTGGCCGTCCCTCTGTGTGTGTCTGTGTCCTAGTCTCCTCATAAGGACACTTGTCAGGTGGGGTTAGAGTCCACCGTGATGGCCTCGCTTTACCTTAATCACGTTTGTTAAGGTTCTATCTCCAAGTTCAGACACGTTCCGAGACACTGGGGGCAGGGCTTCAGCTATGGATTTTGGATGTCATGATTCAGCCTGTGGCCCAATTTCTTTTTCCACTCACTTTTTTGTTAATCCGTGTAGGTCATGAATGTGGATGGTGCATGCCCCTGCTGTGCGCTGTGCACCGCTGGGGATGCAGAGGAGATGAGTGCTTGTCCTCACGGAGCCTGTGCTCTAGTTGTTTGTGTGTGTGTGTAAGTCACTCACTTGTATTCTACTCTTTGCAACCCATAGACTGTAGCCTGCCAGGCTCCTCTGTCCATGGAATTCTCCAGGCAAGAATATTGGAGTGTGTAGCCATTCCCTTCTCCAGGGAGTCTTCCCAGCCCAGGGATCGAACCTGGATCTGCTGCATTGCAGTTACTCTGGTCATTTTGTTCAGACTGCAGCCCCTGGAGAAAGTACTTTTCATAACAGGTGTGGAAAATGGGGCTCCCAGCGTGACTACTCAAGTCACATGGCAAAACCAAAATCAGACCTCACAGCTGCCAGCTCCTTCCATCCAAGGCTGAGAGGCCTGTGTGCGGTGTTTCTGCTGCAATAAGAAAACTAATCCTGGATAAAATTAGGTAAAATGAAAGATTCCATAAAAGTAAAGACCAGATATGAGAAAGCCACATGAAACTGTCAGAAAAGATGAATGTCTCAGAAAACAATCAAATGCAAAGTCAAGAACGAGGACAAAGAAGGATAAAAAAAGGGAATTAAAAGGGCCGAGAAAAAAATACCATCTGAATTTCAAAGGACAGGGAACCAAATATGCTAAAATCAAAATTTAAGGTAAGGCAACAGTCAGAAACCCACAGTGAGAACCACAGAAACCCAGTGAAATCAAAAGCTCCCTGTGTAAGGTCATTAGGACTTTGGACCAAGGCAGCTTCACACCTCCCTGAAGAGCCTGGGGAGGCTGGGGGGGGGGCAGTGGGAGGCATGGAGTCGGGGCTCCCTGGCTGTCACCCACTAACGGGTCCTGTCCGTGGCTTTGCTTGGCGCCTGTGTGTGTTGTATCAACCCCATCACCCTGGTGACCCTCCACCCCCCGCTGGAATGTTGCTCCTGGAGACCCCGTCAGTCTTATTCCCAATCTGTGTTCTTGGTGCCAAAAATAGAGCCTTGCACACAGTCGGTGCTCAGTAATTACTTGCTGAGTGAGTACATGAATAGATCAGTGAACTAATGATTCTTGGGCAGGTGTTTTTTTTTTTTTTTTAACTTCTCTGAGCCTTTGGTTTCTCATCAATAAAAATGGAGACTGTTCTATGTCTCTGGTCTCTTGTGGGGATAAAAGCGATGATTTTATATTTGCATGTGGCTTTCAGTTTCCTTTCCCTTCCAAGCCTTCAAGAGCTCTCTCTGGGCAGTTTTGTGGACAGAGTGGAGATTCTAGAGCTCCAGACTTCATGGTGTGTGTCCTAGTCTCCTGCCTGCTTGCATTAGACTGTCAGCATTGCCTTTCTTGCTGCTGCTGCTAAGTCACCTCAGTCGTGTCCGACTCTGTGTGACCCCATAGACGGCAGCCCACCAGGCTCCCCCGTCCCTGGGATTCTCCAGGCAAGAACACTGGAGTGGGTTGCCATTTCCTTCTCCAATGTGTGAAAGTGAAAAGTGAAAGTGAAGTCGCTCAGTCGTGTCCGACTCTTAGCGACCCCATGGATTGCAGCCTACCGGGCTCCTCCGTCCATGGGATTTTCCAGACAAGAGTACTGGAGTGGCTTGCCATTGCCTTCTCCGTGCCTTTCTTAGACCTGCCTTAGAAAAGGTTCCTAGAAAACTCAGTGTTTGCTGAGCGGATAAGGGCTGGATAAGGCTCCTATGCCTCGTTCTCTAATTGACTCACCCAGTTGGCCTTCAGAGTTTCTTTGGGTGACTCCTGGGCCTTCCTCTAGGATGGAGAGAAGGCCCAGTGTATCTGGAATTGAAAATGATCCAAGTCTGAGAGAAAATCTTGCCAACTCCACATAAGAACATTGGTCTGCTCTGCTTGTCAGCTGTAAAGAGGCTCACACTACAGATGGGAGAATAAAGGAATTATTTAAAAATGTAGGTGCCCAATGGGGTGAAATCCTTCACGTTGGCATGGACTTGGTGTCTGGTACTTCAGAGGCTGAAATGCTGCCCTCGCTGTGTTTTTAGCACGGTTCAGTGTTTCTGAGCTTAAGTTTTCCCACTTGAGAAATGAGGTGGGGGAAAAAAGACTCCTTTCAAACTCATCTCTTCCAGTTCTGACATTTTAAAATTGTATGAGAGCAATGAAAATAGTTACCACTTTCCAATAGTTACCACCTCCCTCCCGGAGGAGGGAGGTGCTGTCAGAAGTGCACTGTGTTAGAGTCTGGAAACTACTTTCTCAAACTCACGCACAGGTATACACACATGTGGACACATGTTCACATAGATATAGACACGTGCACCTCAAATTCATACAAGGGTACGTGAGACAGGACAGAGATGCAGCGGAGGTCAAGAGGGAAAAATCTAGAACATTCATCTCCAGTTCCTTACTGTATATTGAGTAAACATGCTGCCCACCTTGTAAAACCGTCACTGGATCTCACATGGTGCTTGTTTCCCAGCTTCAGGCTGTGCTGTAAAACATGTTCATTGGAAGGACTGATGCTAAAGCTGAAACTGCAATACTTTGGCCAGCTCATGTGACGAGTTGACTCACTGGAAAAGAGTCTGATGCTGGGAAAGGTTGGGGGCGGGAGGAGAAGGGGACGACAGAGAATGAGATGGCTGGATGGCATCACCAACTCTGTGGACATGAGTTTGAGTGAACTCCGGGAGTTGGTGATGGACAGGGAGGCCTGGTGTGCTGTGATTCATGGGGTCGCGGAGAGTCGGACATGACTGAGCAACTGAACTGAACTGAACTGAAGCCTTGAAGTTTATATAGTGGATGTAGGCAGATGGTTTCTGTTTTGCAAAGCGATGGAGACAGGCTGTGTAGCACACTTTCAGCCCCTCTCTGTTTAGACCTTGGTGTCAAGAAACAGCAAGGAAGGACCCAGAGGGAGAAAAGAGAGAGAGGAAGCCAGCCTTCGAACCCACTAGTTCAGAAGACCCTGAAACTCACAGGGCACCACAAATACTTTGCAGCACGTACGATTCAGGAACAGAAAGGGCCCAGTGATCGCTTCATGGGCGTCTCTTCTTTAAACACGTGTCTGTGTGTTTTAATTTCCATTGTTCTTCAGTTGCTAAGTTTGTGTCTGACTCTTTACGACCCCATGGACTGCAGCACGCCAGGCTTCCCTGTCCTTCACGATCTTCCGGAGTTTGCTCAGATTCATGTCCACGGAGTCGGTGATGCTCTCTAACCATCTCATGCCTGTTTCTCCTTTGGCTTTCAGTCTTTCCCAGCATCAGGGTCTTTTCCAATGAGTCAGCTCTTTGCACCAGATGACCCAAGTATTATAGCTTCAGCATCAGTCCTTCCAAAGACTATTCAGGGTTGATTTCATTTAGGATTGACTGGTTTGATCTGCTTGCAGTCCAAGGGACTCTCAAGAAACTTCTCAGGCATCAATTCTTGGGTGCTCATCCTTCTTTATGGTCCAACTCTCACATTCATTTCCCTCCTTAAAACATCAGCTTATTCAGCTGGCCTGTGATGGGTTTGGGATGCCCCAGTGATCCCAGTATAGCTGCCGTAAAAACTGTAGGACAAGGATCAGGGGGTTTCCTGCCTCGGGTGGACCATCGCTAGGGTCAGGGGAGAATGCCTCTAGAGTGGCCATGATAGAGTTAAACAGCGGTTGCCTAGCTCACTTCCCTAGCTCATTCTGGCTCCAAGTCTCCAGGCCAGGTTATCTACGATGATACAGCCACCACCATCACCACCTGCTAGATTCAACAGCATTCATACTCTCATAGCACTCACTCCTCCTTATGGGCCAGGCACTCTTCTGATTCATCCTCACAGCCAGCCTATGAGATGAATAAAACTCCCACTGTACAGATGAGGAAACTGAGGCACAGAGAGGTCAGTACCTTGTCCAAAGCCAGGATGCTGGAGAATGGTGAAGCCCAGCGTGAACCGGCATAATCTGCTTCCTTCCACTCCTCTGCATTGCCTTTCAGTTGCAAGATATTCTGCCTCCAACCCCAGAAAGAAGCACGTTCTCGCATTGTGTCTCCTCAGATACAGCGAGGTTGGACAGATAGCAGAGTACATCATGCGAAATGCTGGACTGGATGAAGCACAAGCTGGAATCAAGATTGCCGGGAGAAATATCAATCACCTCAGATATGCAGATGACACTGCCCTTATGGCAGAAAGTGAAGAGGAACTAAAGAGCCTCTTGATGAAAATGAAAGAGGACAGTGAAAAAGTTGGCTTAAAGCTCAACATTCAGAAAACTAAGATCATGGCATCCGGTCCCATCACTTCATGGCAAATAGATGGAGAAACAGTAGAAACCATGGCTGACTATTTTTCTGGGCTCCAAAATCACTGCAGATGCTGACTGCAGCCTTGAAATTAAAAGACGCTTACTCCTTGGAAGGAAAGTTATGACCAACCTAGACAGCATATTAAAAAGCAGAGACATTATTTTGTCAACAAAGGTCCATCTAGTCAAGGCTATGTTTTTTCCAGTGGTCATGTATGGATGGATGTGAGAGTTGGACTGTGAAGAAAGCTGATCGCCCAAGAATTGATGCTTTTGAACTGTGATGTTGGAGAAGACTCTTGAGAGTCCCTTGGACTGCAAGGAGATCTAACCAGTCCATCCTAAAGGAGATCAGTCCTGGGTGATCATTGGAAGGACTGATGTTGAAGCTGAAACTCCAATACTTTGGCCACCTGATGCGAAGAGCTGACTCACTGGAAAAGACCCTGATGCTGGGAAAGATTGAGGGCAGGAGGAGAAGGGGACAACAAAGGATGAGATGGTTGGATGGCATCACCAACTCGATGGACATGGGTTTGGGTGGACTCCGGGAGTTGGTGATAGACAGGGAGGCCTGGCGTGCTGTGGTTCATGGGGTCTCAAAGAGTTGGACATGACCGAGCAACTGAACTGAACTGAACTGGACAGATAGCAGTCATAACGGTCACCTTTCATTCCCTATGTTTTCTAAGCAGAGGAGTATTAGAAAGTATGGGAGTGGATGTTTAGGGAGTTGGGGCTTGGGGGGTCGAGAGCACTGGAATGAGAGGGGACTTCACTGACGTCAGAGCCTGCAGTTCTCTCCTCCTTCCTGCAGGGGGCAGAGCAGACCCTGGAGGGGGAAGGTAGTTGCTCAGGGTCGTTCCTTTCCCCTGACCTCACCCCCTCCATGTGTTTAACTACCTGGGTATGACGCCTGTGTTTCCCTGGCCGTTAGGGAAACTGGTGTCTGGATTTCACACATGCCTCTGGGAGAGGAGGCATCATGGTTCCACAGACCTTTTCCCCTGAAGTGACTTTAAGACCACCACCAGCTCTGACCACTCCCTCCACCCGCAACGGTCAAGAACCCACTGTAGCTCCAGGTGGGTGGGTCAGAAACAGACCACATGTTACCCCATGTCTCAGATGCCAAAACCGGTTGACTGAACTGCTTTCTTTATGCTTTTTTCTAGAACAGAACCCAGCTAAAAGCCCCCTTCACCATAACAGCAGAAGAAAAGATCACGGTAAGAGAAAACCTTTTCCGGGACACCCATATTATGCCCCAGTGTGTCTCTTTCTGTCTGTGGTTTGTGGTCTCTTGCTGAACTTGGAGCCCGGGGGAGGGGCCCACCGCTGGCCTTAGCCTCCTAGACCCGAGCCGAGGCTGGGGGCTCCCTGCGGTCTGGGGTTCCCCAGTGTGGCCTGGGGGCTCTCTGGCTGGTTTTCTGAATACCCCTTCATCTGGGCAAGATGGATTGGTCACTGCCTGGGACCAGCTTGAGGCCCCACCCACCCATCTGTACATCTGTTCAGTAGGCTGGTACTTGCCCTTCAGTGTTTGCCCGTGTCCAGTGGGTGGTCCGTGTTTTGTCTTCCCTTAGCTTCCCAGGGCCTAGAGACCTGCTTCTGTGGTCCACCATGAACACGTCTCCCTTTTTCTTCATCATTCACTCACCCACAGCCCATGCATCCATTCATTCATGTGTTCATCAAGTGTTTTTTCATCATATTAACACACTCCACATTTCTTCAACTCCCAGTGCATGCATTCTAAGTTGCTTTGATCATGTCCGATTCTTTGTGACCCTATGGACCGTTAGCCCACCAGGCTCCTCTGTCCATGGGATTCTCCAGGCAACAATACTGGAGTGATTGCTATGCCCTCCTCCAGGGCATCTTCAAGACCCAGGGATCCAACACATCTCTTGTGCCTCCTGCATTGACAGGTGGATTCTTTAATGCCACCTGGGGAGCCTCCCACTAATTGCCAGGCCAAGGAGTTTACATGTGCTCAATCGTGACATCTTCACTACAATCCTGGGGGATAGATTGAAGTTTTAAATTGCCTCCATTTCTTAGATGGGGAAACTGCAGCATGCCCAGGTCAATGCATTTGCCCAAGGTCACATGACCATGTGTCAGGTCTCCCAAGACCACCCCCAGTTGGAAGGTTTCCCTGGGAGGACCCAAAGCACTGCACCCATTGTCATACTCAGGCTGATGTGTGATAGAGAAAGGATGCAGGGTAGAATCAGCAAAGGGAACAGACATGTGGGACGGGCTCTGGAGACCCCAGGTACAGGCTTCCCAGGTTCTCTCCCAGTGGAGACACGCAGGGCACACTGAATTCCTCCAGCACAGAGTTGTGACATCACATGTTAACTGCTGTCCATCAGAGAAGTCTTTAGAGACCCAGTGCCTGGCACCTCCCAGCAGGACAGTGTGTGTTGGTGTAAACCGTACCATATGCACAGTAGTTTAGGACGTGAGCCCCACTTATCAGGGGGTGGTAGGACCCCTCTGAAATCCAAGTTCCTAGACACCAGCCATGGCCCAGCATCTGGAGCAGGCCTCCCAGAGGACGGAAGCCTCAGGCCCGCTGCGTGAGCGCCTTTCTGCACAACTGGTTTTTAGAACAGGATTTGAACCCAGGCCCTTTGGCTCCAGAGCCCTGCTGTTGGGCAGTGGACCACACTGTCCCTTAGCAAGCCGAATTCCTGCACAGAAGAGACAGGAGTAAAACCTGGGGCAGGCACACAGGTATAGACAGTTCTCCTGGCTGGTCCGTGCATCCCCCACTGTGCCCTACATTGTGGGTCACCCTCAACAGGTAAAGACCCCTGATTGGGCTGATTGTCATCACTGCCTGTGATTGCCCCTCAGCGGAGGAGGTAGCTGATGGCTGTGTGATTGCAATAAAGGTCAGAGAACATTCATTAATCAATATTTATGAGCCCTTCCTCCATGGCCTGCTAGCTCAGTTGGTAAAGAATCTGCCTGCAATGCAGGAGATCCCAGTTCAATTCCTGGGTCAGGAAGATACACTGAAGAAGGGATAGGCTACCCAGTCCAGTATTCTTGGGCTTCCCTTGTGACTCAGCTGGTAAAGAATCCACCTGCAATGCAGGAGACCCCAGTTCGATCCCTGGGTTGGAAAGATCCTCTGGAGAAGGGAAAGGCTACCCACTCCAGTATTCTGGCCTAGAGAATTCATGGGACTATACCCCCCTATATAGTCCATGGGGTCGCAAAGAGTCGGACATGACTGAGCAACTTTCACTTCACCTCCATGGCCCAGAACCTCTCATGAAGATGGAAACACACCATATCCAGGTCTTCAGGGCTGCCTCTGGCTCATGTATTGCCTTCAGGAGAATCAGGAATAGGTGGCCCCCCGGGCTGCAGACAGCAGTGCTCTGGAGCCAAAGTGCGATCAAATCCTGTTCTAATACAAGCTGTGAAGAAGGGTGTTCACACACAGGCCTGAGACATCTGCCCTCTGGGAGTCCTACTCCAGTTGTCTGCTCAAGATCCATGGATGCAAGGCTAGGCAGTGGAGCAGTGGGCTGGATTTCAGCCCCACTGGTCCCTGGGCCAGGTGACCGCTGCCTGTGGACCATGTTCATGAAGGTCATTATCAAGTGGAGAGATGAGACATGTGTCAGTGATGGCCCTAGAGTGTTGTGGGGAAAATAAGCTTTTACACCAGAAGCCTGACCTTGAATCCCTGTTCCCCCACTGATTGTATGTGACACTGGGCATGCTACTTACCTCCCTGGACTTCAGTAAGCTAGTTGTAAAATGAGAATAATAACAATACCTGCTTTATAGGGTGATAACCACAGTAAGTGGATTGAGGCAGGCAGAGTACTGAGCACAGTGCCTGGCATTCTGTAAGTTCTCAATAAGCCTCATCAATATTATAAAACATGCAAACAATACTGTTGTGCAACTGTTCTATATTAATTGTGTGTACATGTTGTGTATCAGGATCTCAAGCTCAATTTCCATGAGAGTCACACCAATGCTGCAAGTGTGTGAGTCAGGCCTATGGAAGATTCTAAGGTGTAGTGGAGTCTGCGGCAGCCTGGAGATTCAGACTGTCCATCGCTCACCATCTGTTCGCCCACATTGCAACATTAAACAAGAGGAAAAAAGCCAATCAGTGTACATCAGCTGTGACTGAATTTGTGAGGTTGTAACCTGAAACTCCAATACTTTGGTCACCTCATGCGAGGAGTTGACTCACTGGAAAAGAGTCTGATGCTAGGAGGGATTGGGGGCAGGAGGAGACGGGGACGACAGAGAATGAGATGGCTGGATGGCATCACTGACTCGATGGACATGAGTTTGAGTGAACTCCGGGAGTTGGTGATGGACAGGGAGACCTGGTGTGCTGTGATTCATGGGATCGCAAAGAGTCGGACACGACTGAGCGACTGAACTGAACTGACTGACTGAACCTGACATATCGAGAGGCTCTTTAGTTCCTCTTCACTTTCTGCCATAAGGGTGGTGTCATCTGCATATCTGAGGTTATTGATATTTCTCCCAGCAATCTTGATTCCAGCTTGTGCTTCTTCCAGCCCAGCGTTCCTCATGATGTACTCTGCATATAAGTTAAATAAGCAGGGTGACAATATACAACCTTGACATACTCCTTTTCCTATTTGGAACCAGTCTGTTGTTCCATGTCCAGTTCTAACTGTTGCTTCCTGACCTGCATACAGGTTTCTCAAGAGGCAGGTCAGGTGGTCTGGTATTCCTATCTCTTTCAGATTTTCCACAGTTTATTGTGATCCACTTGATGAAAGTGAAAGAGGAGAGTGAAAAAGTTGGCTTGAAGCTCAACATTCAGAAAACAAAGATCATGGCATCTGGTCCCATCACTTCATGGGAAATAGATGGAAAAACAGTGGAAACAGAGTCAGACTTTATTTTTTGGGGCTCCAAAATCACTATGGATGCTGATTGCAGCCAATTAAAAGACTCTTACTCCTTGGAAGGAAAGTTATGACCAACCTAGACAGCATATTGAAAAGCAGAGACATTACTTTGCCAACAAAGGTCTGTCTAGTCAAGGCTGTGGTTTTTCCAGTGGTCGTGTATGGATGTGAGAGTTGGACTGTGAAGAAAGCTGATAGCCGAAGAATTGATGCTTTTGAACTGTGGTGTTGGAAAAGACTCTTGAGAGTCCCCTGGACTGCAAGAAGATCCAACCAGTCCATTCTAAAGGAGATCAATCCTGGGTGTTCATTGGAAGGACTGATGCTAAAACTGAAACTTCAATACTTTGGCCACCTCATGTGACGAGTTGACTCACTAGAAAAGACTCTGATGCTGGGAGGGATTGGGGGCGGGAGGAGAAGGGGACGACAGAGAATGAGTTGGCTGGATGGCATCACCAACTCGATGGACATGAGTTTGGGTGAACTCCGGGAGTTGGTGATGGACAGGGAGGCCTGGCGTGCTGTGATTCATGGGGTCGCAGAGAGTTGGACATGACTGAGCGACTGAACTGAACTGAACTGAACCTGACATATAGGTCATAGATGTAAGTGGTACTGACAAGATGCAGGGGAGCTGAGTGGACTGGGTGGATGGCAGGCCTCTTGGAAGAGGTAAGACTTCAGTTGGATCTTAAAGAAAAGGCTTAATTAAAGATGGAGGAGAGGTTTCTAAAATATGCAGCTGAAGATATGACATCAAGGTTAAGCTTGTTTTGACTGTGGGTTGGACGTGAACCAAGATTTACTGGGTGCAAGCATAATGCAGAGTCAGACAGGACTGAGCAACTAACACACACACACACAAGCACAGTGCCTGGCATCATTAGGGTACACGTAATGGCCCTTGCCAGGTGAAGTGTGTGAGCCACCAGAGTTGGCTTGGGCACCTGCGAAGGTAATGTCATTGTACTAGGATCATGTGTTGATGAACAGGAGAGCTTGGAAGTGAGGTGTAAGCTCCTCTGACATTTTCATCAAACAGGTAAAACAATATTGGATTGACCAAAAAGTCTGTGCTGCACTCAATATGCCAGCAGATTTGGAAAACTCAGCAGTGGCCACAGGACTGGAAGAGGTCAGTCTTCATTCCAATCCCAAAGAAAGGCAATGCCAAAGAATGCTCAAACTACCGCACAATTGCACTCATCTCACACGCTAGTAAAGTCATGCTCAAAATTCTCCAAGCCAGGCTTCAGCAGTATGTAAACCGTGAACTCCCAGATGTTCAAACAGGTTTTAGAAAAGGCAGAGGCACCAGAGATCAAATTGCCAACATCCGCTGGATCATGGAGAAAGCAAGAGAGTTTCAGAAAAACATCTATTTCTGCTTCATTGACTATGCCAAAGCCTTTGACTGTGTGGATCACAATAAACTGTGGAACATTCTGAAAGAGATGGGAATCCCAGACCACCTGACCTGCCTCTTGAGAAACCTGTATGCAGGTCAGGAAGCAACAGTTAGAACCGGTCATGGAACAACAGACTGGTTCCAAATAGGAAAAGGAGTGCGTCAAGGTTGTATATTGTCACCTTGCTTATTTAACTTATATGCAGAGTACATCATGAGGAACGCTGGGCTGGAAGAAGCACAAGCTGGAATCAAGATTGCTGGGAGAAATATCAATAACCTCAGATATGCAGATGACACTACCCTTATGGCAGAAAGTGAAGAGGAACTCAAAAGCCTCTTGATGAAAGTGAAAGAGGAGAGTGAAAAGGTTGGCTTGAAGCTCAACATTCAGAAAACAAAGATCATGGCATCTGGTCCCATCACTTCATGGGAAATAGATGGAAAAACAGTGGAAACAGTGTCAGACTTTGTTTTTTTGGGCTCCAAAATCACTGCAGATGCTGATTGCAGCCATGAAATTAAAAGACGCTTGCTCCTTGGAAGGAAAGTTATGACCAACCTTGATAGTATATTAAAAAGCAGAGACATTACTTTGCCGACCAAGGTCCGTCTAGTCAAGGCAATGGTTTTTCCCGTGGTCATGTATGGATGTGAGAGTTGGACTGTGAAGAAAGCTGATCGCCGAAGAATCGATGCTTTTGAACTGTGGTGTTGGAGAAGACTCTTGAGAGTCCCTTATACTGCAAGGAGATCCAACCAGTCCATTCTAAAGGAGATCAATCCTGGATGTTCATTGGAGGGACTGATGCTAAAGCTGAAACTCCAATACTTTGGCCACCTCATGAGACGAGTTGACTCACTGGAAAAGACTCTGATGCTGGGAAAGGTTGGGGGCGGGAGGAGAAGGGGACGACGGAGAATGAGATGGCTGGATGGCATCACCGACTCTGTGGACATGAGTTTGAGTGTACTCCGGGAGTTGGTAATGGACAGGGAGGCCTGGCGTGCTGTGATTCATGGGGTCGCGGAGAGTCGGACACGACTGAGCGACTGAACTGAACTGAACTGATACAAAGTAAAGACATTATGTAACCCATTATGTAAACTGGGATCTGCAACACTTGGAAGAGACCCTGTTTCTACCTTAATTTTTTATTAATTTCTTGAGGGTGAAACTGACATCTATCAGCTAAGGCCCCAAGAAGTCCTCTCTGCCTCCTGGATGAGCAGAGAGGAAAATAATCACTCCGCCCTGTGCTGGACATTGAGTGCAGGTGTTCTTTTTTTAAAATAAAATTGTTGAAGTATAGTTGATTTACAGTGTTGTGTTAATTTCTGTTGTACAGCAAAGTGACTCAGTTATACATATATATTCTTTTTCATATTTTTTCCATTATATTTATCACAGGATATTGAATATAGTTCCCTGTGCTCTATAGTAGGACCTTGTTTATCCATCCTGTATATAATAGATGTGTGGAGGTGTTCTGACTCACTCCAGCTTCTTATAGTAAAGCTGGGCATCCTGCCAGGCACTGGGAGAATAAGTCACCGTATTTTACTCCAAGGATCTGGATCTAATCAAGAGTGAGACATTTAAACCAATTGGTATGTCATCCAAATTCATTTAGAGTGTAATTCCTATAAGAATAATAGTGGGATTGGGGGAAGGAATGTGATCAAATCAATCAAAGTTTCATCTGAATATATAAATTTATGAGGCTAGATGAGAAATTGTTGACATGAAGAATAACATGGGAAGATTTGCCGATATATCAGATACAAAAAATTAGAAAGCTGCGTTAACACTATATGCAGGTCTTGCAAGAGAAACTAGACCAGTGGATCAAAATAGAGTATCTACACATACGTGTATCTGATAAAATGATATTTCAACTCAATGGGGAGAGAGTGTTTCATTTATTAATTTGGGGAGCAATTGAGTGGATCTTCTGGAAGAAAAATGAAGATGAATTCCCTCAATAGATATACATCTAAATAGATGAAACAGTTTGTAAAAAGTAAATCTTGGTTAATATGCTAGGGAAAAAAAAAACATCGAGGAAAATCATGGATATTGTCACTCTGCTTATTTAACTTATATTCAGAGTACATCATGTGAAATGCTGGGCTGGATGAAGCACAAGCTGGAATCAAGATTGCTGGCAGAGTTATCAACAACCTCAGATATGCAGATGACACCACCCTTATGGCAGAAAGTGAAGAGGAACTGAAGAGCCTCTTGATGAAAGTGTGAAAGTGAAGGAAAAAGGGAAGGAGAGTAAAAAAGCTGACTTAAAACTCAGCATTCAAAAAACGAAGATCATGGCATCCAGTGCCAGCATTTCGTGCCAAAATGGGGAAACAATGAGAGACTTTATTTTCTTGGGCTCCAAAACCACTGTAGATGGTGACTGCAGCCATGAAATTAAAAGACACTTCCTCCATGAAAGAAAAGCTATGACCAACCTAGACAGCATATTAAAAAGCAGAGACATTACTTTACCTACAAAGGTCCATCTAGTCAAACCTTTGGTTTTTTCAGTAGTCATGTATATATGTGAGAGTTGGACTATAAAGAAAGCTGAGCTCCAAAGAATTGATGGTTTTGAACTGTGGTGTTGGAGAAGACTCTTGAGAGTCACTTGGACAGCAAGGAGATCAAACCAGTCCATCCTAAAGGAAATCAGTCCTGAATATTCATTGGAAGGACTGATGCTGAAGCTGAAGCTCGGATACTTTGCCATCTTATGCCAAGAGCCTACTCCCTGGAAAAGACCCTGATGCTGGGAGGGATTGGGGGCAGGAGGAGAAGGGGACGACAGAGGATGAGATGGCTGGATGGCATCACCGACTCAATGGAAATGAGTTTGGGTAAACTCCAGGAGTTGGTGATGGACAGGGAGGCCTGGCATGCTGCGATTCATGGGGTCGCAAAGAGTCGGACATAACTGAGCGACTGAACTGTACTGAACTATGATATATTGTTGTTGTTTAGTCACTCATTCATGTCCGACTGAGCATATAGGTTAAATAAGCAGGCTGACAACATACAGCCTTGCCATTTCCTACTCCAGCTTTTTATAATATATAAAGAGCTCCTATTAATTTATAAGATAAAGATTGCATCTGTAAGTAGCTATGTATGATATGAGAATTTCTCAAATGCAAGGATTTACAATATGTACCCTTTAGCACAGCGGAAGGAACTTGTAACTCTGCTGGCAAAATTGTGTGACTTTGGGTTTCACTCAGAGGGCTTCCCAGGTGGTGCCAGTGATAAAGAACCTATCTGCCAATGCAGGAGACACTAGAGACACAGGTTCGATCCTTGGGTCAGGAAGATCCCCTGGAAATAGGAAATGGCAACCCACTCCGATATTCTTGCCTGGAAAATCCCATAGACAGAGGAGCCTGGTGGGTTATAGACCATCGGGTTGCAAAGAGTCGGACATCACTAAGCGTATATGCACACACACACAGAAGGCTGGAGGCACACAATGTCATTTCATCACACCCGCCTTCTCCATGTTACATCTTGTGTGAATGACTTCCCCAGCCTCCTGCTGGTCCAGTCCTGCTCTCCTCCAACCCCTCCTCCAGAAACACCAGCCTGCTCACTTTCTACTCTGGAGGGGCTCCCCACTGCTTGCTGATAAAGCCCAGTTCCCTTAGGTGGTATTCAGGCTCCATAAAAAATGGTGACCTCTGCTATATCCCAGTGCCATGGGTTCTGTGTTTCCCACTTCGTTCTGGTTTTACAACGCTGATCTTTTCTTTCCTGTCTTCTGGGTAGCTTGCATACAGCCTATGGGAACCCTGACCAACTTTCTTCACCTCTTGATTCCTTCACATCTCCCAAGCATGCTGGTGGCACCCCTCACTGGGATCCAGTGGCATTGGGACATCCGATAAACCTTGTCACTGTGTGACTTTGAGATTATTCCCCTTGTTAGCACTTAATACATTTTTATTGACATCAGAGTAGAATTTTTGGCCAAGGTGAGACTTTAAAGATTACCTAGTTTTACTTCCTCATTTGTGAATAAAAAAACTCCTAGGTCCTGAGATGCTCTGGGAACTGGCCAAGGTCCTGAAGCTTGATGACAAGCATTGAGGAATGGAATCATGCTCTGTGGTTCTGCAATCCAAACCTCGTTCACTAGATTGTAACTTAAAAGCTCTGTTAGTGTGTTTGATTATCTCTGTCTGTGGTTACCTCCAAGCTCTGGCTCCTGTGAGAATTGTGAGAGTTTCTGCCCTCAGAGCTGCCCCTCAAGGGCTATGGGACAAGGGTCAGCAAATTGCTGACCCCTCTGCTTCCTCAAGCCGTGGAAGGATCTTAGTGAAATTACCCCTAAAATCTCTTCTAGGGAAATCAATATGGTCTCTCTTTCAGACTCTTTCTGGTTTGGGGAGGGGATGGGATTTAATGTATGTCCATTGTGGACATTTTAAAGAAACCACCTCTCTACACGCCCACACACACAGGGAGAAAGAGAGACAGACAGGGAGAAAATTAGAAGAATTACCTCCTAGCCTTGCCACCAGAGATAACCATTGTTAACATGGTAGTTTCTTGCTTTCTACAAGTCAATGAGTGCATTTCTTACATAATTGAAGTCAAACTGTATAAGCAATTTTTCCTCATGCTCATGTAACTTTTTATTGGATTTTAAGCATTTAAAGTATTTCTTTTGGAAGTCTTTTTTTGGTCTGGCATTGCTCTTCATAAATAACAATGGTGAAACTCATCAAAGGAATCTGCTACCAGCTAATATGTGATTAAAGAGGTGGTAATAACAGATGATTCTTTTCCAGAGATGAGAAGGAAAGTTAGTGGGGACGCTGGGGATGGGGAGGCTGGGGTCACTGAGCCACCTCCTTTTCTTTATTCTTCGATAATGAAGTTTGAGATAAATAGGCTCTTTGAAATCTGTGCTTCAAATGATTAGTGGAATTTGTCTGTAAGATTTTTGCCCTTATTTTACAAATGGGGAAACTGCAGTTTAGGGAGGGGGAGGCTCAGGGTCCCCCCGTGTGGTGGGGGGCAGAACTGAGAGCTGAACCCCCAATTAGTGCCTCAGTTCAGTTGCTCAGTCATGTCCGACTCTTTGTGACTCCATGGACTGCAGCAGGCCAGGCCTCCCTGTCCATCACCAACTCCCAGAGTTTACTCAAACTCATGTCTATTGAGTTGGTGATGCCCTCCAACCATCTCATCCTCTGTTGTCCCCTTCTCCCACCTTCAATCTTTCTCAGCAATTATGGCCTAGGTCCATGGTATTTATGAGTACGTTCTGCTGCTTCTCACAGCCTTGTTTCTGGTCCTCATAATTTCTCCCTGGGCTGTGGCATCCAGGTTTGCCTTCCTCTAGGCTGAAGCCACACAGTAGCCAGATTTCTATTTCTAAAACACTAATCTGACCATGTTACTTCCTGGCTTAAAAACCTGCCGTGATCTCTGACAAGTCCATAGAATGATGTTGCATGTTGCTAACCCTCTGTGTTGGAACTGGGCCATGTCTTGCCACGTGCAGGTTCTGCTCACGCCCTTCTCTCTGCCTGGCTTGCCCTCCTCCTGGCCTGGCCCGTTGCCCTCTGCCAATAGGCACCTCTTGGAAGGTCTTCCCTGTCTTTTGAGCTAAGCCAGGGGCTGCCCCTCCTCCTACCCCAGCCCTCAGGATTTTGCCGTCTCCCCAGCCACACATGTCACCCCACCCACTCCAGAACTCTTGCCTGGGAAATCCCATGGGCAGAGGAGCCTGGTGGGCTGCAGCCCATGGGGTTGCAAAAGAGTCGGACACAGCGGCTAAACAACAACAGCAGAGATTAGAAACGAATTACTTGGCCTCTGGTAAAGGATCAATGAAAATGTTGATAGTTAAGCATAGTTTTGAAGGGACTGTGAAGGCTTTTGGCCAGAGACTCAGGAATTCTAAAATTCTGCCCTGCTAGTCACACCCTAATAGGGGGTGAGCTGGGTGCTCAGAGAGAGTATCAGAATGTTCCCAGTGGCACAGGCCCCTGACAATTCAATGCAGGGCTCCTGGTAAAAGGCCAGGCTGGAGTCTGAGCCCCACGGAGGCAACTGTGGTGTGATAGCTATTAGTCTAGACCTTGAAATGTGAATCCTGGGTCTACTGCTTACTAGCTCTGTGACGTTAGGCCATCTATTTAACTTACTTTTATTTGGTATTATTATTTGAAAATATGGATTAAAGTAATGCTCACTTTATAATATTGCTGTGGGGAGTGAATGGATATTGCATGTAATGCACTTGGAACTATCCCTGGTGCTCAGTATCTGGTTGTTACATATTAGCTACAACGATGGCGGTGATAATGGCAATAATGATGCGGCTGGTGGTGATGTTAATGGTGATGATAATGATGGTGATATGAGCGATTCTAGGGAGCTTCTTCCTTCCCATAAAACAAAATCTTGAGATTCATTCTTCTTTGGTCATTTATATGGAGGAGGAAAGTTGAAGAGCGGAGGCGCTGTGGGCAAGTCAAGGGAGCAGGACCTAGCTTAGCTTAACAACACAGATAAACGGAGAAGGTTGAAAGAAGGTGAGTAGGTTTTGCCTCGGTGTCCTTATCACCTCATATTGGAAAGTAGAAATTACAGGAGAGAAGGGGAGAAAGATGATGTGGTCTGCAGAGCTGGCCTGGCTTTGTCCTCTTCCTCAATACAGGCATTCATTCCTGCAGCCGTGTTGTTCTTAATAAATGAAGCTCCTGCTCCGTGCGCTCTTCAAGTTCTCTTGGTCATGTGACTGATTAAGGAGGGCAAGATCTCAAGGTGGAGATTCAGAGAAGGTGGCGGTTGGAAGAAGAGGAGGAGGGAGGTGGCCTGTCTCAGCTGTTCTACTTCGTGAAGTAGGAAAGGCAGGGAGGGGGGGAGACTTGCTTGGGAGAATGAGCTAGCTCTGTTCCTGCCTTTTTTAGTGCATTGATCCTGCCTGCCTGAAGTTATGTCCCAGTAATTTTTTCTGGTTCTCATCCATCATGGAAGCAGCTTCTACCGTGGTATGGGAGGGTGGGACTAAAAATGTGTTTAGAGAACCAGAGAGCCCCCTGGATGGTAAGTGGTCTGATGTACTAAGGGAAAAGGCAGACTTTGGAGTCAAACAGAGCTAACTGTGTTGCTCTTTGGCTGTGGACTTTGATTAACTATTTGAACTCTCTGCATCTCCATTTATCTCTCAATGGAAAGGGGATAATACATCCCCCACCAGATAGCTGAAGATTGATTGAATGAGATAAAGCACTAGCCCACTTTGTTTCCTGAGGCTGCCGCAGCAAACTTTTGAACAACAGAAACTTATTCCCACACCATTCCCAAGGTCAGGAGACTGAAATCAGTGTTGGCAGGGTTTTGCTCCCTTCGAAGGCTCTAGGAAAGAATCCTTCCTTGCGTCTGTCTAGCTTCAGGTGGCTCTTGGAAATCCTTTCTCAGCTGTAGGTGAATCACTGCCATCTCTGCCTCCATGATCACATGGTCTTTTCCCTGTGTGTGTCTGTCTCCAAGTCTCCATCTCCTTATAATGATACCATCACTGGGTTCAGGATCCACCCTAATCCAGTATGGATTGGGCTTTGTAGGTGGTGCTAGTGGTCAAGAATCCGTCTGCCAGTGCAGGAGACATAAGAGACGTGGGTTTGATCCCGGGGTTGGGAAGATCCCCTGGAATAGGAAACGGTAACCAATTCCAATATTCTTGCCTGGAAAATTCCTTGGGAAGAGGAGCCTAGTGGGCTATAGTCTGTGGGGCTAGAAAGAGTCGGACACGACTGAGCGACCAGACACAATCCCATGTAACTTCATCTTAACTTATCGTGTCTACAGAGACCTTATTTTAAAATAAGGTCACATGCAGAGGTACTGGGGGTAAGACTTTAGTATATCTTTATGGATGACACAATTCAACCCCCTGCAGGCACCTAGCCCAGAGAATGGCATATTGTAGTTGATCGAATGTCATTAATGTCCTTCACCTCTCCATTCTTCTCCCTACAGCTGAAGGAAAAAAAAAAAAGTTTGTCTTTTGTGAAAGAAAAAGCCTTGAAATCAGATCACTGATGTACAGCCTTTTTTCTCTCTAGACACAGATATTTTGTCTCTTTTCCATCGGTATTTTAATATAAGCTCTGTGAACTGCTTTTCATATGTATTGATTTGTTTATTCTTATCTGGTAGGTACACAAATCAGGGCTCAGAGGGCTGTTGCCAGCACAAATGCAGAGCTTGCATTTCAATTTGGTGCTAATCAGAATGTAAGGTTTAGAATCAGGGTGTTTGCCTCTGAAAACAGAATTGGTTTTCTGACCCTCTCTGATAACAGCCTCCGTGGACAGAGGCTGATTCCTCATAGGTGAGTCGTATGTGGCAACACGCTTGTACTCAGGTTTTAGTAACCGTCAGGACCAAGGCTCCTGGTTCTGACATAATTTGGCTTTGATTGTCTAGAAGGTCAAGTTGGCCTTGTTCATCTGTCAGATAAATTTAACCTTAAATACATACAGCCTGCACTGGGATCCCAAGAATGAGAAATGAGTTAGTTGTCTCCCAGCTCCTAAATAATGTGTTAAATGTTCCCATAATCTGCAACCATTGTTTTAATTGAAGTGTATTGATTTACAATATTGTGTTTATTTCAGGTGTACAGCAAAGTGATTCAGTTTTGCATATATACATTCTTTTTCAGATTCCTTTCTCTTATAGTTTATTACAAAATATTGAATATAGTTTTCTGTGCTGTACGGTAGGTCCTTATTGGTCATCTGTTTTATAGATTAGAATGTATATGTTAGTCCCAAACTATTTATCTCTACCCCCCTTACCTCTTTGGTAGCCATAAGTTTGTTTTCTATGTCTTTGGGTCTATTTCTGTTTCATAAATAAATTCATTTGTATAATTTTTTTAAATGATTCCACTTGCAAGCTATATCATATGATACTTGTCTTTCTCCATCTGATTTAACTTCACTTAGTATGATAATCTCTAGGTTCATCCATGTTGCTACAAATGGCATTATTTCATTCTTTATTAATGGCTGAATAATATTCCATTGTATATATCTTTTTTATCCATTCATCTGTCAATGGACATTTAGGTTGCTTCCATGTCTTGGCTATTGTAAATTGAACATTGAGCATGGGGTCTGCAGCCATTTTGAATTAAACTTGCTGTCAGAGGTTGGCTTCTCTGGAAGCAGGTGCTGAGATAAGATTTGAGTATAGCATAGTAGCCAGTGTGTGGAAGAGTTAACCTGGCTGACCTGAGATGGCTGTCCTTAGAAAGGCCAGCTTACAAGGTGAGCCCTTGGCTGGCATTTGGGACCTTGGATTTCAGGACGATCCTCACCATTTATCGAACTAAGAGTGGCTCACATTGCCTAAAATGTTCTTATAAACAATCTATTTTATGTTGAAAATGTTTTGTGTTCTTCTGGGAGCCTGGAATTTTGGTACATGCTTCCCAGGTGGCACTAGTGGTAAAGAACCCACATGCCAGTGCAGGAGACAGAAGAGCCATGGGTTTGATCCCTGGGTCAGGAAGAGCCCCTGGAGAAGGGCATGGCAGGCTACAGTTTGTAGGGTCGCAAAGAATCAGACACGACTGAAGTGACTTAGCGCACACACACGGTACCAGGCAGAGGATGCCTAAGTGACTAGTCCTGAATAAAATCACTAGTTGCATGCGTGCCTGTGTGCTCACTTATTCAGTCGTGTCTGACTCTTTGTGACCCCAGGGACTGTGGCCCGCCAGGCTCCTCTGTCCATGGAATTTTCCAGACAAGAACACTGGAGTGGGTTGCCATTTCCTACTCCAGGGCTTGTTGTTGTTGTTCAGTCACTAAGTCGTGTTCAACTCTTCGCGACACCTTGGACTGCAGCACACCAGGCCTTCCTGTCCTCTAGTATCCCTAGGCCTCCACCCCATCCACTTCTCTAGGGGTATCAAGTCTCAAATGAGTTTCCCTAGTGGACAGCATTTCACATGGGTCATTACACTGATTGCTGGAGGAATTAAGTCTGTCTTGTGTGACTCTGCTGGGAGAAGATGCTGGAAACTTGCTCCTGGTTTCCACTGGACTTTGCCCCACGTGCCTTTTCCTATCGCCGATTTTTCTTTGTATTCTTTCACTGTAATCATAGCGTGAGGATGACTATATACTGAGTCCTGTGAGTCTTCGTAAATCATTGAGCCTAAGAGGTGGTCATGGGGTTCCCCCATCATAATCAGATCACCTGTGGAGGGGAGGAAGGGGGAGCAGGACTGGGCAGGGGAAATGTTTCAGTTTTGCAAAATGAAAAAGTTCTGGAGATGGTGGTGATGTGTGGTCGTACTTAACTGAAATGTACACTTAAAAATGACTAAAATGGGAAATGTTATGTAATGTGTGTCTTGTTGCATTTAAAAAATAATTCATATTCTTCTTGTAAGTGGTTGAGGATTCAGAACTTAAAGCTCCTAGAAAGCAAGATCCTTTTAAGAGGTCATCAGGCACACTAAAAGACAGTGGAGTAGCACCATCAGTATTCTGAGGGAAAAAGGTTTTGGACCTTGGACTCAGCCAAGATAACAATCACAGGAGTGCAGAGTAACAATATTTTAAAACATGAGAAATAAAAGCATGTTCTACACAAATTTACTTGAGAGCACACAAATATGGAAAATACTCTATCAAACTAAAAAAAAAAATACAAGAAAAAGTAAGGAATGGATTCCAAAACATAGTTTTCCTTTAATCAGTAATGTAACAATCTTATAGAAGAAACTTCCCTGGTGGCTCAGTGGTGAAGAACCCGCCCGCCAATGCAAGAGATACGGGTTCGATCCCTGGGTTGGGAAGATCCCCTGAAGAAGGGAATGGCTACCCACTCCAGTATTCTTGCTTGGGAAATCCCATGAACAGGGCAGTCTGGCAGGCTACAGTCTGTAGGGTCACAAAGAGTTGGATATTACTTAGTGACTGAGCCTGCATGCAATACAGAAAGCAGTAAAGACAGACCAACAGTGACAGCAGTGCAGCAAGCCTAGAAAGTAGCCAGTCCTAGTAGATCTGAATGTCAGAGAGCTCTTGGAGTGATGACTTTAAGGAACAGCAACAACAAAAAAGGTGGCTCCCTGCAACAACTAATATCATTAAGGAAATGGATGTTACACCAGGAAGAAAAAAGAAGAGCAATGAGAAACCACAGGAAAAACAAAAAGTTACACAGGGAATTGTTGGTCCAAATTGAAGTAATCTAAAAATATGGCATGATTTTGAAAATTGATCGGGTAAGAAAGGGCACTGCATTAAAAGTATTTTAGGGGCATGTATTGGATTTCCCTGGTGGCTCAGACAGTAAAGATTCTTCCTGCAATGCAGAAGACCTGGTTTCGATCCGTGGGTCGGGAAGATCCCCTGGAGAAGGACATGGCAACCCACTCCAGTGTTCTTGCCTAGAGAATTCCTTGGACAGAGGAGCCTGGCGGGCTACAATCCGAAGCATCGCAAAGAGTCGGACCTCACTGAAGTGACTTAGCATACACACCCACACAGGGGTATATATTTAGTTACACAGGATTACATTCCGTTAATTTGAGTGAATATGCATATCCATTCATATGCAGTGAATACATATGTCTAATCATAATCGTGATAGTCTTTAATTTTTTTTTTTACTTTTTAGAATTAACTTATAAACCACCACAAAGACTTAATTGTGATTGCAGAATATACATGCATATAGATATATGTAAAATAAACAATAAATTCTGGAGGGCAGAAGTAGTGAAAAGAAAGATGGAGGAGGAAAATATTGGGCCTTAGTTTCACCATGTTTCTTAGTAAGAAGACAAGAAATATTCTCTAAATTTAATGCCATAAAAATTGAGTTTCAACTTTTCATAGTTAGGCAAAGATAGCTAACTGAATAGAACTATTAAAATTGGGAGGAAGTGTAAGGAAGGATATAAAAACTTTGGGAGGTGACAAATCCTTCAGATTTTTAGGGTGAAAATTCATGGCCTAAATCCACATCTGTCATAGCAGGAATTCAAAAACAATGTGTAATGTTGATAAATCGAGAAATAAAGATGCATGTGTAATTTTTAGCATATTTAAGTTAACTAACCATTCCAGTTCACTAAACTATTGAAACTAACACCAGTATCTGTGTAACTATCTAACCCTCTGGGAAGCAGGGTTAGAAGAGGGTGCAGAAGGTCACGTAGGGTATATTCGCTTTCCTTTTTAAACCTTTCTTTGCCTCCTGTCAAACTCCGCCCCACCCCCGCCGGCATGCATGTGTTACCCTGCTTCTCAAAATTTATTAAATGGCTGAATGATTGCCCATTATATGGATAGAATAATTCATAGAAGCTTTGTGTAAACTTTTGTGTATAACTTCTAATTATTTCCTGAGGCATGAACCCTAGATATGAGGGGTGGACATTTTAAAGCCCCTTGTTAAGGACACAGACATTTTTTCCCTTTCATTTTTGAGTATAGACATTTTGGTAAAAACTCTCCAAGAGATCAAAGTATCATCAAAATGGGAGGCTCTCTCAGTCCAGGCCTGTTACTTTCTTTTTTTTAAGTATTTATTTTTATTTATTTATTTTGGCTGCACTAGATCTCAGTTGCAGCATGCAAACTCTTAGTTCTGGCATATGGGATCTAATTCCCCTCACCAGAGATTGAACCCGAGCCTGGAAGCTGGGAGCGCGGAGTCTTAGCCACTGGATCATGAGGATGAAATGAGCGGTTAATGGCCACTACATAGCATCCCCCTTTCTGGACCAGTGGAGTCCCCTTGGGTCACCCAGCCCACAGGGGAAGGCAGGGCAAAAATCACATTTCGTGAGCGAGTTTCACGGTCAGGTCCTCTTCTGATGACTTCGTTGGACTTTGTTCATGTTTCTTGTTTAATCCTCAGCACAACCTTTGGAAGGCTCTCATCTCTGTCTTACAAGGGAAGAGCAAAGGCAAACAGAGATGAAGTGGTAACTTCCCTGGCTGTCCAGTGGTTGAAATGTCACCTTCCAATGCAGAGGGTGCAAGTTTGATCCCTGGTTGGGGAGCTGAGATCCCACATGCCTCGCAACCAAAAGGCAAAATATAAAACAGAAACAATATTGTAACAAATTAATAAAAGACTAAAAATGGTCCACACCAAAAAAAAAAAAAAAGAGAGAAAGAGATGATTTGCCCAATGCCACATGGCCACGAGGTAGCAGAGATGGGCCCCACACCCAGTGGTCTGAGTCTAGAGCCCAAGCTTCAGCTCTGTGCTGCTCCAGGCCCTTGTCTGTGAGAAGCACGTAGTCTGGGTCAGCCCTGGTCAGTGCCCACAGGAAGAGTATAATCACACAAGGGAGAAAGCATCTTTATCTTATTAGCTTCTAGCATGTAGCCTGTACCCAGTAGACACCCAATACATATTTGTCAATTAAATAAGAGTCGAACTTTGCATGAAACTCCTCTGCGTTTTTATTTGATTTAGTCTCCCTGCTGTGGGAAGTAATGTTTTTATCCCCATGTTACAGATAAGAGAACTGAGGTTCTCAGAGGTCAAGTCCCTGGTTCCCTAAATATTTTTATCACAGCTTTTTTGATAGAGGAGCCATTCCAATTCAATTCTGTAGGATTTGAAAGCCAGAGCTGTCCTTATTTTACTCAAAGTGTCTTTGGGAGTATTCAAGGAGTTAGTTCTTGTGAAACCTTTAGCCCAGGGGTTCTCAGAGAGTGGCCCCTGGTCAAGAAGCATGGCAGCAACCCCTGGGAACTTGCTAGAAATGCCTCTTTTCGGTTCCTGCCCAAGGTCTGGTGACGCAGAATCCCTGAGGGTGGAATGCAGACCCTGCAGGTGATTCCAACGAAAGCCCCAACGTGAGAGTACGACCTTGGCCCCAGGCCTGCCCCATGCTGAGTGCTTAGGAAGATGGTAGCTGCTGCTGTCTAGTATCATATTCTGGATCCCAAAGAAATGGTGGAGGGAGGGGTGGAATGTGGGGGGAGTCTAGAACTTACTGCTTCTCACAGTTGTTACTTGGTGCTGGCCACTCCTGGCCCATCAGTGGATCCACATTAGTCCCAGGATGTCACAGAGTGGAGCCCGGAGGAAACCTTCCAGGAGGGAGTACATTTGGCACATTGAATGAAGCTCACATGAGCTCTGCAGCCCACCCTGGATAGTCATTTATTGGGCTGCCTTCTGCTGTGTGATGCTGCCCCTGCCACATGCATCCTCCAGAGTGACCCTGATGTCCAAAGTGGGCTCCACTCCTAATGGGTGGTGGTCCCAGGGCCGGGGGAGTGGACAGCCTTGAGGGAAGTTGAGGGCACTATGGATTCTTCCTCTGGCCTCTGCGAAATTCTGCCTGATTGAAAGCATGTCATGGTTCCTTCGTGCTGCCTTAGAATTGTTACATATTTGATTGGGGAATTTAACATTCCTGAGCGTCTGTGATGTGCCAGCCTTGGGGTGGTTGGTCCTGTCGTGTGCAAGCCTCCATGCTCAGCTCCTTGAAGTGCTTGGGCCCGTTTGACTTGGGCCCAAAGAGGTTCAGCAGTGGTCCCAAGGCAACCAGCAAATAGGAGGCAAAGCTCCATCCAAATCCAGGCTGGTCTCACTGACTCTGTTCTTCTTCTTCTCTAACTCAGTTGTAACTTGCCTTGGAAGATGTGAAATGTGACCACGAACAGATCTGTTTCTCTCTCTCATCCCCACAGGTTCTGCCAAACCACGGCCTCCATGCAGCAGGGTTCTGCGTGGCCTTCATCCTCTCCCTGGTGCTGAGCTGGTCTGTGCTTTTCTTCATGGTTCGATACCAGTGTGTGAACGGAAACTCGCTTACCAGACATCAGGTGGGAATCCACGCGCATCTTCTTCCTGGAGGGCAGTTGGTTGATGGTAGATGTGAGGTTTAAGTTTATCCTTCAACTCTGGATGGATGTCAGGACCCCCGGGGAACCGTTATGCATGTTCACACTAGGCCCTCCTGCACAGACTCAGACTGCTTTCCCGGGAGGCATCCCCATCATTAGTTGTTTTTAAAAGCTCCCTGGATGAATCAAACCAGATGGCCAGGATTGGGAACCCCTTATTCTGGCTGAATCACTGAGTGCCTGCCTGTGTGGCCACTGTGCATTCATGCCACACCCTGATTCAGGTCCTGGTCTACCCTTCATCCTCAGGATGAAGCCCAGATGGCTTAGCGTGGCTTTTAAAGAGAGCCCCCTGTGGTCCAGCTTCACACCCCGACCTCCCAGTCTAGACAATGACTGCTGAGCTCTCCACACTCACCTGGATGCTTCTGTAATCCTCTCTCTGCTCTTCAGTGAGCAGGCCTCTGACACGTCCTGTAAGACTCATCTCTGGCCTTGCCTCCCCGGGGAAGTCATCGCTGGGCCACCTCCTGGCCGGGTCAGGGGCCCTCTCTCTGGGCTCCTGCCCTGGCTTCTGGACCACCCTCCTCCCCACTGTTTACCCCCATCTGTGACCTTCTCAGTCTGTGTTCCCATCTTGGTCTGCTTTCCCACAGAAGCACACCCTGAGACCAGGATCCAAGTGCAAATCGTTTACATGGAGAGTGAGCCCAGGAAGTAAAGCTAGGGGATGGGGGAGTGAGGTGGGAAGGAAGGCAGCCAGTCAAGCTACCACTGTGGGTACCAGGCGCTTCTTCATCCCACCTGGGAACTCAAGATAATGTAGAACCAGCCTCAGCGTCATCCTGCCTGAAGGGAGAAAGAGAATGGGTATTCAGTTATGAAATGCTGCTGGCTGAGGACAGTGGTGGGGAGGGGGCCAGGACAAAGGCCTTATTTCCCTGACATGGACTCTGAAGGCCAGAAGGAGCCTTCAGGGAAAGAAGTGTAGGTCTTGGCTGGTAGATCTTGAGCTCAGAGGCACTGAAGAGAAAGGGCAGGGGTCATGGTTGGAGGACTGATGTTGGCTGCTGTAATCCCCATTGCCTGGTAGGGAGCCTGGCACTAGAAGGCACTTAGTGAACATGTGAAGGAATGAATCCCCGCCATCACCCTGCAGCAATCAGGAGATGGACAGACGGAGGCAGGAAAATAGAATGAGAAGTCAGTGCTGGGGGTGAGCACCCCGAGGGGTGGTTCATTTCTGCAGGACCATGGGGGCTGGGTGACTGTCACCCAGAGGTCCAGCAACTTGAACATTTGTCATCTTTTTCCTTCACCGTGTAGTGAGGAAACTGCGTCCAGTAAAGCTAAACAGCCTTCAGGTGGCCGAGTGTAGGCTGAGACCTGGCTTCCAGGGACACCCCCCACCTCTGGAGGCTGGTAGTCCTATCCCGTAGTTCATTTTGTTTCTACTTCCTGGAGGAGAGACTTGTCATTTCAAAGTGAGGTCAACCCACAATCTCCTTGACAGGCAGAAGTGAAGAGAAGAAAAATGGCCCATCTAATGAGACATTCTACGTACTCTCCCAAAGCTGTTATCAATCACAGACGAGCAAGACTCACTCTGCTCGTTCCATGAAGGAGCAGAATTCATTTCTCGGAGATTAAAGGCTGATTGTTACAACCACGGGAGGAAAGCAAAGTGTGAATTTGATTTAAGATCTGAAGACTCTTGTAGAATTTTTTTTCCAACATCACAATATGAAATCTTTCCACATTAAAACAATTTTTTTTCCTTGTGGTGGTGACCAAGGAGAAAATGTGTTATAAAGCAGAGGCAGCCTTTAGAGTTAGGTACACTTCGGGTCAAATACCACGCAGGCTCTTTATGAGCTGTGTGAACTCTAATAATGTCATTTTCATCTCTCTGAGCTGCATTTTCCATATATGTAAAGTGGGGACATCGACACATTTTGTGTGACATTTTCATGATATAACTCATACAAGGCACAGGGACAGAAATTCTTAAATGTTAGTATAATTATTATGCATTTTTGTGGCATTAGTAATGTCAGAGAGCAACACAGATACATCATCGATCCAACTGAAGGATTGAGCTTAATTATCTCTGATGTCACTTCCATCTGACAACTCTATATTCTGATTAGAAACCAACCAGATCCATGATGTTGAAGTCCATCTGCCATCTGTTAATATTCTTCTGCATCACGATGATGATGGTGGTGATGGTGATATATGATGGTGTTGGTGGCAATGATGGTCGTGATGGTGATATATGATGGTGTTGGTGGTGTTGATGGGGCTGAGGGGACAATGATGGTGATGGTGAAATATTTGTATTAGATCTTTATAAAGCTCTTTCTATCCCCTGCTTTGTTTTATCCACACAAGTCTGTGCAGGGCTACTGGAATTATGATCCCATTTCTTTGATGAGAAAATGAGGCCCAGGAAAGTACAGTGCTGTGCCTGAGTCTGGTCTGCTCACCAGTGGTGAGGCCAGCTAGGTTCTCTGATTACAGATCCCCACGTTCCCTCATGACTTTTCCAGCATGTGACATTCACAGGAAAGCCCACTCAAATGTTGTTCCTGAAATTTTCTTGAAGGTTCAGCATCACGAAAACAAGCTGGAGCACTCCCAGTTCACCTCAGCTGATGGTGTGAATGAAGACCTCTCTCTCAATGACCAAATGATAGACATTCTGTCTTCCGAGGACCCCGGGAGCATGCTTCAAGCCTTAGAAGAGTAAGTATTCTGAGTCATGTTATATATCCACAGATACCATGAATGTTCTGTATCTACAGCAGCATGAGAGCAAACACTGAGTACATTTCATTCATTAATTCATCCCACTTATCTTTCATTTATCACTCAGTAGTCATAATCTTTGGAAGAAAAGTTATGACCAATCTAGACAGCAAATTAAAAAGCAGAAACATTACTTTGCCAACAAAGGTCCATATAGTCAGAGCTATGGTTTTTTCCAGTAATCATGTTTGAATGTGAGAGTTTGACTATAAAGAAAGCTGAGCACCGAAGATTTGATGCTTTTGAACTGTGGTGTTGGAGAAGACTCTCGAGAATCCCCTGGACTGCAAGGAGATTCAGCCAGTCCATCCTAAAGGAGATCAGTCCTGGGTGTTCACTGGAAGGACTGATGTTTAAGCTGAAACTCTAATACTTTGGCCACCTGATGTGAAGAGCTGACTGGAAAAGACCCTGATGCTGGGCAAGATTGAAGGCAGGAGGAGAAGGGGACAACAGAGGATGAGATGGTTGGATACCATCAGTGACTCAATGTACATAAGTTTGAGCAAGCTCTGGGAGTTGGTGATGGACAGGGAAGCCTGGCCTGCTGCAGTCCATGGCGTCGCAAAAAGTCTGAAATGACTGAGCGACTGAACTGAACTCAACTGAGTCATAATCAAACAACTGCCATGTCCTGGACACTATGCTTGGTGTTTAAGAAAAAAGACAGAACATAGTTTGAGCTGTGAGGCAGTCTGACCTAGTGGGAAGACAAACACAGAAATGGAAGTGACCATGAAAATTTGATTAGTACCATGCTAAGATTGGGGCTCGCTGAGTACAAAAGAAAAGGTAATTACCTCTGAGCAGGTCATAGAAATGCTTCCCAGAGGAAGAGATATTTTAACTAATTCTTGAAGTTTTTCAAGTAGATTAAGAGAAGAAAGGCTTTTTAGGCAGAAGAAAGACAAGGCAGATGTCAAGACAGGAAATGAGCAAGTTATATACATTTGGTGAAGTGTCAGTAACTCAGTATGACTGATGTGTGGACTGGGGTCTTGAGTAGTGTACTGAAGGAAAGGAAGTGACATATTGAGAGAGAATCCAGACCAGCTGATATGACTGTTGGCTAAATTGGGTTCAGTTCTTTTCTTTTTGTCTATTTAACTATTTATTAACCTTTAAGGACCAAGATCTAAGTATTTTTATTTTTTTACTTATTGAGTTAACTTAAGTTTATAACATTTTGTAAGTTTCATGTGTACCACATTATATTTCTACCTCATACAGAAGTAGAGTATATTTATATATATATATTTAATATTTTATATACGTATATTTATATATATATTTATTATTTATATATGTGTGTGTGTATATATATATATATACAGAGTAGAGTATCTATGTGAGTATCTACAGCATGCTCACCACCAAAAATTTAGTTTCCATCCATCACCATACAGTTGATCTACTTTATCCATTTCATCTTTCCCCAGCAGCTTCCTCTCTAGTAACCACTATTCTGTTCTCTGTATCTGTGAGTTAGTTTTTGTTTGATTTTGTTCATGTGTTTTGTGTTTTCATTTGTTTTCTATATTCCACAGATGAGTGAAATCATATGGTATTTTTCTCCATCTGACTTATTTCACTTATATAATACCCTCAAGATCCATCTCTGTTGTTGCAAATGGAAAGATTTCATCTCTTTATGGCTGAGTAGTATTCCATTATCCATTCATCCGTTGACGGGCATCCCTTATCCATTCATCTGTTCATGGCCATTCATCTGTTCATGGGCATTTAGGTTGCTTCCATAACTTGGCAGTTGTGAGTAATAATGCAGTAAGCATGGGAGTGCTTATATCTTTTCAAATTAATGGTTTCATATTATTTGGTAAATACCCTAGAGTGGGATAACTGGATCATATGGTGGTTCTATTCTCATTTTTTCGAGGAGTCTCCAGACTGTTCTCCATAATGGCCATTGTTGTTGTTTAGTTTCTCAGTCATGTCTGACTCTTTGTGATCCCATGGACTTCAGCACACCAGGTTTCCTTGTCCTTCACTATCTCCCAGAGTTTGCTCAAACTCATGTCCATTGAGTTGATGATGCTATCCAACCAACATTCCTACCAACACTCACTAGATAATAGTCATTCTAATAGGTGTAAGGTGATATCTCATTGTGGTTTTAATTTGTGTTTCCCTAATAACTCACTTGAAAAGACTCTGATGCTGGGAGGGATTGGGGGCGGGAGGAGACGGGGACGACAGAGAATGAGATGGCTGGATGGCATCACTGACTCGATGGACTTGAGTTTGAGTGAACTCCGGGAGTTGGTGATGGACAGGGAGGCCTGGCGTGCTGTGATTCATGGGGTCGCGGAGAGTCGGACACGACTGAGCGACTGAACTGAACTGAACTGAACTGAATAATTCATGCTATTGTTTTCACATGCCTGTTAGCCATCTGTATATCTTCTTTGAAAAATATCTAGTCAGTTGCACCCATGTTTTAGTTGGGTTGTGTTGTTGTTGTTGAGTTGTATCAGTTCTTTATATGTTTTGGATATGACTGCTTATTAGATATAATTGCTTGCAAATATCTTCTCCCATTCAATAGTTTTTTTAATTTTGTTGATAGCTTTCTTTGCTGTGCAGAATCTTTTTAGTTTGCTATAATCCCAGTTGTTTATTTTTGTTTTTGATTCTTTTGCCTGAAGAGACATACCTGGGGAGATATTGCTAAGACCCATGACCAAGAATGAACTGCCTATGTTTTCCACTAGGACTTTTATAGTTTCAGGTTTTACATTTTAGTCTTCAGTCCATTTTGAGTTGATTTTGGAGTATGATGTGAGGTAGTGGCCTAGTTTCATTTTATTTGCATGTGCCTGTTCAGCTTTCCCAGCGTCACTTATTGAAGAGACTATCCTTTATCCATTGTATGTTCTTTGCTGCTGTGTTGTAAATTAATTGTCCATATGTGCATGCATTTATTTCTGGGCTCTCAATTCTGTCCCATTGATCTATGTTTTTGCACCAATACTATGCCGTTTTGATTACTGTAGCTTTGTAACATAGTCTGAAATCAGGGGTTGTGATACCTGTGATACCCCCCCCCCCCCGCCAGGATTGCTTTGGCTGTTCAGTCTTCTGTGGTTTCATATAAATTTTAGAATTTTTGCTCTATTTCTGTGAAAAATGTCCTTGAGATTTTGATAGGGATTTCATTGAATCTGTAGGTTAATTTTATATTTTAGGTAGTATGGACGTTTTAACAAGGTCATCCTTTCAATCCACTAACATGGGATGTCTTTCCATTTATTTGTGCCTTCTTCAGTTTCTTTCAACAGCACTTTGTACTTTTCACTGTGCGTGTCTTTCACCTCTTTGGTTAAATTTATTCCTAAGTGTTATTCGCTCAGTCGTGCCAGACTCTTTGTGACCCCATGGACTATAGCCCACTAGGCTTCTCTGTCCATGAGATTTTCCAGGCAAGGATACTGGAGTGGGTTGCCGTTTCCTTCTCCAGGGCGTCTTCCCAACCCAGGATCGAACCCAGGTCTCCTGCACTGCAGGCAGATTCTTCACCAGCTGAGCTACAAGGGAAGCCCTAAGTTTATTCCTAGTTATTTTATATTTTGTGTTGTAATTGTAAATGGGATTTACTTGTTCATGTCTCTTTCTGGTAGCTCATTGTTAATGTATAGAAATGCAACAGATTTATTTAATCTGAAATAGTGACAGTTTTACTTCTTTCTTTCCAATTTGGATACCTTTAGTTTTTTTCTTGCCTCATTATTCTGGCGAGGACATCCGATGCTGTGTGAAATAATTTCTCCCTTTGTGGGTGTGTGTGTGCTCAGTCACACAGTCATGTTCCACTCTTTGCAACCCCATGGGCTGTAGCCTGCAAATCCATATAATTTTTCCTGGCAAGAACTGGGATGGGTTGCCATTTCCTCCTCCAGGACATCTTGTTGACCCAGAGATGTAACCCATGTTTCCTACATTGGTAGGTGGATTCTTTACCACTGAGCCATGAGGGAAGCCCCCATTTCTCCCTTTAAGTCTGTTAATAATTGTTTTATATGTGTTGGGGCTCCTATGTTAGGTGCAAATACATTAATAACTTTTATATCTTCTTGATAAATTTTCCCCCTCATAATAATACACTATTCATTTTTGTCTTCAAGTCTGTTCTGCTTGATATGAGTATGGCTACACACCCTTTTTGGCCATCATTTGCTAACAGTAGCATCTTCTGTTCCTTCCCTTTGAACCTGTGTTTGTCTGTAGAGCTGTTGTGGGTCGCTTGGAGGCAGCATGTAATTGAGTCCTGTTTTTTAATCCATCCAACCACTCCATGCTTTTTGATTTGGTGAATTCAACCCATTTACATTTAAGGTTTCTATTGATAGATGAAGACAATACTACAGTTTTGTTTTCTGGTTGTTCAATCTTTCCACTGTTTTTTTTTTTTTTTTCCTCGTGTTTCTGTCTGCTATTTTGATTTGATGGTTTTCTCTGATGGTTTTCTCAGTGTCTTCTTTTTTATTTTTTGTCTTTCTCTTCTAGATTTATGTTTTGTTGTTACCGTGATGTTTGTGTAAAACTTCTCATAGGTAAAATAGTCCTTCTTTTCCTGATGCGGCTTCCCAGGTGGCTCAGCGGTAAAGAATCCACTTGCAGTGCACGAGATACAGGTTCGATCCCTGGGTCAGGAAGATCCACTGGGGAAGGAAATGGCAGCCCACTCCAGTATTCTTGCCTGGAGAATCCCATGGACACCGGAGCCTGGCGGGCTACTGTCTACAAGGTCACAAAGAGTCAGATATGATGAGCACATACATGCTGATAATATCACTGCATGGGTTCCGTCTTTTTCTTCTTCCCATTTTATGTTTTTGTTTTCTTAAATTATCCATCTTTATGTTGTGAGTTATGAAACTGAAGTAGTTATCATTGTTTCTTCTGCTTTTCCCCCTCCTTTAACCTTTATGCTGTAAGAAAATGTTTTAAAACCTATTCTGGGAAAGAGTTCCAATTTTTTCATTCTGTCTATCACCTTACTCAAACTTTTGGGTACTTTGCCTTTTTGTTTCTGGTCAAAAGGCTCCTTTCAACCCTTCTTGTAGGACAGGTCTAGTGGTGATGAACTCCCTCAGCTGTTGTTTGCCTGAGAAAGCTTTTAATTTCTCCTTCATATCTGACTTATAACTGGCTGGATAGAGCATTCTTGGATGACAGTTTTTATGTTTCAGTGTTTCGAGAATGTCATTCTGCTCCCTCCTGGCCTGTAAAGTGTCTGCTGAGAAACCTGCTGATAGCCTAACGGTGGTTCCTTTGTAGGTTGCTGTCCTTTTTACCCTGGCTGGCTTTAAATTTCTTTCCTTGTCATTGACTTTTAACAATTTTAATATAATGTGTCTTGGAGAAGGTAGTTTTTTGCATTGAGGTAATTAGCTCATAGGCTTGTATATCTAATTCCTTTCCTAGCTTTGTGAATTTTCAGTTATCATTTCTTTAAATGACTCTCTGTTCCTTTCTTCCTCTCTTCCCTGGGATACTCATCACCCTAATGTTACCCTTCCTAAATGAGCTGAATAACTCTCATAGAATTTCCCTCTTTTTTAACATCTCATTTCTCTTTCACCTTCTTACCAGTATCACTTCTAGATTTCTATTTCTTGGCTTGCTAATTCTCTCTTCCATGTAGGCTGCTCTATTTCCAGTGTTTTCTAATGCATTATTTACCTTGTGTATGAGTTCTTCAGCTCCAGAACTTCTGTCTGGTTCTTTTTCTGAGTTTGGTAAAGTATTCATCCTGTTCATTAATTTTGTTCCTCGGTCCACTGAACTGCCTTTCTGAGTTTTCTTGTAGCTCACTGAGTTTCTTCCTGACAGCTATTTTGAAGTCTTTATACGTTAGACCTCAGTACCCCGTGACTTTGGGTTTGGTTTCTGAAGAATTGTTATTTTTGTGTCACGTTGTTTCTGTGGTTCTTCATGGTGCTCGGTGAGTTGTCCCTCTGCCAGTGCACTTGAGGTAGCAAACGTCTTTTTGATTGATTCTGAGCTGCCTCTAGATATACTTAAGAATTAACACTTTTCATCCTTCCCAGGTGGCACTAGTGGTAAAGAACCCGCCTGCCAATGCAGCAGACGTAAGAGACATGGGTTCAATCCCTGCGTCAGGAAGAACCCCCTGGAGGAGGGCATGGCAACCCACTCCATTATTCTTACCTGAAGAATCCTCATGGACAGAGGAGCCTGGTGGGCTACAGTCCGTTGGGTTGCACAGACTCGGGCTCAAGTGAAACGATTTAGTAATAGCGATAGACAGCAGTCCTCCACTGCCCTTGTCAGAGGTATGGCTCCATGTCCTCATTGTCACGCCTTGTGCCTTCTGGTTACTTGGTGCCTTGCTGTTGCCAGCATCACTGGTGCTGCTGCCAGGAAGAGGGGCTCTTCTGTCACCTCTGGGAACCCCTGAGTCGCAGGCTCAGCCACCACAGGGGGAGGGTCCGGGTGGGAGGGAGCTGGAGTCACACGGGCACCTCTGGCAAGTCCAGTGTTATAAGGTTTATGTGCTCTCCTGCTGGGGGTAGAGAGCTGGGGGACCAAGTCGTGGGTTACTCACAGGCTGGAGGGACAGGGTCCCAGGTCCACTGTCATCGCCCAGTTCCTTGTAGCCATGGGCACTGCTGCAGCCAGGTTGTCCTCTTCTGTCCCACCTCTTCCTGGTGTTGCAGAGCAGTATGGGGCTGTGGGCTCATCTGCCAGGGCTGGGGAGACCAGGACTACAGCATCAACTCTGCTGTTCCCCTGGGTCGGCCTCCTCTGTTCCTGTGTGCCCACCTTGTGGAATTCTCTGACATCCTGTTGGGCAGAGACACCTTTGTTGCCTTGTGGGTGTTTTACTGGTGAAACATTGAAGGGGGAGGCAAAAGGGAGTGTCTCACTCCACCATGATGCTGATGTCCTCCACCACAATCCATTTCTTTTTATTTATTGAACCTAGAGTGTTTTCCTTGCATGTGTGTTAAGTTGCTTCAGTCATGTCCAACTCTTTGCAGCCCCATGGACTGCAGCAAGCCAGGCTCCTCTGTCCATGGGATCTTCCAGGCAAGAATACTGGAGTGGGTTGGCATGCCCTCTTTCAGGGGATCTTCCCAACCCAGGGATCGAATCCATGTCTCTTACATCTCCTACATTGGCCGGTGGTTTATCTACCACTAGCACCACTTTGGGAAGCCTGTCTAGTGTTCTATGTATGTGTAATTGAACACAGAGCCAGACGTGGTCCTAAGAACTTTACAAATATGTGTAATCCTCTTAAGAACCCTAGGAAGCAGGCAATGCTCTTTGTGCCATCTTACAGGTGAGGACTTAAGGTTAAGGGGCTTGCCCCAGGGTACACGGTAGTCAGTGAGAAGACAGGTTTCAAACCCACTCAGTTTCTCCGGGCTGAGCACATGGGTCACAGTCTGCTGGCTGGCTGTCACTCAGCTCCATAGGGTCCTGCTCAGTTACAAACTCAGAGGCAAAATTGAGCAGCTGTGTGATCCTATCTCCCTGGAGACGGGTGGCTCATAGAGATGGACACAAGATCCAACCAGAAACAGAGAGTGTGGCCTCTTTATCTTTAGAGGGACTGTTCATTGCCTGGAGAGGAGAGCTCTGTTGTGTCTGATTCTCAGCACCTTGTGGGCTGAGGGAGTGTTCTAAGTAGAGAGGGACTTTCCTCCTGCTTGAAAGGGGGCTCCTTCCCAGCTGAGTGAGTGCCTTGGTGCAGGCCAGGTTGCCAGCTTCACGAGTCCCAGGCTGACTTCACACCCTGCTGGAATCGGGCCTGCTAATCCATTTCTGGGTGTCAGGGTTGTGCAGCCATTCAGATGTGATCCTTCATTTTAGCTTAATTCCCTAATCAGAATGCCAAGGGTGACAAATTAAAATTTGCCACACTGTCCGAGAGGGTGGAAAGGGAGAAAGGGGCAGTTACTGCTGAGATTTGTAAATATCTCTAATGATACGGTGCTAGTGATAAGGAACCAGCCTGCCAGTGCAGCAGACATAAGAGACGTGGGTTCGATCCCTGGGTTGGGACAATCCCCTGGAGGAGGGCATGGCAACCCACTCCAGTATTCTTGCCTGGAGAATCCTATGAACAGAGGAACCTGGCAGGCTGCAGTTCATGGGATCACACAGAGTTGGGCACGACTCAAGTGACTTAGCACTAATGATATTAAGTGGTACGAGCAGGTGATTATTAATGTATTTCATAACTAAAAGTCTGTTTTCTTCCAAAACTTGAAAATGAGTATTGTCGTGGTCCTTTAATGGACCGGAACCTGGTGGTCCAGAGTCGATGATAAGAAAGTAAAAGAGGGAAAGAGACTAATATTCCCTGGGTTACGCGAAACACCAATAAAGCCCTAGAACAGGGCTTGTACCGCTCACGAAGGCACAGGGCGTCCTTTCGAGGAGGTCTTGAAAGCCCGGGCAGGAAAGTGAGCTTGGCAGGTTTCCACGCTCCAGAGAACTTATGGCAGGTTTCCACGCTCCAGAGAACTTAGTCAGAGAGAGAGAGGGAAAGAAGGACACAGGGACCTACGTCTCTAGTGGAACAAGGGTGCTTTATTGAACTTTGTGTGAGTATATATACTGTTTTACAAGGTAGCTTTTTCAGCAAAGATAAAGATCAAAAGACCAGACTTACAAGTTACCAAGGAAACAAGGAGTAATAGGGGTCATAAGGCCAGAAAACAATCCATATCTTAAGAAAGAGGGTCGTGACTAATCACTTTCACCGTATGGAAAAGTTAATGAAGGAAATCCATGCATGCATTCCATCCCATGACCTCAGTCCTGGGAGCAGCATGCTGCTCCACTCATTCCTGTTACCAGGAACTGATAAGGAACAGAGGGCTCATGAGAGACAGAAAACAGCACACTGGAATCCTACTGTTAAATGTTCCCTGACAGAGTAGAGTGATTTGGTTTGTGTGATCAGCACTTAGATATTTAATTTTGCAAGTAGATAGGACTCTAGCCGCTTCTGACATGAGTAATTAGTGAAGCCAAATCCAGCCTCTTTACCCCAACACTGAAATTGTTTCTCAGAGATAGAGTTTAGGGTAAAGTAGAAAAGAACCGCTTTATTACTTTGCCAGGCAAAGTGGGCCATAGTCGGCTAATGCCCTCAAAGCTGTGTGTGCTGAGCTGGAGTGGGTAGGGAGGGGTTTTCTGTTTTTAATACTAATTTATCTATTTGGGTGCAGCTGGTCTTACTTGTGGCATGTGGGATCTTCAGCTGCAGCATGTGAACTCTTAACTGTGGCGTGTAGAGATCAGTTCCCTGACCGGGATGGAACCCAAGGCCCCTGCACTGGGAGCACAGAGTCTAGCCACTGGGCCACCAGGGAGGTTCTAGAGGGAGGAGTTTTATAGTAAAGGCTCAAAGAGGGCGTGATCAGCTCGTGGACTTTCTTCTGACTGGTTGGTGGTGAGGTAAGTGGGAGTCAGCATCATCAACCTTCTGGTTTCAACTGGTCTGGGGTCTAGTTGCTTGTGGACAACATGCACCTTTAATATCTCCCAACTGATGGGGGTTTCAGTATCTGCAGAAGAGCTCGAAGATATTGTTCTGTGTATCCCTTGAGGGGCAACCAGGACTCTGCCCCAAGGTTGCTCTGTTGTTTCTTTTAAGGGTTCCTCTGTTGTCTCCCCATTTCCTTCCTTCTCTAATTAGCATCAGTTTGAACCTGCTGTTGGAACTCAGGAAATGTCAGGGAAACTGAACAAAATCTACTTCCTGTAATCAAGAAATAGGGGCCACAGAAAGACTTTTGTGCCCAGGAGTCCCGCAGAGTCTTGCTTGGTATCGTTAATACTGTAAAATAAGAAAGTATTGATCGTCCCAGCTTTGTTTTTGATCCAAGAAGTGATGGCCTGTGACAAGGAGAGTCTTCCTTTATCCCTATATTTTATAAATTATTCTTAGCTGCTGCAATTTGCTGATCCTGGTGTGCGAATGTAATAGGGAAATTGAAATTCACCAAGATTTTATTCTTGTAAATCACTTAGTAGCTCTGGACTTATATTTCTCGCTGGGAACTGATCTTATTTTGCCCAAAGAATATTTATGATTGATTATCAAGCATGACCTGAAAATCCTAACCAGAGAACTAAGTTTTCTCCTCCCTTCCTTCCCCCATCTCTCTGCCCTCCCTCCCCATCCCAACATGCAGTTTTTTATTGAATGCCAGTACTGTTTCAGGCATTGTGGTTGGATGCTTATTTTGGGACCTGGCAATTATTTACAAAATCCTAGCATTGACAATTACTTTTAATCTTTCCATCTTGACTTATGTCAGACTTAGAAACTCCCAGAAAGAAAATGTCACTCAGAATGTCAGGGGCTTAATATGCATGGGAATCTGTGATGACCTCCCCGATAAACATAGAAATTTTCCCTCCAGCAAATCACTTATCCCGTTTGTAATTGTTCCTTGAGGTTTAGCTGGGATTCTAAAGATGCTGGTGATTTGATTGTCACCTCATTTCCGAGACGCATCAGAGCCATAACTTTGCCCTGTTTTGCTGATTTATTTTTCTCAAAGAGCGTTTCCTTGGTTTGCTTGGTTGTTTATCTTTTACATTGTTTATTCATAGGCTGCCTCAAACAGAGAGGATTTGAGGAAGGAATATTTCCTCTGGTTTTTATCGGGCTCCCTGACTATTATAATGGAAGTGACTCAGCCCCAGGTGGGCTGGGGTGGGAGGAAAGGAGGAACTGGTCCTGGAAGCTTCTGGAAGCATGGCATGCCCCACAGAGTTTTAGCTCCTTTCTTGTTCTCGCCCTGACCACTGCCAAGCGCCTCAGACCCTGATCTTTCTTAATTCTCACAACAACTCTAACAAAAGAAGCTGATGTTCCAGGTTTATTGGTTTTGCCTGAGGTCACACAAGAGGTAATGGATTTGGTCCCAGACCTGAGTGCTTTCAAATTCACTCTGCTATTGACAGAACAGCTTTTTAAAGCTTGAGCTTAGGTTTTTCTAGAGAGGAAAAGAAAAATAAGAAAGTAAGTCCAGGTCTGCGTTCATTTCCTCTTTTATTAAATGGAAGCTTATTGCTGTCTTTTAGTGATATCCACACCACCATGTAACTGCCTCAAAATTTTGTTTTGTATTAAGTGAGTGTTCAAAGAGTACTTGTAAAACCGAGCCTTTAAAATATGTGTAGAGGCATACCAGAGAGTTTCTGTGGCTTTGGTTCCAGGTCATCAAGATAAGGTGAGTTCCAGGTGTCTCAGTGCATAAAAATGTTATGTTTCCATTATACTCTTGTCTATTAAACGTTCAATGGCATTATGTCCAAGAAAACAGTGTCTGTACCTTGATTTAAAAATAGCTTATTGTTTAAAAAATGCCTTTGATTTAAAGTGAGAGACAGAACTTCCTCTCTGTTGAACCCTTCAAGACCATTGTGGGGTTATTAATTGGCCTCATTTCCATCTTGTTGTATCTGAGAGAATATGGAGGCCTGAAGAAAGGGAGAGAAGTGATGGAACAGCCAGTCGGTGGTGCAGGCAGAACACACACGGTGTTTATTGGTTGGGTTTGCCGTCTTGTATGGGCACTAGTGTGTGCTCCAAATCAATTACAGCAGTACTGTCAGAGGTCAGTGATCACAGATCACCATAAGAAGCATATGATCATGAAAACATTTCACATATTGTAAGAATTGCCAAAAATGCAGCACAGAGACAGGAAGTGAGCGAATGGTGTTGGAAGAATGGTACCGATAGACTTACTCAACGCCGGCTTGTCACAAACCTTCAGTCTCTATAAAGCACAGTAGCTGCGCAGCTCAGTAAAGCAGAGCCCAAAGGTCTGCCTGTATCAAGTAGTTTTTTATGTGCCAGTCATATGATATGTTTTTTTATAAGCATACTGTGGTTAACTTGATGGCAAAGATTAGGAGAAGGTACAAGCCTCCTCAAACTGGACCCCCTGGGATGTTTTGTAATTCTGTCAGATGTCCATCTTACAGGCTTCGTATGTACACAAGGAATCAAGGAGCAAATGAGGGAGACTCAGCAGGAACTGCTGAGGGGTTGAGAGTGGGATTTGAGGAAGAAAGAGCCATCAGAGGTGATGCTAAGTTTCGGCCTGACCAACTGAGAGACTGTGATGTTATTTCCTAAGATGAAGAAAGAGGACAGGATTACATTTTGAGGAAAAGACTGGAGGTTAGTTTTGGATATGGCAACTGAAAGGTGCCTTTGGTCCACCCAGACGACAACGTCAAGTGGGCAGTCAGCTGCGTAGGTCTGTTACCAGGTGGAAGTCTGGATGGAGGTGCCAAGTAGAGGGGGTTGATGGAGAAATCGATGGGGAGGACAGGGAGGGGAGGGAACCGGCATGGTCCCCTAGAGAATGCCAGCATTTAGAAGTCAGAAAGGTAAGAAGAACCGAGGAGAACAAGGAGGTCAGGAAGGCCAAGAGAAGGGGGCTTCCAGAAAAAAAATGGGACGATGGACCATGTCTAGTATTGCCTGGAGTTCAGTCAGGTGTCTTGCTTTTGGCCACTGGGATATCATTGATGATCAGAGCAGCTTTGGGGGTACGCAGAGGTAGAAAGCCAGGGTAGGGTGAGTAGAATGGCAACAAATGTATGGACGGCTTCTTCAAGGTGCTGTGCTATGACGGGGAGCACCCAGAGCTTAAGAAGAACATGGAGCCGTGAGAGGGAATGCTAAAGCTGATGCCAGGGCATCTTCGCATTCTGATGGGGATGGTCCAGCACAGAGGAGGAGAGATGGACGGTGCAGGAGGGAGAAAGCAGGGATAGTTGCAGAGAAGAGGCCACTGAGGTGCGAGGAGATGGAACCAGGGCCCCATCGGAACGCTGGAGAGGCGTGTCACCCATCACACAGGGAAGGAAGACCCGGAGTAAATGCAGGTGTGTGTGGGTGTGTGGTGGGAAGTGTAGGAGGTGTGAACACAGCAGGTGCCTTTCTGAAGTTTCTCAAGGAAGTACCGGTCAGGACACCGGGGAGGGGAAGCGTGGGGAGGACTGTAGGAAAGTGTAGAACAGTCCTGCCAGAGGAGGAAGGGGTTTATTAGAGAAACCCCAAAGAACTACCAGGCAGGTGGAGTGCCCATTTGAGGCCAGGGGTCCCAGCCTGCCTGGAGGCGGCACCTTCCCCTGCAGAGACCACCAAAGGGTGGTGGTAGAGCCCAGGGCTTAGGAACTCAAGCTCAGCAACCCACCTGCCTGGTTTGGGTCCCAGCTCTGCCACTAGCTCTTGGGTGACTCTGGTTGCCTTATCTATAAAACAGGGATAACCGTATCTGCCTCTTAGGGAGCTAGGATCATGGCCAACCCCCTGCTCTGCATGGGAAGGGCTTTTCCAGGTGAGCAGGAGAGGGACAAGGGGAGTGTGGTGCCTCCTGTGGCTGCTGTCATGAAGTGCCATCAGCTAGATGGCGCCAAGCAGCAGAAACTTATTGTCCCACAGTCCTGGAGACCGGAAATCAAGAGTGAGTCCCACTGGCCTGAAGTCTAGGTGTTGATGGGGCTGCATCCCTGTAGATACTCTTGGGGAGAGTCGTTCCTGCCTCTTCCAGCATCCAAGGGGCAGGGGCCAGCAGTCCTTCACTTGTGGCCACATCACTGCAGTCTCTTCCTCCATTTGGCTTCTCCTCTTCTGTATGCATCCAGTTTCCGTCTGCCTCTCTCCTAGAAAGACACTCTTGATTGGATTGAGGGTCTACTAGATAATCCAGGATGAACTCCCCAAGTCACGGTCCTTTACTTACATCTGCAAAGACCCATTTTTCATAAAAGGCTGCACTGACAGATTTCCGGGAGGACCTGATGTCTTTGAATGACCACTATTCCAGGAAGTGATCAGGAAGTCTCAGGAGATTGAGGGAGGAAGTGGAGGCTTGAGGACTCATAGGAAGAAGTGAGAAGTGTGTTGGAGTGTTCAAGGAGTTGAGTCATAGCATTGTTTCTGGAATGTTGCTGAGGGTTCTCTTCAGACAAGGGCCATTGGAGATGGTCTTCTTTCCATTAAGAAGTGGTTAAGGGACTTCCCTGGTGGTCCGCGGTTAAGAATCCACCTGCCAATGCAGGGGACATGGGTTCGATCCCTGGTCGGGGAAGAATCCACATGCAGCAGAGCAACTAAGCCCATGTGCCACAACTACTGAAGCCTGCACCCTGGAGCCTGTGCTGCACAACGAGAGAGCCCACAGCAATGAGAAAGCCACGCTCCGCAATGAAGAGTAGCCCCTGCTCGCCCCAACTAGAGAACGCCTGCGTGTAGACATGGAGACCCAGCACAGCCAAAGATAAAATTTTTTTAAAAAGTGGTTGGTCCAGGGCTCAAATCCAGGTCTCTGACCTGAGGCCGGTGCCCTCTGGTCTTCCTTGTGCTCACAGACCATGTGATGGAGATTCTTCTCGGACTGAGCAAGAGGGGACTCCCTAGGAGGGAAAGGGGCCCCGATCCGGATGAGGGTGGCCCTCCCCGTGACAGTGCAGCCCCCCACCCGCATTGCCCTCAGTGGGACTGGGACATAAATGGTGACTTGTAGGCGGCAGGGACTCAGAGAATACTTATGGCCTCGAAAAACTGCACCTCATCACCTGGGGCCAGATGCCCCACTGGAGACTTGTAGGGTGCTGGTGGGTTTCAGGGGGCCAATAAATAACTCCCTCCTCTTTTCTTCCCCAATTCTTTCTTACTTGGCCATGCTGCTTGCCTTGTGGGGATCTTAGTTCCCCGACCTGGGATTGAACCTGGACCCTCAGCAGTGAAAGCTTGGAGTCTTAACCACTGGGCCACCAGGGAATCCCCCTCTTCTCAAATTCTAAGTGACTCTGAGGATAGCTCACTCTCTCCCCTCCCCGCCCTTCCCCCTCCAGCCCCGCCTTCTTTCCATTTTCTTCCCGTGCTGATTGAGCATCTGTTAATAGTTTGTGTCAGTTACCGTGCCACACGGTGGGGACACAAACGAGAGTCACTCATTGCTCCCGACCCTGGGCTCCCGTTGGGCCCTCACCCCGTGGTTCTGTGATACCCAGGCTGTGTGTCTGTTTCCACATTAGACCCCGAGCCCTCGAGAGGAGCCAGTCTGGTGGCACTAGGTAAGCATCAGCAATCATTTTGTGAATGAACCAGTGGCTGAAATTTGTGCTGAGTGTTGAAGGGTCAACGGGATACTATTAGGAGGTGAATGGGCTTCTGACAACATAACCCAAGTCTAGGCTGTTCATAGGTTTCTGGAAGGATCGAGTTCACCCAGAGCATCAAATGACCAAGCATCTTGCTACCCAGGCCAACTGAATTGGAAGCAGCCCTGTCTTCATGTCTGTGCCTTGCCTCGGGGTCCCATAAGGACCCAACAAGCCAGAGAGGGATTTTCATAGCCTGGCAGGCTACAGTGAGGCTGTTGCCAAGCAGAGCAGCGGCAGTGCCAGTCTGGTTGCCATGGTGACCCTCACTCGTCTCCCCAGCTAGGTGACAGTTTGTTGGAGAATGTGTGTCCAGCAAGCTCCTCTCAGCAAGTGTTTACCAAACTCCCACTGAGTGCTTGGTGCCAAGCTGAATGAGGTGCTGGAGAGGCAGCCAAGCCAAGGGAGGACCCAAGATGCAACCATCCACAGGGTGAGTCATCACACAGATAAATGCAGCACAAGGAGAAGGCTCAGGCTGGGAAGATCATTGAATGGCACCCTCCACCCCATCCCTGCCACAGTGTCTCTGCTGTGTGCAGGTAGTTATAAATGATCCATTTAACCTGGGCTCCCCTGGTGACTCAGATGGTAAAGAATCCACCTGCAGTGGGGAAGACCTGGGTTTGATCCCTGGGTTGGGAAGATCTCCTGGAGAAGGGAAAGACTACTCACTCCAGTATTCTGGCCTGGAGAATTCCATGGACAGAGGAGCCTGGCAGGCTATACAGTCCGTGGGGTCGCAGAGTTGGGCACGACTGAACGACTATCACACTTCACTAACCTCCGCAAGATGTGATGGGTATGCTCTCTGACTCAGCATCTCACCTTCTCCACCCCACCCCTTCCAAACCACGAGGTTCATGCATCCTCTTAGGAATGGCTTAGACATAAAAGGAATCATCTCAACAGTTGGGCATGTCTGAGGGGTCAGTAAGGAGCTCTACATCTCCTGCTACCTTGAGTTCTGAACCAGTTGGGAAATAAGACATGCCTCAGGCATGTTGTCCAGTCCAGCCACAAAAATCACCCTTTTATTACTTAGAAAACCTAGGCTGGAGGGAGGATGTGGCTTTTAGCTGGAGGCATAACCAGCCCTGCAGTTGGACTCTCTCCACAACTGACTTCAGGGGATTCCTGCTCCAGTTCTCCTTCACTTCCCATGTGGAAGGATCACAGACAGAGGCAAGACACACACGGCCCCTCCGCAGCACTGGCCATTTCCATCAGTCAGCTTCAGTGATGGACGCTGAAGTTCACGAACTTTGTGCATTCCGGCTCGAAGGGCCAGCTGCTCTGGGAGTGGTGATGCTTCTCACAGACTTTTGGGGTCCTGTCCTGGGCTACCGTCTTCACGTCACCATCCACATGGGTCTGGAACCAGCCTCAGAGAGCAGCCAGCTCATTCTTTCCCACAGAGATACATCATTCCAGACTCTGATAATACCTATGGTTGCTTTTTGTTTTTCTGTTTCTTTACTTGATTTTTTAAACAGTCACTGATGAACATGGCACAGAATTAGAATGACAGAAAAGGCCGTACTGTGAAAACCAAATTCTCTTCTCATCGCCTGCACGGTGTTGTCATCCCCAAGTTCAGTTCAGTTCAGTCACTCAGTCGTGTCTGACTCTTTGCGACCCCATGAATCACAGAACGCCAGGCCTCCCTGTCCATCACCAATCCCTGGAGTTTGTTCAAATTCATGTCCATCGAGTCGGTGATGCCATCCAGCCATCTCATTCTCTGTCGTCCCCTTCTCCTCCTGCCCCCAATCCCTCCCAGTATCAGAGTCTTTTCCAGTGAGTCAACTCTTCGCATGAGGTAGCCAAAGTATTGGAGTTTCAGCTTCAACATCAGTCCTTCCAAAGAACACCCAGGACTGATCTCCTTTAGAATGGGCTGGTTGGATCTCCTTGCAGTCCAAGGGACTCTCCAGCACCACAGTTCAAAAGCATCAATTCTTCTGCAGTTGGCTCTCTTCACAGTCCAACTCTCACATTCATACATGACCACTAGAAAAATCATAGCCTTGACTAGACGGACCTTGGTTGGCAAAGTAATGTCTCTGCTTTTTAATATACTATCTAGGTTGGTCATAACTTTCCTTCCAAGGAGTAAGCGTCTTTTAATTTCATGGCTGCAATCAGCATCCGCAGTGATTTTGGAGCCCAAAAAAATAAAGTCTGACACTGTTTCCACTGTTTTTCCATCTATTTCCCATGAAGTGATGGGATCAGATGCCATGATCTAAGTTTTCTGAATGTTGAACTTCAAGCCAACTTTTCCACTCTCCTCTTTCACTTTCATCAAGAGGCTTTTTAGTTCCTCTTCACTTTCTGCCCTAAGGGTGTTGTCATCTGCATATCTGAGGTTATATTTCTCCCAGCGATCTTGATTCCAGCTTATGCTTCTTCTAGCCCAGCGTTCCTCATGATGTACTCTGCATATAAGTTAAATAAGCAGGGTGACAATATACAGCCTTGACGTACTCCTTTTCCTATTTGGAACCAGTCTGTTTTTCCATGTACAGTTCTGACTGTTGCTTCCTGACCTGCATACAGGTTTCTCAAGAGGCAGGTCATGTGGTCTGGTATTCCCATCTCTTTCAGAATTTTCCACAATTTATTGTGATCCACACAGTCAAAGGCTTTGGCATAGTCAATGAAGCAGAAATAGATGTTTTTCTGGAACTCTCTCGCTTTCTCCATGATCCAGTGGATGTTGGCAATTTGATCTCTGGTGCCTCTACCTTTTCTAAAACCTGGTTGAACATCTGGGAGTTCACAGTTCACATATTGCTGAAGCCTGGCTTGGAGAATTTTGAGCATGACTTTACTAGCGTGTGAGATGAGCGCAATTGTGCAGTAGTTTGAGCATTCTTTGGCATTGCCTTTCTTTGGGATTTGAATGAAGACTGACCTTTTCCAGTCCTGTGGCCACTGCTGAGTTTTCCCAATTTGCTGGCATATTGAGTGCAGCACTTTCACAACATCATCTTTCAAGATTTGAAATAGCTCAACTGGAATTCCATCACCTGCACCAGCTTTGTTCATAGTTATGCTTTTTAAGGCCCACTTGACTTCACATTCCAAGATGTCTGGCTCTAGGTCAGTGATCACACCATCGTGATTATCTTGGTCGTGAAGATCTTTTTTGTACAGTTCTTCTGTGTATTCTTGCCACCTCTTCTTAATATCTTCTGCTTCTGTTAGGTCCATAGCATTTCTGTCCTTTATCGAGCCCATCTTTGCATGAAATATTCCCTTGGAATCTCTAATTTTCTTGAAGAGATCTCTTATTTTTCCTATTCTGTTGTTTTCCTCTATTTCTTTGCATTGATCACTGAGGAAGTCTTTCTTATCTCTCCTAGCTATTCTTTGGAACTCTGCATTCAGATGCATATATCTTTCCTTTTCTCCTTTGCTTTTCACTTCTCTTCCTTTCACAGCTATTTGTAAGGCCTCTTCAGACAGCCATTTTGCTTTTTTGCATTTCTTTTCCATGGGTCATCCCCAAAAGCAAAGGCAATGTCATGTACCCTTTAGAGATGGTCTACACTGTATGGATATTTACACAGACACGCGTTTATTAAATGCAAAATGATCACATACTTTACCCACTGTTTTGCTTCCTTTTCTCTTACTTTGCAGCAATCTTGGAGACTGTTGATTATCTATACCTATAGAACAGCACTGCTCTTTTAAGTGGCTGCATAGTTTTCCAGTAATAGTAATGACAGCTGAATTTTTAAAAAATTTAATGTGAATGAAACACAGACCTGGTTGTTTTATTGACATGGACATATTTAATATTTACTCTTCAGAGTAGCCTCTGAGCTGAGCACTGCTTACAGATGAGGAAACTAAAGCACAGAGGTTTTAAGTCGCCTGCCCAGGGTCACAGGGCAAGTAGGAGCTGCGGGCAGGATATGGGTTCAGAGTTCATGGTCTTAACCACTGTACCTCCTGGCCACCCACCGAAGAATATGTGGTTGGATTCAACCGTGTTTCCTCTTGGTCAGCACTGCAGTGCTAGTCTGGGCACAGACATGCAAGGCCACCCGTAGTGTGACTTTGTCAAAGTCGAATTGCTGCATTAGTGTGCATTTAAAGAAATATAGGTATTGTCCAATTGCCCACCATAGAGTCTGGACCAGTTTGCCATCCTCAGTGTTTGACAGCACAACCTAACCTTAGTTAGTTAGTGTTAGTCACTCGATTGTGTCCAGCTCTTTTCGGCCCCTTGGACTGTAGCCCACCAGGCCCCTCTGTCCATGGAATTCTCCAGGCCAGAATACTGGAGTGGGTTGCCATTCCTTTCTCTAGGGGATCTTTCCAACCCAGGGACTGAACCCAGGTCTCCCACATTGCAGGCAGATTCTTTACCGTCCGAACTATCAGGGAAGTTCTAACCTAGTCAGAGGGGCGAGTGATCTTTGTACCTGTGCTGATCTAATAGGAAGCCGTGGCACTTCCTGGGAGCTTTAATTCTGCACTTTCCTTATATTGTTTAAGGTCAGACAACTTTTCCTATATTGAAGGTGTAGTTGTGTTTCCTTGTCTGGTTAGTAGAGGAAGTGGCTTGGGTTTAGCACTGAGCTGCTTGAGTTGCAGTTCTCTTCCCAGCTCTTGGCTCCATCACTTAATTATTTGATGAACTTGATAAAAACCCTGTGTGTCAGTTTCTTCATCTGAGCATAAGGATGGATGGTGATGATGCCCACACCATGGGAGGTAAGCATTTAATGAACTCACACTCACCCAGAGCTGAGAGTGCCTGGCTCACAGTAAGTGATTCATATCTTTCCAGTCACTTTAGCTTTTGGCTGTATTCTGCCCACTGAATCTCATGGTTTCTTTCTATGGCACAGCTTCATAGGTTTTGCAGAAATGGACACAAGTTTCTTGGTGACTGCCAACTCCGTATTCATTCCTCTGTCCACGTGTGCCATGCAGTTGTTCAGTCTACCTTAGGTGGCAAGGGGCTAGAAATGCAAGGCTGAGCCTAATAGGCAGGGTGCTTGCCCCTGGGGCTTATAGTCTAGTGAGGAAGACAAGCATTCATCAGAGAATCACATGGGAAAATATGTGATTCCATACCACGTAGGCTTCTCTGGTGGCTCAGATAGTAAAGAGTCTGCTTGCAATGCAGGAGACCTGTGTTCGATCCCTGGGTTAGGAAGATCCCCTGGAGAAGGAAATGGCAACCCACTCCAGTGTTCTTGCCTGGGGAACTCCATGAACAGGGGAGCCTGGCAGTCTACAGTCCGTGGGGTCACACAGAGATGGACATGAGTGAGCGACTAATACACACACACACACACACACACACACACACACACGGCGCTAGGCACCATGAAACTTCATCTTTTCTTTAGCACGTGTCTGCAGTATAACCAGCACCAGTCTTGAGAAGTGGAAAAGTCATCCCAAGTGCTCAGTAAATGTTGCTACATGAATGAATAAGAATGTGATTAATACTGTGATTGCGTCCAGTGCTCGTAAAGTGAAAAGTCATAAACTCTGTGTAAGTGTGACGATAAAGAGCCTGTAAGTTTGTTCACCTCCTGAAACTGTGGTACTTAAGCTAATGAGGGGCTGGGTGTTCCCCTGGGACTTCCAGAATCAGGTACCTTAGAGGTGGTCCTCATGAAATGTCGGGATGTGGTGAAGGTTAAATGAGCCACAAAGGTAGGTTTTATTTGTATGCATTGATGGGTGGGAAAATAAACTTTTTTTTTGATTATATAAGAGCACATCCTTGTACACTAGTGAAAAGAGAAATGTTGCATGAAAATTGTTTGCACAAATTGCTGATCATTTGTTAGCTAACTGCAAGGATAAAGTGATTTTTACTTTCCTGGGAAAATAGAATCTTAGAGTCTGGATGCTGCGGAGAATCTTAGAGGCCTAAATACTTGGCCACAGAAGTACTGTTACCAAAATTTCAGTTCAGTTCAGTTCAGTTCAGTCGCTCAGTCGTGTCTGACTCTCTGCGACCCCATGAATCACAGCACGCCAGGCCTCCCTGTCCATCACCAACTCCCGGAGTTAACTCAAACTCATGTCCATCGAGTCGGTGATGCCATCCAGCCATCTCATTCTCTGTCGTCCCCTTCTCCTCCCGCCCCCAACCTTTCCCAGCATCAGAGTCTTTTTCAGTGAATCAACTCGTCGCATGAGGTGACCAAAGTATTGCAGTTTCAGCTTTAGCATCAGTCCCTCCAATGAACACCCAGGATTGATCTCCTTTAGAATGGACTGGTTGGATCTCCTTGCAGTACAGGGGACTCTCAAGAGTTTTCTCCAACACCACAGTTCAAAAGCATCAGTTCTTCAGCGATCAGCTTTCTTCACAGTCCAACTCTCACATCCATACATGACCACGGGAAAAACCATAGCCTAGACTAGACAGACCTAGTTGGTACTAGTTGGCAAAGTAATGTCTCTGCTTTTTAATATACTATCTAGATTGGTCATAACTTTCCTTCCAAGGAGTAAGCGTCTTTTAATTTCATGGCTGCAATCAGCATCCGCAGTGATTTTGGAGCCCCCAAAAATAAAATCTGACACTGTCTCCACTGTTTTTCCATCTATTTCCCATGAATTGATGGGACCAGATGCCATGATCTTTGTTTTCTGAATGTTGAGCGTCAAGGCAACCTTTTCACTCTCCTCTTTCACTTTTATCAAGAGGCTTTTGAGTTCCTCTTCACTTTCTGCCCTAAGGGTGGTGTCATCTGCATATTTGAGGTTATTGATATTTCTCCTGGCAATCTTGATTCCAGCTTATTTGTGCTTCTTCCAGCCCAGCGTTCCTCATGATGTACTCTGCATATAAATTAAATAAGCAGGGTGACAATATACAGTCTTGACGTACTCCTTTTCCTATTTGGAACCAGTCTGTTTTTCCATGTACAGTTCTGACTGTTGCTTCCTGACCTGCATACAGGTTTCTCAAGAGGCAGATCAGGTGGCCTGTTATTCCCATCTCTTTCAGAATGTTCCACAGTTTATTGTGATCCACACAGTCAAAGGCTTTGGCATAGTCAATGAAGCAGAAATAGATGGTTTTCTGGTACTCTCTCTCTTTCTCCATAATCCAGCGGATGTTGGCAATTTGCTCTCTGGTGCCTCTGCCTTTTCTAAAACCTGCTTGAACATTTGGGAGTTCACAGTTCACATATTGCTGAAGCCTGGCTTGGAGAATTTTGAGCATGACTTTACTAGCGTGTGAGATGAGTGCAATTGTGCGGTAGTTTGAGCATTCTTTAGCATTCCCTTTCTTTGGGATTGGAATGAAGACTGATCTTTTCCAGTCTTGTGGCCACTGCTGAGTTTTCCAAGTTTGCTGGCTTATTGACTGCAGCACTTTCACAGCATCATCTTTCAAGATTTGAAATAGCTCAACTGGAATTCCATCACCTCCGCTAGCTTTGTTCGTAGTGATGCTTTCTAAGGCCTACTTGACTTCACATTCCAAGATGTCTAGCTCTAGGTCAGTGATCACGTTATTGTGACTATCTTGGGCGTGAAGATCTTTTTTGTACAGTTCTTCTGTGTATTCTTGCCACCTCTTCTTAATATCTTCTGCTTCTGTTAGGTCCATAGCATTTCTGTCCTTTATCGAGCCCATCTTTTCATGAAATGTTCCCTTGGAATCTCCAATTTTCTTGAAGAGATCTCTTGTTTTTCCTATTTTGTTGTTTTCCTCTATTTCTTTGCATTGATCACTGAGGAAGGCTTTCTTATCTCTCCTTGCTATTCTTTGGAACTCTGCATTCAGATGCTTATATCTTTCCTTTTCTCCTTTGCTTTTCGCTTCTCTTCTTTTCACAGCTATTTGTAAGGCCTCCTCAGACAGCCATTTTGCTTTTTTGCATTTCTTTTCCATGGGGATGGTCTTCGTCCCTGTCTCCTGTACAATGTCACGAACCTCCGTCCAGAGTTCATCAGGCACTCTATCTATCAGATCTACTCCCTTAAATCTATTTCTCAATTCCACTGTATAATCATAAGGGATTTGATTTAGGTCATATCTGAATGGTCTGGTGGTTTTCCCGACTTTCTTCAATTTCAGTCTGAATTTGGCAATGAGGAGTTCATGATCTGAGCCACAGTCAGCTCCTGGTCTTGTTTTTGCCATTTGAAAGCTGATACTTGAGAGGCACAGTTGGTGGAAAGTTTCATTTATCTTGCAGGTGGGCAACAGAAGGAGAAGGTATTTTCCTGTCCAAAGACCAAATTCCCACTGCCAGTCAGTGGGCACGAGTTTTCAAAGGGCATTTTCAGGGGAGTATATGTGGAGGGAGGGGGCAACATGCAGAAACAGCAGGATCAGCTGACAGTCATCTGGAAATTGGTCATGCTGTGGTCTGATCAGTGGTCATCTTGATGGTTTTGAGCACAGTTAATCTTCAGTTCTGGGGTCAGTTTGCTGCCATTTATTTATCTTGATCCAGATTTCTGGCCTTCAGAGCTGTGACCAAGACATTTCTGTTGTCCTGATCCTGCCTGGTTCCTGAGATTCTGTTATAGCTGCTCCAGGAAACCAGAGAGTTATGCATGTCAGTTTGGGCAGCTCGTAATTCTCAAAAGGCCTTTCTCATCTTTAACCAGGAATTCTCATCTGGAGTCCCATGGGAGGAAACAAACAGCCCAGGGAATTGTGGGTGCCATCCCGACATGGCCTCTCCTCAGGGGCCCTCACCTGTCCTTTCCAGAGCTCTCCGCCATGTCCATCTCAGCTTCACTGCCTGAGTCCTGGGCATTGCCACGTTTTCACTGGCCACCTGCATTCAATGTCACATCCAGGGCCTTCAATCCACTCTTTTCAGTGACCCTGACTTCACCGGCCTCCCATTGCTCTTGGTAAACCCCTGTCATATACCATGACTGGAGCTAGTCGGTATGCACGTGCTCACCATCCCCAGATACCTCTGAGGTCACCAGGAAGACAGCAGAACCTGGAACAATAGAAACTTTAGAAAGGTGGCTTTCAGAGGGTTACAAAGAGGACCTTTCTGACTGAGCTCTTCCACAATGGACAGCTGCCTGGAGGAGCATTTAGCGCTCCTCCCATGTGTGGGCAGAGTGGAGGCTGGGGAACTCCGGCGGGAGAAGCATTGAGGAAACCTGGGCATTGGCTGGAATGATGACTTAGCTGAAATCCAAGGTTGATCTCATTTCTAAAGCCATCTTTAAACGCTCCGTCTTGCAGTTCCTTTCTTGTCACTCTCATCTAATCTCCAGGTACAGCAAAATCTAATTCTCCAAATAAGAATCCATATGTAACCCACCTGTTTATCTACCGCTCGTCCCTCTACCTCTCTATCTACCTGCTTATGTCCGCTTCACATTTTCCTTTCTTTGCCATAAAGAATGACACCAAGGAAGACTCTGACGGCCATAACCGTAGCAACAACAACGTGAAGTAACATTTTGCAGCATCTGTTTTGTGCCGGGTGCTGGCTCAGGACTTTGTGCACGTCAGTGTGAGGCAGTGGGGCAGAGCACAGAGCCTGGACTCTGTCGCATGGCATGGCTTCAGATCTCACTTCTGCCACCTGATAATCATGTGACTTTCAACAACATTGTTTAAGTTTTCTGCATCTCAATTTCTTCATCTACCTTACAAGGTCATCATGAGGATTAAATGGTTTGATATCCGTCAAGCTGTTAAAACAAAGCCTGTGCATAAAAGGCACTATTAATCATCTCAGTGATCTTCATTAAAAAAATATTTTATTGAAGTATAGTTGTTTATTTACAATGTTGTCTTAATTTCTGCTGTATAGCAAAGCAGTTTAGTTATATATACATATATGTGCATACACATTCTTTTCTATTATGGTTTATTACAGGACGTTGAATAGAATTCCCTGTGCTATACAGTAGGACCTTGTTGTTTACCCCTCCTGTATATAATAATTTGGGCTTCTCAAGTGATGCTAGTGGTAAAGAACCTGCCTGCCAATTCAGGAGATGCAGTTCAGTCCCTGAATCAGGAAGATCCCCTGTAGGAGGGCATGGTAACCCACTCTAGTATTTTCACCTGGGGAATCCCCTGGACATAGGCGCCTGGTAGACTACAGTCCATGGGGTCGCAAAGAGTTGGACATAAATGAAGTGACTTAGCATGCATATATAATAATTTGGCTTCCCGCATGGCTCAGTGGTATAGAATCTGCCTGCCAAGCAGGAGACATGCAGGAGATATGTCCACTCAGTCCATGGAGTCCCAAAGAGTCAGACACAGCTTAGTGTAAACAACAAACAACAACATATAATAATTTGCATCTGCTAGTCCCAATCCTTCCCCAACACTCCTCTCCTTTCAACCACAAGTCTGTACTCTATGTCTGTGAGTCTGTTTCTATTTCATAGATAAGATCATTTGTGTCTCAGTGACCTTCATTTGACAGGGGTGATGATTTTTTCATTAACCAACTGGGAAACCAGGTTCAGAGACATAAAGTAACTCACCTGAATCACCCAGGGCTTAACAGGGGGAGGGAGAAGCTGAGATTGGAAGCTAAACTGGTGTGACTCCCAAGCTCATGGTGTTTTCAGACATAATGAAACATCCCCTCCTGAGAAACAGGCAAATGGAGAGAGGAACCCTCCCTTCTCTTCTTCGTCTCTTCTTGAGCTGTCCTGTGGGGCTCTGGCCAACGAGGGGAGGTGGGAGCAGGGAGTGGGCAGCAGGCAGTGACATGGAAACGCCAGGAGGAAAAGATGAACCTCTGTCTACATCTGTGCTTCCTTTGAGGAGCAGCTCAAGGCCAGAGAGAGGGGGCCCAGTGTGACTTCTAAACCAAGAGATCTTTAAGAGGAAAAGGTCAAGGACAAGGACGCAGACTGCTGACCTTGAATCTGATCACAATCTATTTGAGTTTATACCAAACTAAAAAACTTAGTGAGTGAGTGTGAGAGTGAGTGTGAGTGAGTGAGTGAGTGAAAGTTGCTCAGTCGTGTCTGGCTCTTTGCAACCTCATGGGCTGTAGCCTACGAGTCTCCTCTGTCCATGGGATTTCTCAGGCAAGCATACCAGAATGGGTTGCCGTTCCCTCCTCCAAGGGATCTTCCCAACCCAGGGATTGAACCTGTGTCTCCTGCTTTCCAGGTGGGTTCTTTACTATCTGAGCCACCAGACTTAAGTTTTGTCATAACTTTACCCAGCTTTTCACTCACACACAGTGCTTGCTTATTTAACCTGCCATTACAATTTTGACAGTGAGGACACCCAGGAGGTCTTTTCCCCTAAATATCCATTGTCCAGGCCCTCAAATCCACTGGATATAAATGTGATTTATAGTCCCTGCTTGGAATCTTGCTACAGTAAAATGCCATGGAAATTGGCTCCTATGAGGAAAATTTCAGTGTCACTAATACTCAGTTGGTTTTCATGGGTCTATTATGCTTATTATGCTTACACCAGCCAACTTGAAGACACTGGATTTATACTGTAAAAAATGGCTATGGCCATTTCATTTTCCTTCTGAATGAATTACCTTCCATGTTAATGAGTCCTCTTTCTCATTCAGGAGAACATTTCCTGCATCAAATCTTATCCTAATTTCATCCTGACACCTTACTTGCCATTTGGTGAGAACTTGATTAATTTTTATATGAAATAAATAAGGAAAAAGACACTCATGTTATTTTCTCTCTTTTATTATCAGTAGCTAATCAAAGTATTTTTCTGTTCTTGGATAATTTCAGCTGTGCCATTTCTTTTCAGTTCAGTTCAGTTCAGACCCTCAGTTGTGTCCGACTCTTTGCGACCCCATGAATCACAGCACGCCAGGCCTCCCTGTCCATCACCAACTCCCGGAGTTCACTCAAACTCACGTCCATCAAGTCGGTGATGCCATCCAGCCATCTCATTCTCTGTCGTCCCCTTCTTCTGCCCCCAATCCCTCCCAGCATCAGAATCTTTTCCAGTGAGTCAGCTCTTCGCATGAGGTAGCCAAAGTATTGGAGTTTCAGCTTCAACATCAGTCCTTCTAATGAACACCCAGGATTGATCTCCTTTAGAATGGACTGGTTGGATCTCCTTGCAGTCCAAGGGACTCTCAAGAGTCTTCTCCAACACCACAGTTCAAAAGCATCAATTCTTTGGCAATCAGCTTTCTTCACAGTCCAACTCTCACATCCATACATGACCACTGGAAAAACCATAGCCTTGACTAGATGGACCTTGTTGGCAAAGTAATGTCTCTGGTTTTTAATATGCTGTCTAGGTTGGTCATAACTTTGCTTCCAAGGAGTAAGCGTCTTTTAATTTCATGGCTGCAATCAGCATCTGCAGTGATTTTGGAGCCCCCAAAAATGAAGTCTGATACTGTGTCCTTTTAGAAAGATGTTATCATAGACAAGCCCATTCATACATTTTAATGGCTTATATTTATGAAGTGCTTCCTCTGTGCTGGTAATTGTTCTAACTCCCATGTGAAGTCACTCATTTTTAAGAGGGCTATCGCTTGTACAGGGTATATGTATAGCAAAACTGGCCTGAGCAAATACATCCCCTCTAAAGTACAGTGACAAGATGACATTTCTGTGACCTGAACAAAGGAATGTTCCCTAGGAATTGTGTGTGTGTGCTCAGTCATGTCCACCTCTTTGTGACCCCATGAACTATAGCCTGCCAGGCTCCTCTGTCCATAGAATTTTCCAGGCAAGAATACTGGAGTGGGTTGCCGTTTTCTACTCCAGGGGATTGTCCTAACCCAGGTATCAAACCCTAGTCTCTTGTGTCTCCTATACTGGCAGGCAGAGTTTTTACCACTGTGCCACCTGGGAATCCCAAATGAATGTTTCCTAGGAAAGCAGGTTTAAATCTTGCCACCTCTGCCAGCTTTGTGAAGTAGTAGAGAATTTTAAGAATCTCAGCCCAGCCTGTGTAACTTAAAATGTCTTTTGTTTCCTGGAGGCATTAGAGAATTTGTGGGAGAGGGTTGGAAAAATACGTGTATTTCACTGTCTAAATACTTGTAAGTGCCATAGTGGGTGATGGGGTTTCACCAGTGGACCCAATCCTATATGCCAACTACAGCATTCTTCATATGCATTTTGTTCTTCTGTGCCGTTTGGGAAATTAACAGATGATCGCTTCATTAATTGCATGCTATTTTAATTGGTTTAAAGGGACACTTTTCTTTCTTTTGTGGCTTTGTAACACCCTGACAGCTCTTATTGTTGCTGCTTCTGAGCATTTATCCATGGTGATTAACATTAATACTATTAAAACAGAAAGTGCCTGTGAACCTGTGTTCCCAGGCAGTCAGAAAGGGTGAGCTGTGAGGACCGACTCTCTTCTGAAGCCAGTTTCCCGGGAGAGAGAATAGTAAAGAATAAGGAAATTACTGCATATAGAAGCGACAAAATGCCAGACTCCGTGCATTTTCTATTTCTTATGTGTTTTAACCCTGAACAACTACCTATGAGGACGGTCCCCGTGAGTTGATGGGGAAACTAAGTCCTTCACCCAGCTTACTAAAGCTCGGAAGTGGTTTAACAGCAAAGAATATAGGGACATGTCCTCCCTCCTGTTCATTTCAGTCTTCATGTCCCTAGGAAAACACTTGCAGTTTATCCAACAGGCAGCCACACATACAAGTTTATAAACAAATGAATGATAGATGGATGGCGTGAATCAGCTAAGGTGAATGAGTTTCATATCCAGCTGTATCAAATGACCACAAGCTTGGTGGCTTAAAATAACACAAATGTGTTGAGTTGGTCAAAATGTTTCCGTCGGCTATTCAGAATACTCAAACAAGCTTTTTGGCCAACCCAATATCATAATTCTGGAGGTCAAAGTCCAATATGAGCCTCCCTCAGAAATATCAGGGGCTTCCCTGGTGGCCCAGATGGTAAAGAATCTGCCTGCAATGCAGGAGACCCAGGTTCAACCCCTGGGCCAAGAAGATCCCCTGGAGAAGGGAATGGCTACCCACCCCAGTATTCTTGCCTGGACAATTCCATGGACAGGGTATCCTGGTGGGCTACAGTCCATGGGATTGCAAGGAGTTGGAAACGACTGAGCGACTTAACACGTTCATTTTCTCTTTTCAGGAAATATCAATTTGTCAGCTGTAGGGAAGAATCCATTTCCTTGCCTTTTCCATCTTCTTGAAGCTGCTCACATTGCTGCCTTGTGGCCCCTTCTTTCATCTTCAAAGCTGACTGTTTCATCACTTCTACCTCTGCTTCTTTCATCACATCTCCCTCTGATTCCCAGTCCTCCTCTGCCTCTGTCTTCCACTTTTAAAGACCTTGTTAATCAATTTCTGTTGTAAGATGGACTGATTAAACAGCCTGAATTCCATCTGCAACCTTTACTATGTCACCTAAGAGATTCACAGCTTCTGGGAATTAGGATGTGAACATCTTTGGGGGTGGCGTTGTTTTGTCTACCACAAAAAGCTTCATTAAAGGTGTGAAATATATCTTGCCTGTCTCAGTAGAGAAGTAATTTTTTTATGAACCTGTGAACCATGGTTTGTTTGGTTCCTTGGATATTTAACCGTGCACACATCACCTGGGGCATCTCTTTGCATTCTCCTTGCTTTGCAATCTGCAAAGCCCTCTCTGACCATGCCATGTTCAGTAAATACCTGTTGAGGAAATGAAAGAATGAAATGGATGAGCATTTGTTTAAAATTAGGTTGATTTGGTCTAAAGGACATGGGAGCCATTTTGATCTAAAACGGTAAAATTTGACCATTAGAAAGAAGAATGGCTGTAGTCGATTGAAACCCACCAAATATGTAACGAAGCTACAATTTCATAGTGAATCTAGGCAGAGGCTTAGGTTCACCTCACCATTTGGACTCTTAAGACTTCCATAGGCCACCCTTCTGTGTATTTCAAGGGCGGAGCACAGCATTCGTGTCCTCTGTGAGTGCAGCGTTAGACATTCTCCTGCGCGTGCCTTTGTCTCGGGTCACACTGCAGCCTACAGCTATCTGGGAGGTGTTTTCTCCCCAAGTCACACAGCACTGGTGCAAGGAGATTCAGTCCACATCAGGCAAGTGTGGGAGCCTTCTTAGCTTAAATGCTTCATACCTGACAGTTGCCAACATCTTCTGTACAACTCACGGGCATAGCTTCCAGCGTTCCACAAGGGACATGCATAGGTCCAAGAATGACCTTATTCAGGGAAGTTCAGAGGATGCTTCCTTATTCAGAATGTATGGTTCATTTACAAGTTCTCTTATCCAGATGTAATTTATCAATCAGGCATCATTTTTATAATAAGCCATGTCGCCTAGGATCACATTTGATGTTCTTGCCCTTCTGAGGTTTTCAGGTAAAAGTTAGCCAAAGCTCAGATTCCCAGGGAGTTGGGAAAAGTTTTATTAATATTTTGCTCTCATACCAAAACAAACAAGCAAATAAACCAATGAACAAGCTCCCGACTCATTTGTCACCATTGGAGGTTGCTATGACACCAACTCTTTAATTAGCAAAGACTCAAACATCTATCCTATTTATGAGCTTTATGTCAGAGTAACTGCATTGTTGAGGAGAGAAAGTCCTTCTTTTTGAAGAATTATAGCTTTAAAAATATAGAAGAAATAATAGAATTAGAAATTGTGATTTTTTTCCCCAACCCCTAATGATATCATGGATCTAGCTAACAATTACAGTGAATACTGAAACCATTAGGTGAAAGGTTAATAAGGAACTTCCTGGTATAGGGATCTTGCTGACACCACTCGAACCTGTGATCCATCTTTGTGTTTTGTAGAGTCATACACCCGTAGTATGACTTTACAGGAAACACATGTTACCACCACTAATGGTATGTTTTTGAAAACAAATTGAATCTGACTCCAATCAAGACCTTAGATCTAACTAGTAGTTTGTGGAAAAACAGAGGATAGAAGAACCATGACACCCTTGGAAGCAATCAGTCAATTCCAGAATTTTGGAGATTCTGCAGGATGAGTGACCTGGTTTTCCCAACAAATCAGTGGCATGCAAAGAAAATTGGAAGGGCAGAATGATATAGTCTGCTGCTGCTGCTGCTGAGTTGCTTCGGTCATGTCCGCCTCTGTGCGACCCCATAGACGGCAGTCCACCAGGCTCCCCCGTCCCTGGGATTCTCCAGGGAAGACCACTGGAGTGGGTTGCCATTTCCTTCTCAAATGCATGAAAGTGAAAAGTGAAAGTGAAATCGCTCGTCATGTCCGACTCTTCACGACCCCATGGACTGCAGCCCACCAGGCTTCTCAGTCCATGGGATTTTCCAGGCAAGAGTACTGGAGTGGGGTGTTGCCTTCTCCAATGATATAGTCCAAAGTGGACTTAGTCAACACTGTGGGATTTTGTTTGATTCTTGAATTAAACTTTCCACTGTAAAAATTATTTTGGGACACTTGAGGTAGTTTGAATAGTGACTGATACTAATTATTGGAATTATTGTTAACATTTCAAATATGATAGGATTCAGTTCAGTTCAGTCACTCAGTCGTGTCCGACTCTTTGCGACCCCATGAATCACAGCACACCAGGCCTTCCTGTCCATCACCAACTCCTGGAGTTCACTCAAACTCATGTCCATCGAGTCGGTGATGCCATCCAGCCATCTCATTCTCTGTCGCTCCTTCTCCTCCTGCCCTCAATCCCTCCCAGCATCAGAGTCTTTTCCAGTGAGTCAACTCGTCGCATGTGGAGAAGGCAATGGCAAGCCACTCCAGTACTCTTGCCTAGAAAATCGCATGGACAGAGGAGCCTGGTGGGCTGCAGTCCATGGGGTCGCTACTAGTCGGACACGACTGAGCGACTTCACTTTCACACATTGGAGAAGGAAATGGCAACCCACTCCAGTGTTCTTGCCTGGAGAATCACAGGAACGGCGGAGCCTGGTCGGCTGCCGTCTATGGGGTCTCACAGAGTCGGACACGACTGAAGCGACTTAGCAGCAGCAGCAGCAACAGCAACTCATCGCATGAGGTGGCCAAAGTATTGCAGTTTCAGCTTTAGCATCAGTCCTTCCAATGAACACACAGGACTGATCTCCCTTAGGATAGACTGGTTGGATCTCCTTGCAGTCCAAGGGACTCTCAAGAGTCTTCTCCAACACCGCAGTTCAAAAGCATCAATTCTTCAGCGATCAGCTCTCTTCACAGTCCAACTCTCACATCCATACATGACCACTGGAAAAACCATAGCCTTGACTAGATGGACCTTGTTGACAAAGTAATGTCTCTGGTTTTTAATATGCTATCTGCTGCTGCTAAGTCACTTCAGTCGTGTCCGACTCTGTGCGACCCCATAGACGGAAGCCCACCAGGCTCCCCCGTCCCTGGGATTCTCCAGGCAAGAACACTGGAGTGTGTTGCCTTTTCCTTCTCCAATGGGTGAAAGTGAAAAGTGAAAGTGAAGTCGCTCAGTCGTGTCCGACCCTTAGCGACCCCACGGACTACAACCTACCAGGCTCCTCCATCCATGGGATTTTCTAGGCAATAGTACTGGAGTGGCTTGCCATTGCCTTCTCAATATGCTATCTAGGTTGGTCATAACTTTCCTTCCAAGTAGTTCAGTTCAGTTCAGTCGCTCAGTCGTGTCCGACTCTCCGCGACCCCATGAATCACAGCACACCAGGCCTCCCTGTCCATCACCAACTCCCGGAGTTCACTCAGACTCAAGTCCACAGAGTCGGTGATGCCATCCAGCCATCTCATCCTCGGTCATCCCCTTCTCCTCCCGCCCCCAACCCTTCCCAGCATCAGAGTCTTTTCCAGTGAGTCAACTCGTCGCATGAGGTGGCCAAAGTATTGCAGTTTCAGCTTTAGCATCAGTCCTTTCAATGATGTAAGTGTCTTTTAATTTCATGGCTGCAATCAGCATCCGCAGTGATTTTGCAGCCCAAAAAAATAAAGCCCAAAAAATAAAACTTTCCACTGTTTCCCCATCTATTTCCCATGAAGTGATGGGACCAGAGGCCATGGTCTTAGTTTTCTGAATGTTGAACTTCAAGCCAACTTTTTCACTGTCCTCTTTCACTTTCATCAAGAGGCTTTTTAGTTCCTCTTCACTTTCTGCCCTAAGGGTGGTGTCATCTGCATATCTGAGGTTATTGATATTTCTCCTGGCAATCTTGATTACAGTTAAATGATATTTAATATGATAATGACATTAAGATTTGGTAAAACTGATATACATAAACATATATATACATATATAGACATACATATGCACTTAAGTGTATATATACATATACACTCACTTTTGTGTATGTGTATTTATATACTGTGTGTGTGCTTAGTCATCTCCGACTCTTTGCAACCCCATGGACTGTAGCCCGTCAGGCTCCTCTGTCTGTAGAACTTGCCAGGCAAGAATACTGAAGTGGGTTGCCATTTCCTTTTCCACAGGATCTGTCAGACCCAAGGACTAAACCCGTGTCTCCTATGTCTTCTGCATTGGCAGGCGAATTCTTTACCACTGTATCACCTGGGAAGCCCATATATGTGTATATAAACATTATATATATATATACACACACACATATATACATATATTCTATATACATACATTCCTGATAGTTAATGATACATACTGAGGACATTCAAAGTAAAATGAAATATCCTGGTTTGCTTTAAAATGCTCAGACTTTGAAGAGAGTAGCTAAAACATGATTGGTAAATATTGACATTTTTCGAAGTTGAATAATGATTGCATTGGGAGTCATACTATTCTACTTTTAAACATTTAAAAATATCCATAGGAAGATTTTCTTAAGACTCTTATATTTTACAGTCAGATGCCATTTTCTATCAAATTGGTAAAAATGTTTAAATCTAGGGACAGGTGAAATAAGAACCCTACTGCATTGATGGGGAGCTTTTCTGGAAAGTGGTTTTAGCATGATATCCCAGGAAGCTTAAAAATATTGGTCACATCTGACCCACATTTGATACTGTTTGTGGAGATAATACCAAAGAGATCATCATGATTACCAAAAACTCGTTACAAAGGATGTTTACTTCAGATTATTTTAGATTTTGAATTTTTCGAGTAGCCCAAATGTGCACCACTAGAAGGATTCATTGAATCATGGCACACCGCACCGTGAGATATTTTTCAACCATTATAAATAAACTTTTGCAGCTTTGAAATACCAGTTGAAGATGCCTGCTATAGTAGTAATTGAAAAAAGGACAAAATTGTACTTGGATCTATGTAACTAAAATATGTGCAGAGAAAAAAAATACTGGAAGCAAAAACAACAAAATGCTTTCATTGGTTCTGATTGGGTGGTAGACCTACAGTCAATGAAATCTTTTTTTGTGGGTTTTTTTTATTTTCCAGATTTTTCTATTGTGAACATAATTTTGTCCTTTGTATCTTTTAATAGTTTTGTAGAGGTATAGCTGAGATACCATAAAATTCAGCCACGCTGAAGACAGGCTGATGTCTATGTGTATCTTTAGTTGTCACAATCAAGTTTCAGAATCTGAGACCCTGTGAAGTACCTCACAATATTTCTTGAGTAGACTTCATTTTTAGAGCAGTTTTAGATTCACATAAAAACTGAGAGAATAGTACAGAGAGGTTGTACATACCCTGTACTCAGATTCCCCGTTATTAAAATCTTCCATTCCTATGGTACATTTGTTAAAAATAATGAACCAATACTGTTACTTTATTATTAACTAATCCCTATTTAGATTTCCCTAGTTTTTAATGTCCTTTTTATGTTTCAGGATTCCATACAGGATACCACGTTACATTTAGTTGGCACACCTATAAATTAATTTTTAATTGGAAAACAGTAAATTTTAATTTTGAAATCCTCCAAATATTTAACCATTTTCTCTTAGTCTTGTTGATGTTGTTGATCCATGGCTTGTTGAGAAAGACCATGTCTTATATTAGTTATAGTCCGTGTCATTTCCAACATGGCTGGAATTTTATTAAATAAGATTCTGCTACTTTATTCACTGTCCTTTTGTAAGTGGTTGGAGTGGAAGAGGAAAAAAGGAGAGGAAAGGAAAAAAGAAAGACCTTGCCCACAAATAATTGAAAAACCTTCGTTCTCTGAGGGACCTTTGGTTTCTGTTGCGATTTTATGTAATGAAATTCTCTTGACCTCTGTGTTTCCCAGGTTGGAAATTGCAACCCTGAATCGGGCAGACTCAGATCTGGAAGCTTGTCGAACTCAAATCAGCAAAGATATCATTGCCCTTCTGCTGAGAAATCTGACCAGCAGTGGCCAGCTCTCCCCTCAGGTGGAGAGGAGGATGGGTGCTGTGTTCAAAAAGCAGTTTCTGTTGCTGGAGAAAGAAATACAAGAGGAGTATGATCGGAAGATGGTGGCTCTGACGGCTGAGTGTGACCTGGAAACAAGAAAGAAGACAGAAAGCCAGTACCAGAGGGAGATGGCAGCCATGGAGGAAGCAGAAGAGGTGCTGAAACGTGTTAGTGAGAGGGTAAGGCAGCTTTGAAAGGGAAGCTTTCTTTTGCCTCCCTCCTTCCTCTTAGGGATTCATCATTTACCCATCCGTCGATTTTATTCATCCATCTGGCCATCCATCCTCCCCACCTGCCACCCTTTCATCTGTCCCATCTACTCATTCACCCATCCATTTATTCACTCACGGCTCATCCATGCTTCTGTCCATCCAACTCCCAGCCCATCCATCCATCCACCTACCACCGTTCTGTCTACCTGTCCATCTGCACATCCATCCATCTGCCCATTTATCCATGTATCTACCTACCACTCTTCCATCTACCTGTCCATCTACAGATCCATCCGTCCGTCCGCCAACCAACCAGAATTCATTCAGAAAGCATTTACTGATCACTGCTGTCTAGGCAGTGAAGGTGCAGAGAACATTGAGTCATGGCTGTTGCATTTGAGAAGTTCATAGTCTAATGAAGGATCCTCATGTGTAACAAGTATGACTTCATTCAGCTGTGTTATAACAGAGGCACGTTCAAGTGCAGTGGAAGGTCATGCTGCTGCTGCTGCTAAGTCACTTCAGTCGTGTCCGACTGTGTGTGACCCCATAGACGGAAGCCCACCAGGCTCCCCCGTCCCTGGGATTCTCCAGGCAAGAACACTGGAGTGGGTTGCCATTCCCTTCTCCAATGTGTGAAAGTGAAAAGTGAAAGTGAAGTCGCTCAGTTGTGTCCGACCCTTAACGACCCCATGGACTGCAGCCTACCAGGCTCCTCCATCCATGGGATTTTCTAGGAAAGAGTACTGGAGTGGCTTGCCATTGCCTTCTCCGGAAGGTCATGGGGCAAGTAGAAAGGCGTCATTCTGGGAAAGCATAGCTCAAGGGGCTGTGATGTCAGTGCATGTGTGTCCGTCTGGATTGCACCATACTAGGTCACAGTTCTCTCTCCAGCACGGGCTCTGGAACCAAACAAGCCTGGACTCCCCTCTGCTCCTGAAGGCCCTGATTAGCTTCTGTAAGCCTGTGAATCAAGGCCAAGGGCACTGACCTCTCCGAGTGGCTGGGAAAAGTTATGCAGGAAAGGAGACCCCGGGCCTGGGCTATAGAAGGCTGTCCTACACAGTGCGGGGTCTGGGAGTTCTGATCCGTCAGCCTTCTCAGGGCCGGCCTCTGTTAATCAGAGACCAGCTCTCATTTTTTTAGAGAGTGTCAGTTGCTATTTTGAAAGGAATCATGCCAGAGTGTTTTTTTTCCCAAGTGTACCAAGTCCAGCCTGATTTTTCCTTCCTTCATGAAAGAAATTGCTGGTTGGCTCCGGTGACTTGAGCCCACATATCCTGATCCATCGGGGGGGTCTAACATCTACTTAGGAACAAGCTTCTCGACTCCTAATGCCCATTCCCCAGACTGGCGGCTGTGCACAGAATTCCCCAGGAGTGAGGAGCGCTCTTGGGGTGACGCCTCTTGGCTCTCACATGTCACCTGTGGTTAGACCATGGACCGGGCAGTAAACAATAGAGGAGTGATTTACGCTATCTCACTCCCACCCACTCCCCTGGATCTGGGGTCCCTTCACCTCAACATCCATCTCATTTTAGGGATGAGAAAATAAGTGTGACTTATCTTCTGTTTGGTTCCTGTATGAATTTCCAGCAGCTACTGTAACAAATGACCATAGACGTAGTCACTTAGAACAACAGAAATTCATTCTCTCACAGTTCTGGAAGCCAGAAGCCCAAAATCACGGTGTCAGGTGGACGTGCCTGCTCTGAAATCTCTTGGGGAGAAATTCCCCCCTCCCCCACCTCTTCCAGCTCCTGGTGGCTCCAGGCATTCCTTGGCTTGTTGCCACAGCCCTCCAATCTTAAGCTCGGTCTTCACATGGCCCCTTGACGCTGTCACCTTCTCTTCTATCTCTTATAAGGACACTCATTTTTTGATATAGGACTCACCCAAATAATCTAGGATGACCTCATGAGATCTTTAAATGCATCTGCAAAGACCCTGCTTTCAAAGAAGATCACATTCATCAGGTGCTGGAGTTAGAAGGTGGATGTATCTTTTTAAGGAGGGGGCACTGTTCAGCTCACCGTGGCTCCCCTAGCTGACCACACTCTCTGATCTCCATCCATGACTTTACAGGTCAGGACCGTGTTTCCTTGAGCTCAGCACTTAAAAAGAATGCATTAAACACAGTTAGTGATTCAGTCCCAAACAGCCTCATTCTCTCTCTCTTATTTCCTAAATTTGTTCTAATTTTTTTTTTCTGATAAAAATAATATGCGTTCAATAAAGAAGGCTTGAGAAAGACTGGAAAGCAGAGATCAGCAGGCTGGGACCCAGGAGTCCAGTCCTGCCTGGCCTTTTTCTGTCTGACCCTTGAGAATGGTTTCTTCATTTTTAAAGAATTACAAAAAATAAAAACAAAACAAACAAAAAAAGAATATGTGGCAGAGACCCGATGTGTCCTGCAAAGCCTAAAATATTTATCTTGTTCTTTACTGAAAGCTTGCCAACTCCAGCTCCACAGCATAAAAAGAACTCCTCCCCTCCAAAAAAATATTGAAACCCATCTGACCACTCAACAGCAGACCAACATTCGTTCAGTCTGTTTGTTAAGTTCTGCTGTGTCTCAGCCTGGAGACACAGCTATGCTAAAGGGCCCTCACTCCTGTCCTAGGATTTCAGCATAAGCCTTTTGCTTTAAATATATTTTTTTACAGAGTGAAGTTTATGCAGTTCATTAACAGTATATCATGCTTGTTTCCACTCACCATCACAGTACAAGGTCTGATTTCATGAAACGCTCTCACACTTACTTAGCATTCACTCTGGGCCAAGAATTGTTCTAAGCTTATCACCTGGACCTTCTCTTCAAATATTCACACTCACTCAGGGAGGTGGAAATTGATAGGATCCCATGTTTATAGGTAAGGAACCAGATGGAGAGAAGGTCACCTGCCCTAGGACATGTGAGTGGACCAAGATTCACGCAGGCAGCTCATCCCAGCGACTGCACCTCACGGCCGCCCAGGGCGATGCAGTTTTAAGTGTTGGCTCATTATTTATGCTGGCTGTTGGGAGCATGGAGAAGGGGTGACACACAGTGTCTTCCTGCTTCGTCCATGCAGGGGCCAGTGGTAGGGGACTATCCCTCTGGATCCCCCAGGCCACCTTGTCCAGAGACCAGTCTCTTTATTTAAGCCAATCTGCTTCCAAAAATACCATCTGAACGGCAAAAGGTAATAGAGCTATTTCCCTTCCAGTCTGTTCAAACCATTCCATCTTAGAAAACTATCGACGACCTTGTACTTATCTGTTCATGTATTATAGTCACCTTTAAATAAAAATGCATGAAAATATATCAGTCATATTATTCCTCCAAAAATTTGCTTTAAAAAAAATGAAATGGGCAGTATCAGTTTTCTTCAGTAAAGTTTAGGAATTCCAATAGTTAGTATAGCAGTGAATTCTGTTCACATTGAAAGGCCTATGTAATCCCAAACAGTTTTCAAAGCATTTCTCCAGGGAGAGGCTCTTGGGAGGTCAGTGCTGACTCTGGACTCTAAACGCGGGTGGCTTAGGTTTAGATCTCAGTCTGTTCCTCCCAGTGCGTTGTTCAGGCTCCCTGGGTCTTGGTTTCCCCATCCTTAAACTGGGGGTAATGATGACGCCTGTCTTATAGAACAGTTAATATTAATACTTGTGTAGGATTTAGACCAGAACTTGGCACTGTCAGCCCTGTTCTATACAGTGTTTATCATGTTTCATTATTTCGTGTAACTTTAAAGAAGCCCATGGCATAAAACAGTCAACCTATGAAATCTTTTCAGTTTGAGCTGGGGAAATGGAAGCCCAGAGGGGAAGTGACTTGCCTAGCTTCCTGCAAGCAGCCACTGGCCATTCAGGGTATGTGCTGTGTACCAGGACTCTCTTCCAGATGTGCCGGCTTCACAGCTGCTTGGAGAAGAGGCAGCGCCAGCACCACCTGCCCTGAGCTCCCTGAGGTTTCCTAACTCTTCTCTGTGTATGCTTAAGGAAGAAACGCCTTAGTGCAAGAACTCTTACACTGTAACCCCCCCAGTGGATTTACTTATATAAAACATTTTTACAATTTGCCCAGCCTGCTAAATTCAGTACAGGGAGTGTCATTTAGTACAGTCATAATTTCTGGATACAGTTTCATATTTTTGATGGTGTAGTTCAATTCAATTCAGTCACTCGGTCACATCTGACTGTTTGTGACCCCATGGACCACAGCACACCAGGCTTCCTTCCCTGTCCATCACCAGCTCCCAGAGCTTGCTCAAACTCATGTCCATCGAGTCGATGGTGCCATCCAACCATCTCATCCTCTGTCATCCCCTTCTCCTCCTGCCTCCAATCTTTCCCAGCATCAGGGTCTTTTCCAATGAGTCAGTTCTTTGTATCAGGTGGCCAAAGTATTGGAGCTTCAGCTTTAGCATCAGTTCTTCCAATGAATATTCAGGACTGATTTCCTTTAGGATTGACTCCTTGGATCTTCTTGCAGTCTAAGAGACTCTCAAGAGTCTTCTCCATCACCACAGTTCAAAAGCATCAGTTCTTCGGCCCTCAGTTTTCTTTATGGTCCAACTCTCACATCCATACAGGACTACTGGAAAAACCATAGGTTTGACTAGAAGGACCTTTGTTGGCAAAGTCAAGTCTCTGCTTTTTAATATACTGTCTAGGTTGATCATAGTTTTTCTTCCAAGAAGCAAGCGTCTTTTAATTTCATGGCTGCAGTCACCATCTGCAGTAATTTTGGAGGCCAAGAAAATAAAGTCTATCACTGTTTCCATTGTTTCCCCATCTTGATGGTGTAGAGTCAGTGTAAATAGCAGGTGCCAGAATAGCCTGGCATAGACCTGTGATTCTTGAGCCAGAATTAAAGTGCCCTGTCCTGGTGGGGTCGCGGAGAGTCGGACACGACTGAGCGACTGAACTGAACTGAACTGAACTGTCCTGGTCCATGTCCCTCAATCCTTCCATGCAGGTTGCTTTTTCAGGCATTTGAAGCCAAAGGATAAACATGCCTCATTTATATGAAAAGTCTATTTTAGTGGGAAGTTCAGTAGGGAGTTGTGGTGAATGACCATTATATTAATGTATGGCAAAACCAATACAATAATGTAAAGTAATTAGCCTCCAATTAAAATAAATAAATTTAAAAAAATAAAATAAAACTAGAAAAAAAAATGCACATAAGTTGCCAGTTTTTAAAATATAAAATTTTGGATGAAAACCCAGACTTTCAGTTTCTCTTTTAAAAAAATGGGAAGATGTGGCCACACCAAGTGCATAGTCCTGCAGAGCGTCCCTTGGTGGGTAGACAGTGGCTGGCCCTGTAGGCAGGGCTTTCTGTCTCCACCTTGCCCTACTCCCCACCACTCTATTGTGTCCCATGCCAGGTCGCTTCACATGACCTCACCTGGTTGGCAAGCCTGGGAAGGGGTGTCCTTTGCTTTAGACTTTAGTCTCTCATCTGTGCCACAGGAGAACTGAACTGGAGCAGGGGATGAACACATTTCTGTGGATCGTGGGAGTGACAGTCCCATCATCTTCAAAGTTTATGTCCCCTGAAAAGGAGGGGATTCATGTGATGTCTATACCAGGGGTTCAGGGATCTTGGGGTCTTAGAATTCTGCCCCTGCAGGTGGGATTACTAACACGCCCTCCTGCAGCATGAGTCTCTGAGATGAGGGGAGTGCAGATGCATCAGGAACTCAGTGAAAGTGTGTCCCTTGCCTTCTCTCTGGACCATGGAGAGTGCAGGCATCCCAGAAGCCACTTCTTACCTCCTCTTTGCCTCCCTTTAACACAAATGATCTCAGCTTGGGCCTGATCACTGGTATTTTTCTCTTCAACTAAGTTAAGAATGAAAGATGATGGAAATAAACTTGGGAGGCCTAACAGCACAGTCCGTTGATGTTTCCATTTTGCGGGCTATTTTCAGGCAGTTTGATTTGAAGGTTTCCACCCTTATGAATTTTCTTCTTTGAGATGGTTCTGTGTATGTGTGTGTAAATGTGTGTGTTCTGTGTGTGTGTGCATGCGTGTGCTTGCATGTGCATGTGTGAATTGTGTGTAAGTGTATTGCTCTGTGTCCATCTGTGTGCATGTGTGTGCCCTGTTTGTTGCTGTGTGCATTTATATGCACGGTGTGTGTGTGTTCATGTGATGTTTGCTGGTACATGCATGTGTGCTGTGTGTGTGTGTGTACATGTGCATGCATGTGTGTGCTTCTTTGTGTATATGTATACGCATTATTGCTGTGTGCATTTATGAGCACTGTGCACGTGCGTGTCCTGTGTATACATATGTATTGTGTGTGTGCCTGTATGTGTGTGCATGTCTATGCATTATTTCTGGGTGTGTTTATGTGCACTTTGCATGTGTATATATGCATGTGTGTGTTGGTGCTGCATGCATATGTGCTGTGTGTATGTGTATGCATGTGGATGTAACTTTACATGTGTGTGTATTTTTTCCATACGCATCAATGTCCAGTGGGCATATGTATGCTGATGGTGCATGCATGTGTCCTGTGTGTACATGTGTGTGCCTGTATGAGTGTGCATGCATATATATGCATTATTGTCGGGTGCATTTATATGCATTGTGCATGTGTGCTGGGGCATGTATGTGTGCTGTGTGTATACATTTGCACACACATGTATGTGTGTGTGCTTGCATGTTGCGTGTATGTGCCTGTGCACACCCGGCTGGTGTGTCACCCCCCACTCACTCCCTCTTTTCTCCGCAGTCCGCCCTTGAGTGCAGCAGCCTCCTGCGGACCCTCCACGGCCTGGAGCAGGAACACCTGAGGAGGGCGCTCGCGCTACAGCAGGAGGAGGACTTTGCCAAGGCCCACAGGCAGCTGGCCATTTTCCAAAGGAACGAACTGCACAATATCTTTTTTACCCAGATAAAAAGTGCTATTTTCAAAGGAGAGCTGAAGCCAGAGGCAGCAAAAATGCTGCTGCAAGATTACTCTAAAATACAGGTAATGCTTCAGATGAGGCTCCCTCTGATGGAGGAGTCATTTTCCTGAACTGTTTCGCTAAATGCCTCCTCTCCCCGAGTTAAATCCTGTCTCTTCTTTTGTGCTGGGTTCCAGCGAACTAACCCCGTCTTCCTTCCACCTCTTGATGTAGAGGGTGACTTTCCAGTAAGCACGGCGAATAAACGGTGGCTTGAAGCACAGGCCCTGGACTCAGGCTCACCTGGACCTGAATTCTAGTTCCACCACCTGTCAGCTCGGTCAACTAAAGCAAATTACCAAGTGTCTCTGAGCCTCAGTTGCCTTATCTGTAAAATGGAAGTAATAGAATCCCCATACTAAAAGTGGCATGATGCAGATTTACTCAAATTCACAGAAAGCCAGTGCTTGGCACAATATATGTTTACTATATATAGCAGTTAAAAATAGAAATATATAAGTGCATATATGTACGTGTGTGTGCTCATGTGTGGTGATGTGTGCCTAGGGCTTATGATCTCTGTCTTCATAGGCTTGAGTGAATTGGTGGGTATTTGTGCATGGAAGCTTGAGTGTCATTCATCCAGACAGAATGAATTCCTAGATGACTGTGCAAATACTGGATTGGCCAAAAATTCATCTGGGTTTTTCTGTAACATTTTGAGCCAAATGAATTTTTTGGCCAAACCTATTGATGGCATCACCGACTCTGTGGACATGAGTTTGAGTGAACTCCGGGAGTTGGTGATGGACAGGGAGGCCTGGCGTGCTGTGATTCATGGGGTCGCGGAGAGTCGGACACGACTGAGCGACTGAACTGAACTGAACTGAACTGATTGTTTATATGAGACTGTCACTATTTTTACGAGGCCTGCCTAAGGTCTTTTACCTGCATCTGTATGTGAGTGCTTAGTTGCTCAGTCATGTCCGACTCTTTGTTACCCCATGGACTGCAGCCCGCCAGGCCTCTCTGTCCATGGAGATTCTCCAGGCAAGAATACTGGAGTGGGTGGTCATGCCCTCCTCCAGGGGGATCTTCCCAACCAAGGGGTGGAACCCAGGTCTCCCGCACTGCAGGAGGATTCTTTACTGTCCGAGCCACCAGGGAAACCCTGTATACACAGAATGAAATCACTGGTGTGCAGTAACACACTGGAGTTCCGGTCCTGACTCAAGCCCCGTGGGTAAGGGTTGTGACAGCAGAGCCATCCCAGGAGGAGACCAGGTGGCCCTCGTGAGCCTTCTGGGAAGAGAGGACCCCTCTCTGAAGGTACTGGACATCTGAGCATGAAGAGAACTAGCCAGTCTCTCCTTTTTCTTCTTGGTTTTCCCACTAAAACTTTAGGAGGGTAAATAAACTCCTGGGTAGGTATTCGGACCCTGGAGCATCCCTTAGGGACGAACAGACTTTGCTTTCGGTTTACTTACTCCTCATGATGAGCTGTGTCTGACTGTTCATGTCGGAAAGTACATGTGTCCTTCTTCATGAGACTGGGGACAGAAAAGTAGCAGCTGTGGTGATAGTGCCACGGCACAGATGTGTTGGTATCTGAGGACCCCGACTCTGAGCTTCCTGACATCGGGGCTCAGATCAGCCGACTCACAGGGTCCAGCTCCATGGAGGGTGGAAATACCGTCTCAGTGTTCCTACGGTGTTGACTCTGCTTCCAGGAACTCTCAGGGAGAAGCTGGCCTTCAGCCACATCCCACTGGCCATTCCACTCTTCACTGTCTGGAGAGTGCAAATCCTCAGGTGTTGGACCTGGAAAGATTATAGCTTTTGTGTGGAAAGGGGACTGTCCAGGGCCTCGTATGTTTCTTTCTGATGAAGACATTGAACCTCCGAGTAACCCATTGCATGGACAGTATTTCGCCAGGTGGAGAAGAGACAGCAGAGCCAGTCAGTGGGATAATACACTAAGGCTGATGATTTAATTACTGCAGGTCTCATTTCTGCTGGTTTAATTATGGCTCATCCAATTACTGTGCTACTGGTTGAAGCTGGATTTGCGAGACAGCCTCTACTGAGCAAGAGCACAGGCCCTGGAATTAGATGGCTGAGCTTCAGAGCCTTGCTCAGTCGTTTACCAGCTGTGTGGACTCAGTTTCCTCATCTGTGAAATGGGAATAATAGGATCTTCTCCCTGGATTAAGTTAGAAAAGATGAGAAACACTCTGGGTCCAGTGCCAGGCCCAGAAAAAGCACCCAGTATGTTCTAGGCTATTATTACTCCTGTGTGCTTGCTTGGGTTTTTAGGCGTTTTGTAAATTCTAAGAACTTCTTGCTACTCTGTGACCAGACTCATCTCCTGTCCTCGCTGAATGTGGGGGTGCTGGGGTCAGAGCCAGTGGTGATTTATCCCAGAATTTCAACACCTGTTGTGATGCTGTGTTTGGGGAACTTCAGAGGTGTGACTGCATGTGGGTGAAGGAGACCTGAGTGAAATGTACATCCCATTCATAAGGCAGCAAAATTGTTTTGGTAAGACTTTACCATCTGGGTCTTGAATGCACTTTTCAAAGCCCTTTTTGTAAAAAAAAATTTCTGTTTTAAATTTACTTTTAATTGGACGATAGTTACTTTACAATGTTTTATTCGTTTCTGCTATATAGCAATATGAATCAGCTGTAAGTGTATATATATATATATTCCCCTCCCTCTTGAGCCTCCTTTCCACCCCTCTACGTTATCACAGAACACCAAGTTGAGTTCCCTGAGCTATACAGCAGTTTCCCTTTCCTATTAGTATGTACTTTTCTCTAAGCCTTTGTTCAGGGCTGGGATATTTAATGTATTCATCTCGGGGCTTCTATTCCTGTGTATTTTCTTCAGAAAGGAAATGTAATATTTTAAATGACTAGAAAGAATTTTCTCTAAATTTTAATTAGGCATGTTTTCTCGATTTTTTTTTTTTAACAGGAGAGTGTCGAAGAGTTAATGGACTTTTTCCAGGCTAGTAAGAGATATCATCTCAGTAAAAGATTCGGCCACAGAGAGTACCTGGTCCAGAACATCCAATCATCAGAGACCCGTGTGCAAGGCCTGCTGAGCACTGCATCTGCTCAGCTGACCCTCCTCATCCAGAAACATGAGAGGTAAGACTCCTGAACCACCCCAGATAACACAGATAAACAGCCTTCCCCCAATAGTCCTCATACCAGACCATCTGCTGCTGCTGCTAAGTCGCTTCACTCGTATCTGACCCTTTGTGACCCAGTGGACTGCAGCCTGCCAGGCTCTTCTGTTCATGGGAGTCTCCAGGCAAGAATACTGGAGTGGGTTGCCATGCCTTCCTCTAGGGGATCTTCCCGACGCAGGGATGAAACCCACATCTCTTACATCTCCTGCACTGGCAGGGGGGTTCCTAACCACTAACACCACCTGGGAAGCCCCAGTGACCATCTACTTCTGTTCATTCATCGAATGCCCTGGCTACTCGACTTATTTCTTAAGAATTCTCTAGAAGAATCCTTTGCATGATAGAATTTTTTAAATATAGTCAGTAGTTAAGATGACTTTATAATGAGCCAACGTGTTCCCATCATCAACTTCAGTAGGTACCAATTTGTGGCCAATCTTGATGTAGCTGTTCATCCTGACCCTGAGTCATTTTAAAGCAGTTCCCAGCATTTCATTGAGGCATCAGTGGTGGAGGCTTAGAGGAACTGTGTGGTAATGACAGCCTGCTTCTCCTTGAGCTATAGCACACTGCTGGCTCTTGCATTCACCTTTGTTTTTTGTGTTTTGGGTTTTTTTTAACTGAATTATAGTTGATGTACAGTGTTGTGTTAGTTTTAGGTGTAAAGCACACTGATTCAGTTACACATATAAATGAGTGTGTGTGTGTATATATATATATTCTTTTTCAGAATCTTTTTTATAAGTTATTATAAAATATTGAATATAGTTCCCTGTGTTATACAGTAGGTCCTTGTTGGTTATTTATTTTATATATGGTGGTATGTATATGTTTATTCTAACTTCCTAATTTATCCCTCCTCTCATCCCCACTTTGGTAATCATAATTTTGTTTTCTATATCTGTGAGCCTTTTTCTCTTTTAAATAAATCCATTTGCATCTTTTTAGATTCCACGTATAAACACTGTCATATGACATTTATCTTTCTCTATCTGGCTTACTTCACTTACTATGCTTCTCTAGCTACATCCTTGTTTCTGCAAATGGCATTGTCTGCATTATCTCCTTCTGTTTGTGGCTGAGTAATATTCCATTGTGTGTATGTATGTACCCACCACATCTTCTTTATCCATCCATCTGTCAGTGGACATTTAGGTTGCTTCCATGTCTTGACCTTTGGAATTAAGTGTATACACACAGATGCTTATCTTGGCTTCTGGGTATTTTTTCTCAGCAACATTGGGGTACCATGAGGCCAGGTAAATGGTGTTAATCACTGTAGCTTCCAGCCCCTTGACAGCATTTCTTCTCAGCTAGTCTTTGAGACTCATGATTGTCAACAATGAAATTTATTCTTTGTAGGTTATAAGCTCTAAAATGAATAGGGCCATGATGATAAGGTTGATTTTCTTAGGGCAACCATGGTTTTAGGATTGGTTCTACTATCTAGCTAATTGTATTGGGACTTTGCAGCTCTCTTGCCCTCTTTAATGAGGATTCTGTAAAGTGCAAATTATATGAACACTTCCCACCTAAAGATGCTAATGAATTTGTCACTGCAGTTGACTCAGCATTCCTGATTCATTTTCACTGTGGTGAAGGAAGCAGCTCTTTGCCTTGAGCAGAAGCACCAGACAGCTGGTTGTACTGCTGGAAGCAGTTTCCTGGGAAGTATATTACCTCTGATTTTTAAATCCTATTTTAGTAGGTTGGCACAGGCATATTTCTGAAATGTGTATCTACCGTTCATTCAGGAAGCTTCCATGGAGAATTTACTGTGTACCAAGCAGAGGCCTCGACTGGGGATGCAAACAGACTGGGAACAGTAGTGGTAATATTGACAGCATCTGGAAAAACAGATACAGAAATATATGTTTGAGGAATTGGCTCACATGACTTGGAGGCTGAGAAGTCCCAGGATCTCCATCTGTAAGCTGGAGGCACAGGAAAGCCAGTGGTGTAATTCAGCCAAAGGCCTGAGAACCATGGGAATCCCAGTCTGAGAGAAGGAGATGAGATGAGATGTCCCAGTTCAACAGCAAGGCAGGACAAAAGGGGGAATTTCTCATTCCTCCACTTTTTATTCTATTCAGGCCCTCAGTGGACTGGGTGATGCCCACCCACATTGGAGAGAGTCAATCTGCTTTATTGAGCCTACCCATTCAAATGCAAATCTCACAAGAAAACACCCTCACAGAGACACTCAAGCGTGATCTTTAATGTGGGCACCCTAGCCAATCTATCTGATACACAGAATTTACCCTCACACGGAGCTTTCCCTGATTTACCTCTTGGACTTTGCTTGTGCCATTCATGTCACCAGGAGGTCCTAGTCCATCATTTCCTCCTGGAAGATTCTATTTGTTCCACTGTGGTCCTCTTGAATGTTACGTTCTCCAAAAACTCTTCCCCAATTTCTGCCCTTACAGGTGATATATCTTGTGATGTTGAGCATCCTCTACATGCCTCTAAAAAAGATGATCTTTCCCTTCCTGCATTTTAGTGATGTCTTAGCTGCCCGTTCTGATGGTAGAGATTTCTCAGATTCAAACCAAACTAATATGGAGATAAACATTCATCTGCAGCACATTCAAGCTGCAGGTGAGTTTGGACAGTGCATTAACTAACTCTGCATCTTTTTCATCTAGAGCAGGCTACTTGGATGAAGATCAGATGCAAGTACTCTTGGAGCGGGCTCAAACAGAAGTCTTTTCTATAAAACAGAAGTTGGACAATGACTTGAAGCAGGAAAAGAAAAAACTCCACCAAAAACTAATAATTAAGAGAAGACGAGAGATGCTGCAAAAGGTATATAAGGAATTATGACATTTATTTCTTGCATAATCATTGTGAACACCTACCACATGCCGGGTTCTGTGCCAGGCACTGCCATCAGAAGGCTAGGATACAAAGGGTGACTGGACAGGGATCCTGATGCACCATCTGCAGTTGATTGGTAGTGACTCTTTGGAATGCTGTGATAAGGCTTCTGTGGGTCCCATCCAGCTCAGCAAAGCTGAGGGTTGTGGTAGATTAGCAATGTCTGCCAGGACAAGAGAATAGTAAGTGCTGGTTCCAGTGAATAATAACTGGTGGCTACTAAAACGTTTATGGAGTGTTTACTTAGCATTGTTGCTAAGTGTATTATGTATCTTATTTAATTGTTTTATTAACCCTGTGAGGTAGATACTACTATTTTCTTTTTTCTGATGAAAACATTAAACTTGAGATGGCTTAAGTGTTGTGATCCATTTGAGCTACTACAGAAAATACCGTAGACTAGGTGGCTTATAAAGAACAAAAATTGATTTGTCACAGTTCTGGAGGCTGGAAATCCAAGATCAGGGCTCCAGCAAGGTCAGGTTCTGATGGAGACCCTCTTCAGGTTGCCGATGGTAGACTCCTTGCTGGTGGAAGAAGTCAAAAGGGTGGAAGGCGGGAGGGAGCTCTGTGGGTGGGTGTGGGGCCTCTTTTGCAAGGACACTAATTTCTTTCAGGGGTCTCCATCCTCATGCCCTAAGCTCCTTTCCACAGCTTCCTCTCCTACATCCTCAGAACACGTGTTAGGTTTCAACATCTGCATGTTGGGGGAATACAAGCGTTCAGATTACAGCATCAAGTAATGAGGTCAAGGTCACATGTTTAGTAATTGGCAGTTGTGGGACTGAGACCAGGACTGTGTGACTTAGAGTCTCACCCTTGCCCTCGACGCTGCCCTACCCAGTTGTTTGCCCACCTGGAGAGGGGGCAAACACAGCAAGCACAGAAATGCACCCTGTACTGTCTTCATGCTCTGGTAGCACAGAAGTCACCGTCACCCGGGGAAGGCTGCACAGAGCAGGTGCAGCTGAACCTGAGTCCTGGGGACAGGGAGCATCTGATGTGTGCAAGACAGGAGGGACATTGCAGGTGGTGGGGACGCATCTTGTTCAAACGTGAAGCATTCAGGCAAGGGTGCCCTGCCCTGTGTGGAGCTCCAAGAACATGAGGATTGAGAGGGCAGGGGCTGGAGGAGGCATGCCCAGGAAGCAACACCTCTTCAACAAGGGCAGTGTGCTGGGCTGAGGGCTGACTTTCATCCAAGGACACGAGGGAACACGGAAGGGTTTTCAGGAGAAGTGATGCCAAAAACTCAGTCTCTGTGCACCAGTGCCGAATCAAATCTCAGAGACAGAGTTTTGGGTGAAATAGAAAAGCAAAGCTTCATTGCTTTGTCAGGAAAGGAAGACACAGAAGGCCCTTGCCCTGAAAAGCTGTGTGTCCCCACCTGCGAGGATTTGGTGAGGAGTTTTATAGCAATGCATTAAGGGCAGTACTGCTGATAAGGATCAGGGTGTGTGCAGGGCCTGCACTTCTTTAATCTGGCCTCAGGTGGTCTCTTGATGAGCAGGTTATCAAACTGTCACCTTCTCTGAAATGAAGAATGCAAACAAGCAGAAGATATTAAAAGAGGTGGCAAGAGTACACAGAAGAACTGTACAAAAAAGATCTTCACGACCAAGATAATCACAATGGTGTGATCACTCACCTAGAGCCAGACATCTTGGAATGTGAAGTCAAGTGGGCCTTAGAAAGCATCACTACGAACAAAGCTAGTGGAGTTGATGGAATTCCAGTGGAGCTATTTCAAATCCTGAAAGATGATGTTGTGAAAGTGCTACACTCAATATGCCAACACATTTGGAAAACTCAGCAGTGGCCACAGGACTGGAAAAGATCAGTCTTCATTCTAATCCCAAAGAAAGGCAATGCCAAAGAATGCTCAAACTACCACACAATTGCACTCATCTCACACGCTAGTAAAGTCATGCTCAAAATTCTCCAAGCCAGGCTTCAGCAATACGTGAACCATGAACTTCCAGATGTTCAAGCTGGTTTTAGAAAAGGCAGAGGAACCAGAGATCAAATTCCCCACATCTGCTGGATCATGGAAAAAGCAAGAGAGTTCCAGAAAAACATCTATTTCTGCTTCATTGACTATGCCAAAGCCTTTGACTGTGTGGATCACAAGAAACTGTGGAACATTCTGAAAGAGATGGGAATCCCAAACCATCTAACCTGCCTCTTGAGAAACCTGTATGCAGATGAGGAAGCAACAGTTAGAAATGGACATGGAACAACAGACTGGTTCCAAATAGGAAAAGGAGGACGTCAAGGTTGTATATTGTCACCCTGCTTATTTAACTTATATTCAGAGTACATCATGAGGAATGCTGGGCTGGAAGAAGCACAAGCTGGAATCAAGATTGCCGGGAGAAATATCAATAACCTCAGATATGCAGATGACACCACCCTTATGGCCGAAAGTGAAGAGGAACTAAAAAGCCTCTTGATGAAAGTGGAAGAGGAGAGTGAAAAAGTTGGCTTGAAGCTCAACATTCAGAAAACTAAGATCATGGCATCTGGTCCCATCACTTCATGGGAAATAGATGGGGAAACAGGGGAAATAGATGGGGAAACAGTGGAAACAGTGTCAGACTTTAATTTTTGGGCACCAGAATCACTGCAGATGGTGATTGCAGCCATGAAATTAAAAGACGCTTACTCCTTGGAAGGAAAGTTATGACCAACCTAGATAGCATATTAAAAGCCAGAGACATTACTTTGCCAATCAAGGTCTGTCTAGTCAAGGCTATGGTTTTTCCAGTGGTCATGTATGGATGTGAGAGTTGGACTGTGAAGAAAGCTGATCACCGAAGAATTGATGCTTTTGAACTGTGGTGTTGGAGAAGACTCTTGAGAGTTCCCTGGACTGCAAGGAGATCCAACCAGTCCATTCTAAAGGAGATCAGTCCTGGGTGTTCATTGGAAGGACTGATGCTAAAGCTGAAACTCCAATACTTTGGCCACCTCATGCGAAGAGTTGACTCACTGGAAAAGACTCTGATGCTGTGAGGGATTGGGGGCAGGAGGAGAACGGGATGACAGAGAATGAGATGGCTGGATGTCATCATTGACTTGATGGAAGTGAATTTGAGTGAACTCCAGGAGTTGGTAATGGACAGGAAGGCCTGGCGTGCTGTGATTCATGGGGTCGCAAAGAGTCGGACACGACTGAGCAACTGAACTGAACTGAACATCTTCCTTGATGCTCTTAAAGTGCTGCACTCCATATGCCAGCAAATCTGGAAAACTCAGCAGTGGTGACCAGACTGGAAAAGGTCACTTTCCGTTCCAATCCCAAAGAAGGGCAATGCCAAAGAATGTTCAAAATACTGCACAATTACACTAATCTCACACTCTAGAAAAGTAATTCTCAAAATTCTCCAAGCCATGCTTCAACAGTATGTGAACCGTGAACTTCCATATGTTCAAGCTGGATTTAGAAAAGCAAAATTGCCAACATCTGTTGGGTCATAGAAAAAGCAAGAGAGTTCCAGAAAAACATCTACTTCTGCTTTATTTACTACGCCAAAGACTTTAACTGTGTAGATCATAACAAACTGTGGAAAATTCTTCAAGAGATGGGAATACCAGACCACCTGACCTGCCTCCTGGGAAATCTGAATACAGGTTAAGAAGCAGCAGTTAGAACTGGACATGGAACAACAGACTGGTTCCAAATCGGGAAAGGAGTACTTCAAGGCTGTATATTGTCACCCTGCTTATTTAACTTATATCCAGAGTACATCACGTGAAATGCCAGGCTGGATGAAGCACATGCTGGATTCAAGATTGCTGGAAGAAATATCAATAATACCAGATATGCAGATGACACCACCCTTATGGCAGAAAGTGGAGAAGAACTAAAGAGCCTCTTGATGAAAGTGAAAGAAGAGAGAGAAAAAGTTGGCTTAAAACTCAACATTCAGAAAACTAAGATCATGGCATCCTGTTCCATCACTTCATGGCAAATATATGGGGAAACAATGGAAACAGTGACAGACTTTATTTTCTTCGGTTCCAAAATCACTGCAGATGGTGACTGCAGCCTTGAAATTAAAAGACACTTGCTCCTTAGAAGAAAAGCTATGACCAAACTAGACAGCATATTAAAAAGCAGAGACATTACTTTGCCGACAAAAGTCCATCTAGTCAAGGCTATGGTTTTTCCAGTAGTCATGTATGGATGTGAGAGTTGGACTATAAAGAAAGCTGAGTGGCAAAGAATTGATGCTTTTGAACTGTGGTATTGGAGAAGACTCTTGAGAGGCCCTTGGACTGCAAGGAGATTCAACCAGTCCATCCTAAAGGAAATCAGTCCTGAATATTCATTGGAAGAACTGATGTTGAAACTGAAACTCCAATACTTTGGCCACCTGATACGAAGAACTGACTCCTTGGAAAAGACCCCCATGCCCGGAAGGATTGAAGGCAGGAGGAGAAGGGGACGACAGAGGATGAGATGGTTGGATGGCATCACAGACTTGATGGACATGAGTTGAGTAAGCTCTGGGAGTTGGTGATGGACAGGGAAGCCTGGCGGGCTCCAGTCCATGGGGTCACAAAGAGTCTTATACAACTGAGCGACTGAACTGAGCATCTTCCATTAGTTGGGAGTTTCAGTTCTGCAGAAGAGCTCAAAGATATTGTTATATGTATCCCTTGAGGCAGAACCAGGACCCTGCCCCGTGGCTGCACTATTTTTTATTGACTGCTCTTCCTTTGTCTCCAGTCCCCTCCGTTCCCTGATTAGAAGCTGTTTGAAAGGTTTCGGTGCCCAGGAGCCCCACAGGGTCCTGCTTGGTTTCAGAAGGAAGATCAGATTTGGAATTTAGGAAGCTCAATTGAGCAGCCTGCCAGATAGAATTGAAGGAGCCCTAAGGTACAGACCTATGGGAGATTCTAGCACTTGACCAGATCAGAATTGATAAGAACATGTCGTGAGCATGGGTACAAGGACAAATTCTGGAGATATAAGATGTCAGGATGACATAGGTGGCTGTCAGGGTGACGTAGGTGGTACCGTTCAGGAAGGAGGGGGAAGCAGAATAACAAATTGATTGACAGAAACTCTACTTTTATTACCGAGTGTTGGGCCCAACAGGAAGCTGTGATTCTTATCTCAGCCATTGAATTCCACCCCAACTTCAACATTGCCTTGTCCATCTCCATTGGCTCAAGGATCAAAGCAATGGAGCTTATATCCATATTTCTCTGATCTGACCTGGTTCAAGGTTAGGATCTGCAAGGATGGATGAACTGCAGAGATTCCAGTGATTTTCCATGAACATAATTTCTTACAGTTGCTTTTGCTAAATCTTGTGAGTGCCACAGGGTTGGAATGCCACTCTACAAAGGCGAAGGTTTGTGTTGTATCCCCAGCACTGAGGAAACATTGCAGATTCTCAACCAGTATTTATAGAAGGAAGGAATTGACACTCTCAGGTCACCTGAAGCCACATGCAAGAGATAATGTTTGTGCAAAATAGAACCCAGACTGTTATCTGGGTACATTATTATAGGCTTTGCTTTTTATTTCTTCCTTATAATGAGAAGCTTTGTGTGCAACCCCACGGACTATACAGTCCATGGAATTCTCCAGGCCAGAATACTGAAGTGGGCAGCCTTTCCCTTCTCCAAGGGATTTTCCCAACCCAGGGACTGAACCCAGGTCTCCCACATTGCAGGGGGAATCTTTACCAGCTAAACCACAGGGAAGCCCCATGGGTCCACTATTATAAATAACACTGTGATTGACATCTCTGTGAATGTCAACTTTTTTCCCATCACAGGGCCTTTTATACCTTCTGTTATTTCTTCCAGAAATATCCTTTCCCCCATCTTCACTCTACTGAGGTATAACCTAACCCCTCAGGTCTCTCTTGGGGCTCCTTTATTTGTTAACATTTTTTAAACTCATAGTAGCATAATTATAGCAAATATAATTACATTTGATGGTGGTTAGTTTTTTTTTCTTTTCCATTATAGTTTATCCCAGGATATTGTATATAGTTCCCCATGCTGTACAGAAGGATCTTGTTGTTTATCTATATAGATCTCCTTCTTTAAAAGGCCTTCTGTGAACTCCTCATTTAAATTGTCTCTCATGGATCTCAGGGTTTTTTCTCTTAGAATATCTTGATTTTCAGTTCCTATGTGCCTGGAATGTGGTAATAATAATAGTAGACATTCATTGATGCCAACTCGGCACTAGGCCCTTCTCTAAGAGCTACTTACACATTTTATTTGCAGCAAAACAAGGACTGCAGCCCAAGAGGCAGCATCTCTGATAGCTCTGAGAGGCTGCTCCAAAGCAGCAGTGGGGGAAGGTCAATATATAAGATTTCAGTGAAGGGGGAGTTCCGTACCATGAAGCACTCATTTTACAAAAGGTTTTTTGTTAGTCATGAGGATCTGATGTCACCATGAAGGGATTTAGTGCTTCTCTGGATACAAGGAGATGCAAGGATTGAGATCATAAAATCTGTTTCTAAAAACCTCCAACTATCTAAAGTCCTGTCCCACCAGATTCCCTGAAGCACAGAGTGTCTCACTCCACTCTGAACTCCCTCAGGTGTTGTTGAAGGTCACCAGCTATAGCAGCATGGGTTTCAGTCTCTGTAGAGGCAGGTGGGAAATGCCTTTGTTGTTTAGTTGGCAGTGTTCTTTGTAAGTGCCAATTTGTAGTTGACGCACGTCTTAAGCATCTCATTGACTCCTCACAGCTACTCTATGAAGTAGATCCTATTATTATCCTCTTTTTATAGTTTAGGTACTGGACACACAGAGAGGGCTAGACATTCGTTTGTAACTCAGCTTGTGAGTGGAAGAGCCAGGATTGAAACCCAGGTGGTCTGCCTCTTGAGCTTTACCTACTCAATAAATACATGTTCAACAAAAGTCAAACAAATGAAGTTTTCACTACATTTTCAGTTGTTTTCTTAAGAGTAATTTTCTTTTTGTTGTGGGGGGGGACACTTATCAGCTTTATTAACTTACTTAAAAGCCATGAAACCTCAAACAAAAGAGGCAATGCTTAAAGTTCAGCTGGATGAAGCAAATTAAGCCTTTTCCTTTGCCTGGATCCTCTCCATAAATCTTGCCTTTGAATTATTAAATTTTCCACCCCTTGCCTTTGGAATATTGTGATTAATATAGACAGAGGCAGATTTCGTCTAGTCCAAGAGGTGAGAGCAAGAAAGAAAAATTACTGTGTTTGAGTGAAGAAGGTGGGAAAAAGATGCCCTGGATCCTTCTTTGAAATGCATAAAAGATGATCACATTTTACTAAAGTTCAATCAAGTTACATGCTCTTCTCCTTTGGGGAGGATGTGTTAAGAAGACAGAGCCTTGTACTTGCTTTGGCAGCACATACACTAAAATTGGAATGAAACAGAGAAGATTAGCATGGTCCCTGCATAAGGGCGACATGCAGATTCATTCCATATTTTTTTATAGCTGATTCACATTGTCGTGCAGCAGAAACTAACACAGCACTGTAAAGCAATTATACTCCAATTAAAAAAAATTAGCCATTAATACTGAACACCACATACAATGAGAATTACTGGTGTATTTAATCTACCACATTTCTAAAGCATACAGTCACTCCTATTAATATAAGTTTAAGCCAGCTATACCAGTTTTGGGCTTCCCAGGTGGTGCAGTGGTAAAGAACCCATCTGCCAGTGCAGGAGACGAAAGAGACCTGGGTTTGACCCCTGGTTCGGGAAGATCCCCTGGAGGAAGAAATGGCAACCCCCTCCAGTATACTTGCCTGCAGAATCTTGTGGACAGAGGAGCCTGGTGGGCTACGGTCTATAGGGTCACAAAGAGGTGGGCACGACTGAAGCGACTTCACGCACATGTACACACACACTGCCTTTACCAAAGTTAATGTACTCATAAGGAAATCTTGAGAACTTCAGTGAAGTCACCTCTCCACAGCTCCTGGTGCTAATCCCAGAGGTCAAAGAATTGTTTCGATTGAGAAAAACACAAACATAACCAAAGAAAAAATGACTGAGGCAAGGGGAAAAAAAAGAATCTTAATAGAAACGTCCTCTCTTGTTGTTTAAGGCTTGACTGTGGGGAGAAATCAATAGTCCTTCCAACCCTGAACACACTCTTGAAGTATTTCTCTCCTGTTGGCCTATTTGCAGAAAAATTTAGTTGGTTTTCCTTTTACTTCTTCTAGTATTTACAATAACTTTTTAATGTTTAATTGAGGATAATTGCTTTACAAAGTTGTGTTGGTTTTTGCTGTACAACAAAGCGATTCAGCCATAAGTGTGTGTGTGTGTGTATATATATACATACCATATATATATATATGTATTTATATATATATATATGCCTCCTTCCCCATGCCCCATCCTACGTCTCTAGGTCATCCTCGAGGGCCAGGCTGGGCTTCCTGTGCTATGCAGCAGGTCCCCACTAGCTATCTGTTTTACACATGGTGGTGTGTATATGTCAGGGCTACGCTCTCAAGTAAGTTGGTTTTAGAAGAGCAAAGCATTCATTCACAGTAACCATTCGGTATTTCCTTTCCCCTCTGCTGCTGTCATACTTTGGCTCTCTCCATCGGTCTTTAAGAACATCAGTTCCTTTCTTTCAAGAATAATTTGCCAAATGTGCGATAGTTGGGGAAAGGGCTGTTGATGTTCTGCGCCTCCTGCAACTATTCCCCAAAGTGTTTTCTTGAGGGCTGTACCAGCCAAGCTCTGCCCCCTGCTAATTGTCCGCTCTGGAATTACTGGCAGCACAAGGAACAGCGGAGGGAGCAGTTGTCCATCGCGGAAGCCTCCGGGGCTGCTGAGGATGCCAGCCAGTACCTGGGCCAGTGGCGGGGCCTGATGGCCGAGCACAGTGCCGCCCTGGAGGAACTGCAGGAGCGCCTGGACCAGGCTGCCCTGGACGAGCTCAGGGCCCTGACCCTCTCCCTGTCTAAGAAAGCCACGGAGGAGCTGCGGCGCCTGCAGAACTCAGGGATGACCCAGGAGCTGCTCAAGCGTGGGGTGCCTTGGCTCTTCCTGCAGCAGATCCTGGAGGAGCATGGCAGGGACATGGCGGCCCGAGCCGAGCGGCTGGAGGGCGAGGAGAGGGACCGTGGCCAGGAGGGTGTTCAGAGCGTGAGGCAGAGACTGAAGGACGATGCACTGGAGGCCTCCACGGAGGAGCAGGCGGAGCTGAGACACTGGGAGCACTTGATCTTCACGTGAGTCTCAATCCCTGTGTGTTGCCCTCTCCTCCTCTGTTCCTGTTGGTGGGGGAGGGATTCCACCTGCTGGTTATGGGCATAGCCAGACACGTGACACCTGATCCTGAGACTGAGATTTGATGTGGCCCAAAGAGGGGCTTTGGCCACCTGATGCAAAGAACTGACTCATTTGCAAAGACCCTGATGCTGGGAAAGATTGAAGGCAGGAGGAGAAGGGGACGACAGAGGATGAGATGGTTGGATGGCATCACCAACTCAATGGACATGAATTTGAGTGAACTCCAGGAGTTGGTGATGGACAAGGAGGCCTGGCGTGCTGCAGTCCATGGGGTCGCAAAGAGTGGGACATGACCGAGTGACTGAACTGAGCTAAAATAAAGGGGGGCTTCGGTTGTGTGATAGATGCCAGCAAAGCTTTGGCAGCTGTTTAGGGCTGGTACATCAGATTGGAAACTGGAGGAGCCTCAAACACCACCCGCATTGGGCAACAGAAAGGAGTGAAATGTGGGCAGTGTAGATCAAAAATCTGGGTTTAAATCCCAGCACCACCACCAGCTGAGTGTAGACAAGTTACTTAACCTCTCTGAGCCTCATCTTTCTTGTCTGTGGAATGGGATGACAATGCTCAGTCACTGATGGTGTTTTCAGTAGCACGTGATACTATTGTTGTTAGAAAGTGAAGAAAGCATTTGTAAGGAGTCAGGAGGTAAATTTTCCAGTTCTGATTCCATGACTCAGTGATACTATCAAGGATTCAGCCCTCAACATCTTTCTGCTCTGCTATACTCAATGTGCTGCCTTGGTCCTTGGGCACATCCCTTCATGGTTTCATGACAGCTGCTGCAGCTCCAGGTGTCACACACATCATCTCTTTCTAGCATCTATGACATTGATCTTCCCTATCCTATTGGGCAGGACTACATCATAAGTCCATGCCAAATTGTTCACCTGCTAGGAGGCCGAAAAGGCCATGATTGTCTTAGACCAGAGGGCAGCAGACTTTTTCTTTAGGCTTCAAGGGCCACATGGTTTCTGTAGCAGCTATTCAACTCTGGTTGCAGCATGAAAGCAGCTACAGACAATCCATAAATGAACATGACTGTGTTCCAATAGAACTTTATTGACAAAAACAAACAGTGGGCCAGATTTGGTCCATAAGCCACAGAATGCCAATTCCTGCCTTAGACCACTCAGGATTCCCTCCCTGGGGCTAGTAGGGGTGTTTATATCTCCAACATTGTTGGAAGGTAACCCCTGTAAACAAAAGCTGAGCTGACAAGGGACAAGAAGGTGACTCTAGATTAGACCATTAGATCTCCATCTAGCAAAATGCCAACTCCCAGTATTGACGAGGGGTTACGTGAGTATGTCAGTCTTTTAACACAACCTTTGATCAGAAATAAGTGGATGGTAAGAGGTACCTGCTATCATCACTGCCACCATTCCTGCGCAGGAAGACCTCAGATTATCAGGAGGAGAACAGACACATAGGTAGATGATTGTGATGAGCAAAGCAGGAGCAATTCACCAGGTGATCGTATGCAGGACCAGGATCTTTACCAGGCTAGGAAGGAGGCACATTTCAGGTGCTAGCCTCTGAGCTGGTACTGGGAGCCAGAGAGGAGGGGACACTACCCACTGGTGCTGTGCTCACAGGAGGCAGGACTGGGTGGTGAGCAGCTTGGTGGGTCCTTGTCTGGGTGTGAAATGGGGAGACCAGCCTCACTGCACAAAGAAACAAGATTGAAACCCCCACCAACAGCAGCACAGTGGAGAGAAACAATAACTCCCGCCTACGTAGTCTGTTTATCTAGAGTCATGGAGACTGTTTACATATCAGGGCATAGTTGTGGGCATTTGGCTATAACTTAGTGCTACTTCCTTAAACCAGTGGACCCACCAATCGATATTCCATCAAGTTGCTTTCTCTTTGAACAAAGCAACCCAGAAAACCCTATTCAAGTGAATAAACAAAACCAAAGCCCTCTGACCGTTCTTTCCTCAGTGTGCCCTCTCCACAGGTTAACTTGGATCATAGCCACCATTTCAATTCTGAAGCTACAGCTCTTTTGATTAGAAATGGTTATATTGACATAGGACATCCCAGGTGGCTCAGTGGTAAAGAATCCACTTGGCAATGCAGGAGACACAGGATACATGGGTTCAATCCCTGGATCAGGAAGATCCCCTGGAGGAGGAAATGACAACCCACTCCAGTATTCTTGCCTGGAGAATTCCATGGACAGAGAAGCCTGGTGGGCTAGAGTCAATGGGGGTCGCAGAGTCGGACACAACTTAGCAACTGAGCATATGCACATTATTGACATAGGATCATGGAGGGGGCTTGGGGGTCGGACGGGAGGGTAGGGGAAGGAGTCCCTCCCAGTATATCTGCTCAGCCTGTCTGTCCACCTCTTCTCTTGAACCCCTTGCTGCTTTCTTGACATCTGTGGTCTTCTCCACCTGCATCAAAGCCTGGGCTCTCCTTGAACCCTTTCAGGGACACCAGATAGCAATGCCCATCCTTCCTTGGTGGCAGTAACATCCATGGAGCAGAGTCCTCCCAGACTCTGTGATGCAATGCCTCCTCCTTAAGTGCTGTTCCCTGGGGACTGACCCTGCGACCAGCGAGGAGAAGTCCTAGGTGTTGTGGAGAGGGAGGTTATCTTGGTGTGGATGAAGTGACCTCTCCCTTCTTTCTCATCTCTCTTTTTTTATGGTTCTGTCCTTGTTTAGCTCACAGTCTTTGTTAGTTTTTGTTGACCTCAACAAACAAGATGCTGTCTTCTTCAAGCCCATACAAATCAGACCCTTAAATTCCACTTCTTATTTGCACAAGCTGTTCTCAGCAGTAATTATTCAGCTCAATCTGCATTTGACCAAAGTCTCTTTGCTCCATCCAACCTGCTTTGGGCTGGCTCTTTAAAGTCTGTGGATTGGACTTGACATTCCCATTACCGGATGGTCACCTTCTTCACCTTCATTTACTTCCATTTTGCTGGGAATATTACTAAAGCCGCCGCTGATTGAGTTGTTCAACAGGAAAAGAGAAATCTTACTTTTCTATCAGAAAACCTCTATGATTTTCCCTAGGGTTAAAGAGGGTCAACTAACAGTATACGCAATGTGAGTCTGTTTATATACTTTGCTTATTTAAGACTCTAAAAGGTTGCAGCCTTTATTTCTGAAGCATTAAGTAGAAATGACTTTGCACAATAGTTTGGAAACATGTTTTTATAAGTTTCCTGATTCCAAGCGGGATGGAGTTGCTGTAAACCTGCTCTGAGGAAGTGAGAATTTATCAAGATGCATATCTTACCAGGGAAAGCGTGTCTTTAAGACCTTGTTTCTAAACTCCTGCCTGCATGTTAAACTCCTTCAGGGCAAAGACAGTCTCCCGTGTTTCTATATTATCTTGGTGCCTATCTAGTTGAGGATCAAGACCAGACCACCCAGCACATGTGTGCATGTTCAGTTGTGTCCAACACGTTGTATCCTCATAGACTGTAGCCCACCAGGCTCCTCTGCCCATGGAATTCTTCAGGTAAGAATAACTGGAGTGGGCTGCCATTTCTTTCTCCAGGGAATCTTCCCAACCCAGAGATCAAACACTCATCTCTTACATCTCCTGCACTGGCAGGCACACTCTTTACTGCTAGGCGCCCCCTGGGAAGTCCCTAGACCACCCAGGGAAGAATAAAGTCTCAGATTCATTTCAGAGTTACTTTCACCTTAGAGGCCACATAAACAGCAAATATGTGGGGCAAGGATTTCCATGAAGGAAGGTACAAAGGAGCAGCTGTGGTTTCCTTATGTGCTTCAGAAAAATTGGTGGGTCCCATGGAACCCTGTGGGCTTGAGGCCTTCAGAGTGCTTCCGGCTGGGGGCCCACATCAGCTCTGATAGTCTTATTCTGTTCCCAGGAGAGAACTTTCTAGCTGAGCCAAAATTGCACACCCTTCCATGGAGATCTGGGCCTGATAGACCTGGCCCTGGCCTCGCACAGGAACATCCTGCAGATATTTCCAAATTTTAATGCATCCACAAAGTGTATTTTCTGCAGCCAGTGCTGATCCGACATTGTCAGAATAATCAAACAGATGATATGATTCCATGTCCAACAGAATGTGGTGGCTCAGTGGTAAAGAATCCATCTGCCAATGCAGGAAACATGGGGAAGATCCCCTGAAGAAATAAATGACAACTCACTCCAGTATTCTTGATTGGAGAATCCCTTGGACAGAGGAGCCTGGAGGGCTGCAGTCCATGGGGGTCACAGAGAGATACAGCTGAGTGACTGAGCACACACACACACACAAACATGACACACATTAGGTGCCGAAGAAACCCTTGTGGAATGAATGCCTGATCCAAGAGGTGCCGGGTGTTTCTGGACATGGGTTTGACTAATGGAATTTGAGCTTCGAATTTCCACTTTCCCATCCCCAACACAATCCCCCCTGTCTTCTTTTTTTTGCAAGAATAGACCACTCTTCTTGCTTTTCCAGGAAGCTCTGCTCCTCTGCCTTCTCCCTGTCTGAGGAGGAGCTGCTTGGGATGAGGCAGGAAGTTCACGGCTGCTTCGCTCAGATGGACAGGAGCTTGGCCCTACCCAAAATCCGGGCCCGAGTCCTGCTGCAACGATTCCAGATGGCTTGGCGAGAAGCAGAGTTCCTGAAACTGGACCAGGCCATGGCCGCCCCTGAGCTGCAGGTAGGATGGGCGTTTCGGGGCCTCATGCTTACAGAGGCAGGGCCTCCTTCCAGCTGCTGAGGCTGTAGAATCTGGCTCCACTGCCACCCTCAGCCCTTGCCATGTTAGTATCGGGCACTCCCGGAACCACCTGAAGTTCTGTAGTGGACATCCTGGTACCTGGCTTTGCACTGTCCACCAGTGGTTATGAGTCTCCACCACTCCTGGTTCACAGATACACCCCTCTCCTGCGCGTTGATTGCCCTTGGGGGTGGGAGCCACCCAGCCTGAGAGGTGGCTCTCCCTCCTGCCCCCTCCCTTAGCCACAGCCAGTGGCCCACGCAGGAGGCTTGTGTAAGTGGCACGAGGAAGATGCTCACTTCAGCTTAGGTGGATAAGGGCATCTCTGATCCCAGGCCTTGGAGGGTGATTGACAGATGCCTGTATGGGCTAAGTCATTTCAGGCATGTCTGACTCTTCGTGACCCTATGGACTGGAGCCTGCCAGGCTCTTCTGTCTGTCCGTGGGATTCTCTAGGCAAGAATACTAGAGTGGGTTGCCATGGCCTCTTCCAGGGAGTCTCCCCGACCCAGGGATCGAACCTGAGTCTTCTGCGTTGGTAGGTGTGTTCTTTACCACTTGTGTCACCTGGGAAGCCCCAACACACCTATAGCGAGCCCCTGTTACATGCCACGGAAAGGCACCTCTTGGGTGCTGGGTTTACTCCGGAGCCCCCCATGGGCCAGTCAAGGCCAGAACCCCCCACCTTACCTAGCCCTTTGCCCCTCCTTTCCTGGTTCCCATACCTCCTGTGGCTTGCCCTGAACTCCTCTCTCAGGAAACAGCATTCACCCCAGTCCCTGCTGTCTCTGCCTCTGGGGAACCTGACCTCCACAAGGCCTTTGAACTTGCTGTTTCCTATGCCAGGAACATCACAGGGCCAACTCTTTGCTGTTTCTTCACATCTCAGTTCAGATGTCATCTGCACAGAGGTCCTCCCTGAGCACTATCCAAACTCATCACCTCCCCAAGCATCCTTCAGAATGCTGTGTTCTTGCTTCTTCGTAGAATTGATTGCGATCTGAAATGTCCTGGTTCCTCAGTGTACTCATGGTGTGTGCACCGCCCCCCAACAAGCTCTCTGTATGCAGTTGCCATTCACCATTCCATCCCAGCATCTAGAATGTGTCTGGCGCATAGTAGTGTGCAATAAGTTTTATTGACTGAACCAACCAACCACCTGATGTGGGCAGAATGTGGGGGACTTCCCTTGAGGTGATAGCACATTGAGGTTGAAAGCATTTCACATCACTTACACTTCTGTTAACTCAGCTGTGGTTAACAGCAGGGCCGGGAGTAGATGTTCTGTCCCCATGTTACAAGTATAGAACAGTCTTTGGGACTCTGTGGGAGAGGGCGAGGGTGGGATGATTTGGGAGAATGGCATTGAAACATGTGTATTATCATATGTGAAACGAATCACCAGTCCAGGTTCGACTCATGATACAGGATGCTCGGGGCTGGTGCACGGGGATGACCTGGAGGGAGGATATGGGGAGGAGGGAGGTGGGAGGGGGGTTCAAGAAAGGGAACACATTTACACCCGGGGCAGATTCATGTCAATGTATGGCAAAACCAATACAATATTGTAAAGTAATTAGCCTCCAATTAAAATTTAAAATAAATAAATGAATAAACAAACAAAAAATAAAATAGAAAACTAACCGAGAGGAAAAGTGAATTGACCTAGGTAGGATGGAGTAGAAGGACTGACTGGTCTTGGAGCTGGTGCTTTCTGACTTTAAACCCAGTGCTTCTCCTTGAGGAGAAAAAAAAAAAAAATTCAGCCACATCCTTTCTGAATAAAATAAGGGAACAGAACCAACTGGGAAGATTTTACATCGTTTCACATTAAAAAAAAAAAACCAAAACGCTTCCCAGGTGGTGCTAGTGGTGAAGAATCTGCTTGCTGATGCAGCAGACATAAACAACTCCAGTTCAGTCCCTGGGTCAGGAATATCCCCTGGAGAAAGAAATGGCAGCCCACTCCAGTATTCTTGCCTGGAAAATTCCACAGACAGAGGAGCCTGGTGGGCTACAGTCCACGGGGTCGCAAAGAGTTGGACATGATGACTTAGTATGCACATTAAAAGAGAAAAAAATGGGTTGAGAATTCCCTGGCAGTCCAGTGGTTAGAACTCCATGCTTCCACTGCAGGGGGCCTGGGTTCCATTCCTGGTGGGGGAACTAAGATCCCAGAGGCTCTGCAGCACAGCCTAAATAAATAAATACATGAAAATAGTTTTTCAAAAACATTATGATTTTTTTTTTGAAGTGTGTTTTTTTTTTCTATTTCTCTTATTAGAATGTTGTAAAATGTATAAAATGGTGATACTTACAGAGTTATGGACAGGTTATACCCAAAAATGTGTAAAAGGTTTTGGAAGAGTGAGTTAAAAAAAAAAAATGTTTCCACATAACTGAGCTGAAGTGTGTTTCCCCTGCTTTTGAGCTGGACCAAGGATGAAGGGCTGATCCCAGCAGGAATTAAGTGTGTGACTGTAAGCTGTTCAAAGTGCCAGATTTTGAAATTGAATTGGCCTTGTGTCCCAGAGGGGCAGAGCATCTGCCCTGGGCATAAGGTTGCTCCCTGGAAACCCTGCAGAGATGCAGGGGCGGAGGTGAGGGATGGAGCCTGTGGTTGACTGAGCCTGGCTGTCACAGTGAGCCTTCTCATGGTGCTGAGAAGAGCATCACGGCGGGCAGACCTGGGAGGGCACCCTCAGGAGCCACTCTATTGCCAGGCCCTCCTCCCCTGCCAGCCTGGGGGTGTGGGCAAGTCATCCTGCAGGCAAGCGAGCTGGGAGCTTGCACCTAAAAGTTTCTTTTATTCTTATTTTATCTTATTTATTTTAGCCTTATTTTTCTTATCCATCATTTTTTCATCTATAAAATGAGTATAATGAAGATTACTGTGGGAATTCTAGAGTTGCAAAGTTGTATCTGACTCTTTGTGATCCCATGCACTACAACACACCAGGCTTCCCTATCCTTCACCATCCCCTGGAGTTTGTTCAAATTCATGTCCATCAAGTCGGTGATGCCATCCAGCCATCTCATCCTCTGTCGTCCCCTTCTCCTCCTGCCCTCAATCTTTCCCAGCATCAGGGTCTTTTCCAATGAGTCAGCTCTTCGCATCAGATCGCCAAAGTATTGGAGTTTCAGCTTCAACATCAGTCCTTCCAATGAACACCCAGGACTGATCTCCTTTAGGATGGACTGGTTGGATCTCCTTGCAGTCCAAGGGACTCTCAAGAGTCTTCTCCAATACCACAGTTCAAAACCATCAATTCTTCGGCATTCAGCTTTTTTCACAGTCCAACTCTCACATCCATACATGACCACTGGAAAAACCGTAGCCTTGACTAGACGGACCTTGGTTGGCAAAGTAATGTCTCTGCTTTTTAATATGCTGTCTAGGTTGGTCATAACTGTCCTTCCAAGGAGTAAGCGTCTTTTAATTTCCTGGCTGCAATCACCATCTGCAGTGATTTTGGAGCCCAAAAAATAAAGTCAGTCATTGTTTCCACTGTTTCCCCATCTATTTGCTGTGAAGTGATGGGAACAGATGCTATGATCTTAGTTTTCTGAATGTTGAGCTTCAAGCCAACCTTTTCACTCTCCTCAAGAGGCTTTTGAGTTCCTCTTCACTTTCTGCCATAAGGGTAGTGTCATCTGCATATCTGAGGTTATTGATGTTTCTCCCAGCAATCTTGATTCCAGCTTGTGCTTCTTCCAGCCCAGCGTTCCTCATGATGTACTCTGCATATAAGTTAAATAAGCATGGTGACAATATACAGCCTTGACGCACTCCTTTTCCTATTTGGAACCAGTCTGTTGTTCCATGTACAGTTCTGACTGTTGCTTCCTGACCTGCATACAGGTTTCTCAAGAGGCAGATCATGTGGTCTGGTATTCCCATCTCTTTCAGAATGTTCCACGGTTTATTGTGATCCACACAGTCAGAGGTTTTGGCATAGTCAATCAAGCAGAAATAGATGTCTTTCTGGAACTCTCTTGCTTTTCGATGATCCAGCGGATGTTGGGATTGATCTCTGGTTCCTCTGCCTTTTCTAAAACCAGCTTGAACATCTGGAAGTTCACGGTTCACATATTGCTGAAGCCTGGCTTGGAGAATTTTGAGCATGACTTTACTAGCGTCTGAGATGAGTGCAATTGTGTGGTATTTTGAGCATTCTTTGGCATTGCTTTTCTTTGGGATTGGAATGAAAACTGACCTTTTCCAGTCCTGTGGCCACTGCTGAGTTTTCCAAATTTGCTGATATATTTTGTGCAGCACTTTCACAGCATCATCTTTCAAGATTTGAAATAGCTCAACTGGAATTCCATCACCTCCACTAGCTTTGTTCGTAGTGATGCTTCCTAAGGTCCACTTGACTTCACATTCCAGGATGTCTGGCTCTAGATGAGTGATCACACCTTTGTCTGAGGCTCTCGTAAATTCTAACAGTCATGTAAGACAGCTTGGTCCCTCCTCTTCCTTCAAGCCTTTTCCTGGCACTTTCTGCCAGTATACAAGTTCTACTCTGGTCTCAAGGTTCCACCTAATCTGACCCTTGATGAGCCATGTGCTGGTAAACTGACTCTGGAGGGGAGTTCATTGTTCCTGATTTGTAGCATTTTCCCATTTCCCTCATGTCAGTACCCCTTCCAAGGTCAACTGACTTGACATCACAGCGCATGGGCTCTGAAAGAGATGTACATGATCAGACCCCCTGCCGCACTCTGGCTTCACCCCCTCCCAGTACCAGTCCTCGCTCTAGGTTTCAGGATCTTACCCTCCAGGCCAGCTCTGTTCCTCAGAGGCCCTGACTCACAATTTCCCTTTTTTTGTGGTCTTACCTCCGTTAGAGCAGGAGATGAAAACCGTAGTTCACTCATGGAGTTAGTGAGCCCAGCCTGCGTACTTAAAGACATCGGGCTCAGGGGTCAGGAGGCTCACTGTCGAGTTCTCAGGGCTCCCGTGACATGGCTGAGGCCATTGATTCTGTTCTCCTGGCCTCAGTCTCCTCCTCTGTCAAATGGGGCATCTGAACTCAGCGAAGTATCCTTTAGGTGCTTGCCTCCTCAGAGTGGGTTGGGGCGAGCCCTGCGGACGTGGTGGTCCTCATGGTCATGAGAGCCGGGGCAGAGACTGGTGGGCAGGCCTGAGTCTAGGTCGAGAGCAGGCTCTGGGAGATCATGGCAATGAAAGAGAGGAGCAGGGTGGGCATGTGAGCCAGGAAGGGAAGAGCACCAGCCCTCGTGGGAGTGACCTTTGCTTTGAGCCTCTTGGGCGGGTTGTGTTCCGTTGCGCTGCTTGTGCTCCATCAGGCTGCACTGCGTTGGGTTGTGTTTTGCTGTGTTGTGTCCTGTCCTGTTGTCATTCTCATGTTATCTGCCTTCTATTGTTACAGCACTCTGCTATGTCATGGATATAGCCTGTTGTTGTGTTATATTGTGTTGTGTTATGCTGTGCTGTATTGTGTTACATTGATGTGTTTCGTATGTTATATTATGTTGTTATGTTTATGTGGTTTAAGGGCTTCCCTGGTGGCTCAGTAAAGAATCCACCTGCAAAGCAGGAGACCTGGGTTTGATCCCTGGGCTGGGAAGATCCCCTGGAGAAGGGAATGGCTACCCATTCCAGTATTCTGGCCTGGAGAAGCCCGTGGACAGAGGAGCCATGGGATCACAAAGAGTCAGACACCACTAACTGACTAACAATTATGTCACATTGTGTTATGTTTTTGCAGTAATCTTGTGACGTAGGTGCTATTATCTCCATTTTATAGGTGTGGAAACTGAGTCTCAGAGATTGTAGAATGTGTTACACTCGTTCATTCATTCCTTGAGTATCAGTTTACTGAGCACCCATGACCTCTTCCTTAACCCCTCTCACCTTTGCTGCGGGCTTCAGATCTTTGGGGTCTGGAACTGCCTGTTCCCAGATTTTCCCACTCCTGACACCTTGTCCTGCCAGGCTCAGCTGCAGTGTCACTTCCTCACATTTGTGAGCAGCTAGTGTGTGTGTGCAGGGTGTGCAGATTGCTGTTCCAGGAGGATGGTCTGTGCCAACATCCCCCCGGCCCCCAAGCACAGTGCTTCCTTGAATGGACGCATGCAGATGTCCTCAGCAGCCATTCACCCCTGCAGACATGTCCCCATCCACCCAACATGAGATAACAGCCAGCACACTCATTCCGTTGCCTTGTCTTCATGGCGCTCACTGACGCTCTGAGAGTGCCTCTGTCTGCAAAGCTCCGGTGCTGCCCTCAAGCAACCCTCTCCTCCCCTTGGTGGGGCGAGCCCCCAGAGTACGCCAAGACCAAAGGCCGGTGACCAGAGCTCCTTCCAGGAAAGGCTTCATCTCTCCACCCCTCTCCGGCTAAGACAGCTGTGTGCTGCGGAGAGCTGCAGGAGCCTCTGTGGGCTTGAGGAGATCGAGGGCTGCACCTGCCTGCTGGCGATCACTTTCTCATCCATGTTTTCTCCCCACTCCAGCCACAGTCCAAGGCCAGAAAGCCACGCTGCAAGAGCAGAAGCAAGGTAGACCTTTTGAAGAAGTGCATTGAAGATAAAATTCAGCTGTTTGAGGAACAGGCTCCCGAAGACCTGGTTGAAAAGGTCAGTGTTTCCCCTGCCACTCATCACGGGGCTGGCTGCCGCCCGGTTTGAGGGCACGCAAAGCCCTCGGGGGCTGTGAGTGTCCGCCTCCATCCTGCACCCAGCATTCACACCGTGCTCCTGCAAGTGGGTACCACCCCCACACATCGCGCCTTTCCTCCTGGTCCTCTGCCTGGAATGCTTTCCCACCACTTTCCCACCCAGAGGTCTCAGGTGTGTTCTTCAGGCTTCCCCTCTGGCTCAGCGCTGAGGGGTTCACTTGTGCTGCTTCACGCTGTCTCCCCCTATATCTTGCCTGCAACCTGTCCTCCCTTTCCAGCTCCCTCTTCTCAGTTCCCCAGCAAGGCTTTGGTTTGTATGCACACTACGTACGACCACATGCTGCTTACCTGTCCTTCACTCTTCCTGGGTTTACCTTTCCGCCTTTTTTTACTTGGACAAGCCAACTTTGTCCTTAGCTGTCCTAAGGCACCGCCTCTATCCTCAGGTGTCCCTTCTTCCAGGAAGCCTTCCTGGCACACCCACTTTCCCTCTCCCCCCTCCCCCACCGCCGCCCCCACCAGCTCCCTTTCCTGTCCCAGCAGGCCTCACACTGTGCCTTCATCCACTGGGATGCTGAAGGGACCGTGATCTCTTGGGTGGTCCCCGCTCTCAGAGATGCACATTCTAGATAGAAATCCCTTAAAATGCAAGACTGTGGTCAGCGCTGTTAAAGAAATGAGTAAGATGCTGTGATAGTGACGGGGCAGGGGGATGATGAGAGGGAAGTGGAATCAGCAGTGGGTGGGAGGGTCAGGTCAGGTGTCTCTGAGGAGGTGACATTTAGGAGTTGACACCACGTTGTCACTGCTGGGGGGCCTGCCACCTCCCCCAGTAAGGGCAGACCCCCAGAGGAGTGTGTCAGTGAATGGGTGTATGGACCATATTCTACAGCTGTTCTTTGTTCCTACCTTCTGTCCCACAGGTCCTTTGCCTAAGTTTTAAAATTATGATTATTTTTTAATGTGACTGTGTTTCTCAGAACACAAATGCATCATCTGGCAAAGAGCCATAGCACCTGCTCTGGGTAAGGTCACAGCTCCGTCCAGGTGTGTCTTATGAGACCAGGCAGTAGCACCCTCATTCCCACTCGTGTGCTATGTAAAACTGAGACACGAGACGAAGACTAAGGCAGGTACAGGTGGAAATACCATCTGTCTTACTGTTCAAGGCTAATTCAGAAGCTAGAAATCATATGAGAGCCAAATGGGCTTGCTAAACACCCCAGAGTTAAACAGACTTAGTCACCCAGTCTGAGGCATCCGTGGAAGGTCCTGGGGGCAGCCTTCCTGGAGCAGCAGGAATGGGGCTCCAGAGCAGAGCTGAGCCAAACCTGCCCAGTGGATTCCCAGTTCACCCAGGAGGGGAAGAGGAAAGGGGTGGAGGGGGCAGGGGCTACATGGAGGAACTAGCAACACGTCAGGCATGGCAAGACATTTCCCCCAGCGCACACTGGTTTGGGACCCACTGTCAGACTCAAGGGGGCTTCCCCGGTGACTCGGTGGTAAAAGAATCTGCCTGAAGTGCAGCAGCCGCAGGAGACTCGGGTTTGATCCCTGGGTTGGGAAGATCCCCTGGAGGAGAGCATGGCAACCCACTCCATGTTCTTGCCTGGAGAATCCCTTGGACAGAGGAGCCTGGCATGTTACAGTCCATAGGGTCCCAAAGAGTCAGATACGACTGAAGCGACTTAGCATGCATGCATGCACGTCAGACATAAGGTGGATATCGTCAGAGAAGGATAAGTTAGGATTTGGTTTGGTGGGAGGAATGGGTGGCCTGAGCCATAGCCAAGGACACAGTGCAGGTTTGGAGGAGCCCAGAGAGCCTGTAGCCCCATGCAAAGGCTGGTTTGCTGGAGTTTGGGGTCTACCAAGGGGGTGCGGGAGCAGATTTGTGGTGGAAAGATCTTAAGTGTTGGCTAGGAAGACAGGCTGAGTCTCCTCAGCTCCAAAGAAGGAGGAGAGAGACAGTGAAGGATGGGGTTAGAAGTTCCCCAGGTTTCCTGAGCCAGACGCAGCAGCCCACCTTCCCTGAGTTCCCCTGACCCCATTGTACATCCACCATTCTAACCTGTTTCTCATTCATTCCATAGGCTTTATCCCTCCTGACTTCCCTAAGAAATAGGAATGATCCATATCCCTGTTTTACAGATGTGGAAACTGAGTCTCCAACTGAGGTCACCTGGGTTTCTGTAACCAGGGGGTATGGGCCCAACATTTTAAAGCTCTATCTCATCTTCTTCTTCAGGACCGACAGGGAATATTCTCATGGAATACGGTTATTTCCTGCAGTTGTGTGTTGTTGGATGAGCATGCTTTGGCTCCCACATGTGTTAAATACAGAGAGCGACAGTAATAGCCCACCAGTTTGTGAGGAGCAGTGGGCTGGAAGGTGCTTTTTACCTTTGGAGTGGGCTCCAGTGCCCATTTCCAGGCTCACAGAGAAAGGCAGCCAAGAGTCACTTGTCAGCTGTGACCTTTTCACGACAGGCCATCATCATAAATGGCTGTTTCACTGTGGCAAATGCCAGTAAAATAGGCACTCCCCAGACTGTGGCTTTGATGTTCCTCCCGAAATTGATCAGCCGCATCTCTCAGCATCCAAGCGGCCGTTGTTCAGATTTTTTATTTGCAGGGTAATTGCAGAGAAATGACAGTGCTTGGGGGGGGGCGGTATGCCAACAGCTGAGAGTTGCTTGATCTTGTTTCAGCACTGAGAAGCCCCTCTAAGCTTGTGCAGCTGTCAAGATGGAGCAAGGGGGGTTGCTGACCACTGCCCCAAGACCCGTGGTCAAGCCCTGGCCTGGCTAGCAGCAGGCTGTCTCCAGAGGGACCACGGCTTCATGACTGGGGCTGCAGAGCAGGCTGGAAGCACCCCCTTTCTTAAATAGAATCTGCATCAGATATCCCCCAACCCTCAGCCCCAGGTCAGTATGTCCCTGGTCAGGACTCTTCTGTCTGGGAAGGCTGCGGGAATTACCCAGGGTCACGCCATCAGGGAGGGGTTGAGCTGGGGCTCCCACAGGCATGTCTGTCTCCATCACCTGTGCCCTTTATGTTTCGGGGCTGGCTTGTAGTGACTGCGAGGAGGCTCCTGTCTCCCAGCAGGGCTGTTGGATCCTTGTCCCCAATCCCCTCCCTTGCTTCCACCTTTTTTCTTTGCCTTGACCTCCTTGGCTTTCCCCGTTTCCTTGGGCCCTTCACCTCCTCCTGTAAGAAACATTTTGTGGCCTTTTCTCTGGGCCCAGCCCTGTTCCAGGATCCTGCTCTTGAGACGTTCACAGTTTTAGATGAGCAGGCAATTTGTGCACGGATCATTTAGAAGTTTGCCTCTTGCTTTCGCATGAAAGCCCTGCTGACTACCCGAGCTCCACCTTGAATGAGGGGAGGGTGACTCATTTGGAAAGAGCTGTGTGACTGATTGAGAGAGGAAAAGAGAGACCAGCAGAGGAATGCATGTGGGTCTCCTTCCTGCCCAACTTTTCTGTCCAGTTGATGGGTTATCAGAGTAAAGTGTTAACGCTGGTCAGAGGAGCTGTCCAGTGTGGCTGGAGTGCACCTGTGACCCTCCACAGACACCCGGTCCTTCTGATGGGCTCATTACAAATGCATAGAGGCAGATTTTCAACCTGGGGGAGCACATGTATATTTTAGAATAAGTTAGAATAAGTTCCCAAGAAATCTCTGTTGACGTGGAATTAAAATTAGAGGCTCATTTGAGAAATGTCTTCTTCTCCAAAAAGTTGGAATGTTTCTTATTTTATGTGAATCTTCTCTTAGGATCTCTAATATATTTTACAGTTGTTTCCATTACATAGGATGAACCTCCGCCTTGATATGCTTGGGACTGTCTCAGTCTCCCCTTCATCCCCATGTCATTCCCGTTCAGTTAAGTCGCTCAGTCCTGTCCGACTCTCCGCGACCCCATGAATCACAGCACGGCAGGCCTCCCTGTCCATCACCAACTCCCAGAGTTTACCCAAACTCATGTCTATTGAGGTGGTGATGCCATCTAACCATCTCATCCTTTGTCATCCCCTTCTCCTCCCACCCTCAATCTTTCCCAGCATCAGGGTCTTTTCCAATGAGTCAGCTCTTCGCATCAGGTGGCCAAAGTATTGGAGTTTCAGCTTCAACATCAGTCCTTCCAATGAACACCCAGGACTGATCTCCTTGAGGATGGACTAGTTGGACCTTCTTGCAGTCCAGGGGACTCTTGAGAAATAGTCTTCTCCAACACCACAGTTCCAAAGCATCAATTCTTCTGCGCTCAGCTTTCTTTATAGTCCAACTCTCACATCCATACATGACTACTAGAAAAGCCTAGCCTTGACTAGATGGACCTTTGTTGGCAAAGTAATGTCTCTGCTTTTTAATATGCTGTCTGGGTTGGTCATAACTTTCCTTCCAAGGAGTAAGTGTCTTTTAATTTCATGGCTTCGATCAGCATCTGCAGTGACTTTGGAGCCCAAAAAAATAAAATCTGACACTGTTTCCCCATCTATTTGCCATGAAGTAAGGAGATCAATCCTGGGTGTTCTTTGGAAGGACTGATGCTAAAGCTGAAACTGCAATACTTTGGCCACTTAATGCGACTAGTTGACTCACTGGAAAAGACTCTGATGCTGGGAAAGGTTGGGGGCGGGAGGAGAAGGGGACGACGGAGAATGAGATGGCTGGATGGCATCACCAACTCTGTGGACATGAGTTTGAGTGAACTCCGGGAGTTGGTGATGGACAGGGAGGCCTGGCGTGCTGTGATTCATGGGGTCGCGGAGAGTCGGACACGACTGAGCGACTGAACTGAACTGAACTGAACTGGACTGATGGGACCGGATGCCGTGATCTTAGTTTTCTGAATGTTGAGCTTCAAGCCAGCTTTTTCACTCTTCTCTTTCACTTTCATCAAGAGGCTCTTTAGTTCCTCTTCACTTTCTGCCATAAGGGTGGTGTCATCTGCATATCTGAGGTTATTGATGTTTCTCCCAGCAATCTTGATTCCAGCTTGTGCTTCTTCCAGCCCAGCATTCTCATGATATACTCTGCATATAAGTTAAATCAGCAAGGTGACAATATACAGCCTTGAAGTACTCCTTTTCCTATTTGGAACCAGTCTGATGTTCCATGTCCAGTTCTAACTGTTGCTTCCTGACCTGCATCCAGATTTCTCAAGAGGCAGGTCAGGTGGTCTGGGATTCCCATCTCTTTAGAATTTTCCACAGTTTATTGTGATCCACACAGTCAAAGGCTTTGGCATAGTCAATGAAGCAGAAATAGATGTTTTTCTGGAACTCTCTTGCTTTCTCCATGATCCAGCGGATGTTGGCAATTTGATCTCTGGTTCCTCTGCCTTTCTAAAACCTGCTTGAACATCTGGAAGTTCACAGTTCGGGTATTGCTGAAGCCTGGATTGGAGAATTTTGAGCATGACTTTACTAGGGTGTGAGATGAGTGCAATTAACTTTCCCTTATACTTTAAACTTAGGTGACAAATCCTAGGGTCACATATACCTAAGGTCTTGTGTATTCTTTATGGTGATTCCCAGATGTCTTATAGGTTTGGTTGCAGTTGTGAATGATGACCTATTTTTACTTATGTTTGGGGCTTCTTTGATAGTGTTGTGAAAAAGTCTTACTAACTTTTATAAGTCTTTCCAGACTCCCTTCTTCTGTCTCTAGAGCCAGACTGCCGAGTCCAAGTCCTAGCTCTGCCACTTTCTAGCTGTGTGACTTTGAACAAGTTACTTAACCACTCAGTGCCCTCCCTAGTGTACTCATCTTTCAAGTGTGATGGTAGACACACCTACCTCTCGGGATTGTTGTGAGAATGTATCTGTTAATTCTACTGATTCTACTGAATTTTTTGCCTAATAATTTTTGTGCTAAGTGGCTTCATTCGTGTCCGACTCTTTACAATGCTGGCCTGCCAGGCTCCTCTGTTCATGGGATTTCCCAGGCAAGAATATACTGGAGTGGGTTGCCATTCCCTTCTCCAGGAGATCTTCCTGACCGAGGGATCAAACCAGCATCTCGTACATCTCCTGCACTGGCAGGCAGGTTCTTTACCACTAGCGCCACCTGAGAAACCCATAACAATTCAGACTGTATGCAAATCACCACAGTTTCCTAACCTCCCTTCTGATCCTTACACCTCAATTATTTTTCTCATCAGTTTGTGTCCTTGTCTGGTTATTCCATCAACTCTCTCATTTCCATTGGTTGATTTTTCTCCAGATTAGGAATCATATTTTCATGCTTCTTTGCATGCGTGGTAATTTTTTTATTGGATGCTAAACATTGTAGATTTTACATGTTAGGTACTGGCTTTTGCATTTGCTTTATTACTGTTGGAGTTTTGACATGTACATATATTATTTCAGTTCAGTTCAGTTCAGTCGCTCAGTCGTGTCCGACTCTTTGCAACCCCATGAATCACAGCACGCCAGGCCTCCCTGTCCATCACCAGCTCCCGGAGTTCACTCAAACTCATGTCCATCGAGTCGGTGATGCCATCCAGAGAATGCCATCTCATTCTCTGTCGTCCCCTTCTCCTCCTGCCCCCAATCCATCCCAGGATCAGAGTCTTTTCCAGTGAGTCAACTCTTCGCGTGAGGTGGCCAAAGTATTGGAGTTTCAGCTTTAGCATCAGTCCTTCCAATGAACACCCAGGACTGATCTCCATTAGAATGGACTGGTTGGATCTCCTTGCAGTCCAAGGGACTCTCAAGAGTCTTCTCCAGCACCACAGTTCAAAAGCATCAATTCTTCGGCGCTCAGGGATTCGTTTTATCCTTTCAAGACTTGCCTTATTAGGCTGGGTCCAGAGCTGCCTTTAGTCGAGGACTAAGGTTATTCCCGCTGCTGAGGCAACACCCTTCTTAGAACTCTACCTGTTGTGTTGGGTGTTATCGGGTCTTTCATTCTGGGTACCAGGAACACAAACTCTTCCTCGCTCTCTGTGAGCTCCAGCAATGGTTCTGCCTCTTATTTCTGATGGTTTTTTCCCCAACCTGGCATGGGTTTGTTTTTCAAGCATGCACAGTACTCAGCCAGAGCTTTGAGGTCACTCCTGCAAATCTCTGGATCTCTTTCTCTCTCTGGGCAGCTCCCTCTTCCTTGGAACTCTGCTCCACAGATTCTAGACACAGTGGCCTCCCAAGCTCTGCTTCTGTGTTCTGAAGCTACCGAGACTGCTGGTCTCCCCCTGTGTTTCCCACTACATCCTTTTGGGTCGTAGGAACTGCGTTCAGGCTGGAACCTGGGGCGGCCGTGGGCCTCTCCTTGGTCTATTTCCTTTCCTCTGAAGAACCCCAGGCCTGTGCTTCCTATTGTTGAGTCTGAAAACTGTTGCATCATGTGCTTTGTCTAGTTTTTTGAAGATATTTGTTTGATGTGGACCATTTTTAAAGTCCTTATTGAATTGGTTACAACATTGCTTCTGTTTTATGTTTTGGTTTTCTGTGAGGCAGGTGGCATCTTAGCTTCCCCACCAGGGATGGAACCCGCACCCCCTGCATTGGAAGGGGAAGTCTTCACCACCCCCAGGGAAATTATCTACTTGTGGGAAAGCAAATCTGGTTCACGAGTAGATTTGTTTCCTGTTCCTCTGCCATGGCCAGAGCCAGACTTTTTAACTTAGCCTTTGGTGGCTGATTTTTAATTTTAACAGATCCTTCAAAAAAAAAAAAAAAAAAGAAAGCTTATCCTTTTGTTATTAGTTTCTACTCTTAGTATGTGATAGAGAACAAAGTGTATATGGTAACACGTGTCTGGAATTTACTGAGGCTTTGCTTGAGGCTTTATTTGTCCTCAGAAAGGCTGAGAATTTTCAGAGAAAGGAGCACTAGGAGGCAGGCAGGACCCGTACCGTGAGGGGCCTGGAAGGCTGCACTGAGAAGCTTGGGCCTTTTAGGAAAATGTTGTCGGGATTTAGGCACTTTGTAGAGACTCCTTTGCAGGATCTATTCATTAGTAGTTCTGGAAGTCGATCTCTGCTGGTTGGTCCTCCCCTCAGGACCTCTGCTCTCATTGGCTTTCGGGTTGGGGGCCGTGTCTTAGACTTTCCACTTCTTTTCCTTCTGCTTCTAAGTGTGAGTGGAGGTAAAGTTGCAGTCTCAGCCCCAGTCAAGAGCTGGGTTCATCTCTGGGGACACCAGACACCTCGGCAAGACTAAGGTTCCAATGTGGGTTTGATAGATGGTCAGAGCTGTTCTCTGCAGGGGTTGATCATGTCAGTGCTGTTACCATCTCCTGGAGGGCAACCAAGGGGGGCAGCTTGGAGGCACGTGCCCAACTGGTAAAGGGACATTTGAGCTTCTACCTTGGGCCTCCCAGGTGGCACTAGTGGTAAAGAACCTACCTGCCAATGCGGCTTAGACATGAGAGACACAGGTTTGATCCCTTGATTGGGAAAATCCCTGGGAGAAGGACAGAGCAACCCACTCCAGTATTCTTGCCTGGAGAATTCCATAGTCCATGGGGTCACAAAGAGTTGGACAGGACTGAAGCAACTTAGCACGCACACATGCACCTTGAACTTCATGAGACTCTCAAGAGTTTGGGGCAGTTGGTCAGTCTGTAGGGCTGGAAGGCTGCCACTCATAGTGGCCTCTGGCCAAGGTTTTATTTGTGGAATGCCTTGACCAAGACAGAGAATGTGGCTTCTTTCTCCTGCTTTAATGCCTGGGCCAATCCATAGAGCAGAATGAAAACATAGCACAAACTATTGGCTCATTTTTACTTTCCAGCTATTAGAAATAGATCTATCTGTCTGTCTGTTGATCTGTCTTTCTGTGTTCATCTATCTATGTCTATCTGTTGCCTATATGTCTATCTATCATCTATCATCTCTGCTTTTTTACTTAACACTGGAATTTCAAGATTTTCATATCAGTTCATGACAGTCTCCTCATTGCTTTTTTCATCAGTATAGCATTTCATGATATGAATGAACCCTACATGACTCAACTGATGCTCAGTTAAAAGACATTTAGGTTCTTCTCAATCTCTTGATATTTCAGATGATCTTGGAACCTCTGTGTGTACCCCACACCCCTCTGTAGTAAATCGAGTAGAGCCAACTCTTACTATTTCCATTTCACAGGTAAGAATACTGAAACTCAGAAAGGTTGAGAGGCTTCTCCAAGAGCACATAGCTATGGAGTGTGGAATAAAGCCTAAAGCACAGGTCTCTTGATGCTCATTTCTTTGTTCTGTTAGCCAATTCTTATTTGATGGATCCAGAAATGAAGACTCTTTCAGTTCATCTTTGGTGTGTTCTCTTGCTGGTTTTGCACAGAGTATATCCATCTGGTCAAGGCTATGGTTTTTCCAGTGGTCATGTATGGATGTGAGAGTTGGACTATAAAGAAAGCTGAGCACCGAGGAATTGATGCTTTTGAACTGTGGTGTTGGAGAAGACTCCTGAGAGTCCCTTAGACTGCAAGGAGATCAAGCCAGTCAATCCTAAAGGAAATCGATCCGGACTATTCGTTGGAAGGGCTGATGCTGAAGCTGAAGCTCCAATACTTTGGCCACCTGATGTGAAGCAATGACTCATTGGAAAAGACCTTGATCCTGGGAAAGACTGAAGACAGGAGGAGAAGGGGATGACAGAGGATGAGATGGTTGGATGGCATCATCGACTCTATGGACATGAGTTTGAGCAAGCTCCGGGAGTTGGTGATGGAGAGGGAAGCCTGGCATGCTGAAGTCCATGGGATCGCAAAGAATCAGACACAACTGAGCGGCTGAACTGAACTGATACACAAATTTCTCATATATCTCTTTGGGCTTCCCTGGTGGCTCAGATGGTAAAGAATCTGCCTGCGATGCAGAAGACCTCATGTATATCTTTCCGTTCCGTTCCGTTGCTCAGTCGTGTCTGACTCTTTGCGACCCCATGGACTGTAGCCTACCAGGCTTCTCTGTCCATGGGATTCTCCAGGCAAGAATACTGGAGTGGGTTACCGTTTCCTACTCCAGGGGATCTTCCCGACCCAGGGATCGAACCCGGGTCTCCCGCATTCAAATATAAATGAAAATGGCAAGACCGTATTTTCTGTTCGCCCGTGATTTCTGGTATTGTCTTAATGATGCCCTCTGTCTGAGTGCTGTGTCTGCCACATAGCCATTCACCCATTCATTATTCACTCACTGTTTCCAGGTTTCAGGATGTGCCATGCTCGCGCACTTCATGAGCAATCTCTTCATCAGGAGTGAAACTCCTGCACTGCAATCGACCGTGCACCCCAGTGTGTTTCTGCAGCAGCCTCGGCAATTATGCAGAGGTGACTGGAACAGGAACAGCTTCCGTCAGCAACAGCTCTTCACATACCTGTCATTTCAAAAGTGACTGGAGCTTCAGCATGAGAATAATGTGCTTTTTCAGATGACCTGACAAGAGAGAAAATTGATGGTGCAGGTCCTTATAAAGCTTGGGAGAGAGAGAGAGAGAGGAAAAAAAAAAGGTACTTTGGAAGGGAAAATCCATTCATCCACCTACAAAGACCGGGAAAACCTCCAGATGGTTCTCTTCCTCTCTGCTCTTGACCCTGTTTTACCCCTCAAGGCAGAGTCTGTCAGAGTCATCTCCCTGAAGCACCAGTTTAAGGGAATTTCCTTGTTTTTCATTTTTATCTTATACTGAAGTGCAGTTGCTTAACAGTGTTGTGTTAGTTTCAGGTGTATACAACAAAGTGATTCAGTTATATGTATACATATCTATTCCTGGTAAATTCTTTTCCCATTTAGGTTATTACAGAATATTGATCAAAGTTCCTAAGAGAAGTTTCATAGGTTCCCACTGCTCCAAAACAAAGCCTAGATTCCTGAGCATTACATTCAAGACCTTACAGACAGTCTTCAGCTTACCTTTCTAGTCTTTTATTCTGCTTCCTCTTTTCTCATACCAAAATGTTGCCATGGTTATCTTTGGGTCGTTTGGTTGTAGTAACATTTTTCTACATTGTCCATTCTAAAATTTCACTTTTCATTTTTATCAAACTTATGCATGCATGCATTCTTTTCAAAAGTCATGAAATTCTATAAGTTTTGTGCCCCCCCCAAAAGCAGCCCTCTCAGCCACACACATGCACATTTGCAAATCCCCAAGTGGTAACAATTTGGGATTTTTCGGTTTGATCTTTTGATGTTGACCTCCATATCATCAAATACCATGCTTGTCTTCCTGTTTCTTTTGGGTATTTTGTCAGTTTCTTTTGTCTATTTTGGGTATTATCTATTCACTTTTCTTTGTAGAAGATAAGATACAGCTATCTTTCTTCTATCATCATGCAACACATGAGCCCTTCCTATGCTCCCCTGTATTCAATACAGTTAGATCTGTATTTAAGGTTTCTATTACTATGATTATTTAAAAAGTATCCACATCTGAGCCATATAAAAACAGATTTATTTTTTTCCTATATAACTTTAGTTTTTTCTGGAGTCATTGTTGTCCTTTGGTTTCTTTTTCTTTGGTTACTTTTCTATGTTCTTATCACTAATTCAGTCACTTTTTGGTGGATAGCCAAATAGCCTATCAGGACCATCACACAAGTCATGTCATCTATTAATTCCATCTTCTTGAGGACATCTCTCTCTATACCTCTGGAGGGCTGTGCTCCAATCCAGGCATTGGCCTCTGTACTTCATGCACAGCTGCCATCTTGAGGTCATGCTGCGAATTCCCTTCGCCCTTCTCTTTCCCAATATGTTCCTTTAATGAAATACAGTCAGTTCAGTCACTCAGTGTGTCTGACTCTTTGCAACTCCATGGACTGCAGCACGCCAGGCTTCCCTGTCCATCACCAAGCCCCAGAACTTGCTCAAACTCATGTCCATTGAGTCAGTGATGGCATCCAGCCATCTCATCCTCTGTCATCCCCTTCTCCTCTTGCCTTCAATCTTTCTTAGCATCAGGGTCTTTTCCAGTGTCAGTTCTTCAAATCAGGTGGCCAAAGTATTGGAGCTTCAGCTTCAGCATCAGTCCTTCCAATGAATATTCAGGAATGATCTCCTTTAGGATGGACTGGTTGGATCTCCTTGCAGTCCAAGGCACTCTCAAGAGTCTTCTCCAACACCACAGTTCAAAAGCATAAATTCTTTGGCCCTCAGCTTTCTTTATAGTCCAACTCTCACATCCATATATGACTACTGGACAAACCATAGCTTTGACTAGACAGACCTTTGTTGGCAAATTAATGTCTCTGCTTTTTAATATGCTGTTTATTTTGGTCATAGCTTTTCTTTCAAGGAGCAAGCATCTTTTAATTTCATGGCTGCAGTCACCATCTGCAGTGATTTTGGAGCCCAAGAAAATTAAGTCTGACACTGTTTCCATTGTTTCTCCATTGAAATACATCCTGTATTAGTTTCCGAGGAAAGGACACATGGAGGATTTAATATTTAAAAATTTTGCAAGACTGAAAATGTTTCCTTCTGCCCCCATAATTGATGGATAATTTGACTCATCTTGGAATTCTGGAAAATTTTCGTGCCTAATTTTGATGATTTTCTCCTGGTCTTTAATCAGCCTTTCTAGATCTCTAATTATTCAGATGTCAGGCAGTTTCCCTCTTTTTCTTTTTTTGCTATTTCCTTTCTCTTTGTTCTTTTGCTTTACATTGTGGGGAATATCTATTTTTTTTTTTTTCTGGGGAACATCTTAAATTTTATTTTTCATACCTTTGAGTTGTGTTTTTGTTTTACTTTTATTTATTCATTTACTTTGGCTGTTCTGAGTCTTCTGTGCTGGGCAATTTTCTCTAGTTGCGGCAAATGGGGGCCGCTCTCTGGCTGTGGTGCCTGGGCTTACCATTTCAGTGGCCTCTCTTTGTTGTGGGGCGCCGACTCTAGGGCATGGATCTAGTAGTTGCAGCCCACGGCCCAGTTGCCCTGCAGCATGTGAGATCCTCCTGGACCAGGCACCGAACCCATGTCCCCCAAATTGGTAGGCAGATTTCTCACCATTGAGCCACCAGGGAAGCCCTTGAACTTTTATTTATATTTTTAATTTTCATTTTTTTTTCAAGAGCTTTTTTTCCCTCTCTCAGCACTCTCTTCTTAAAGAAATAACATTCTCTTGTTGTTTTAAGACTTCTATAGCTCTTGTATCTCTCTGAGAACATACATTTTTTAAGTTTCTTTTTTTAATTCCTGCATATTTATTGCTATCTCTACATTCATTAGAGTTTTCCCAGGAAATTGGCCATCCTTGGTGGCCTGCTCATGTTTAAGAGTGGTGTACTTAAAAGCTGCTTGGAGTCTCTGAGCTGTAACTGGGGTTTGCAGACTGTGACCTCCACTCTGGTGTGATTGGGCTGAACCATGAACTTGGAGAACTCCCAACAACAGTATCTTTAGAACTTTTTTGAAGTCTTGTCAGAGTTGCCAGAGAAGAGTAGTCTCCTGCCTTGCTGCATATATGTCAGGAGCCAAATGAGGGAAGAGGACTGAGATTTTTAGTGGTCAGTAAGTCAAGTTTCACTTAAGTAGAATAGCCTTAAATAGCCTTAAATAGAACGGTAGATGCATGTTATAAATCTACTGGCTTTCACCAGGAATCTCAATTGTTAATATTTTTCTACATCGTGTGTGTGTTTTATAATTAGAAATGAAGAAATTTCCTAAAGGAAGAAAGAAAATTCTCAATAATATATGTCACTTATCTTTTTCCTGCAACCCAAAGGAAGCTCTATTTAACTAATTATAGTAATGATAGTGAAAATAATAGTAGTAGTAAGAATATGGCAGCTACCATTTATTAGGGGCTTGTTAGGTACCACAGGGTCTTTCATCATAGGGGACTGGAATGCAAAAGTAGGAAGTCAAGAAACACCTGGAGTAACAGGCAAATTTGGCCTTGGAGCACGGAATGAAGCAGGGCAAAGGCTAATAGAGTTTTGTCAAGAGAACGCACTGGTCATAGCAAACACCCTCTTCCAACAACACAAGAGAAGACTCTACACATGGACATCACCAGATGGTCAACACCAAAATCAGACTGATTATATTCTTTGCAGCCAAAGATGGAGAAGCTGTATACAGTTAGCAAAAACAAGACCAGGAGCTGACTGTGGCTCAGATCATGAACTCCTTATTGCAAAATTCAGACTTAAATTGAAGAAAGTAGGGAAAACCACTAGACCATTCAGATATGACCTCAATCAAATCCCTTATGATGATACAGTGGAAGTGAGAAATAGATTTAAGGGACTAGATCTGATAGATAGAGTGCCTGATGAACTCTGGACGGAGGTTCGTGACATTGTCCAGGAGACAGGGACCAAGATCATCCCCATGGAAAAGAAATGCAAAAAAGCAAAATGGCTGTCTGAGGAGGCCTTACAAATAGCTGTGAAAAGAAGAGAAGCGAAAAGCAAAAGAGAAAAGGAAAGATATAAGCATCTGAATGCAGAGTTCCAAAGAATAGCAAGGAGAGATAAGAAAGCCTTCCTCAGCGACCAATGCAAAGAAATAGAGGAAAACAACAGAATAGGAAAAAAGAGATCTCTTGAAGAAAATTAGAGATTCCAAGGGAACATTTCATGCAAAGATGGGCTCGATAAAGGACAGAAATGGTATGGGCCTAACAGAAGCAGAAGATATTAAGAAGAGGTGGCAAGAATACACAGAAGAACTGTACAAGAAAGATCTTCACGACCAAGATAGTCACAATAACATGATCACTGACCTAGAGCCAGACGTCTTGGAATGTGAAGTCAACTGGGCCTTAGAAAGCATCACTACGAACAAAGCTAGTGGTGGTGATGGAATTCCAGTTGAGCTACTTCAAATCTTGAAAGATGATGCTGTGAAAGTGCTGCACTCAATATGCTAGCAAATTTGGAAAGCTCAGCAGTGGCCACAGGACTGGAAAAGGTCAGTCTTCATTCCAATCCCAAAGAAAGGGAATGCCAAAGAATGCTCAAAGAACCGCACAATTGCACTCATCTCACACGCTAGTAAAGTCATGCTCAAAATTCTCCAAGCCAGGCTTCAGCAATATGTGAACCAAGAACTCCCAGATGTTCAAGCAGGTTTTAGAAAAGGCAGAGGAACCAGAGATCAAATTCCCAACATCCGCTGGATCATGGAGAAAGCAAGAGAGTTCCAAAAGGACATCTATTTCTGCTTCATTGACTATGCCAAAGCCTTTGACTGTGTGGATCACAATAAACTGTGGAAAATACTGAAAGAGATGGGAATACCAGACCACCTGACCTGCCTCTTGAGAAACCTGTATGCAGGTCAGGAAGCAACAGTCAGAACTGTACATGGAACAACAGACTGGTTCCAAATAGGAAAAGGAGTACGTCAAGGCTGTATATTGTCACCTTGCTTATTTGACTTATATGCAGAGTACATCATGAGGAATGCTGGGCTGGAAGAAGCACAAGCTGAAATCCAGATTGCCAGGAGAAATATCAATAACCTCAGATATGCAGATGACACCACCCTTATGGCAGAAAGTAAAGAGGAACTCAAAGGCCTCTTGATGAAAGTGAAAGAGGAGAGTAAAAGGTTGGCTTGAAGCTCAACATTCAGAAAACAAAGATCATGGCATCTGGTCCTATCACTTCATGGGAAATAGATGGGAAAACAGTGAAAACAGTGTCAGACTGTATTTTTTGGGCTCCAAAATTACTGCAGATGCTGATTGCAGCCATGAAATTAAAAGACTCTTACTCCTTGGAAGGAAAGTTATGACCAACCTAGATAGTATATTAAAAAGCAGAGACATTACTTTGCCAACCAAGGTCTGTCTAGTCAAGGCAATGGTTTTTCCCGTGGTCATGTATGGATGTGAGAGTTGGACTGTGAAAAAAGCTGATCGCCGAAGAATTGATGCTTTTGAACTGTGGTGTTGGAGAAGACTCTTGAGAGTCCCTTGGACTGCAAGGAGATCCAACCAGTCCATTCTAAAGGAGATCAATCCTGGGTGTTCATTGGAAGGACTGATGCTGAAGCTGAAACTGCAATACTTTGGCCACCTCATGTGATGAGTTGACTCACTGGAAAAGACTCTGATGCTGGGAAAGGTTGGGGGCAGGAGGAGAAGGGGATGACAGAGAATGAGGTGGCTGGATGGCATCACTGACTCTATGGACATGAGTTTGAGTGAACTCCGGGAGTTGGTGATGGACAGGGAGGCCTGGCGTGCTGTGATTCATGGGGTCGCAAAGAGTCAGACACGACTGAGCGACTGAACTGAACTGAGGTACCACAAACTATACTAGACATTGTCACCTGTTATCTTATTGTTTGCTTTGTAGTGTAGTCGCTCAGTCGTGTCCGACTTTGCGACCCTGTGGACTGTATAGCCTATCAGGCTCCTCTGTCCATGGGATTCTCCAGGCAAGAACACTGGAGTGGATTGCCATTTCCTTCTCCAGGGGATCTTCCCAACCCAGGGATCGAACCTGGGTCTCCCGCATCACAGGCAGATGCTTTACCCTCTGAGCCACCAGGGAGTCCCATTGTTTGCTTTACACATACAAAACCGAGACTCAGAGAAGTTAAGCAATTTGTTTAGGTCACATAGCTAGTTCGGTGGTAAGAGTTCATAAGAGATTCCAGATCATCCATAAACAAAACTACACTGACTGGTTTAATCAAAGCCCACTGGCCTGCAAAGTCAAATTAATTTGTTTTGAGTTTTTTGCACTTTAATAATCTAGATGATGGGGTGGGTAGAAATGTCTTTCTAGGCATAGAAATCGACTTTTCTATCTTAAATAATGATGTTTATTTAGCAGGGTGCAATTTCACTCAACAAATATGAACACACCTTTACTGAGTCCACCCCCTTCTTGAAGATAGAGGGGAAAGTCTTAAATTTTGAATCTATCCAGCAAAGCATGATGTAGACTGATCTGCTTTGGGGAGTGGCCAGCCACTCGAATAGGAGTGAATGCTTATATTTAAATAGTGTTTCATCAACATCTCCTCCCAGCATTTGGATATAAAACTCCTGATGTGACTCCTTTCTGACCTCTGGCTTTCCTTTCTCTTTGCTGGTGACATCCTGGCCTCTTTCCATTCCTTGCCCACTTCTCTCCAAGAAGGGTGCTATCTGATTGGTGGTATTAAAGAAAGAACTGAGCATGCTCAATGCTACTTCCCCTCTCTTTAGAAGCCTGCCTGCCAGCAGGAAGCCCCCATTCTCTGACCATGATGTGATGAGCTTGCTGGGGAAGCCAGTTATTTGGGGGAGTGTCCACTCCTTTGCAAACTCATCTGAGCCACATTCTCCAATCTAGTTTTCATCAATATTAAAGCTGACATTTGGTGTCTGTCTGGCTCACCCATGCATCCAGTTGTATTTGTTTCCAAACTTATGCAAAGAGGAGGGGTGTGATGTCTTGAACTCCTTAGAGTCCCAATAATTCTCTGCTGATTGACAGGTTGATTTTATTTTGCAATAAAGGACATCAGAGAGAGCATAGAAGAAACTCCTTCAAAATGCACATTCTGTCAGGGAAACTAGGAAATTGTTTGAGCTTCATATTTAAAATAAGAGTATTTAGCAGCATACTGTTTTGGAAGTGAATTTTTATTACTTTAGGTAGCTTGAATATTTAATTAAATCTGTCATTAATACTTCATAGAAATGCAAATCTGTATCTTTTCCCAGGAGTTCTTTTAGACAAGGATGAAAGCCCCCTTTAGAGGCACATTCTCATGGTGCTGGAATTAACAAATTAAGTTTTCCAAAGAAGAAAGAATAGATGGTTAAAGAATTTTTCTTTTCTTAATTTCACTGTCCAGGTTGTTCTTGCAGTATATACAAAAGGCTTTACACTTATCCCCCATTTTAGGAATAACTTTACATAAATAGGGCTTTCCTTGTGGCTCAACTGGTAAAGAATCCACCTGCAATGTGGGGGACCTGGGTTCGATCCCTGGGTTGGGAAGATCCCTTGGATAAGGGAAAGGCTACCCACTCCAGTATTCTGGCCTGGAGAATTCCATGGACTGAATAGTCCATGGGGTCGCAAAGAGTCGGAAACGACTGAGCAACTTTCACTTTTGCATATATAAAATGAGATATCCCTCCTGGCCACCTCACTGTACCCTGGGTGTCTCCAGGGGACTAGACCTTACAGCTTACTGGGGCCATGACCTGTCCAAAGGTGGGGAAGATTGAAATCACATGGAGGAAACGTGAAAATTTAGCTCATGGCAGGTGTGTCATGAGGGGACCTTTCATCCTTTTCTTGTTTATCTCCCATCACTCATGGTTTTCCTTTTTAAGAACTTTGATAGGTTTTCTGTAGCCCCCTTTCTATTGCCTCCAGAGAAAGGCTACCTACTCTCACCTGGTGGTGAGGGTCTCTGTACTGTGGTTTCTATCTGACCTCTATGTCCTTATCTTCCACTTTTCCTCTCAGATTTGGTCTAATTCACCCTCTCACTAATCCCATAGGGACCCCGTGCATTCTGGCCTCAGTGCCTTTGGTTTGCTGTTCCCTCTTCCTGAATGCCTGGATCCTTCAATATCCAGCTCAAATGCCGATGTCTTCACAACTTTCCCCTCCCCCTTCCCCTTCTCCATCTTGTGAACTATCACAGCCCTATATAAAGACCTCCTTTATGGCACCAACCGTGTGCATGCATGCTCAGTCACTTCAGTCCTGTCTGACCCTTTGTGACCCCATGGACCAGACTCTTCTGTCCATGGGATTCTCCAGGTAAGAATACTGGAGTGGGTTGCCATGCCCTCCTCCAGGGGATCTTCACGACCCAGGTATTGACCTGCATCTCCTACATTGCTGGCGGAGTCTTTACCACTGAACCACCAAGGGAGCCCGGCATCAACCATGTCCTACCTTTAATAATAAAATTGAAATGAACAATAAACAACAGCTGCTAACCATCGTTGAACACTCCAATGTGTCAGGCACTGTTATAGTCAATTAAAGATAGGGGATTATTTAATAATCAAAATAATTCTACTTATTTTGCCTCCGGCCAAGACAGAATTTGGAGAAGGAAATGGCAACCCACTCCAGTATTCTTGCCTGGAGAATCCCATGGACAAAGGAGCCTGTACGATGGGGAAGCTTGAAGGATTTTGCCCTGGAGAGCAACACAGTTCAGTTTCCCTCCAAGAATGATAAATGTGGAATGAACAGCTAGATTCCAAAAGTCTGCAGTGAGCGTCTTTATAAGTGGAGGTGCCCTTGCTGTCTTAAACTGCACGCTGAGATCCCAGTACTGTTGCTTTTAACTCTTGAGACCTTCCTCAGGGTCCCGACTGGATGACTGGCTGCCTACCTGCACCGATACAAATACCACCGATACCGGCTGCTGTTTGTAAGCTGCACGTTCTGCTCTGCCCTCCCCTTACTTATGGCTCTCTGGTCTCTGGCTGGCCCTTTCCAGGTCCGAGGAGAGTTGCTTCGGGAGAGAGTGCAGCAGCTGGAGGCCCAGGAGGGACTCTTTGCCGAGTCCCTCGTCTCCCTGCAGTTCCAGAAGGCTGCCAGGATGGCCAGAACCCTGTGGGTGTACACCGCCCTCCTGAGCATCCAGGACCTGCTTCTGGAGGAGCTGAGTGCCTCGGAGACCCTGACCAAGTCAGCCTGCATGCAGATCCTGGAGTCACACAGCCCGGTGAGTGCAGGACCCAGGAAGGAAAGGATGCCCGCTACACTGCATCCCTCAGTGGTTCTTTCTGGTGACTGCTCCACTTCTCCCACCATCGGATGGGTGATCCGCTGTCCTGTCTCCGCCGAGGGGTCCTGGGGAGGGCTGACTCCTGGGGAGGGCTGAGTGAGGTAACTTACATGGGAGGCTGGTGCACTGCTACTGCCCAAGCCTCCTCTATTTCGTTGCCTTTAGAAAGCAGATCTTTTAAATGTTAGCATTTTTAACATCTGGGAACCTGGGATTCTTCTTGCAGCCAGCAGCTATTTGTTTCTTTGATAGTGCTATGAAAAGGAGAGAGAGAAATGGCAACCCACCCCAGTATTCTTGCCCGCAGAATCCCGTGGACACAGAAGCCTGGTAGGTTCCCAGTCCATGGGATTGAAAGAGTCGGACACGACTTAGTGACTAAACCACCACCATGAAAAGCAGCTGTGTAGCTTTCAGTGAGGGCTTCCCAGGTGGCGCCAGTGGTAAAGAACCCACCTGCCAACGCAGGAGATGTAAGAGATGCATGCTGGATCCCTGGGTTGGGAAGATCCCCTGGAGGAGGGCATGGCAACCCACGCCACGGTTCTTGTCTGGAGAATCCCATGGACAGAGCAGCCTGGTGGGCTACAGTCCATGGGGTCACAAAGCGTCGGACATGCCTGAAGCAACTTAGCACAGCTTTCAGTGAAGGGCGCCTTAGATGTTATGAAGTATTGGATTCGTTTTTATTTTCAAAATTTTAATTATTACCATTATTTCTATATGCTGCATGTTTTCAAGGTGTGGGAGGTATTATTCATAACACAAAAGCTAGCAGTGTAACTGCTTTGAGGACTAATTTTAGTTCCTATATGTGTAATTTTAGAATTTTATGTATTATTATAATAGTCCCCTAAATGGAACTCACATTTATTCAGTGCCATGTGTGTGGCAGGCAAGCACTAACAAGCTGTGTGAAATGGGTGTGCTCTCGTTTAAACATTAATAATTCTTTACTCAATCATGTGTCTTAAGATGATCATTTAAGCATGATTAATAATAAGTTGCAATTTTATGCCTCTTTGCAATTATGTTCTTTGTCAGACATTATGTCAGTTAATCATTGAGCCATGCTGTGAACTCGGTAGTGTTTCTGTGCCCAGTTCTCAAGTAAAGAAATGAGATTCGGGCAAGTGGCAGGTCAAGCTTTTTCCAAGGTCCACAGAGCTAGTTAAGTGAAATCTATTATTTTCTGACTTTATCCCCTGAGTCATGTCCACAGATATCTCAGTTGATCCTGTCAATGGAGGTTCCCATTTCTTCATAGAAAATCACAAATAACATTAGAATCTGAAGCACGTGTGCTTGGTCACTCTGTCGTGTCTGACTCTTTGTGACCCCATGGACTGCAGCCTGCCAGGCTTCTCTGTCCATGGGATTTCCCAGACAAGAATACTGGATCATCCCAGAGGGAGGATAAAGGGAGGAGGGAGGTGGGAGGGGGGTTCAGGAGGGGGAACTCATGTACACCCGGGGCGGATTCATGTCAATGTATGGCAAAAACCAACCAATATAATATTGTAAAATAATTAGCCTCCGATAAAAAAAAAAAAATTTAAAAAAAAGAATACTGGAGTGGGTAGCCATTTCATTCTCCAGGGAATCTTCCCATCCCAGGGATCAAAGCTGCATCTCTTGTGTCTCCCACATTGGCAGACAGATTCTTCACTACTGTGCCACCTGGGAGGCCAGATTCTGAAGAGTCCAGGCTATTTTTCCAGCAAATATAGTTCACCATGCACTGTGAAACCTTCTTGTAGGTATAGGAAGGAAGGGGAAACTCTGTGGATATCCCAGCACAAAACATCTGGACACTGGATAAATAAAAATAAATGTACTTTTTCTTGCTTTGTGAGTTCACAGTAGGATGAGGAAAATCCCCAAGGGATGAGGATAGCTTGGAAAAATCTGAACTCACAGAAAGAGATGAATGCAAACTCAGAAGCTGAAATCCAAAAGCCAAGGGAGAAAACCAGGACCTCCAGGGGTTGGAGGGTTAATTTGAAGGACCAGGAGGTGGGGCTGTGGGATATCCTGAGGAGTAGAGCAACCAGTGGAGGGTGGGTGGTGGGGGGAAGCACTTGTGCTCAAAGGAGCCCCCAGGATCACCTGACCATTTCTAGCCCTGGCAGGGTTGGGGGTGGGGAGTCCCCTCTGTGAGTTTGTCATCAAAGTTTTCTGCTAACAGGACAAAGGAATTCAAAAATGCTTTAGCCATTCAGTCAGAAAATCTCCAAGGTGATGAATTAAATTAGACATGCAAATATCTGGCAAGATCGACCATTTAAAAAAGAGATAAAGAAGTAATATCAGAAGTATAAAAGGCAACATGACAATAGATGCCCTAGAGTTTTTAAAAATAAGAGAATTCTATGAAAAATAATTTTATGTGGGTGAATTTCAACATTTCTAAAAAATTATAGCTCGCCAAAATTGGCTAAAGTAGAAAAAAATCTCCATACTCCTGTTACCATGAAAGAAATTGATTCAATAGTTTCAGAATCTTCTGACACACACAAAAATATCTAACCTTGATAGTTTTATAGGCGAACTCCATCAAACCTTCAGTTCAGTTCAGTCGCTCAGTCGTGTCCGACTCTGCGACCCCATGAATCACAGCACACCAGGCCTCCCTGTCCATCACCAACTCCCGGAGTTCACTCAAACTCATGTCCATCAAGTTGGTGATGCCATCCAGCCATCTCATTCTCTGTCGTCCCCTTCTCCTCCCGCCCCCAATCCCTCCCAGCATCAGAGTCTTTTCCAGTGAGTCAACTCTTCGCATGAGGTAGCCAAAGTATTGGAGTTTCAGCTTTAGCATCAGTCCTTCCAATGAACACTCAGGATTGATCTCCTCTAGAATGGACTGGTTGGCTCTCCTTGCAGTCCAAGGGACTCTCAAGAGTCTTCTCCAGCACCACAGTTCAAAAGCATCCATTCTTCGGCAATCAGCTTTCTTCACAGTCCAACTCTCACATCCATACATGACTTTAAGATAGCAAAATTTTCCAATCTCACATGCAGATCATTCAGATGTTAAAAAAAAAGTAGAGAATATTCCTCATTTCATGAAGCTCAGGTAACTTTGACACCAAAACCAGACATGACTAGTATGAGAAAGAATAATTACGGTTTAGTCTTACCTATGAGCCTAGATGTACAATTCATAAACAAAATATTAATGAATAATCCAATCATCTATAAAAAGATACAGCACAACCAGTATGAGTTTTTTCCAGGAAGGTAAGGTTGGTTTAACACTAAAACATGTATGGACAAAATTCATCAGATTAACAGATTAAAGAAACACAATTCCTGTGATTATCTTGGTATGAACAGAACAGGTAATTTCTTGAATTCAGCGCCCATCCAATGTAAGACTTCTTAGCAAATTAGTAATAGGAGGAAATCCTGCAAGATATTTACCCAGAACCCACAGGGAGTATCACTGCTAGGTGATTGGCATGGAGGCAAGGCCACTGCCTGGAATTACAGGTGAAGGAGGTGAGGTCTTCAGAGGAGGGGCAGGACCATGGTCATGTGTCAAGCAAATGGGGAACAAAGACATTAGGAGCCTCTGGCTTTTAATTCCCAATTCATCTCTTCATTATAATGAAGTATAGAGGGGAAGGAGGAGTTTATAAACTCTCTGAGAAACACCTCAATTCAACCCTGAGACACCTAATGGCCCTTTTTACTTGCAACAGCCCTCTTTCCTACTAGCAATGTAGCACAACACTTACATTTTCAATTTTACATTAAAGCCCTTTTGAGTGACATCAAAGCTTCCTTATTCTCGAATGTGCTTGAAGTAGAAGAGTTAATATGTCCTGAATTGGAAGCAACTGATAAAACTATGGATACAATGCCAGTTTTTTTTTTTTATTTTAATGAAGATTTACATTTGGAGGGAAGACAAACCTATCATTTTACACTTGATATTAGACTTTCATTCTGCAATTTGATCATTCTGGGAAAACCACTTTCCCGTTGGGAATGGGCTTTTAAGCTGTTACACATTCAGAATTTAAAAAGTGTGAAATGAAATGCTTTGGAAGCAATGACTCCTAAGAAAACTGTCAGGTTCCCCTCATTTGATGACGCGTTTAGACTCATTTTGTGAAATTGGACCACAGAAAAGACATAATTGAATCGTGGGGTTGAATGGCAATCATGGACAGCTTTAAATGTGATGGTCTTACTCATAACACATCACGTGCCCCCAGGCTAACTACACCCACTGTATTTAATCCGGTTTAAGTTGCTTCCTGCCTATCTACTTTTCCAAGCCTGGACTGGACATCTTCCGTTTCTGGCCTCTGCCTTACTGCCCACTCGCTACCAGGCACTCAGTCTGTCGATTCTGCCTTAATTTTCTCACTTTGACCTTTTCTCACTTTCTAATTTTCTCACTTTCACCCAGCTTCGCTACTTAGACAGATTTAGGCCTGAAAACAAAAAGCACACCAGGAGCAGCTCTCATCAGGGCCAGGGCATCGTGTTAAGTGTGTAAACCTTCTGTCTGCCCCGAGATGTTTTTATTCCCATTCCACAGATGGAGCTGAGGCTTAGGACTGTTAACTCATTTTGCCACAATCCCAGAACTGGAAATCAAAGCCCACGCCTCCTGCTCGCAAAGCCCAGTTCCTGTTCTCACACCAATTTCCGCCTGCCTCCTTCTTTCCCTACTGCAGTCTCATCCACCCTTCAGCCAAAGGAACATTTCTGAAAAATAAAAATAATGAGTGACAGCCCCATTCCCAGCTCTGTATTTTAATATCTCCCCTCTACCTCTTCCTCCCTCAGACCCTGCATTTTAGCCCTTGGACCTTCCTGAACACTTGAGATACATTGAGGCCTCAGTTCCTTTGAAGGACCTCTGTCCAGAATGCTTCTGCTGCCCACCCTACAATCTCCTCGCTGGCAGCTGCAACAAGCCAAAGGTTGCCCCTTCTGTGAAGCCATCCATGATTCCCTTGGGCAGAGTTGATTTCTCCTAGCTCTGTGCTCAAGTCACCCTCCATCTAGATTCCCTGAGGTGACCTGTTACCTGTCACTGTATCTGTGTTTGCACAACTGTCTCCCACGCTAGACCGTGAGTTTCCAGAGTCTAGGGGCCGTGTCTCATTCACCCAGAATCCCTCATGCCCAGTAAATGACCTGGAACTGTCTTCATCATCATCATCTTCCCATCTGTCCATCCATCCGTTCATTCAACAGATGTCTACAGAGTGCTTTCCAGAGACAATGGGAGCAAGAGATAGGGCCCCGAGTTAGGGAAACCTGAGGTTACTCCTCTCTCAGGTTCTTGGGACTTCACATGTCCTTACACTCTCTGCTCCTTAGCTAACTTATTTATAAAATGGGGTATTAACAGACTCCTAGTTTGTGCTGGTTTATGAAGATCAAATACATTAATTCATGTAAAGATACCATGAATCGATTCCAGCACAATGTGGAAGTTCGGTACATGCTAATTGTCATTATTATTATTAATAATAAGATGACGCTGATTACTGTGACTCCTTCCATAGGCCAGGCGCCTGCTCCCTGTTGGGAAGCTGCTGCTGCTGTTCAGTCACTCACTTGTGTCCAACTCTTGCGACTCTATGAATTGTAGCCCGCCAGGCTCCTTTGTTCATGGGATCTCCAGGCGAGAATACTGGAGTGGGTTGCCATTTCCTTCTCCAGGGGATCTTCCAGACCCAGGGATCCAATCCAGGTTTCCTGTTTGGCAGGCAGATTCTTTACAGCTGAACCACCTGCAAAGCCTACTCCTTGCTAGGGAGAGGGATGAACAAGACAATCCCAGAGTTCCCTGCCTCAGCGTCAAAACTCTAGTGAAGAGAGCAGATTCTAGATTCAATTCCAGAACCTCATCTTGGATTCCAGTAGTGCTGAGTGCCAGGGGTTTGAGGATAGGACTGACGCCTGGGAGAACCTGCCATCAGCAACTTAGAACCTGCAGGGTATGTTTGTTCCCAACTGGTGTTCACCTGGTCTTGGAAAATCAAAGTGTGACATGTCAGCTTTCTGTGCTTTGCTTGTTTCAGGGACACTGGCAAGTATGGGTTAGTCCCTTCCTTCCCCATGCAGTGGGCTGGGGCTGGCACCTCCGTGGAAGCCTGGTCCATGACCAGCTCCAGGCACACTGACAGAACATGAGAGTGGAAACTCATTAGTGCTGTTGGAAATGCTGTGTTTGGTTATGTTTCCATTTGGGATGCAGCGAAGAGAAGGATGGCAACAATTGGAAATCTCATCATGCCAGAAGCCCATACTCAGAGCATTCCAAACTTTTCACAGAGCTGGAGGCAAAACCTATATGCTCTCCATGCTATTACTTCAGTTTACTTCTCTGGACATTTTCTCCATGTCTTGATTTTTGAGTAATGTTTCTGAGACTTTGATGCAAGCTTTGGTGCCTCTGCAGAAAGGCAGATTGTTTTGTACAAAATTTAGGAGGATCAAGGACCACCATCACCTGATGATGTCTATCCAAGGCCTCTTAGGATCAAATCCCACCCTCACCCCACCGCCAGGTAGAACACTGGCCAATCTGGTGAATAATGGGTTCGATGACAATGGTTTCAATGATTAACCTCTAAGGACCACCTTCCTGCCCACCCTCTCTTCTCCGCCTAAACAGACTGTGGATAGTCTCTTGTACCCAGATTCTCTGACTCTGATGGCCTCAGGCTGCCAATTTCTTGTTTGGCCAGTGAGAGACAGTATAGCTTGGGAGTTAAGGCACAAACCAAATCATGGAGCCAGCTGACCCAGCGCCATATTCTCGTTCTGCCACTAAAGATTCATGGACGTGCGTGCTGAGTCCCTTCAGTCATGTCCAGCTTTTTACCACCCTATGAACTGCAGCCTTCCAGGTTCCTCTGTCCATGGGATTCTCCAGACAAGAATACTGGAGTGGGTTGCCATGCCTTCACTCAGGGGATCTTCCTGACCCAGGGACACATCTCCTGGGTCTCCTGCATTGCAGGTGGATTCTTCACTGCTGAGTCACCTGGGAAGCCCCCTTAAGAATCACATGACCTGGCAAATTACTTTTTCTCTTTGCCTCAGTTTCCACATAGGTAACAGAAAAGAAGTATGGTTTCCATATAATTTTTATAAGGATTCAATGAGATTAATCTATGCAGGGCACTGAGAGCAGCGCTGGGTGTGACCTGAGTATGGTTGGTGTGAGGCATGATCCACGTTTGCTGGTCCAGCCCAGTCTTCATCGTGTAGAATACATGCTGATACCCCACATACATTTGTAACAGGTGTGAGCTGCTAGGCAGGTGCCATGTGCTGCAGGTAAGGGGGTAGAAATGCAGCCCTGCCCCCCAGGAGCTCACACTCTAGCAGGAAATAGAGCATTGTTCTAGTCTGCTTGTGCTGCTGTGTCCAAACACTGTAGACTTCAGGGCTTTAATAACAGACATTGATTTTCTCATGGTTCTTGAGGCTGGGAAGTCCAAAATCAAGATGCCAGCTGATTCTGTTTCTGGTGAAGAATCTGTGGTTTGTGCACAACTGCCTTCTCACTGTGTTCTCATGTGACAGAGAGAGCTCCAATCTCTTTTTCTTCCTGTAAGGGCACTAATCCCATCATGGGGGCCCCACCCTCATGTCTGTCTAAACCTATGCATGACTGCTTGGTGTCCTGTCTGACTCTTTGCAATCCTATGGACTGTAGCCTGCCAGGCTCCTCTGTCTATGAGATTTTCCCGGCAAGAATACTGGAGTGGGTTGCCATTTTCTCCTCCAGGGGATCTTCGCAACTCAGGGATGGAGCCTGCGTCTCTTGCATCTCTTGCATTGGTAGGCGGGTTCTTTACCACTAGTGCCGCCTGGGAAGCCCTGCTAACCCCTAAAGCCCACACCTCCACAGCTCCAGGCACCCTCTCACTGAGGATTAGGGATCCAGCATATGGATTTAAGGGACCACAAGCATTCATTCAGTCTGTAACAGGAAAATACTAGGGGTAGTGAGTGGGCAGTTGAGGAAGGGGTGTCTGTATCTCCCAAGGAACTTAGGGAGCCTGTAGGAAGTCCCTGACTGCTTTTGATTACCGAGGCAGCCATTTTTAAAACATCTGACTGAAATAAATAGGTTTTCGACTAAACAACTAAATAAAAGCAGACTGTCCCACCCATGAAGTTCCTGTTTCTGGGAAGTTCTGGTTGACCTGCATACCTGACCTCTTGAGTGAACCTGCTTTGCCCTCTCTGCACCCTGATTCCTGCTCTTTTAAGTTCACCAACAGAAAGAGAACCAGTGACCCCTAGGCACCTCACTTTTGACCCCCAAAAAGGCAGAGCACCCAGGCCATGTTCTTTTTCTCTACTTGTGACCCTGCTGTGTGGCCCGGGTGTGCCATGCACCCTCCAGAATGTGTTCCTTGTTTTTTCAAGGTCCTCGATGGTTGTGGCTGAGGTGGTGTCCCAGTGCGCAGGCGCAAGCTGCTAACTTCGTAACGTGCTTCTCTTCCCTGACATCTTTCTAGCCTTCATTTTCTAGTGTCTGCTTAATATTTAATTTGTACTGAATGTTTAATACTGAAGTTTTACTGAAGATAATATTTTTCAGCTTTTCATTTTGAAATAATTATAGATTCACAAGAAGTTACAAATATAGTCATAAGAGTCACAAGGACTGGTCCAACCTCAGCATCAGGGAAGTGTCTCTGGGGGCTGCCACAGGGAATGTGGCCCCCGGCGAGGACCCCCAGCAGCTCCAGCCAGTAGCATCATGGACTATGGCTCAGACCAGCACAAAGCAGTTCCCCCAAGGAGGTTCTTCTAAAGCCAGTCCTTGACAGAAGACTCAGAGTTGGCCAGGCAACAGAGGAAGGGCCTGCAGGTAGGGCGCAGCATGTGCAAAGGCGCGAGAGACCCGGATGCAGTCTCACTGTGCTGTTCGCACAGCTGGATGGCGGGGGCGGACAGTGATGGGGAACACATGTCCACCCACGGCTGATTCATGTCAATGTATGGCAGAAACCACTACAATATGGTAAAGTAATTAGCCTCCAATTAAAATAAATTAATTAATTAAAAAATAAAAGAGGAGGTCCTGCTAGACTTGCAGCGCCGAGCCGAGAGGGGTGGATTTTATCCTGCAGCCCACCTGCCTTGTGCTCAGTACCTGCCCCTCTGTGTGCAGGAGCTCCAGGAGCTGGAGAGAAAGCTGGAGGACCAGCTGGCACACCAGGAGGCAGCCCAGCTGCAGCGGGCACTGGACAGTCGGCAGCAGTGGGCAGGCGAAGGACCTGGGCTCCTGCAGGAACCGGAGGAGACAGATTCTGAAAGGCAGGTCTCTGCTGTCCTGTGGCGAGCCCTTAGCAAGGGTCAGAAGCTACTGGAGCATCACCAGCAGAGGTGAGCTAAGGATCCAGTGTAAGACATCTTCTTTATGCTTTCATCTGTGGAGGGACACTTAGGTTGCTTCCATATCTTGGCTATTGTAAATAATGTTGCAGTGAACACAGAGCTACATATATCTTTCAGAAAACACAACTTTTAACAGCTTCGTAATTTTCCACTGTGAAGAACAGGGTGAAAACTATAATACATAGCATGGCTCCATTTTTGAAAACACAAGTTCATTGAAAGAAAATAGGCCAGACTGTAATAGACGTGATTTTTGTGTGGTGAGATTACAGGTGACTTTAATGTGTTTGATTATGCTTTTCTGTGTAAACACAACATCAAAGCACAGTTCTGTTCCATTGAAATAATTGCATAAGAGACTGACTCTGTTTGATCAGAGGAAAATGCTCAGAGATGTTGATTTGACTTAGACTTGATTGTGGATTTTAGTATATTTAACATCCTAAAGTATTCCATGCTTCATGGAGAAAATTGCTGGTGATCAAGCTTTTTGTATAAGTTGTACCCTCACCGGGTTTAGATTGTATTAACCAAAAAGAAGGCAGGATGGATAACCCAGGATACCAACTTTAATTGGCTGAGGTGACAGACTGGGAAAACCACCTTGTGGGGAAGTCAAGAAGCCTGATGGAGACCTCATGTGATAAGGTGCCGCCCAGCTTCTGCAGTCAGAGCCAGGTCCACTGGCTCTCTTGAAGTGTTGGGCCCACTTCAACACAGGAGCACATGATGGATGAAGACCCCAGACCTTGGTGTTCTTGAGCACCAGGCATGACAGCTAATACTGAGAATTTTCACATTAGAGGGAACAAAAAGTGCCCACTGTACTGAGCGGGCATCTTAAATGCCTGGCAGCTCCATTTAATGGATGGATCTATTTATCTAGGGTAACTTAACTCACATGGTAGTGGGATCAGGCGGACAACAACCCAGAAGGCTTCACAGCTTCACTCTAAACCAAGCGGCCATGGAGACAATTTTATAATTAACCTAGGGTGTGGAGATAGGTGCTTGGAAATGGGACGTGCGTTCCTGAGTCAAATTTATGAATGGGTAACTAATCTCCTGGATGCCAGAAATACTTCAGGGAAGGTTTTCATCCTTGTCTGGGGAATAACAAAGCACAGAGAATACCTGACCCTAATGATTATTAAACAATATCTATTAAACTACAAAGCCTTTGACGACAGAGAAGTGATTCATTGCAGTCATGGGTGGGTCAGCAGAAGGACAGGAAAGACTGTAAGGGCCCAAGATGACATCAGTTATGCTAATAGCCATTCAGAGCACAGACTGCCCTGCAAAGCCACAGAAAAGTCCCCATATGGTTCCTACAAAATTCTCACTTGAAGGAGCCCTCCATCCTGGTGAGCAGTCCCTGATTCATTTATTTGAAAGATAATCTAGCTAAAAAGAGGCCAGCTTCTTCTGGCTATCTCTTTTGATGGATTTTCTTTTTTACATCATGTAGATTAGGTTTGTGATTCTTTGTTATTTAACCAACTAGATAGTCTTCTTATAGGATCACTTTATAACAACACTGAACTGATGGAGATTTTGTTTTCACCCTAGTTTGAGAGAGGAGCAAGAAGACAGTGTCGTGCTGGAAGATTTGCTGGAGAATATGGAGACTGACACCTTTGTGACCCTGTACAGCCAGGTGAGAACAAGTTCACCGTGTCCTGGGTCCATCCCTTGCCAGCCCATAGCTCAACGTTTTTCTCAGAGTCCACGTTTCCTCACTTGCAGGACACAGATGATAACAGGAACCTTGAGAACTGCTAAGAGGATTTGTGAAAAGGCCTGGCCCAGGGCCAGCACCTACGGGACATTCAAGCAGGGGTCACGGCAGCAGCAAAAACAGTAGTAATCTCTGCCCTGGTCAGTTTCCTTTCTGTGATTAGACAGGCACCCAAATGATCTTCTTTTCAGTCTTAAATAGGTTTAACATACACAGAGTAAGTTCCACCAGGAACAAAGTTAGTCATTGAAATCTGGGCCATATAAGGAGAATGCTAAGATTGCACACTACGTTTCAACTTTGCTGTGTTGAGGTTAGGTAGTCTCATTCTTGGCCAGAGCTGCCAAGTGCTGCCAGAGCCCTCACCAGCGTTCCTGAGACAGAGCATGAGGCTATGTGCATGGAGCCATATGCAGAATTACATAACTCTAGTAGTGTTTTATGTGCATCTCAAGGTGGGCTTCCTGGTTACTTTGAGTCTCAGCAAATCTGATTTGTGACAGTGGCTTATGCCAATCACGGGCCATTGGGAGGTAGTTGTTGCTGACCTTGCTTCAGTTCAACGATGTCACTGTTACACTCTGATTCTTCCCAGCTCTCCTTGAAGTTCCAGCTGCTGTTTCTGTGTTCACGTGAAGAGGGTAAAGGTAGAACACAATCACTCTGCTGTCTTTTCTTTCCAAGAAAGTACATGCCACCAAGTCTCTGAAGCAAATTATACTCTCATGTCCTGAGGAGTCCCGACCCATGGATCCCTGGTTGCATGGGGGGGTGGGGCGGGGAGCCGCAAGTTCAACACTTTCTTTTCAGCCTCCAAAGAGAGCCAGCAGGGAAAAGGGATAGGGACACTTTCAGGTATCCAGCCAGCAGAACTGGCCAAAACTGTCCACAGGCACATACATCTTCTCACTTGTATTAGTTTCCTATTACTGCTGTAATAAATTACTACCAATTTAATGACTTAACAGAACACAAATTTATTATCTTCTTGTTCTGTGGGTCAGAAGTCCTGCATGGGCTTTGCCAGACTAAAATCAAAGTGTCAACAGGTCTGTACTCTTTCTAAGGATCTGGGAGAATCTGTTTCCTCCTCATTCAAGTAATTGTCAGAATTTGGTTCATTGTGGTTTAGGACTGAGGTTCTCATTTCCTTGCTAGCTGTCAGCTGATGGCTGTTACCAGTTGCTAGAGGCATTTGAATTTCTTAGTTCATGGCTCCCTTCTTTCATCTTCAAACTCAACAAATCACATTTTACTGATGTTTCTTCCATTGTCTTCACATCTCTCTCTGACCTACCGTAGCAGGAAAAGTTCTGTGCTTTTAAGGACCCATGTGATGATGAGGTTGGACTCATCTGGATAATCAGTCTAGGCTTCATCATTAAGCTTCATCACAAAGTCCCTTGCCATGTGAAATGACATATTCACAGGTTCTGGGATGGGGCATGAACACCTTCGAGGCCATTGTTCTGCAAGTCATACCAGACAGGAAGCCAAGGTTAAGCATCAAAGTCAGTAGTAAGTCTAACATGCTTCTTCCTCTTTGACATGAGAGCTGACCTGGGCTTTCTTGATATTTACAGCAAGAGAGGAGTACCCACCCATGGCAGGACCCAGGAGAGTACTTGTCATTCATCTCACTGTCAGGCAGTTCTACCATCATCCCCTTATAGACAGGTCCTCAGAGGGGACATTATTGCCCAAGTTCACATTGAGGAGCCTGGTGGATCTCGGATTGGAGCCCACATTCTTCTACCCCGCGTGTCTAAGCCTGAGCTCCAGACTGGGGATGGGGGAAGAAGAGAAGTTTCCAGAATACCTGTTGTGCGTTGAGTATCATCCTAGGCACTCATATCAGTTATTCATTTAATCCCTGCAGAATCCCTGGGAATCAGGGACTATCTTCTCTGTTTTGCAAGTAGAGCAACCAAGGTATGAATGGGTGGCTTAGGGTTCCAGGGCTCACCTTCCTCCTTGGAGCTCAGGACTTGGCCTGGGGTTGGTGACTTACACAGGATGTGCTCTTCCTGCTCTGTTGACCTGCAGAGCACATGCTGCTCCTGGCCTGGGTCTCTGTGGGAACTGAGCCATCTCCCACGCTCACTGTGATCCCCCCTCTTTGTTACTAAGAGACTTGACAGATGGCCAAAGTGTCATGTGTAGAATATCATCCAGGTTCATCCCTAATTTGTTGGCTCTTTTAAACTGTGAACTCTGCTAAAGAACTGGCTCTGTCAGGAGTAAAATGCTGCTGGGATGGAAGCCTTGAGCAGCAGGAATCATTTAGGAGGGTGACTTTTCTCTGCACGCCTTCCCCATCCTGTGCCTTGTAGAATCCACCAGCAATGTCTACTCAACTTCATTTCTTTCTTTCCAGTCCTTGTGTATTAGTGAGGGTTTTCCAGAGAAACAGAAGCACAAAGACTTGGGAAGAGAGGGAGAAAGGGGTTTACTTTAAGGGATTAGCATATGTGATTGTGGAGACTGGCAAGTCCAAATAGGCTGACAATATAGAACAACAGTTTGGAGACCAGGGAAGAGCCAGTGTTGCAGTTCAAGTTCAAAGGCCCACTTTTGGCAGAATTCCCTCTAGCTCAGGGCTCAGTCTTTGGTCTGTTCAAGCCGTCACCTGATTAGATGGAGCCCACCCACATTGTGGAGGGCAATCTGCTTTAAGTCCACTGACTCAAGTGTTAATCTCATTCAAAAGGTACTCCACAGATATATGCAGAATTATGTTTGTCCATATAAATCTGGGCACTGTGGCCCAGACAAGTTGACCTATAAAATTAACCATCACTCCCTTTGTGGAGGAGTCCTGTATTTAGACTGTTTCTTCTTTGTACCAGGCAAGAGAATAACCAGGGAAACCCAGTCCCCCACCAATTCTTTCTCCTACTTCTTCTAAATACTCCTCCCCCTCCTCCTCCTCTTCCTTCTTCTCCTCCTTTTTATTCTCTCCCCTGCAATCTGTCTTTCTCTCCCTCTCCCTCCCGAACCGCCCCCCCAACCTCTATGTGTCTTTTGTTTTAGTTCCTGCTTATTACACTGCCTTAGGGACAGCATAGTTTGAATTACAAAATTTGCATGAAGGATCATTTCCATGTGAGCACCCATGTTTTCATATTTATGCAACTTTGCCAACTCCTCCTCCTTTGCATATTTATGACGATGTCAGAATAACACTGAAATGCCCAGCTTTGTGCTAGACACATTACACGTCATCCCAGTTAATATTCACTGTTGCTCTGGGGGCCCTGGCAGTAGAAAGAGCCTCCCCCGGGCACTGCTGCAAGTCCATCACTCCTTCTGTGATGGCAGTGATACCAACAGCAGCGGATATCAGCCCAGCGTTGAGGAGAGGCATGGAGAGGATCATCACTGGACAGATGAAGAAACCGAGGGTCAGAGAGGTGATGTGACTTAGCCAAGGTCCCACAGCCAGGCAGTGCTGGAGCTGGTTTTAAATCTTTAAAGGAAGAGAAACTACTACTCGTTTCATGCCACTGCAACATGCCCTTTGAAGCAAAATATTTCCAAATTGTTTTGTGAATAAAATGGGAAGGGGGAGCTCATTTAAAAATGAAAGGCACTAACTCAGCAAGGCAGAAAGTTTCCTTTGCTATGGGAAGAGGTTGGGGCCCCACGTGAGGTCCTCACTGAACTTATCTCCTTTACTCCCTCAAGACTCCAGCATGACTTGTAGACAGTAGAGTGGAATTCTTTTTTAGCCACATAAAGGATGACTTAGAGTCAGCTTAACATCTTCTGAAGAGGCTTGTTTCTTGAATAAATATTGACTGTGCTCCTAGTAAGTGGCAAGTGCTATCCTAGGCCCTGGGATTTTAGCAGCAAAGTCAACACATGAAGCCCAGGCTCTCAGGAACTGATATTCTAGTGGATAGAGCAGACAAGCAAAAAAATAGATACATAAAATATATATTATTTTATATGGATTATGATCTCATTTTTATAGTCATGTCCATCCATCCACCCATCTGTCCATCACTCTGTTTGCCTCTCCTTTCATCTGTCTCTTTGTCCACCCATCCATCCATCTATCCATTCATCCATCAATCCACCGCTGTCTATCCATCCATCCACCAACCATCTCTGCATCCATCCATCCATTCATCTGCCCATTTGTCCACTCATCATCTATCCATCTACTGTCCGTAATCCATTTATCCATTCATCCAGTTATCTATCTGTATAACCCATCCATCCATCTGTTCATCTATTTACATACATGCCTAGAAAGATTCCTAAAATGTGCTTTGCCTAATGCTACTGATAAGTATTTCTGGGCAATGACACTTGGAATAATTAACAGCATTTTTGTGCTTTTCCCAGGTGGCACTCATGGTAAAGAACCTGCCTGCCAGTGTAGGAGACATAAAAGATGAGGGTTCGATCTCTAAGTCGAGAAGATCCCCTGGAGGAGGAAATGGCAACCCACTCCGTTATTCTTGCCTGGAGAATCCCATGGGCAGAGGAGCCTGGCGGGCTGCAGTCCATGGGATCACAAAGAGTCAGATATGACTGAAGTGACTTAGCACACAGCACACTGCATCCATAACTCCTGGCCCCTTCTGCTCTGTTCTCCATCCCTGCGTTCTGTCAACTCTGGTTATTCACTTGGAATCATACAGGATGTGAGTGTGTAGCCTGACTCTTTCCAGGCATTGGAAAGCCCTAGGGATCCATCCATTTCTTTCACTGCAGACTGGTATTCTGTGGTATGGCCATAGTACAGTTTCTTTAGCCCTCCACTGCTTTAGGGCCTTTTCAGTTGTTTCCACAGCCTGTGCTGTTCCCTCTGAGCCCTGTTGCCTCACCGAACATGAGTAGGAGGAGAAATTACTAATTGGCCTGGCTGCAGGCCAGGGCTGTAACTATGATGAGTGAGTTACCCTCTATCCAGGAGGGTAGCTGGAAGGGATGGATGAAGGCTTAGGGAATGTCACGGGGAGCCAAGGCTGCTGACCAAATAGATTTTCTTGACTACTAAAATATTTACTAAATATTACTAAATATTTAGTAGCTGAGCTACTAAAATATTTATCTCCCTGGGACAAAAAGTCCTAAGACCATGATCCATTCAACCCTGCTGTTCATCAAGGTGAGAACCGTGAGGCTCTGAGTCCCTGCATTCACTCCTCCAGGAGCTGAGACTGGCGTCGTACCTGTCGAAGCTGACGATGCTGCCGGGGGGCACGCTGCGCCGGCTCCTGACCGTGGCTCTGCCCGCAGCCTCACAGGCCGAGCTGCTGGCTGTGCTGGACTCCGTGGGCCAGAAGCATCAAGACCACGCGGTGGAGAACGATGGCGGCGGGGTGCAGGCTGATCTGGGCAGGAGAGGGTGAGTGCAGGGTCGGCCCCCTTTGGAAAATGAGATCCCAGTAGAGGGAACGGATGGGGGTGGTAAGCCAGACCGTGGGGCACAAGCACACCTGCCTTCCCAGGGGAACTTCCTCACTCAAGGAGCAGACGGCATCCAGGAATGTCGTCATGAATCCTGGAAGTCATGGCAGGCCCAAGAGTTTTGTCCACAGCTTCTCTTCATCACCAGTTCACTTCCCAATGGGATCTTAAAACAGTGGGTTTCCTTGGGCTGTAAATACGCCATATACACACAGTAAATGCATAAAGGAAAAAGGCAAAGAAACACCATGGTTCTATCAGCTGGAGAAACTGGCAATTAGCATTTTCTCAGAATTCTTCCCCCAGAATGGGTTTGTCTGCTGGGTTGTATGCGTGTGTGTGGTGTGTGTGTGTGTGTGTGTGTGTGTGTATGTGTGTGCGCGCATGTGCGTGAGCACACATGTATAGGAATCCCAGTATATACAGCCTTCAGTTCAGTTCAGTGCTCAGTCGTGTCTGACTCTTTGCGACCCCATGAATCACCGCACGCCAGGCCTCCCTGTCCATCACCAACTCCCGGAGTTCACCCAAACTCATGTCCATCGAGTCGGTGATGCCATCCAGCCATCTCATTCTCTGTCGTCCCCTTCTCCTCCCACCCCCAATCCTTCCCAGCATCAGAGTCTTTTCCAGTGAGTCAACTCTTCGCATGAGGTGGCCAAACTATTGGAGTTTCACCTTTACAGCCTTACCTCCTGCTTTTTAGAACCTTATAGCAGAGGCAAGTTTGCTTATTACCTTTCAGCTCTTGTCCACATGCAAACATCTTCCTAAACATCTGTTTCGGCTCTTTCTGTTATTTTTATTAACAATTTAAAATTCATGCTTTTCCCAGCTATAGAGACATCTCTGTAGATACTATTTTTCATAGCTGCTTATTATTCTACCGAGGTGTGTAGCATAGTGTATGTAATTGTTACTCTATTGTTGGACGTTTAGTCTGGGTTCATTTCTCCTCAATTATGGATAAGGCTGCATAGAAACTTTAGGGTCAAGTTGCAGGTGTGCATTTTGTCAGTTAAGGGTCTTTATTAAGGAAAGGCATGAAGGGGGACCTTGGATAAGGTGAGTATGGGGCAGCTAGCCGTGCCACTTGAGAGTAGAATTTGTTAGGGGTGAGGTTGCAAGAAGGAAAGCCACGACCAACCTGGAAAGTGCTGAAGGCCAGGCAGCAAAGCCCAGTCCTCAACGAGGATCCACAGGAGGCTAGGGAAGGGCGTCTTGATGTCCGTGAGTCTGTGGAAATGGCGTGATTGTGTGGACGTGTGTATATGCACGTTATTTTCCCTGACTTGCAAACGAGTCCCTGACTCACAAAGGCAGGATACATAACAGAGGAATAAGAGTGGGGTTGACGACGGAGAATGAGATGGCTGGATGCATCACCGACTCTGTGGACATGAGTTTGAGTGAACTCCGGGAGTTGGTGATGGACAGGGAGGCCTGGCGTGCTGTGATTCATCGGGTCGCGGAGAGTCGGACACGACTGAGCGACTGAACTGAACTGAACTGAACTGGGGTAAAAGGAAGGATGGGAGTGTGAAAACAGCTGTAGGGGAGGGGAGGGAGTCCGCAGGGGCTGGGAAGAGCAAGCATTCCTAGAGCTGGAGGGACCCAGCACAGGGGGAGGGGCTGGATGTGAGCGTGGTCACGGGACTGGGGGCGTGGGTGGGGCCGGGGCTTGTGTGGGCGTGGTCGGAGTTTCATGTTTCAGCCTGCTTTCTCTAGTGCAATCAGAGAATAACACACAGACAGCAGGTACTGGTGGTAACCCTGGAGCAGGATGTTGCACGGTCACAGCCTGGCCCAGCGTGGGTGAGGGTTCTTCACCGCCGCCGCCCCTCCCCGGCTCTGCCTTCCCCGTAGCCCCTCTAGGCACCCACCCCACCCCCACGCCCCAACCCCCATAGCTGCGCAGTGTGAACCAGCTGAGGCAGAGTATGAACCTGGCCGGAGCCAGGCACCAGCGGACCCTCCATCCTGTACTGACTTGACTTGACCCCAAGCCTATGGACATCTCCTCACTCCCCGTGTCCTGTTCGCTTTCCCTTCTTCAGTTGAGAATCACGTGGCATTCAGGCTCCCTGCCTTACCCGCCTTCTAATCTTCCATTGTACCTTCTCAATCTTCTTATTCATGTATTTAGAAAACTGTCTTAGGCACCGGTGTAGGTGGGAGAGTAAGGGACAGTCCAGCCGCCCAGAACGTCCACTCTGGGGGAGATGGACCACACACAAGGCAGCGCAGCGAGCTCTTTGCTTCTGGAATCTTCCATGCATTCAACTGCTGGGATGCTCAGCTCAAGTGTCCCCACCTCTCGGCAGCCTCCCTCTATCTGACTGATGTCACGTGCCACCTGTCGGTGACCTCTGGACTGGGGAGCCCTTGGGGCAGAGACTGTGTCTTGACTTGGCCAGCGAGATGCTTGAACAGTGTTCACAGAGTGAGCGGGCAAATGTGACTACTCTCGGGGTTTTTCCTGTCAGCCAAAGGTCATACTGAAGGAAGGCGTTCCCAGAGGGCTTTTAAGGATTATGCATCACTTGAAGGTTCTGTTCCTTTCGAAAATATAAGAATGTTCCTTCTTGCCTTCAGGAAACACCAGGCCTGGTGGCAAGCCTTAGAGAGCAGACTTCGAGGCGAACTAATAAACAGAGGATTGGAGAAGTTGCTCTGGGCTCGGAAAAGGAAGGAGAGGTAATGAGGGCATCTGCTCAGGTGGGCGGGAGAGGTTGTCAGCCAGGGTGCCCATGAGCTGGAGGGGAGGCGGAGGGACCACGAAAGGAGGGTTACTATGGACGCAACTCACCCCTTCCCTCAAGACAACATCTTTATTTGAAGTGGGCTTAGTTTATTTTTCTTTCAAGGGAGAGCATGAACACAGAGCCATACTACCAAAATGGGCTTAGTTTAAAGTGAAGTAAGTCAGACAGAAAGATAAATATCAAACGATAGCACTTATATATGGAGTTGAAGAAAAATAATACAAATGAACGTACTTGTAAAACAGAAATAGACTCACAGACTTAGGAAACAAGCTTATGGAACCAGAGTAGAAAGGGGCGGGGAGGGATAAATTAGGAATTTGGGATTAACAGATACAGACTACTGTATATAAAATAGACAAGCAACAAGGATTTACTGTATAGTTCAGAGAACTAGAATCAGTATCTTGTAATAACCTATAATGGAAGAGAATCTGAAAAACAATACGTATATAAAACTGAATCACTTTGCTTTACACCTGAAATAAACACAATATTGTAAATCAACTGTCCTTTCATTTTTTTAAAAAAAAAGCAAAGTGAGCTTAGTCTAGGAGCTGAAGATAAGGTGCCTGCCATCAGTGGGAGAATGTTCTATCATTCATTAGCATTTTAATTGCAGTACTTATTTTAACTAGTGGCTCTTTTTAAATGGGATCTCATTAGGAGAATTATTCCTTATAAAGGCTTAGATTTTATAGTTTACAAAGCCCTTTCTCGTCTTGTTGCACTGAGCCTGCCTGCTTCCAGAAAGTGGGCGAAATCCCACCGCTACACTTTAGCAGCTCGGGGAGGTCAGAGGAACATACCTCCACTGGTGAAAAGTGGCTGTGGGATTTGGGGGCACTGAACCAACCCCTCTGTTTCCCTGAGCTTCCAGGCCACTGATCTTTTCACTCTTTTGAGTACCTTTCTCTTTGAGCAGCAGTGACAGCACACCTGGAGGGCAGAGGAAAATTGGAGACAGGGTGGTTTTAGATTGCTGCAGACAGCAGACTCAGGAACTTGCGTGTTTCCCGCCAGAAATTTGGAAAAAGAGTAACACGGTGTCAAGAGTTATGTTAACCTGTTTTAACGTAACAGGTTAAAAAGTGATAACGAAAATGTGCTGTGGAAACTGATGCCCACAGGACGTGACCGAGTCCTGCACCTTCCAGAATTTCTCAGGGTGAAGCTGCAGAGGCCAAGCTGTGCAAAAAGTCCATGATAAAAGTCTCAGAGCCATTGATAATGGGCTGGACATCAAAATTTAGTCCCAGAGGAATTAGATCAGGATATTGAGCCCAAACCAAGAAAATTAAATTCAGGCCATATAAAGGGAAAGTGCTCCACTAAGGACTGGAAGTCAGGGGTCCTAGAGGCGGATGAGGTTGGGAGAGCAAAGGCATTCCTGGGCTGCACTGATGTCGGTGGGCGAGTGCAGATCAGGAGGACCCTGGGCCCATGGTGCTGGACCACTGTACCCGCCTGTTCTCTGCCTCAAGGTGCTGTGGACGGATGGTGGGAGGAGGAGAGACTGTGAGTCAGAAGGAGCTGATGGAGCTGTCTTTGAATCCTTGCTCAGATGACACAGCTGCCAGGGCAGTAGTTCATGGTGATGGGGTTGGAACCTCAAAGCCACTTCTCTTCAGGAACTGCCCGTGAGCCTACCAGTGGCCTCCAGCAGGTCAGCCTGCAGTGACATGACCTTGTCCTGCCCTGCTTGGGCAAAGGACCCTGTGGCTTTCAGGTCATATAGGACTCTCAGAGGGAGTCAGAGCCATTTTCAAGTGCAGCTGGAACTGAGGGACTGGACCGCTCATGGGCAGGATTCCAGCAGTCCTTTTATAGGATTTTCCCCCAGCGTGTTGCTCTAACTTCTAACTATTGCCTTACACTCAGATTTTACCAGCCTGCATTTAGTGTGAGGCCCACAGGCAGTGACATCCTGGACAATGTATCCCAATCATCTGGGGGGAGATGGAAAGCTCTGACTTGTAGCATCTGTCAGTTTCCATGGTGTGAAACACCCCCACCCTGGCTGATCGCATGCTGACAGCATGATGACAACAAGCTCACCAAACTCCAGAGAAGTGAACTGTCATGAGTCATTGTGAGCTGTCTGTAGCCGCCCCTGCCATGGGCTTTAGCTAATCTCAGGGGCCACCCTGGCAACCACAAAGAAAACCCTTTAAAGTGACACTTGACTGAGGACCTAGGAACCAAGAGGGTGTTTTCCTGGAGAACTCTGTCGGCACATTCAGGAGAGTCCGTTGCCAAAAATGTTCAGTCTGATTTTCTGTTCTCTCTTTAGTATATTAAAGAAGACGTGTCCCCCTCTCAGAGAGAGGGTGATATTCTCCGGAAAAGGAAGTTGGCCACACCTGTCCCTGGAGTCCACTGACGAACTGACCCCGGTGCCCATTGTAGGGGCAGAAGCCGTGGATTTATTAAACACGGGTGAAAAGCTCTTTATCTTCAGAAATCCAAAGGAGCCTGAGATTTCACTGCACGTTCCTCCCAGGAAGAAGAAGAAGAACTTTCTGAACGCCAAGAAGGCCGCGTGGGCCTTGGGCATGAACTAGCCCAAAGGGAAGTTTCTCGAGTCTGAAGACACAAAGATTTGTTTTCTCCTGCCCATCTGTGTGTGTGTGTGCACTATATACAACTCGCACGTGTTGATTGTACATGAAGGAGCCTGACGCATGTCTAACCCTCCCCCTCTCCACCATGACTTTCGAGGACTCAGTTTAATCTGGTCCCATGAATTCCCAGGTGGCCCACTCCCTTCAGCATCACACAGGACATGAAGAGACAGGGGTCCACCCCATGAGCCCCCACTGCTTTCAGTCCCAGCTCACTGAGGATCTGGGGGAGAACCCCCCAGTCCCCAGGTCACATCTCCTAAACTCCTGACTGAAGTGTGGGCTCTGTGTCAAAGGGCAAGGCTCTCAGTTCTCACATTGTGTTTGTTATATATTCTATTTTTATCACGGGAACTTTTGATTAATAAATGCATTTTATATAAAACTACTCTCAAGGAGACTCATTTTTACTTTCTGTAGGAACCATTTATTTACTTATTTTTGATGTTTGTTTTATTTTTTAACTTTTTATTTTATATTGGAGTATAGGAGGGAATGGCAACCCACTCCAGTATTCCTGCCTGGAGAATCCCATGGACAGAGGAGCCTTGTGAGCTGCATACTGTCCATGGGGTCGCAAAGAATCAGACCCAACTGAAGCGACTTAGCATGCGTGCATTGCCAACTCTGCAGAAGGACATGGTAACCCACCCCAGTGTTCTTGCCTGGAAAACCCCATGGACAGAGGAGCCTGATGGGCTACAGTCTGTGGGGTCACAAATGAGCCGGACATGACTTATTGACTAAACAACAAATAGCCAATTAACAATGTTGTAATGGTTTCAGGTGGACAGCAAAGGGACTCAGCCATACCTATACGTGTATCCATTCTCCCCCAAACTCTACTCCCATCCAGGCTGTGAGCTGTGTGTCCTGGGCAAGTCACCTGACCTTTCTGAACCTCATTTTCTTCATCAACAAAGGGATAATGAAATTGTAAGACTTAGATGAAATTGGATCTGTGAGGCGCTTGGTGGTGGCTTGGGCCTGCCACATCTATGTCCTTCTGTGTTCTTTGAAGGTGATCTGTTTGCTTTTCTAATAATTTCCTGATTCTAGGACTCAACTGGAATTATGCATGACTGAAAGTAGATTGCACACAAAAATTTGAAAAAATATCTCAAAATTATGGGCTGAAGGCTGAATGAATAAGCTATTAGCAACAACAGGAGGTGCTCAAACTGTTCAAAATACAACATTTGAACCTAATAATAACTCCTCATGTTAATAGAGAAAGACTAACTATTGGTTTAAGTTCTCTAAACTCACTGCCTGAGAAACACGAAGACATGATGGGAAAGCTTGTGCTTCTGAAATCAGGTAGATCAGGTTTAAATCTTGGCTCTACAACTTTTGAGCAAGTCGCTTGACCACTCTGAACCTTAGTCTCTTTGGTCTCTTTATCTGGAAAGCAGAGGTCCTAATACCTCTGTTAGGATAAGGATGTCACAAAGAGTGAAGATATTACATACCATATAAAATGTTAGCGTACAGTAAAATGTTGGTGTGCAATAGTGCAGCTTATTTATTCTATTTTTACATATTCACAAAATTGAGTTTTATGTTTTTTTTCATTCCTGTTTCCACTCTAGGTAAAGACAGTGACCCTTGCAGAAGGGCTGCAGCTGCCACAATATATGGAAGGCTATCATGAGAGGCTTCCATGAGAGCCAGGCTTCAACAGCACATGAACTGTGAACTTTCAGATATTTAAGCTGGATTTAGAAAAGGCAGAGGAATCAGAGATCAAATTGCCAACATTTGTTGGATCATAGAAAAAGCGAGAGAGTTCCAGAAAAATATTTACTTCTGCTTTATTGACTAGCCAAAGCCTTTGACCATGTGGATCACAACAAATTCTGGAAAATTCTTAAAGAGATGGGAATACCAGACCACCTGACCTGCCTCCTGAGAAATCTGTATGAAGGTCAAGAAACAACAGTTAGAACTGGACATGAAACAACAGATTGAACTGGACAACAGAACTGGACATGAAACAACCAAATCAGGAAAGGAGTACATCAAGGCTGCATATTGTCCCCCTGCTTATTTAATTTCTGTGCAGAGTATATCATGCAAAGTGCTGGGTTAGATGAAGCACAGCTGAAATCAAGATTGCTGTGAGAAATTGCAATGACACCACACAGATATGCAGATGGCACCACCCTTACGGCAGAAAGCAAAGAACTAAAGAGCCTCTTGACGAAAGTGAAAGAGGAGAGTGAAAAAGTTGGCTTAAAACTGAACATTCAGAAAACTAAGATCATGGCATCCAGTCCCATCACTACATGGCAAATAGATGGGGAAACAATGGAAACAGTGAGAGACTTTATTTTCTTTGGCTCCAAAGTCACTGAAGATGGTGACTGCAGCCATGAAATTAAAAGACACTTTCTCCTTGGAAGAAAAACTATGACCAACCTAGACAGCATATTAAAAAGCAGAGACATTACTTTGCCAACAAAGGTCTGTCTAGTCAAAGCTATGGCTTTTCCAGTAGTCATGTATGGATGTGAGAGTTGGACTATAAAGAAAGCCAAGGAACTGATGCTTTTGAACTGTGTTGTTGGAGAAGACTCTTGAGAGTACCTTGGACTGCAAGGAGATCAAACCAGTCAATCCTAAGGGAAATCAATCCTGAATATTCATTGGAAGGACTGGTGCTGAAGCTGAAACTCCAATACTTTGACCACCTGATGTGAAGAACCGACTCAATAGAAAAGACCTTAATGCTGAGCAAGATTGAAGGCAGGAGGAGAAGGGGACGACAGAGGATGAGCTGGTTGGATGGCATCACGGACTCAATGGACATGAGTTTGAGTAAACTCCGGGAGTTGTTAATGGACAGGGAGGCCTGGCATGCTGCAGTCCATGGGGTTGCAAAGAGTCGGACATGACTGAGCTACTGAACTGAACTGAACTGATCCATGAGAGAGAAGCCCCAGGGAATTTGAACTGAGAAGACTTGAACTTAAGATTGGGCTCCATTACTTACATGTTGGGTGAATTTGAGGAAATTTCTAAACCTCTCTGAGGCTCAGCTGCCTGTAGATTCTGTCTTGTTCAGTCTAGTTAATATGTTACATCCAAATATAAATCATTTTTAAACAAAATGGATAAAATAGATTTATGAAAACCAAGGCGCAGTGGCAAGATCTCCTGCCAATGCAGGAGACACAGGAGACTTGGCTTCAATCCCTCAGGAAGATCCCCTGGAGTAGGAAATGGCACACTCCAGTATTCTTGCCTGACACATTGCATGGACAGAGGAGCCTAGTGGGCTAGAGTCCATGGGATCACAAAGAGTCGGACATGCCTAAGCACGCACACACACACATATGCACATGAAATCCATGCTGTGGGAATTTGGGGGTGAGAGCCAACCTGACTGGGGAAATTTGAGAACATCTTGAAGCTTATGACTCCAAATCTTTGCCTCCAGACTGGACTTCTTCTTGGCCTCCAGACCTTTTTCTCACAGATGTCTGTCCAACCCTGAACCCACTGACTTCCTAGAAAACCTGTTCCATGACAAATGTCCCCTCTCTGAGCAGATGGGACCAAGCCGGAAACCTACAAGTCATCCTAGACATCTTCCTGTTTCTCAATCCCCCAGATATGATGACCAAATCTTGCTGATTGTACTACTGCCTTAGTACAGCAGTATAACCTATGCCCACCCCCTCGCCTCAATTCCTGCTTAGGTCCTGTCTCTCTCAGATGGTGCCAGCAGCCTCTCCTCTGGGTTGGCTGCAACCAGTCTGTTTTATGGTAGCCATATCTAGTCACTCCCTTGCTGAAAGACCTCCAAAAACTTTTCACTACTTACAAGACCTCCATGAATTGTCCTCTAATAGCCTTCCTATCTGTGTCTATAAGGGAAGTCTTTACTTTCCAAGGAGCCGTTGAGTGGTAATGAGACACAAAGAAGAGAGTGAATCTGGACTTCCACCCTGGATCTGCCATTTACCACGTGGCTCTAAAGAAGCCACCTCACTTGTTTTCCCTTCTTAAAATAGCTTTGTCTGGTTTTGGTATTAAGGTAATGCTGATCTCAGAATGAGTTATGAAGTGTTTCCTCTGCTTATACTTTCTGGAAGTGATTACAGAGAATTGGTGTCACTTCTTCCTTGAATAATAATTATATGAAACAGTTTCCAGTGAGTCTGTCTGGATCCAGTGCCTTCTGTTTTGGAAGGCAAGTAATTATTGACTCAAGGACTTTAATAGATACGTGTATAGTCTTTTACTTCTTGTGTGAGTTTTGGTACTGTGTGTCTATCCAGAAACTGGTCCATTTCATATAAGTTATCAAATATGCAGCATGAAGTTTTGGAAAATACTGGTTTGTCTTCCTTTTAATATCCATGAGAATAGTTGTGATGACCATACTTTCATTTCTGATTCATAATATTTTATTCTTTTTCTGTCCCTTGATTAACATAACTACATGTATGACAATTCATTGATCTTCTTCAAGAACCAGAACTTATATAAGAACCTCATTTTCTTGATCTTTTGTTGCCCTATTTTTAATTTCCTTGACTTATGTTCAAATTTTAGTATTTCTGTTTTTCTAATTTTTTTGTATTTAAACTTAAATGGCAGTCTCTTGCAGCCCCCTATGGTTCCCTTACCTCTCATTTCTTCTTTTCCAGGAGAAAGTATTCTCAGTTCTTTGGCTGTTTCTTGTGGCATCAACTTTTATATTCTTAGGAACATACTGCAACTTCTCAGTGCTGTATTATTCATAATATATATTGACCTTCTGTTATATGAGAATTTAGCTCTGGACACACACACGTGTAAACACAGATACACAGGTAAACATACACATCCTTCCTTTCCAGTTATCTGATGCAATTAAAACACAATTTTCACTAAATAATCAGCATTTTTATTAATAACATTTCATTTGAAGTTGAGCCATGTAGTGAATTTTAATTACATTTCCTTTTACTGTGTAACTTTTTGTTTTCCCTAGAGTTAATAATTGGCTAGAAACTGTAGTTATGGCTAAAAGTAACTCCTTATCTTTTGGAGAAACATACTGAAATATTTATGAAAGAAATTATGTGATGTTAGAGATTTGCTTCAAGATAATATGGAAAGGCTTACTGGCCATGGTGGAGTAACAGACTGAATTTAAACTCCCAACTTAAACAACTAGAGAACTCGACAAAATACAACAGAGAACTATTTTCAGACACCAGGCAACAGGCAGCATGGGACTGCGAAATTGGAAAGAAGGGAAGTAAATGAAGGGAGCCCCAGCTCAGTGCCGCAGGGAGCTTGAAGGCTGCAGATGAGGGAGGGGAACCCAGGGCCCAGCAGTTTCCTTAGGTGAGGAGACAGAGAAATCAAGGAGGCTGAGGCAAGTGAGATTTATAAGGCAGAATACGGAGGAGAGGGGAAGAGGAGGCAAGAGAGGGCAAGTCAGTATCAACAGAAGGGCTTCCTTGAGTCTGAACACTGAGCCCTGTGTACATGAGGAGAAACTGTCAGAGGGGAGAACGAACCACCAGAAAAAGTCGTTTTCAAACAATTCCCAAAGCTCGCCAAGGACTGGGAATATTTTCCATTTCCACTAGCCCGAGTGTGATGCATCGGCTGGTCTTCTGATGGATCTTGCCCTGGTAATGGGAATAAATTAACTGCTCTGGGCCCATCACAGCAAAGCTTAAAGCAAGTCTCAACAAGTCTACAGAGACAGAGAGTAGATTAATATTTTCCTGGAATCATAAGAGATGGCAGGAGTGTGGGGAGTGTGGAGAGTGGTAGCTATTGGGTACATTTTGGGGTCGTGAAGATTTTCCAACATTAGATTACACCTGTGATTGCATGACTCTGTAAATATACTACAAACGCAAGAGACTGTATACTTTCAGTGGGTGAACTTTATGGAATGTAAATTTCATCTTGATAAAGCCATTAAAAAGATTTAAAAAATAAAGAAGAAAAGAAGCCTCAGACAATTTTAACTGATACTAAGTGACTTAGCAGCATGACAAAACAAAGCCCAAAGCCACTTAAAGGAATGCAAGGTACTCCAGTGCCCAATAAACATAAAGTCACCGGTGTCTGGCATCCACTGAAAAATTACCAGGCAAGCAAACAACAAGAGTATAAGATCCACAAGCATGAAAAAAAAAAAAAAACACCCATCCAATTGAAAATGTATTAGAAATGACAGATAGGAAAGTATTAGCATATAAGAACATTAAATCAGCTATTATACATTCCCTGTATGTTTAAAATGAAGGAGAAAATATGAGCATGATGGGAGACGTAGAAGATATAAAAGTGTTCAGGGAACTTCTAGATTCAGATCTGACATGTAACGTGCTTAGGAGTCAGAACTTCTTTCCAACAGGAAGAAAAGCTGAAAAACTTGAAAACCAATGTCTTTTCTGGGGCCCATCAGAGAACTGAAGTCACAGGACAGACTCCCACCCTGAAATCTGAAGGGACAGGCCAACCGAGAAAGTCCCAGCATGACCCAAGACTTAAACAGATTTTGTGTAAAGGGATTTGTTTTGTTGTTCAGTCGCTCAGTCCTGTCTGACTCTTTGCGACCCCATGGACTGCAGCATTCCAGGCTTCCCTGTCCATCACTAACTGCCAGAGCTTGCTCAAACTCATGTCCATTGAGTTGGCGATGCCATTCAACCATCTCCTCCGCTACCCTCTTCTCCTGCCCTGAATCTTTCCCAGGATCAGGATCTTTTCCAATGAGTTGGCTCTTCGCATCAGGTGGCCAAAGTATTGGAGCTTCAGCTTCAGCATCAGTCCTTCCAGTGAATATTCAGGGTTGATTTCCTTTAGGAAAAAGATGAAGACAGATATTCCATGCATGGAATCAAAGAAAGAAAGAAAAGAAAAGGCTGTAGTTATACAAGGAAGCAAATCAGACTTCAGAACAAAGGAAATTATCATGGATGAAGAATATAATACATATTGATAAATGGGTCAGTTGTTCAGGAAGATATAGCAATCCCAAACACGTATGCACCTAACAGTGAAGTATCAAAATACATGATGCAAAAAGTGATAGAACTACAAGGAGAAATACTCCATCTAGCAGCAGCTGCATACACATCCTTCTCAAGTTCACATTCAAAATTCACAAAGATAAACCACATTCTGGGCCATAAAGCACAACTGAAAAAAATCTAAAAGAAAAGGAATTATACAAAGTATGTTGTCATACCACAGTGTAACTATACTAAAAATCAAAAACAGAGAGAGGGCTGGGAAGCCTCATAAGTAGTTGGTATTAAAAAACACACTTTTAAATAACACATGGGTCAGAAAGAAGTCTCAAGGAAAATTTTTAAAATACTTTGAGTTGAACGAAAATGAAAATACAACTTGAAAAGTGTATGGATGCAGCACAAACAGTGTGTAAGGGAAAATGTATACCATTGAATGCATATAGTAGAAAAGACATAAGATCTGAAATCAGTCATCTAAGTTTCTCCATCATGAAGCTGGAGCAAGAAGACCGTTGTATGAGACAGACTCAAATTTGAGGCTCTGTATTGCCCCTGATGAACTGTGGGACTCTAGCTTTCTCAACCTTCATACTACTGATTTTATTCATCTGTACAGCAAGGATATGAAATAGTACCCATCTCATGGTTGTTGAAAGGATGAAAAGAGAAAGTCAACTCCCAGTGAAGTATGAAGTATTAGTCACTCAGTTGTGTCTGCTTCTTTGTGATCCCATGGATTGTACCCCGGCAGGCTCCTCTGTCTATGGGATTTTCCCAGGCAAGAATACTGGGGTGGATTTTCATTCTCTTCTCCAAGGGAACTTCCGAACCCAGGGACTGAACCCAGGTCTCCTGCATTGCATGCTAATGCTTTACCATCTGAGCCATCAAGCTATCTGAGCCAACTCCCAATGCCCAGCACGTATTAAGGGCCTAACAAATGACGACTGACTGTGATGCTATTGATGTCTTTGTGGCAGTACAGCCTAATATAAACATTCTATATTTTATTCGGTTTTATTGTTGTTATTCAGTTGTTTAGTGGTGTTGATGAATAGTTAGGAGAGCTTTAACAATTACAAATAAGTAAAAAAATATGCAGACTTATGGGAGATAACAGTGCTTACCATTTAATCAATGTCTGTTCAGTAAATGCATTAATGAAACAGGAAAGAAGGAAACGAAGGAGGGAGGGAGGGAGGGAAAGAGGAAGAAAAGAAGGAGCCTTGTTTTTCAAGTGATTATGTAGAAATATTTTTTTTAAAAAAGGCCTTGAGAAAGTAAAGCAAAATGTTAACATTACTTGCCCCCAGAGAATTGATTACAGATAATTTTCTTTTATTTTTCCTTTGTGCTTCTCAATAGCTTCAAAATTTGTTAAAATGAATCTCTATTGCCTTTGTAATCAGATAAGAGCAGAGAATGATATCTAAAATCAGAGATTTGGTATAAAGAACATGATTTTCATTATTTGCCTTCTAATCATATTCCTGGTTTAGAAGTATCTAAAACCCACTTCACACAACAATAATGAGCCATAAAATCAACTTTCTTATAAGTTTTTCTACTGTGTTATGATTGGGTAGATCTGAGTGATCAGCAGACACTTGCGATTTCAGTTAGAGATTGAGTTCTGCTGCATTTAACAGGAATAAAACGATTTACTAAGGTAAATAAGATAGAAATTTAGCTTTTTTCTCATACAACACACACTCTAGAAGTGGCATCCAAGCTGGGGCAAAAGTTCCACAATGTCACCAGTGCCATCTTTCTGCTCAAGCCATCCTAGGTGCATGGCTTCTATCCTTACAATTATCTCATGGTCCCAAGATGGCTGCTGCAACTCCATTCATCACATCCTCATTCTAGGCTGTGAGAAGGAGGAAAAAGAAGAGCAAAATATACCAATTGTGGCAGCTCACTTTAAAGAAATTTTCTAAAAGCCCCACTTCTTAAGGTCTGCTTGCAAATTATTGGCCTGAATTAAATCATATGACCACCCAAGTTACAAGCACTGGATGTGAAATGTCATTTTGGAACTGGCATTCTCCAAACTGGGCTTCCCAGGTTGGTAAAGAACCTGACTGCCATTGAGGTAGACATAAAAGACATGGATTCAATTCCTGGGTCAGGAAGATCCCCTGGAGAAGGAAATGGCAAATCAGTATTCTCTCTTGGGAAATCCCATGGACAGAGGAGCCTGGTGGGCTACAATCCATGGGGTCATGAATAGTGGGACATGACTGAGGACACAAGAAGAAGTTAAATAGAAAAGGAGAAATGGTTTGGGTGGGCAACTCAAAATCTCTGCCAAATTCTTGTGTGGCCAATGGGAGACCAGAAATAGTTGAGAATTTTCTTATGGGGAAAAGAGGCTAAGGCTTCTGTGTGCCACTTCTCCTATGGACATTCTCATTTACTCCTCAAAACTCTTTAGACTCAGAACTGGATATTATTATTCCCACTTACCTCTGGAAACTGGGACTCAGAGTAAATTTGTCCATGAGACTCACCCAGCTTTGCAAATTCCATCTGGGTTTCTAATTTGGGTTTCTGACTCCAGAGCCCATCTCTTTGCTCTGCACCATTCTGACTCCTCTGGTCTGCAAATGGAAGCATCATTCACTTATTCTTTCAACCGCTGGTAAGTGCACTGGGTATTGGCACACAGTAGATACCTAGTGAATATTGTCCAATGAATGAATGAGTAAGTGCCTGCCTCGTGGGGAGGAGCTCATTGTCTTCCTGGTGAGCGACATCGATCAGGGCCACCCAGAGCCGTCTACAGGATGCTGTGGTTCCCTCTTTCTAGGGAGCACTGAGGAAAATGTGACCAAGGGTACTGGGGCATCTGAGCTGGGAGACCAAGTGGAATGCTCAGACAGGAAAGGAACTCAGGCCAAGAGTCATAGTGAGGATGGGAAGATGAGGTGAGAAGTTCCGGAGTTAAAGGGTCAGGGTGACAGGGCGGGGCCTGGAGACAAGGCTGCTTGTCTCAGAGCTCAGTGTCCTCAGGGAGAAACAAACTGGGGGCTCAGTCTGGGCATCGGTGGGAGTCCCCTCCGTATCTTCACCCGTTTGCAGCCCCTCACTTTCACTCTCTGATCTCCTTCTCAGCAACTCAGCTTTGGCAATGTATGGACTGAATGCCCATAAAGTGCCCATCCTGATGGGCAGGAGACTCTGACAGTTTGTCCTGAAGCTCCAATTTCATTTTTTGAATTACATGAGCTTACTCTTCCCTGTTGGTGAATTGGCGAAACTCACGATGACCAAGGGCTGTCTGTGGACTCACCCTCAGGTCTCCAGCTCCTGGGACAGTAGGTTGTGCTTGCTTTGAAGGTTAATGTGCCCACATTTTCCCTAGAATTGTGCCTTTTGAAAGTGAGAAGGCAGGAGTGTGTAAGGGGTGTAGGTATATGGATGGTGGAGTTGTGTTCTTTCCGGAGAAAATAAGTGTAAATCTCAGGTGGCTCCATGAGACCAACGGTTAATCTCATTCCTCCTCTAGTGGGTCGAACATTTGACAACTTGCAGACAAGATTGCAAACACAGAATTTTCTCTTCTTCAATTCAGTTCAGTCATTCAGTTGTATCCAACTCTTTGCGACCCCATGGACTGCAGCACGCCAGCCTTCCATGTCCATCACTAACTCCCAGAGCTTACTCAAACTCATGTCCATAAAGTCATGATGCCATCCAGCCATCTCATCCTCTGTCATCCCCTTCTCCTCCTGCCTTCAGTCATTCCCAGCATCAGGGTCCTTTCCAATAAGTCAGTTCTTCACATCAGGTGGCCAACATATTGGAGTTTCAGCTTCAGTCCTTCCAATGAATATTCAGGATTGATTTCCTTTAGGATGGACTGGCTGGATCTCCTTGCAGTCCAAAGGACTCTCAAGAGTCTTCTCCACCATCACATTTTAAAAGCATCGGTTCTTCGGTGCTCAGCTTTCTTTATGGTCCAACTCTCACATCCAAACATGACCACTGGAAACACCATAGCTTTCACTGCTGCTGCTGCTGCTAAGTCACTTCAGTCACGTCTGACTCTGTACAACCCCATAGACGGAAGCCCACCAGGCTCCCCCATCCCTGGGATCCTCCCGGCAAGAACAAATGGGTTGCCGTTTCCCACTCCAATTCATGAAAGTGAAAAGTGAAAGTGAAGTCGCTCAGTCGTGTCTGACTCTTCGCGACCCCGTGGACTGCAGCCTACCAGGATCCTCCACACATGGGATTTTCCAGGCAAGAGTATTGGAGTAGGGTGCCATCGCCTTCTCCGATAGATTTCACTAGAGAGAGCTTTGTTTCTCTTCTTCTGTAATGACTTAATTTCCATTTCTAGTCAGTATTTTCCGCTCTAGAAAACTTGACCTAGCTGCAGCCAGGTAAGCCCCAGCAAAATCAGTGATTTCTTAGTTTTAAACACAGGTGTTTCCAAAGTTTCTCCCTCCCCACTTCTCCACCCCTGCCATGTTGGTCTTTGGGAGAGGGAATCACCCAAGGGTTTCCCTTGATGAGCGTCCTGAGGGGTACGACCAGCCTACTGATATTTTGTTGTCAGTTTCCGCCTCAGCTGGTGGCCAGGGTGCCCACATTGTCACCCATGTTTGTGTCCCCTCATCACACCCCTGGCTCAGCTAGGACCTGCACCCTTCCCTTACCTCCCCATGCCACGCCTGTGTGGAGATGAATTCCCTGGCACTGCCCTCCAGTCTACTACCACCTGGACCTCATCGTACCAACCCAACTCCAGCACCTTGATGATGATGTACCCTTTCCTTAAGACTTGTGGTCCTCCTTCAGCCCCAGAAAGGAAGCAGGTACAAGTCCCTCCAGATGCCCCTTGGTTCTATCCTTCCCCTTCCCCACCTTCGGGGTTTTGCCTGGAGAAGGTGTTCCAGTGTGGGATTCCTTCTATAAGACACTCTCTTAGCCTCCTCTCCTATTTTTTTCTCTCGTCTTCCTTCCCTCTTGGTCTCATCTCCTGTTGAGTTTGAAAATGGTTTTTATTCTTAATATATCTTTGCCAGCTCTGCTGTGCATGGTTTAGTTTGTACATTCAGAATCCACCCACTCAGATCCGAGAAACAACTTTGAGCTTCTGAAAAGTTGCCTCTTGCAGTTGAAGATCTGGGTTTCAAACCTGTGTCTTCTATGATTTTCAAGAGATTGTTTTGGAAGGCATTATTTTGCCGTGCCATGCAGGCATGGCAGGGGAAGTAAGAAAAGGGAACCGAATGCGTGCTGGCAAAGGAGCTTATTTTCAGTCCTTCCAGCTCATCTTACCCCAACACGGTCTCTCTCTAGGTCTCGCCTTCCTCAGAGTCATGCCAGGCATTGGTCCTGGCCTTTTCCCCCAGTTCCTTGAAAAGCATCAGCGTCTGCGGTGCTTCAGGGTCTTTACACCTGATCTGCTTCCCTTTCCTGCAACACACACATGTGTACCTCCGCACACATATACAAGCGCACATAACTTCCATTGTCTGATTTCTGCCAGGTCATTCTAAGGAGAAGGCCGTGTGTTCTGATTGTTGCTGCTTGTTTAGGGTGGATGAGAAATGAGCACAAGGAAATAGGTGCTGGTTGGAGGAGGGGCTTGGTTAGCCCAGAATTTTCTCTTGATCCATGTTCAGGTGTCTGATAGGAACTCCGCAGGTGTTTGTTATGAGGGTGGATGTCTGAAAGGCAAGAATATTTCTACATGATCTTAAACTAAGCATTCCAATCATCAGAACCCCTGTTCTCATAATTATAAGTTGATCAATAAGGAATTCCTTCCTGCCTGCATCACTTAAGCAATGTGGGGGGAGGGGGAGAGTAATTGTTTCCATGGAAAGACAGAGAAAACCATTCACTGGTGATACTGTTGAGGTTGGTAGTGGGCCCAGGAAAACCGAGGGAGAGCCTGGGAGAGCTGTGTAGTTCCCATGAACAGGGGATACATGAGCTTTCCCTGCCACGATGAGTGGTCCTTTTGCCCAGAAAGAGAGCTTTAAGGAGCCAGTCCTGAAAGCTTGCTATGTGACCAAGAACTAGCTTATTATGTGTAAGATCCTACTTATGTCTCATAGTAACTCTGCAAGGTAAGTACTAACATTATCCCCATTTTACAGATGGAAAAACTGAGGTACAACGGTTAAGTAAGCCACACAGATGCAGGAACTTGAAGCTGGAGGAGCCAGGATTAGAACCCAGGCAGTATACCTCCAGAGCCTACATCATCATCAGATGACAAGGATGAGTGGTGACACAGAGGGGTAAAGATGTTGGTTCTTTTAGGAGGTCCCCACAAAAGCTGTGGGCATTGGAAAATGCAGACTCCTTACAGGAAGCTGAGATGCATGTCTTGGGTGTAAATGTTGGGAGTTTCCCAGGCACAGACCACTTTCTCATTGCATGTCCGAGCCTGATCTACCCAGAAGCTGATCTGTTATAGGAATCAGTAAACATTTGCTGAATTGACTTGAAAATAAGGTGTTAATGAACGTTACGCCTCCCAGGACTTGCTTTCTTACCTAGAAAATGAGCATAAGGATCTCTACTGCCAAGCCTATATGTGTGTAGGTTAAAAGAAGTAACAGAATCTCAGATAACTAGAGGGGTGATGGGGAGGCGACAGTGTCCTGCACCTCGATGATGGGTCAGAGCTCTAGAAATCAAAGACAGGAAGTCCTGCGTGTTGAGCACCTATGGGAAAGAGCAACTTCCTGTCAGGTGGTCGCATTTAATTGTAGGACCTCGCGAGATGAATATTCTGTTCCACTGACATTGGTCCTGGCCTTTTCCCCAGCTCCTTGAAAAGTATCAGTATCTGCTCTGCTTCAGGGACTTTACACCTGATTTGTTTCTCCTTCCTGGAAGGTTTCCCTTCCCTGCAACATACACATGCGTACACGCACACACACATACATGCCCACATGTGCCATCCTTATTCTTCTGCCTGGCTAACGTCCTTAGGTCTCAGATGCCCCTTTTGAGAGGCATTCTTTGACATCTGGACCTAACGTGCCATCTCTTCATTCCCCTGTGGTCCCCACATGTCTTACTCCAAGTGTGCATCACCGTGGTTGCTAGTATACATCCGCCTGCCTGGGTGGCCAGAGACCAGTGAGGCTGTGACTTTTTCTTATCTGTGGTCCCCACCCCCATGCATCCCCAGCACCTGGCACAGGGCTGGGCATGTACTAACTGCTCGACTCACATTTGTTGCATGAGTACGGAATCACTTACCTTCTCCCGTTTCCCTCGTGGCTCAGATAGTAAAGAATCCACCTGCACCACAGCAGACACAGTTTTGATCCCTGGGTAGGGAAGAGCCCCTGGAGGAGAAAATGGCTCCCTACCCCAGTATTCTAGCCTGGAGAATTTCTTGGACAGAGGAGCCTGGCGGGCTACAGTCCATGGGGTTGCAAGGAGTCGGGCACGACTGAGTGTCTAACAGTTTTGCTTTTCTTTGCATTTTCATGCGAGGAGAACAAGGCTCAGAGACATCAGTGACCTGCTCAGAGTCACCCATCTGGTGAGAGGGGCTCCTGCCAGGCCCAGGACTCTGAACCCACAATGGCAGAAATATCAACAAGCCTTGAAAAGAATTCAGAATTCTGCGAAAAGATGCAGAGGCTGAGAAGAAAGGACACAAAATCACTCCTGCACTTTAAACACGAACAAAGGTGGCGGTGGGGTGGGGAACCAAATGCATGCCAGAAAAGGAGCTTGTGTTCAGCCCTTCCAAATCGTCTCATCCCAATGCGCTCTCTGGCTCTAGGGGTCACCTGCCTCACAGACAAGCCTGACCCCTCTGTTTCAAAGGACAACTCCCTCCAAACTCCTCTCCTCCTCATCTCTGCCTGTTTTTCTCCATACACCACCTGACTCATACCTGTGTATCCGGTGGGTTGTGTAGGGCCTGCATTGAGGCACAGGGGTGTCCATTCTACGCAAGGAAAGCTGGGATTCAGGTTTATTCACTCACAGCTGTATCTCCAGTGCCTAGAACAGTGTCTGACATCTAGTAGGCACTCAATTAAAGGTTGTAGGAATTTATGACAAAGGAAGAAATGAGTAAGTGAAGAAAATCTGCGTCTCTCTGCATCTTACTCATATTGATTCTTCTCTTAAAAATCTACATCCTCTCCGAGCAATATTATTATGACAGTCAGACTAAAACTCTGCCATTTGGAAAGGTCAGAGATGGCTGGAATAGCAAAAATTAGATTTTAAAAATTCATTAGCCTGGATAAGTGTGTAGTGATGGGGAACATTCAGACACTGAGAGTGGTAGTAGAAGTTGAAAGAGCTTCTCTGAAAAACCTACTTCCCCCAAATTTGCTAGTAGTACATGCTGTCCAAGTGTTAGAATTTTGCCAATTTGCTGGGTGAGAAATTGCACATTAAGGTAGTTAAAAAAACTGTATTGAGGTATAATTGATATGTAATAAATTTCACATGTTTAAAATGTACAATTTAATGCATTTTAAAGTATGGATACAGTTGTTAAACCATCATCAAAATCAAAATAGTAAACATATTCATCCCCCCCAAAAGTTTCTTTGTGCCCCTTTGCAATCCCCCTCTCTAAAGGCACCCTTTCCCTCATCCCCAGACAATCACTGACCTGTTCAGATGCTATAAATTAGCTCGCATTTTAGAGTATTGTATATAAATGGAACCAAACAGCCTTCTTTATTTTCTTTCTTTCACTCAGTATAATCATTTCGAGTTTCATCCATGTCATTGTGTGTATTCATAGTTGGATAGTGTGCATTCTTTTTATTGCATAGTGGTTCTTAGTTGTGTGGATATACCGCAAAGTGTTTCTTCACTTACCTTTTGATGGTCATGTGAGTTGCTCCAGACTTTGGCTATTATGGGCTTCCCTGGTGGCTCAGCTGGTGAAGAATCCTCCCGCAATGCAGGAGACTTGGGTTCAATCCCTGGTTTGGGAAAATCCCCTGGGAAGGGAAAAGCTACCCACTCTAGTATTCTGGCTTGGAGAATTCCACGGACTGTACAGTCCATGGGGTTGCAAAGAGTCAGACATGACTGAGCGACTTTCACTTTCACTTTGGTTATTACGGATAAAGCTCTGTACGGACATGTGTTTTGTGTCTCTTAGATTGTTGTTGTTGTTAAGTTGCTAAGTCGTGTCCATCTCTTTTGGGACCTCATGTAGCATGCCAGGCTCCTCTGTCCATGGGGTTCCACAGGCAAGAATACTGGAGTGGGTAGCCATTTCCTTCTCCATTGGATCTTCCTGGACCAGGGATCAAACCCACATCTTCTGCATTGGCAGGTGAATTCTTTAACACTGAACCACTGGAGAACTATCTCTTTTGGTTTTTCCCCATGGATAGTATATAGAAATATGATGTTAACTATACTTTTTTCAAGGGTGTCCTTTACCTAATGGAAGAATTTTCCATCAATTCCTACTTTGCTAATAGTTTTAATCAGAAATGAATGTTGCATTTTGTCAAATTTTTTAAATTTTCATCTCTTTCATAAGAGATTTTTCTTTTCCATAATTTTAGAATAAATTACATTTATTGATTTTTAAATATTAAATAAACTTTTTATTCTTGGGATAAACTCAACTTGGTTATATACTGTTATACTGTTCCTTTAAAATAAAATATCACTATTTGCAAAAGACTTCCTGAAAACTTTTGCAACTAAGATAATGAAGAAGATTCGTCTGCAATGTTCTCTTCTACTTTGGCCACCTGATGCGAAGAACGACTCATTTGAAAAGACCCCGATGCTAGGAAAGATCGCAGGCAGGAGGAGAAGGGGACGACAGAGGATGAGATGGTTGGAAGGCATCACTGACTCGATGGACATGGGTTTGGGTGAACTCTGGGAGTTGGTGATGGACAGGGAGGCCTGGCGTGCTGCAGTTCATGGGGTCGCAAAGAGTCGGACACAACTGAGTGACTGAACTGAACTGAATGTTCTCTTTCTGGTTTTGGAATCAAGGTAGTGCTGGTTTCATAAAAATGAGTTGGAAAGTATATTCTTACTTTACTTTTCTGGAAGAGTATGGGGGAAATTAGGTTTATTTCCTCCTTAAATATTTGCTAGAATGCACAGGGAATCAAACCTGGGTCTCTTGCACTGCAGGTGAATTCTTTACCATCTGAGCCACCAGGGAAGCCCTAGATATGTTTGTATTCCTATAAATATCCTTTGTTCTTGGATGCAATTAATCACTTGAAGACAGTTTGATCTTTTGAGTCTGGTTTTTAAGATTTTGGTTTAGTGGTAAAGAATCCACCCACAAATGCAGGAGATACAGGAGTCTCAAGTTTGAGCCCTGTGTCAAGAAGATCTCCTGGAGTAGGAAATGGCAACCCACTCCAGTATTCTTGCCTGGAGAATTCCAAGGACAGAGGAGCCTGGAGGACTACAGTCCATGAGGTCGCAAAGAGTTGGACATGACTGAGCACGCATGCACACATTTAATATTTATTAGGTGGGACCAGGGCAGTGTTTAGTCTATGGTTAATGGTCCATCTAGTCAAAGCTTTGGTTTGCTAGTAGTCATGTATGAATGTGAAGGTTGGACTATAAAGAAAGCTAAGCACTGAAGAAGTGATGCTTTTGAACTGTAGTGTTAGAGAAGACTCTTGAGTGTCCCTTGGAGTGCAAGGAGATCTAACCAGTCCATCCTAAAGGAAATCAGTCCTGAATATTCATTGGAAGGACTGATGTTGAAGTTGAAACTCCAATATTTTGGCCACCTGATGTGAAGAGCTGACTCATTTGAAAAGACTGTGATTCTGGGAAAGATTGAAGGCGGGAGGAGAAGGGGACGACAGAGGATGAGATGGTTGGATGGCATCACCGACTCAATGGACATGAGTTTGAGCAGGCTCCGGGAGTTGGTGATGGACAGGGAAGCCTGGCATGCTGCAGTCCATGGGATGGCAAAGAGTCGGACACAACTGAGCAACTGAACTGAACTGAATTATTCCCCATTATTGACACGTGTTTTTTCTTAGTACTCTACAAAACGATCCCTGAATTAAAGTGTCGTTAGATCTGGGAGCAGCACTATTCCCAGCCCTGTGTGAGCCCTGAATTCTCTTCCCTCTGGTTCTTTTTAGTGGTTCTTTCACTGGCCTCAAATAGTTTTCTCACATGCATAGTACTCTACTGATTAGATGAGGGCTGCTCTTTGAAAGTCTCTGAAATTCTCTCCTCTGCAGTGCCCTTCCCAGAATCTCTGGCCACCTTAAACTTTCTGGACTCTGAACTCTGTCTCTTTAACTCAAGGAGCACTTGGACTCCATCTGAGTTCCCTTCCCTGCAGGGATGCCTGTAATTCTCTCAAGGCAGAAAGTGGGACAATCATAGGGCTCACTTCATTTATTTTCCATCTTTCAGGGTCAATGTTCTTTATTGCCTGATGTCCAATGTCTTGAAATTGGTTGTTTTGTACCTTTGTCTATTAAAGACATTTTCCCAGGCAGAGGGTAAATCTAGCTCTTGTTACTACATCTTGGTCATAAGCTTAGACTGATGTTCAGTTGCTCAGTTGAGCCCTTGGACTGCAGCATGCCAGGTTTCCCTGTCCTTAGACCAAAGTAGTTTTAATTTACTTTTCTCATATCAGTAAGTTTCTTCATCTTTTCATATAATTGAGATTCTTTTTCTGTGAACTGTCTATTCATTTCTTGGCTCATTTCTCACCAGGGTTTTTCTTCCTTCTATAATTTTGGAAAACTCTATAGGATTTATATGTTAGGGATAGTAACACTTTGTTGTTCTTGTGATTTAAATTCCAGATATTTTCCTAGTATATTTGTCATTTAAAGTTTTATATTTTTTTCATGCAAATATTTTTAATTTTTATGTAGAAATACTTTCCCCTTTTGCTTCTAAATTATTAGATATATTTCTTTTAAAAAAGCAATGTAAGTAAGCACATTGTGGAGAAACCAAGCATTCAGGTAAACTCTCCAAGCATCCCTGGGGTGAAGGATGCTAAGGTTCTGATATAACAGCTAGACTGTCAGTACCTAGAATTTTTTTAAGACAATAGTATCTTTGAAATACATTTGTATTGAATATTTATGTGAATTTGTGTTACAAAATATTTGCTGAAGTTGGATGAGGTAAACCTCTGCATGTTGAATTCAGTTTCGTGCGTGCAGACTAAGTCACTTCAGTTGTGTCTGACTCATTTGCCACGCCTTCCTCCAGGGCATCTTCCTGACCCAGGGATCAAAGCGATGTCTCTTACATCTCCTGCATTGGCAGGCAGGTTCTTTACCACTAGTGCCACCTGAGAAGCCCTAAATTCAGTTGTATATTTTTTCAAAGCTCTGTTTATAGTGAAAGGGTCCCTGGGAAGAAATTCCAAGCACAGGAACCCAGGCAGAAAGACTGACATTTAGGGAAGGGCAGGGAAGCAAGGCTAGAGAAAAGTGGTGTCATCGCTGATTGAGCATGTACTATGAGGTGGCACAGTCGAAGAACATAGTCGTAAGAAAAAGTCCTCAGTGGGTATAGGCCTGTTTGTGGTTGCCTAGTCTGTGAAATAACCTTCCTAAACTTGGAGTCTTATTCTCCTTATGATTTCTGCATCCCTGAAGCAGAAATCCTTGTGCAGGGGCCATGCTAATCTTCTCTGTATCGTTCCAATTTTAGTATATGTGCTGGTTCCAAATAGGAAAAGGAGTGAGTCAAGGTTGCATATTGTCACCCTGCTTATTTAACTTATATACAGAGTACATCATGAGGAATGCTGGGCTGGAAGAAGCACAAGCTGGAATCAAGATTGCTGGGAGAAATATCAATAACCTCAGATATGCAGATGGCACCACCCTTATGGCAGAAAGTGAAGAGGAACTCAAAGGCCTCTTGATGAAAGTGAAAGAGGAGAGTGAAAAGGTTGGCTTGAAGCTCAACATTCAGAAAACAAAGATCATGGCATCTGGTCCCATCACTTCATGGGAAATAGATGGGGAAACAGTGGAAGCAGTGTCAGACTTTATTTTTTTGGGCTCCAAAATCACTGCAGATGCTGATTGGAGCCATGAAATTAAAAGACGCTTACTCCTTGGAAGGAAAGTTATGACCAACCTAGACAGCATATTGAAAAGCAGAGACATTACTTTGCCAACAAAGGGCCGTCTAGTCAAGGCAATGGTTTTTCCCGTGGTCATGTATGGATGTGAGAGTTGTACCATGAAGAAAGCTGATTGCCGAAGAATTGATGCTTTTGAACTGTGGTGCTGGAGGAGACTCTTGAGAGTCCCTTGGACTGCAAGGAGATCCAACCAGTCCATTCTAGAGGAGATCAATCCTGGGTGTTCATTGGAAGGACTGATGCTAAAGCTGAAACTGCAATACTTTGGCCACCTCATGCGACGAGTTGACTCACTGGAAAAGACTCTGATGCTGGGAGGGATTGGGGGCGGGAGGAGACGGGGACGACAGAGAATGAGATGGCTGGATGGCATCACCAACTCGATGGACATGAGTTTGAGTTGGTGATGGACAGGGAGGCCTGGCGTGCTGTGATTCATGGGTTCGCAAAGAGTTGGACATGACTGAGTGACTGAACTGAACTGAAGCAGAAATCAGTCACTCACTTTCCCAGCCTCCCTTGCAATTCAGGGCAGGTATGTGACTCAGGCTTCACCAATCTGATGCACTGGCATGAGACTTTGATTTGCAAAAGAGAAATGATTGGATGAGGCAAGCGCATCTGGAAATTCACTTTCTCAGGAGAATTACAGCAGAGGCTGCTTCAGAGAGGGGCAGGCAGAGCTGGAGGGCTGGGGTTCACCCTCCCAGTGAGCCTTGTGAGCTAAGATGGCCATGCTCAGTGGAAGTGGCAATAGGTGAACTTCACTGGAAGTGAGAAGTAGGGGCATTTGGACATTGTTCCTGGATATTGTCGCCACATCAAACTTGATCTTCAGACTCTTTGATTTGGAGGTTTGGGATCTGGGAAGTAAAACATCTTTAAACTGGTGCTGGGGGTATCTCTGGCTATTGCTCATTATCAATGGCTTGTCAGTAAGGTGACACATTTGAAACTTGCAGCTTCTTCCAGCTAATAAGAAAAAATAGAGGGAGACAAATAAAAAAGTTCTCCTTGTTTTCCTTAGAGAATAGAGATGAGAGAAAATAAAACCATTGCATCGTGGCCACCAACCATTCTCTTTGTTCATTTGAAAAGAAATCGAGGCTTTCCTATATACCAGATGCTGTGCCAAGTGATAGACTTTTGTGAGAAGCAGGAGGAAAACCAGGGTATCAAAACTTTTGGCCAGTGGGGATATCAAAAACAATAAAAGCCTTTATCACTCACTGCAATTGTGTCTGGAAAATAATTCTGTGCAGGCTGCGTGGTGTGAGATGTTAGAAGTTGTTGAACATGAAGCCCAAACATGTTAATTTGATAAATTAGCAGGAGGTTATTCCACCCCTACTTCACAATAAGATCACAGGAAATTTGCTAACACAGAATGACAATATGTTAAGGGGAAAAAAAATCCCCAGAAGTGATCAATAACCCTTTAGTTCCCATTGCTATGAAATGGGAAAGACTTAAAATTATTTTTTAATTTATTTTATTGAAGTATATTTATTTACAATGTTGCATTAATTTCTGCTGTATAGAAAAGTGTTTCAGTTATACATGTATATACATTCCTTTCCATATTCTCTTCCATTATAGTTTATCACAGGATATTGAATATAGTTCCCTATGTTACGTAGTAGGACCTTGCTGTTTATCCATTCCACAGATAATAGTTTGCATCCGCTGACCCTAAACTCCCAAACTATCACTCTCCCAACCCCACTTTCCCCTTGGTGGCCACAAGTCTCTACGTTTGTGAGTCTGTTTCTGTTTTGTGTGGATGAGTTTATTTGTGTCATATTTTAGATTCCGCATATAAGTGACACCATATGATATTTGTCTTTTCCCAACTACTTCACTTTTTTAGTATGATAATCTCTAAGTCCATCCATGTTGCTGCAAGTGGCCTTATTTCACTTTTTTTTATGGCGGAGTAATATTCCACTGTATATATGTACCATCTCTTTATCCATTTATCTGTCTATAGACTTTTATTAATAGGCTGTTTCCATGTCTTGGGAAAGCTTTTAAACTTTAATGGTCAGTGCAAAATAAAATAAGACACAAACAATCTCTCAGCTTTGTACAGTGTCTCATAATTTCCAAAGCATATGTATTCATTCATTTCAGCGGTTCAGTTAATGGAGGATCTAATCTAGGCCACACTCACCCATCTTTCCTCAACCCGTTTTATTTTTCACATAATGCTATCAGTCCACTTTCTTAGTCACGAGCAAGAGAAAGGGACTCTGGCTGATATAGCGGTGGTGACAGGCAATAACCGTCTTCACAGTTAGATACACTGACCTGTCTTTCTATCCCATGCCAGCTGTGTGACCTGGAACAAGCTTCGTAACTTCTTTGATCCTGTAAAGATGGTAAGTCAGCTCACGTGCTTCCTTTGCTCATAGCCTTCCAGAGGCTTCCCGTCTCAGGCAGAGTTAAGGTCAGGCTCCTTTCTCTACCCTGGAAAGTCAAACCAGCTGGACAGTTATGTGCCTGACTGTGTCTCCCGCTCCTTCCCCTCTTATTCTGTTCCAGCCACTTTGGACCTTGCTGTACCTCAAGCAGCCAGACATGCTGCTGCCTCAGGGCCTTTGAACTTGCTGATTGCTCTCCCTGCAGTACTCTTCTCTCACCATCTACAGGACTTGCTTCCTCACTTCCTCACGCCTTCATTCAAACGTTGCCATCTCAATGAGACCTTCCCTCGTTGAAAACTGCAACTCATTTCCTGCTCTGTTTTTCTCCATACCACCCATCAGCGTATAACACACTGTGCCATCTACTTGCTTACATTCTGCCTCCCTTCGCTGCAGTGACTGCTCCATGAGAAAGGATGCACTCCAGCACCTGACATCTGAGAACACGGGAGGCACATCTGCTGAGCAAATGAATGAAGCAGGCCAGCTTCCTGTCCTCCTTACCCTTGCAGTGGGTGGCTAGAGTCCCTCCTGACATCAGGCCTGTGAGGATGAAATGAGATTAGGTCCTGAGAGTGCCTGGTGTACCGCCCGCAAATGCCAGCCTTGGGTGCCCCGCTGTCCACCTTGCAGGCCAGCTTCTCACTCCACACAAGCTGCCCAGGAAACAAGTCTGATTAATGCCCTTCACCTTGAGTACCCTGAGCACTGTGCTTGAAGAAGCTTTGAAGCCAGGAACCATCAGCCACTAAACTGTCTGCCAGAGGTTCAGTTCAGAGGGGGCCACAATCAAGGAGTCACTGGGGAGAGAGGAGAAGGATGCTCAGCTTTAGAAGGAAGCAAGAAGACATCTATCCTGCAGATGGGAGGGGGGCAGCAAAGGACACACTTCCAGCCTGAAGGATGCACAGTCTAGCTGGGTGCACCTATCTCATGGTATAGATGTGATGTTGGAATACAAATAAATATTGAGCTGGTACAGAGAGTCACAGCGGGAGAGCTCACTGTGGGCTGTGGGATGAAGGGAAGACTTCTTTGGGGAGGTGACAACTTGATCAAATTATATTGTGAGGGATTTGTGGATATCTTGGAGGCAGGATAACACCTAACTTTGAACTAATTAAGAAACAGTAGTATAACAGGCTTCCCAGGGGGCTCAGATGGTAAAGAATCTGCCTGCAATGTGGGAGACCTGGGTTTGATCCCTGGATTGGGAAAAGCCCCTGGAAAAGGAAATGGCAACCCACTCCAGTATTCTTGCCTGGGAAATCCCATGGATAGAAGAGCCTGGCTGGCTACAGTCCATGGGGTGGCAAAGATTCGGACAAGACTGAGCGACTAACACAGGAGTGTAACAGGAGGGTAACAGGAGGAGATGGAAATGTCATCTTGAAAGCCTGGACTGGAATATGGTTCTTCAGGGCACTCGTCTGCCACCTGCTTGATCTGCTGGCTTTCAGAAGAGGCACTCTTCCTTGTCTGCACACCACCACCACCACGGACTGGTCCCTGTACCTGAGCTGAGTGGCCACATTGATTTCCTCTTACTTCACCCCTTGCGTTAGGTAGGCTTACTCCCTACCATCACAACAGATCACACGTACAAGGTGGGTTCAGACTTAACCCCGATCTGGCCGGGGTGCTCTCTGATGGTGCACAGCGGGCAGCTCTCTGAGAAGAGGGGTCTGAGACGAGCGTGCCCAGCTCGGTAACGAGACACAGAGGGGTTCAGATGTTCTCTCCTGTGGAGGGGATGGGAATGCTCTTGCCTTTACGGAAATATCCAAAGTGGGAAGAAATTTCTCTTCTGGGGAACCTGGCCAATTATGGCTCGCTGAAGTTCAGGTTGATTTGGAAAACGGTAACAGAAGCAACGAATTCAGACAGGTATATTAACACCACCCTCATCACCATAACAACAACAACAATAGCATCTCAGCAATCCAGCAACCGCAACCATAGCATCACTTCCTCCAGTCCTAAGGAGCAGCTTAGTGTGTTTGCTTAACATGCATCACCCCATCTAACCCTCACAGGATTTGCCTGAAAAGGTGAAATGTGGAGAGACTGTGGATGAATTTATACCCCTAAGATATTTGTCATCCGGTAGAAAAGAACTCAGTTTTGGAAGTAGACATATCTGGGTTCTAACCCAGGGTCTTTTATTACTTGGACAAGCAAGTTCCATAACCTCTCTGAACTTCAATTTTTAATCTCTCATGGGGGAAAAAAATGAATCCTAGCTTTGTTGTGAGGACTGAATAAGGTATTGTGTGAGGTACAGGGCACCCGCCCAGCGGGGTCGCCTGGAAGGCATCTTGTCAAATGAGACTCTAAGAGAAACAACCAGGAGATGAGGTCACCCTCTTATTCACCCTCTCTCTGCTCTGGGGTCCTTTATCTTTCATCATTTTGCTTCCTCTCAGCGGGGAGCTGTCAGAAAAGCTCAGAAGGGTAGGGGAAAGACAGCTTTTATCCCCTACGCTTGTCATCTTCAGCTCCTCACTGATGCTCAGTTCTGTTTTCTCAGGAAATGTTAAAAAAAAAAAAAAAAACCTTCACAAACACCGAAACAACCCTCCTTCTCTCCAAAGCGAATTCTCAGAAGACAAGAGCGAATTGGATCTGTGTCTACCCGAGGGCCTTGTTTATAGGTTGGGTTCCTTGTGTTTGTTCCCAAAAGAACTGGAACAAAACAAAAACCCAGGATGCTCAGGGGATCCTGGGGTTGGGAGACACCTGCCACTGCACAACAACACACTTTGCCCAGGCTCCGCTCCTGAAAGCAGCACAATGCTTAGAGACGTGGGGTGGGAATGGTCCACGGAGCATGCGCACGTGCGAAAGATGGCTGACGCAACGCACCACCGCTGGCCAGCAGAGCTCGGCCGGGAACAGAGGCCCTCGCCCCTCCTCGTTCTGCAGTGGTCGGCACCTAACTGAAGCTGCGGCTCTTCTTCTCAGAGGGCTTCCTGAAGTCAGGGGCTGTGTTGTTTGGTTCGCCACCCTCTGCCTCAGTTCATTTCAGTCCCTCAGTTCAGTTCAGTTCAGTTCAGTCACTCAGTCGTGTCCGACTCTCCGCGACCCCATGAATCACAGCATGCCAGGCCTCCCTGTCCATCACCAACTCCCGGAGTTCACTCAAACTCATGTCCATCATGAGTTCACTCAAACTCATCACTCATCATCATGTCGGTGATGCCATCCAGCCATCTCATTCTCTGTCGTCCCCGTCTCCTCCCACCCCCAACCTTTCCCAGCATCAGAGTCTTTTCCAGTGAGTCAACTCGTCGCATGAGGTGGTCAAAGTATTGCAGTTTCAGCTTTAGCATCAGTCACTCAGTCAAGTCCAATTCTTTGCGACCCCATGAATTTGCAGCACGCCAGGCTTCCCTGTTCATCACCAACTCCCAGAGCTTGCTCAAACTCATGTCTGTCGAGTCAGTGATGCCATCCAACCATCTCACCCTCTGTTGTCCCCTTCTCCTCCTGCCTTCAATCTTTCCCAGCATCAGGGTCTTTTCCAGTGAGTCAGATCTTCACATTAGGTGGCCAAAGTATTGGAGTTTCAGCTTCAACACCAGTCCTTCCAATGAACACCCAGGACTGATCTTTAGGATGGACTGGTTGGATCTCCTTTCAGTCCAAGGGACTCTCAAGAGTCTTCTCCAACATCACAGTTCAAAAGCATCAATTCTTCGGCCCTCAGCTTTTTTTATAGTCCAACTCTCACATCCATACATGACTCCTGGAAAAACCATAGCTTTGACTAGACGGACCTTTGTTGGCAAAGTAATGTCTCTGCTTTTTAATATGCTGTCTAGGTTGGTCATAGCTTTTCTTCCAAGGAGCAAGCGTATTTTAATTTCATGGCTGCAGTCACCATCTGCAGTGATTTTGGAGCCCAAGAAAATAGTCTGTCATTGTTTCCACTGTTTCCCCATGAAGTGATGGGACTGGATACCATGATCTTAGTTTTCTGAATGTTGAATTTTAAGCCAACTTTTTCACTCTCCTTTTTCACTCTCTGCCTAATGAATGTTTTTCCCACCTTGGGCAGATTCTGATCTTTGGTGAGATCAGATCAGCCCAATAGAAAGTGGAAGCAGAGGTCATCCTCAGAGTCTGTGCCACCGCAGGCCAAGGTGCAGACTTGTGTATTCCTGCACTGGTTATTGTTAGCATTGGGGTGGTGGGGTGGAAGGAAGGGCCCTGGGAGAGTTCTCAAGTTCTTTTCTCAATCTCTACCAGCAAAGAAGACTCTAGTGCCTGAGGCAAGTCTGGGAAAGGTTACAGGACAAACCTGTGGTGGCAGAACATACAGGGCGTGGGGGTGGAGGCACAGACCTGGTGAGAGGGCCTGAGGAGATCTGGGCTGGGCCTCCGTGCTTAAGAGGTCAGTGTGGAGAGGAGGCCTGCATGGCTCTACTCACACTGTCCTGCCAATCTGGGCAGAAGGAAACCTGGACTGCTACAGTTGGGGATGGTCATCCTAGGGTTTGGGGCTGTAGCCCCAGCGGCAGCAGAATGTTCTAGGCATGGCCCTATTCGCGACGTATGGAGTTCTCATGTGTGCAGGTAGCTGTGAGGACAGGGTCTTGATGTGCCCGGGGTCTCTGGCACAAGACTCTTATGATCAGAATAACGATATATGAAAACAGAAAAATAAAATGCAGCAGTTCTGAACGGGTTGTTGATGTTGCTGTTATTGTTTAGTCACTGTCATGTCCGACTCTTTGCGACCCGATGGACTGCAGCATGCCAGGCTCCCCTGTGCTCCACCATCTCCCGCAGTTTGCTCACACTCATGTCTGTTGAGTTGGTGATGCCATCTAACCATCTCATCCTCTGCCATCCCCTTTTGCCTTCCATCTTTCCCAGCATTGGGGTCTTTTCCAATGAGTGGGCACGTCTTACCAGGAGGTCAAAATATTGGAGCTTCAGCTTCAGGAATATCCCAACTCCAGATGAGCCTTGACACAGAAATAATGCTAAATGTTTCTGCTTTTATTTTTTATGATTGTATATTACTCAATTTTATACATATATGTCTATAATTATATATATATATATACAATTATATATATATATATACAATTATATATATATATTGCTGCTAAGTCACTTCAGTCCTGTCCGACTCTGCGCGATCCCATAGACGGCAGCCCACCAGGCTCCCCTGTCCCTGTTATTTGAGATTTATTCTTTACATTGAGAAATAAGGGATCTAGCCTATTTGCTCTATTATCCACTTCCTCTTCCCTCTTTCTACATTTTCTTAGTTTTCTTGAAGTTTTGCTGACATGTGTGGATTGATTGAACGACTGTAAATACAAGACAGTCTAAGCTTTGGGCCCCTCAGCTTCTCAGGCTCCTTCCAAAGCTGTGGATCTAATTTTGAATTTTCAAGATTGTGCTCAGTTTCTTAAAAGAAATTTAGCCCCTCTGTCATGTTTGGTTCTGCAATCCCATAAACTGTAGCCCACCAGGCTCCTCTGTCCATGGGATTCTCCAGGCAAGAACACTGGAGTGGGTTGCCCATTCCTTCTCCAGGGGATCTTCACAACCCAGGGATTGAACCTGGGTGCCCTGCATTGTAGGTGGATTCTTTACCTTTGAGCCACCAAGAGGTTCTCCATTTGTTCACGCTCAAGCCCCTCCAAATCTGGCTCTGCCCTGTTAATTTTATAATGTCAAAGTTGTCATGTATGCACACAGTATAGGTATATAGTTTATAGCTGTGCTAACACTCTGTAATCACCATGCTGTAATGAGGATGCTGTGTATATACACTCAGTCACTCAGTCATGTCCAACTCCTTGTGACCCCATGGACTGTAGCCCACCAGGTTCCTCTGTCCATGGGATTTTTCAGGAAAGAATACTGGAGTGGATTGCCATTTCCTTCTCCAGGGAATCTTCCCTCCCTTCCCAGAGGTCGAACCTGTGTCTCCTACATTGCAGGCAGATTCTTTACCAGCTGAGCCATTGAGAAGGATGATAATAAGCTCTCTTTCTTTATTGAATTGTGGGTATAATTGCTTTACAATGTTGTGCTAGTTTCTGTTGTACGATAAAGTGAATCAGCTATGTGTGCACATATTTGGACCTCCCATCCTCCCCTTCCATCCTACTCATCTACATCACCACACAGCGCCAAGCTGAGCTCCCTGTGTTATATAGCAGGTTCCTCCAATACTTTGGCCACCTGATGCGAAGAACTGACTCACTGGAAAAGACCCTGATGCTGGGCAAGATTGAAGGCAGGAGGAGAAGGGGACAACAGAGGATGAGATCATTGGATGACATCACCGACTCGATGAACATGAGTTGGAGCAGGCTCCCGGAGATGGTGATGGACAGGGAATCCTGGCCTGCTGCAGTCCATGGTGTCGCAGATTCGGACATGACTGAGCAACTGAACTGAACTGTACCATTTTTCTAGATTCCACATATATGTTAATACATGATATTTGGTTTTCTCATTCTGACTTACTTCACTTAGCTCTATTTCTTATTGCATCAATTGAAACTGGGCCTGTGGTCTCTTATCGTGAAAACTGAGTTGCTTGGCACCTGGAGAACTCTCCCCATGTCTTCACCCTCCATCTTCTGACTTCTGTCAGCTAAGTCACCATCATATTTTCTTTATTAAGTATAAGGAAAGTATCCCTGCTTTGTCCCGGGTTTGATTCTATAATTTTAAACCAACCAATGTATTTGCAATATTATATTTGTCATGCTTGAAAGTGACAAGTGAAAGTCACTCAGTCCTGTCTGACTCTTTGAGACCCCATGGACTATACTGTCATGTTTACGTGGATATAAATTCCTTCCAAGCCAAATTGTTTGCTTAATTCCAAGGAGAAGGGGTCACCATGGAGGAAGCAGAGGAAGGAAGAGATTTGGGCCTGGATTTGGGGGCTGGCTCCTTCCTTCACCGAGTGCGTGGCTTTTATAAGTGATTCCTCTTCCCTAGGCCTCAGTCTCCTCATCTGTGAAGCTGAGATCCTCACTGAGATCTCATCGGGCTGTGAAGGTTCTGTGTGTGCGCGCACATTGTCGAGAGGGAGTGCCCCAGTGCGTCAGAGTTGTTATGAATCCTGGTCTCAGACATCTCGTGCCCATCAGATTACGCTCATGCTCTCTTGACTCAGTTCTCTGACACTTCTTCCACTGGCTTCTCCAGCCCTTTTATTGAATTTTTTATTGAGGCCATAATTTTTAATTTCCAGAAACTCTTTTATACTCTTCCACCCCTTTTTTTTTTTTTCCAGTACAGCTTGTTCTGTTTTTTTATGGCTGCAATACCTTCTCACATCTCTCTGAGGATATGAATTCAATCTTTCAGGGTTCTCTTCCCTGAATTGACTATTTCCTTCGGGGAGAATTGTTCTGTGTTTATCCTGGTCGCCTTTCTCCTGTGACCTTCTTTTCCCCCAAGGTCTGCTTTGGCCAGCCTGTTCTTACAGTTTGTCAGTAAAGGACTAAGCTGATGGATGAGGTGCTCTGTGGGCTTCTGCTGGTGTGTGACCATGTTCGATCTCTTGGCTTCCTCACAGATAATGTTGATGTGGGCATTCCCCGTGGGTGAGGCCTGCCAGCCCAAGGCTTGATTTCAGTCTGTAGGGTTGGTACAGACAGACAGACTGCCCCTCCCCTAAGCATAAGCTCTGCCATGAGCACTAGGGACTGCAGTTAGGTTTGCCCTCCTGTTTCTTTGGAAAGCAGGACTCCAATTTGTCTTGGAAAAAAAATGAAGTTTCTGCTGGCATGTGAATAGAAAGAACAGTGTTGGGAGGGTTGATGGCCAGCTCTTTTGTACACACAACTTTAAGTCTTTTTTAAGATCCATACACTCCAATGTTCATGGTAGTGTTTACAGCTACCAAAGTATGGAAATAGCCTAAGTGTCCTTCAATGGATGAATGGATAAGAAAGATGTGGTTTAAATATACAATGGAATATCACTCAGCCATAAAAAAGAGGGAAACGTTGCCATTTGCAGTAACATGGATAGACTTCAAGGGCATTATGCTAAATGAAAGAAGTCAGAGAGAGACAAATACTGTATGACATCGCTTTTATGTGGGATCTAAAAAACACAAAACACTAGTGAATAAAACAACAAAGAAGTATAATCACAGCTACAGAGAACAAACTAGTAGTTACCAGTGGGGAGAGGGAAGGGGAAGGGGCAACATGTACTGCTATGTCACTTCAGTCGTGTCCGACTCTGTGCGACCCCATAGACGGCAGCCCATCAGGCTCCACCATCCCTGGGATTCTCCAGGCAAGAACACTGGAGTGGGTTGCCATTTCCTTCTCCAAACATAGGAGTTCAGTTCAATTCAGTTGCTCAGTCATGTCCGACTCTCTGCGACCCCATGAATCACAGCACGCCAGGTCTCCCTGTCCATCACCAACTCGTAGGGGATTTTAAAAAAGATTATTATGGGACTATGTGAAATCATGTGTGTGTGAAACCTTTGAAAATTGTAAAGCACTATAGAATGAAAACTAATAAACAATAAAAAACGCTTTTTATTTTATAATAATTTTAGATTTTTGCAAGATCTTCAAAGACAGCAAGATTAACCTTTCCTAGTGTCGACATCTTACATAAATATAATATAGTTGTCAAAGCTAAGAAACGAACATTGGTACTTACCGTTAGCTAAAATCCGGACTTTTTATTTGGAACTCACCAGTTTTTCCACTAATGCCTTCTCTCTGCTCCATTAGGCCATCCAGCACACCTCATTCATTTAATTGCTGTATCTCCTTAGTCTCTTGTAAGTTGTGATATTTATCAGTCTTCGTTGTCTTTTGTGGTTCTGGTACTTTGATGAGCAGGAATTTTCAGTTGAGGTCTGTTCAATGTTTTCTCATAACTCTGCTGGGGTTATGGATTTGAGGGAAGCACACTGCAGAGATGAAGTGTCCTGCTCATCAAATCTGATTGGGGTACATGATATCAACAGGACTTTGTCCTTGTTATCTTTGACTACCTGGGTTAGGTGGTGTGTGTCAGGTTTCTCCACCGTAACATACCCTCCTCCCCTTTCCATGGTCTATCTGCTTTAAAAGCGAGTCACTAGGTTCTGCCCACAGATTCCAGGATAATTGCCATACTTTCTCCATGATCCACCTCCCTGACCATTCTTCCTTCATGAATGAGTTGGTATCTCAGCCAATGTTGGCATATTCTCTGGGTGTTTGCACGTAGAGGATACAGAATGTCAGGGCAGTCTTTCCCTCCACGTGCTTAATTTTTAGAATTAGAGATATATGATGGGAGTTTTTTGACTCATCCTACATGAAAAGCTACTCTGTAGTTTGAGAAAATGCCATAAACGGGAATCTCTCTGGGTTCCAGTTTCCTCCTTTAAGATTTTGGCCTTGCAGAAATCCAAGACCCGATGAGACAGTATAAGTGCCTACCCTGGGGCCCGGTGTGAGGTTCATTCTCAGTAAATGACAGCTCCCTGCTGCCTGAGCGATCTCAGGGCTTTCCACCTCTAACATTCTACAGTCCTGAGATTAAAGTCACCAAAGCACACATGACTGAGTTAATTCTTTTCATTGGATAGAATTTTAAGGCAGAAAGAAAATAGGAAATCTCTATTTCTGTTGCCTCTTGCCTCTATTTGATTAATCAGAGCCAGAAAGTTCTAAGTGGGGGCCATTGCTAATAAAACTGCAATATTTCTTGCAACTTCAATGTAGTCTGTGTTTTCTTTTGTTAAGAGTTATGTGCTTTTCCAAAGCCTGTTTCCCCTTCGTCTTTTCTAACAGAACCTTGGTCATGCCTGTGTACCACTCCCATATCCCTCAGAGGAAGGTGACCTCCTCTGAAGCATAAGAGAGTAGGTTGCGATTGGTCTAAACCAATCAGAGCGCTTCATCCTGCATCTGGTGATTGACTCAGGATGGGCCTGTGAGCCAATCTTGATTGATGGATGTGGGGGAAAGTCCAGAGGATTCTGGGAAAGTCTTCTCCTCTGTGAGAGAGCCACAGGAAGGTCGTGTTCCTTCTCCTTGCCCTGGATGGGCCTGCATGTGGATAGGATGTGCACAGCTGTGGCCGCCATCTAATGACCAAATGGGTCAACATCCTGAAGACAGTGCCAACACATCAGGATGTCAGGGTGGAAGGATGTATAGAACCCAGGCCCTGGTGATGTTCTCGATCTGTGGGCCATTCTGTGCCAGGGATTTGCCCTCCCCTGGTCTCCTTGTTAAGTGGGACAATACATTTTCTTGAGTAAGGTGGTTAGAGTTCAGTTTCTTCTTACCTAGAGCAGAAAGCAAACTGATTCACTACATTTTTGGAAAAATCCTCCTGCAAACAAGCAACCTTTTCAAAAACACCTCTCTGGAGACTCTTACAGTGATGTGCTTTAAATAGCTAATGTTTTTATCTGAGAGAAAACGTGTGTGTGTGTGTGTGTGTGTGTGTGTGTGTGTGTGTGTGTGTGAAGGGAGCAGGAATGTTGGGCAGAGGGGGAACCAGCTGACTAACAGAAGCAGAAAGGAGAAAAGGCTCAACACAAGGCATCCAGAGGGCATCCTCTTCCCTTAAGAAGGATGAAGGAGAGGAGAGGACAATTTTCATTAAGTGTGTATTGCATACCAGGCTGTAGGAGCTCTAAACACATGGCTTTATTGAATTCCCAGGTTAGGGCTGAGAGATTTCAAGTGGCTTAAAACATAACGAAAGTCCTGGCCCATTACCACCCCAATCCAATTCTTTGACAAGTCCTCAGATATGTCCCAAATCCACTCACTTTTCTCCATCTCCAAGGTTACCAAGCCTTAGATCTTGGACGTCTTGCTTCAATTTTGAACTTCCCACAAGGTTCTGCATTGAGATTTCAACATTGATACAGTCGGTCGTTCACTGATTACTGTTATGTTCTTATATCCTGAGCTCCCTTGAGAACTTGTGAGCTGGGGAGATGGGGACGGGCTGATCAACAAAACAGGATTCAAGTTTTTCTCATCCTGCCCAGAACACCATCCAGAACCCCTTCTTTCTCAGCCTTAATGGTTAAATTGACTACACATGACACATGAAGTGAATTCCTGTTTAGAAAATGCCCTTGAATTGAACATAGTAGGTGGTTGTACAAGTAGATTCTTAGAATGAGGACAATGCCAGGATGCAGCCTCTATGCCTGGAAAGGTCTGAGTGTTACCACTCTCCCTGCAGAGAGGAAAGACTTAGCAGGTGTGGGTGCTGGGGGATGGAGAATAAACATGAAGTGCAGAGAGGCTGAGAGGGAAATCCATTAATCATGTTTGTCCGTGATTAGCCAGGAAGAAGCAGCTGCTTGTTATTTGTGACAGTTAGCAATTAAACATGAGAGAGGCCCCACCATGATCTCATGTTTGAGGTCAGAAGAGGAATGGGGCAGACAGCGAACGGTGACAGGCGCAGTGCGTGGGCTGACTCATCAAAGTGGCAGCTAATTGGTAAGCGCGGCCAGGCTGGGCGCCATGGTGCGCGTGTCTGCACTCCTTACATGTCCACTTAAGGCAGCTCTGTGTTGGGGGGGGGAGCAACTAGACACAGCCCACCACGATGGAGTTCACAGTCTGGATTGGGGTGGGTGGGACACATAACCATAGCTGTGCTACTGAGCTCAGGTTTGGCTGCTCGCTGCTCAAAAGCTAATAATTCTAGAGGCAAGTGTCAGTAGAAAGGAAAGGTGCTTAAATCAGAAAAGATGGCAACCTGGGGAGAAGGTGGACTCTCGTCCAGAGGACAGCTCTGAAGATTCTGCTCAGCCATGGCAGTTTTTAAGGGGAAAATGGGAGCAAGAATCTGAATCACCAAGGCAGGAGGTTGAGTTCTGCATCCTTCTCCACTGCACGCAGACTGGTAGACTCTCTTTCAGACGTTATCTTGCCCATGTGATCCACTTTCAGGATTCCTTAAGGGGCTGTTGTAGGGTAGAGAGCTAATCCTTCTTTCCTGGATTCTTCATTCTTCTTTTTAATCTAAGGAAAGAAGCATCAGGCTAGACAAGGCATGTTGTGTATTCGGGAAAGAGTAGCTAAGGGAGGCAGTTTCGATTGCTTAGTGATCACATTCCTTTACTTAGGATTTTAAGGTTAGAGAAGACAGAAATGGGTAAACAAGAAAGGGGCAAAAGAGCTACTTTCAACTGGTCTAGTGTGGTAAATGCTACCAGAGTTAAACTACATAAAGCAGACACTATACGCAAAGGGCTGCTGGGAGCACTTGCTGCACAGAGAGGAAGAAAAAAGAGTCAGAGTGACTTTCAATGATACTCAACTGGGAAGGGGTCACTGACAAGGGTCCACAGTTGAGAAAAATCCCAACAGTCAACTCATGAGGACAAAATGGACCATCGATTTCTCTGCAAAGTCTTCTCCTCCATGGGGGAGTTCACGGGGCTGAATTGCCTGTGAGCGAGACAAGGGTGCACTCTCAGTCTCCCCCCTAATGGCCGAGGTGTGTTTCCTGGATCAGAGGCCAGCAAACGTTTTCCCCAAAAGGGCCAGATGACAAATATTTTCAGCCTTGCAAGCCATCTGATCCATGTGGCAAATACTCGATTCTGCAGTTTGCAGTTTGAATGGGTGTGGCCAAGATGGCCTGAGAACAGAAGGGTCTAGATCCTTGTTACTCCAAGCATGGTCCCTGGTCCAGTAATATCAGCATGCCCTGGAAGCCTGTTAGAAATGCACAATCTCAGGCCCCACTGGGGGCCACCTGAATTAGAATCTGCTGCTCACAAGGATTGTTCCTGAGGCTTCCACATATATCACTACCGTATACAGTGATTGCACTTTTGTCACCTGTAAAATGGAGAGCTAATTCATATACCCAGCACACTGGGTGGTGTGAGAATTCCAAGTGTTCACAGCTTGCCAGTGCTAAGAGACCACTCTCCATGGGTCTCTGGTGTCAGTGCATGTCTTCTAAGTGAGACGGATGGCCCTTTTGTTCTAGAAGATCTCAAGGATGTTTGTGCAGCAGCTTGAGTGATGGTGACCGTGTTTCCCTCGGGGCGAAGGACTGGTGTGCTGCCTGTTATAAAACATCTGGGTTCCCTGAGCTTCAGTTCAGTTCAGTCGCTCAGTCGTGTCCGACTCTCCGCGACCCCATGAATCACAGCACGCCAGGCCTCCCTGTCCATCACCAACTCCTGGAGTACACTCAAACTCATGTCCACAGAGTCGGTGATGCCATCCAGCCATCTCATTCTCTGCCGTCCCCTTCTCCTCCCGCCCCCAACCTTTCCCAGCATCAGAGTCTTTTCCAGTGAGTCAACTCGTCGCATGAGGTGGCCAAAGTATTGCAGTTTCAGCTTTAACATCAGTCCCTCCAATGAACATCCAGGATTGATCTCCCTTAGAATGGACTGGTTGGATCTCCTTGCAGTATAAGGGACTCTCAAGAGTCTTCTCCAACACCACAGTTCAAAAGCACCGATTCTTCGGCGATCAGCTTTCTTCACAGTCCAACTCTCACATCCATACATGACCACGGGAAAAACCATTGCCTTGACTAGACGGACCTTGGTCGGCAAAGTAATGTCTCTGCTTTTTAATATACTATCAAGGTTGGTCATAACTTTCCTTCCAAGGAGCAAGCGTCTTTTGATTTCATGGCTGCAATCAGCATCTGCAGTGATTTTGGAGCCCAAAAAAACAAAGTCTGACACTGTTTCCACTGTTTTTCCATCTATTTCCCATGAAGTGATGGGACCAGATGCCATGATCTTTGTTTTCTGAATGTTGAGCTTCAAGCCAACCTTTTCACTCTCCTCTTTCACTTTCATCAAGAGGCTTTTGAGTTCCTCTTCACTTTCTGCCATAAGGGTAGTGTCATCTGCATATCTGAGGTTATTGATATTTCTCCCAGCAATCTTGATTCCGGCTTGTGCTTCTTCCAGCCCAGCGTTCCTCATGATGTACTCTGCATATAAGTTAAATAAGCAAGGTGACAATATACAACCTTGACGTACACCTTTTCCTATTTGGAACCAGTCTGTTGTTCCATGTCCAGTTCTAACAGTTGCTTCCTGACCTGCATACAGGTTTCTCAAGAGGCAGGTCAGGTGGTCTGGGATTCCCATCTCTTTCAGAATGTTCCACAGTTTCTTGTGATCCACACAGTCAAAGGCTTTGGCATAGTCAATGAAGCAGAAATAGATGTTTTTCTGGAACTCTCTTGCTTTCTCCATGATCCAGCGGATGTTGGCAATTTGATCTCTGGTGCCTCTGCCTTTTCTAAAACCTGCTTGAACATCTGGGAGTTCACGGTTTACATACTGCTGAAGCCTGGCTAGGAGAATTTTGAGCATGACTTTACTAGCGTGTGAGATGAGTGCAATTGTGCGGTAGTTTGAGCATTCTTTGGCATTGCCTTTCTTTGGGATTGGAATGAAGACTGACCTTTTCCAGTCCTGTGGCCACTGCTGAGTTTTCCAAATCTGCTGGCATATTGAGTGCAGCACTTTCACAGCATCATCTTTCAAGACTTGAAATAGCTCAACTGGAATTCCATCACCCCCACTAGCTTTGTTAGTAATGATGCTTTCTAAGGCCCACTTGACTTCACATTCCAAGATGTCTGGCTCTAGGTCAGTGATCACATTATCGTGACTATCTTGGTCGTGAAGATCTTTTTTGTACAGTTCTTCTGTGTATTCCTGCCACCTCTTCTTAATATCTTCTGCTTCTGTTAGGTCCATACCATTTCTGTCCTTTATCGAGCCCATCTTTGCATGAAATGTTCCCTTGGAATCTCTAATTTTCTTGAAGAGGTCTCTTGTTTTTCCTATTCTGTTGCTTTCCTCTATTTCTTTGCATTGATCACTGAGGAAGGCTTTCTTATCTCTCCTTGCTATTCTTTGGAAGTCTGCATTCAGATGCTTATATCTTTCCTTTTCTCCTTTGCTTTTCGCCTCTCTTCTTTTCACAGCTATTTGTAAGGCCTCCTCAGACAGCCATTTCGCTCTTTTGCATTTCTTTTCCATGGGGATGGTCTTGGTCCCTGTCTCCTGTACAATGTCACGAACCTCCGTCCAGAGTTCATCAGGCACTCTATCTATCAGATCTAGTCCCTTAAATCTATTTCTCACTTCCACTGCATAATCATAAGGGATTTAGGGCACCTCTTATGTAATGTATTCCGCTGCATGTGCAGGTGTGCTGGCCTTCTTCAGAGCATCTTGAGGGAAATGGGACACCAAAGGACTTGATGCTCTGATACTACTGTGGTTGTTAATAATAGTAATAAAGTCCTCTGATGACTCAGGAGTCTCTTGACACTCCTCCCTTTCCTGAAGGGAAGGACGTTTCCTGGATGGATCAAGGTCAAGGAACCCACCAAGTGTTCTAGGCAACTTCTCCCTGCAACTCCCTTTGCTTTTAATTCCACAAGAAAGGAAGGATGGGTAGAATTTACCTTTCCTTGGCCTCTGTCCTTGGCTGGTTCCTGGGAATCTCCTGTGGGATGCTCAAGGTCAGAAGTGCTAGGGCTGTGCCCTGATTCAGAGATTCCACCCCCTGGCCACCTTCTTTCTCCCTTCTAGAGCGAGTGGCCAGAAACCACCAGTGTACTGGAAAATGTTTTAAACCTGGGTCACAGTAGCATGGAAATGGTATGGAACATCACATCAGAGCTGGAAGCTGGCTGCTGTGTCCCCAAGAAGATTCTCTTCCAGGTGCTTTTCCTGATAGAAGACAGAGTCTCCTTGTAGGAACAAGTCTCAGGGTGACTCCAGAATCTCTACAGAGCAGGGACTCAGGATGCCAGTGTGGAGGGATGGGAGATTTGCCTTAAAACTGCTTTTGTTTAGCAAGCACCTTCTGCTTAGCTAAAGAGCACCTTTATGGGGTGATTTTGTGATTCTCAGAGAGGATGGGAAGGACCCCCCAAGCCTACCCTGTGGGGTCCCTGCCCTGTAATAGAAAGTTCATGAAGTTTGAACTTCAGCAGACAGTTCAAATCTTGACTCTACCACCAACTAGGTAAGTGGCCTCAGGCAAATTATAGGTCCTCCAAAGAGTTTATTTTGCTCATCTCTAAAATGTACATGGGCTTCCCTGGTGGCTCAGAGGTTAAAGCGTCTGCCTCCAATTGGGAGACCCGGGTTCGATCCCTGGGTCGGGAAGATCCCCTGGAGAAGGAAACGGTAACCCACTCCAGTATTCTTGCCTGGAGAATCCCATGGATGGAGAAGCCTAGTAGGCTACAGTCCACGGGGTCGCAAAGAGTCGGACACGACTGAGCGACGGAATGGAAGGCGGAAAATGTACATATTGCATAGAATTAAAATCATGTCAAGTTCCTGGCAGAAAGAGGGCATGTAATAAGCTCTGGCCTCTCTTGGGACTCCTGAGGGAGAAGCAGGCTGGGGCACTGCCCACTGGGTTCCCTCCATGCCTGATCTTTGTTGTGGCTTCTGGGAAGGTCACTGCTAGCTATTTGACCCGAAGCCTGCAGTAGACTGAGTGAGAAGGCTCAGGAATGGAGGGCTTACAAAGAGGGTAAGTGGTGGAGACTGTCATCTGCAGGGCTCAGCTTGGACAATTTGCAGGAAGAGCTTCATGAGGTGGGAAGAGATGCCTTGCTTGGTGAGAACTGTGGCTTTGCATGGCACTCCATGGGTTAGCATGTGCACACCTTCAACCAGAGCCCCAAAAGTGACCTTCATAGCTGCTGCTTGAGAAAGGCAGAGCAGGAATTACCAGGCCCTGCTCATGGGTGCAGAAATTGACATTCAGAAATGTAAGGACTTGCTGAGAGCCTGCCAGTGGTTCCACACAGTGAATGGTGGGGCTATGATTTGAATCCAAGTCTCCCATTCCAAAGCATCTCTTGCTGGGCCAGTATCAGATTGGGTGGGCTTGTGCCCACTCCAGAAAGGACCAGTGTGTCCAGTGGGGAGCAGCCTCCCAGCCATCATTGGAGACGTGGGGATGTGGAAACCACTGCCTGATTTCTGTGCAGGCAGTGGTTGGGGGCTCCCCATCTCAACACTCTGTGGATTCAAGAGGCTGTTCCTTCTGGAAGTGTGTAAATTAGCCTGGGATAGAACCTGCACGCTGAATTTACTAATTAAGAAATGAGAAACCAGAACTATAAAAGTGGCATAGAAATACAAGAAACCATTCTTAAGTAATCTTTTAAAACTTTGAACAGAATTACAGATTTTACTATTTGTGATAAACTGGTATATATAATTTAACCAGAACCAAAAGAAAATTAGTATTGTGTGAATTCTGAAGCACTTTCAACATGTTGTAGGAATAATGTGCACTTTCTTGAGTTTTACACATTCATAAGTAAATGGTCTGTATCTCGAAAAAAAACAAAAATGATTTCTGTGAAGGCAGAGGACCCTGGAAAGGGAAGTGGACCAACCTACGATGGGAATTGAGGTGAGTCTGATGGACAGGGCTCCCTAAAGGAAGCTGAAAGATAAGACCTAGCAAGGGGGCCAGGGGGCATCAGGAGGTGGGGACCCAGGGACAGTGTGTCACTGCATGGGATCTTCCCAGGACCAGTCACATCTTGTGCTTTCAGAAGGTGAGGGAGAAGGCAGACGGGCAAGAGCTGAGTTGCCTGCAGCTCAAGAGCTCTGCATTGGAACCACCCTTAAAAGAGCTGATTATAACAAGTCCGAACTGTGTCTCTACAGGCTGGAAAGAAAGAAAGGGGTGGAGGCCCATGTTCTGGCAGAAGCCTGGAGGTCATGGCTCACGGTGGCCAGGAGCCATGATGGTCAACACAGCAGAGGTGTGACAACAGCTGTGGGCACTGAAGCGTCAAGGGACGCCCCTTGTCCCCACTAGCGGGGAGGGGCCCTTCTGGTTAACGCGAAAGTACTTTGCGGTCACTCAAGCGAATCTGGAGTCAATTCTAGACAATACAATGACAATACAGAATTTGTCAGTAAGTGGGAAGGGACTTCAAGCATGTGGCTTGGAGTTTACGATTACTTTAAACTGAAGTTGAAGTAAAGTGAAGTTGCTCAGTCGTGTCCGACTCTTTGCGACCCCATGGACTGAAGCCTACAAGGCTCCTCCGCCCATGGGATTTTCCAGGCAAGGGTACTGGAGTGGATTGCCATTTCTTTCTCTAGGTTATCTTCCCAACCCAGGGATCGAACCTGGGTCTCCCGCATTACAGGCAGACACTTTACCATCTGAGCCACCAGGGACTACTATTACTATAAATGTGAGTAATTTTTGCTTATTGGCATAAGACTGAAATATATTTCAGTGGAGATGGGAAAGCCCTGTCAACGTTACCAGTTTACAGCTTGTCCCTCTGTGCCTAAATCTCAAATCATAAGGTGACTCCTCATGGAAGTTCTTCCTTGGGCACATATATCTTTTATCGGATTGCTTTCCTGACAACTGGCCTGGGGCTCTGTACTCTGGGAATGGGGGTTTGGATGAGGGAGGAGGGAAAATTCATCTGGAATTTGAGACCAAGGTGATATGTCTCTAAAGGGGATGGGAGGGGGGCTGCATACTTCATTGGTGGGTCAGGAAGAGGCTGCCTCTGGGAAACCACTGGGACAGGGAGAGGAAAAAAAAGCCTAGGAGATGGTAGTGGGGCCAGATAGATGGCTGCTAAAAGCAAGCTTCACCCACTTGGAGAGTTTGTGTTGGACTAGCTTTTATCTCACTCACCCCAAAATTATTGGTTGTTGCTGGTTAGTCACTAACTTATATCCTCCTCTTTTGCGACTATATGGACTGTAGCCCACCAGACTCCTCTGTCCATGGGGATTCTCCAGGTAAAAATACTGGAGTGGGTTGCCATTTCCTTCCCCAGGGGATCTTCCTGACCCAGGGGTCAAACCCAGCTCTACCTACATTTCCAGCCGGATTCTTTACTACTGAGCCACCTGGGGAGCCCCCAAAAATGATTACCTCCTGTGAAATAGGTGATTTCAGGACTGCAAATGGGAAGTGTGAGGAGGTAGGCATGAGAACCTGACCTCTCTTAGGAGTCTGGGGAAAAGGAGGATGAGTCATGGATGAAGGTAACCCTGTCATGCAGTTGGCAGAAACCAGAGCTATAAGTAAGTCATAGAAAATGTGTGAGAGGGTGTGTGGGGAAGATTATATCTGACTTGGGTCAGGGTTGCCATGAGACCCAGAAGGCATCATGGAGGAGGTGGGATTGGCCCAAGAAAGTCACGCATTTTGAGATGCCGATGTTGAGATGGGGGTTGAAAGGGGTCCCAGGTAGCAGAGGCAAGTCGGCAGAAGCAGGGAGGCGGCAAGTTAAGGAATCTGTACAGTAGAGTGGATACTGCTCATTTGCACTCATGTGTGGGCTGTAAGGTTTGAGTGGCAATTTGAGGAAATTTTAAGAGTGTTTTTCTTTAGGTGGAGAGTTTTCTGTATTTTCCTCTATTAAATAGAGTGTGTCTTTGCGTGTGTGAGATGACGATGAGATGATGACGGTGACGGGATGGTGATGATGGTGGTGATGCTGCTGCTGCTGCTTCTGATGGTGATGACGATGATGACGGTGATGGTGATATGATGGTGGTGGTAACGATAGTGATGATGGTGATGACGATGATGACGGTGATGGTGATATGATGGTGATGCTGCTGCTGCTTCTGATGGTGATGACGATGATGACGGTGATGGTGATATGATGGTGATGGTAACGATAGTGATGATGGTGATGCTGCTGCTGCTTCTGATGGTGATGGTGATGGTGATGGTGACAATGGGGATGATCATGGTGATGATGATGGTGGTGACGACGTGATGGTGATATGATGGTGATGATGGTAATGATAGTGATGATGGTGATGACGATGATGATGGTGATGGTAATGATAACGATGACGGCGATGCTGCTGCTGCTGCTTCTGATGGTGATGGTGACAATGGGGATGATCATGGTGGTGATGATGGTGGTGATGACGTGATGGTGGTAATGCTGCTGCTGCTGCTTCTGACGATGATGACGATGATGACCGTGATGGTGACATGATGGTGATGGTAACGATAGTGATGATGGTGATGCTGCTGCTGCTTCTGATGGTGATGGTGATGGTGATGGTGACAATGGGGATGATCATGGTGATGATGACGGTGGTGACGACGTGATGGTGATATGATGGTGATGATGGTAATGATAGTGATGATGGTGATAACGATGACGGCGATGCTGCTGCTGCTGCTTCTGATGGTGATGGTGACAATGGGGATGATCATGGTGGTGATGATGGTGGTGATGACGTGATGGTGGTAATGATGCTGCTGCTGCTTCTGACGATGATGACGGTGATGGTGACATGATGGTGATGGTAATGATAGTGATGATGGTGGTGAAAATGATGGTGGTGATAATGGAAACATGAATTGTGATCAGTTGGACTGAGCCTTACGTTGCCACGCTTGGTTTTATTCTGCGGGCAAAGGAAGCCCATCACTGACTTGATACACTCCCTGTGTCCCTGCCCCGAGTCTCTTATGTCCCTCACTAAACTTGACTCTCAGGGGACATTGCCCATCTCACCCAACCATGAACAAGAGCAAAGTTGTAAGAAGGAATCTCCAAGAAATGGTTTATTCTGAACAAGGAACAAGGCTGACTTGAACAGAGCCAGGAAATCCAGTGTCTCGGGCTACTTCCAGCTCCTGCCCCAAATTCACGAACTCAGTCCAGTGAGACACCCTCAGTGTAGCCACGGTCACAGTGAAGAGAGAAGCAGCCCCGTTTCCTGCAGGGGACAGGATGGTGCCCACAGGGAACAAAGAATGAAAACTGTACAGAAACGTGGACACGCGGACAATCCCATCTAGAAACAGCCTGGGTTCCAAGGAGGAAAACAATGATCATTTCTTTCCTTTTTTCAAATAAAAACATAAACCACATGACATATGAAAATGTCTCTTAAGAGATCTAAGAGATTTATGATGTAAATAGTGAAAGTTGGATGAAAAATAAAAACACAACTGAACTTTTCACAGGAATGCACAGATATCAGAGACTCCAGAAAGATGAGTTCAAACAATCTAAAACACCAGGCTTGTTTCTACAGAAAACTGACCTGCCCAATGAGTGAAACAGGAAAGTTTCTTGAAATTATGTTGATTATGATGTTGACCAAAAAATGCTACAAAGTAGTTTGCGTATGTCACACACAGGATCTTAACTTTTTAACAACCCCAGGGGTTAGTTTTTTTTTAATCCCTATTTTAAAAGGAGAAAACTGACACTGAAGTGATTACGTGATTGCCTGAGGTCTTCTGGTTAGCAAATAGCAGGGCTGTATTCTGATCACAGCCCTGATTCCAAGTCTAAGCTTTATTCCGGTTGCTAAAAGCATCTCCCAATTCAAAAACAAAGTATTCCCTGAACAGTTCATCAAGTAGTTTGCTCTTAGCGTGAGCCCACAATCCTTCTAGCGTAAACCTTCTAACCAACTGGGCTTCCCAGTTTGTCAGTGTGGAGCAGCCTCCTTGATGGCAATTGGAGACCCTCTTTAACATGGTGCTGATGAGATGATGTCACCCCCTTCCAGGAAAGGAAACTTAGATGGAGACAAGAGACTCAGAGTTCTGCCACGGGACTGGGTTTTGGGAGGAACTCTGCTGACACTCTTTAGGGGTAACTGATGGTCAGTGACTTGACCTTCTGAATTGAATGGGCATCGTCCTGCCATCTCAGCACCGGGTGTGGGGTAGGAGTGGAGACCTGATGAAATTAAAGGTGGGGACAGTGGAAGGTCAACTTAGAACATCAGAAAGACTGGCCTGGCAGAGGAGGCAAAAGAGGACACTTCCGATTTTGCTCCAGGATTGGGGGATCATGTCTCCATAGGCAGGGCAAACGCATCAGACGATTAAGGGCTGCATTTTCAAAAGTATACTCTGAAGACCCAGGGTAGACCGAACTGCAAAGTTGTGATGGTCTAGCTGCTTTAGGGGATGGGAGTGCACTCCAAATATTAAGGTTCTATTTCGCCTGTATAAATAATGTCATAAATGTCAAAGGTTTTGCATGTCCACTATCCAATTGGATTCTTCCGATAACTTTGTAATCAGAGGTGGGGCATAGAACTGTGTAACCCCTTTGACAGATGTGGAAAACTGAGGCACAGAAAGGGCAAGGCTTGTCCACAGATGTGCAGGGAACTAGCTGGGCAGTTGGGACCAGAACCAGTCTCCCCAGCTCTGAGCCCAGGGTTTTCTCTGCATCTGATGTTATTTGGAGTGAGACGGGGACCATCGTGGCACAGAGAGGGGCTTTCAGTGAGCAGGGCAGAGGTGTGTGCAGTCTCGCTGGAAGCTGAAGGTGGTGGCTTAGCTGCTGCAGCCACGGGAACAGGCATGGGCCAGGATGTTGTTGTTACACCCGTCCTGGAGCTTGCCCTGGGCCTGGCTCCCGGCCCGGCCTTCTGTGTCCAAGAGCTGGCCGCCCTGCCCCTGCTGCTTCCACAGCCTGCAAACAAGCACAGCACAGACCCAGTTAGTGATGCAGAGCAGGGGACGTCCAGGGACAGAGGGGAACCAGAGAGACCAAGGAGACTTGCAGGAGCAGAATGCTGTTTCTGGAGCCCGCAGGCTGGGTCCACACCCAGCTCAGTTGGCTCTGATGAGTTACTCAATCCCCAAAGCCTCAGTTTCTTTATCTGTAAAATGGAGATAATTTCTACCTCATGGCTTCTTGTGAAATCCACAGGAGGTCATGTATAAAATTTCCAAGTTCACACAGTAGGTAGAGGGTGAGCCCCACATATCATTCATGCATATATGAATAGTGAATGCCCACTGGTGGACCAGCCATCATGCCCAGGAACAGAGGAAGCTCTGGCCAGCAAAACAGTCAGCGTGTCTGTCCTCATCAAGTTTACCACCTGATAGGGGAGATGGATATAGATCAAATTATCTCACAAAGATAATTATAGGGGAATGGAATGCAAAAGTAGGAAGTTAAGAGATACCTGAAATAACAGGCAAGTTTGGCCTTGGAGCACAAAACGAAGCACGGCAAAGGCTAATAGAGTTTTGCCAAGAGAATGCACTGGTCATAGCAAACACCCTCTTCCAACAACACAAGATACGGCTCTACACAGGGACATCACCAGATGGCCAATACCAAAATCAGATTGATTATATTCTTTGCAGCCAAAGATGGAGAAGCTCTATATAGTCAGCAAAAACAAGACCAGGAGTTGATTATGGCTTGGATCATGAACTCTCTATTGCCAAATTCAGACTTAAATTGAAGAAAGTAGGGGAAACCACCAGACCATTCAGGTATGACCTAAATCAAATCCTTTATGATTATACAGTGGAAGTGACAAATAGATTCAAGAGATTAGATCTGATAGACGGAGCGCCTGAAGAACTGTAGACAGAGGTTCGTAACACTGTATAGGAGGCAGTGATCAAGAACATCTCCAAGAAAAAGAAATGGAAAAAAGGCAAAATGGCTGTCTGAGGAGGGAGGCCTTACAAATGGCTGAGAAAAGAAGAGAAACTAAAGGCAAAGGAGAAAAGGAAAGATATACCCATTTGAATGAAGAGTTCCTCTGTGATCAATACAAAGAAATAGAAGAAAACAATAGAATGGGAAAAACTAGAGATCTCTTCAAGAAAATTAAAGATACCAAGGGAACATTTCATGCAAAGATGGGCTCGATAAAGGACAGAAATGGTATGGACCTAACAGAAGCAGAAGATATTAAGAAGAGGTGGCAGGAATACACAGAAGAACTGTACAAAAAAGATTTTCACGACCCATATAACAACGATGGTGTGATCATTCACCCAGAGCCACACATCCTGGAATGCAAAGTCAAGTGGGCCTTAGGAAACATCACTACAAACAAAGCTAGTGGAGGTGATGGAATTCCAGTTGAGGTAATCCAAATCTTAAAAGATGATGCTGTGAAAGTGCTACACTCAACATGCCAGCAAATTTGGAAAACTCAGCAGTGGCCACAGGACTGGAAAAGGTCAGTTTTGATTCCAATCCCTAAGAAAGATAATGCCAAAGATTGTTCAATTCAACAACCGCACAATTGGACTCATCTCACATGCTAGTAAAGAAAGTAATGCTCAAAATTCTCCAAGCCAGGCTTCAGCAATACGTGAACCATGAACTTCCAGATGTTCAAGGTGGATTAGAAAAGGCAGAGGAACCGGAGATCAAATTGCCTACATCCGTTGGATCACAGAAAAAGTAAGAGAGTTTCAGAAAAACATCTACTTCTGCTTTATTGACTATGCCAAAGCCTTTGACTGTGTGGATCACAATAAACTCTGGAAAATTCTGAAAGAGATGGGAACGCCAGACCACCTGACCTGCCTCCCGCGAAATCTGTATGCAGGTCAGGAAGCAACAGTTAGAACTAGACAGGGAACAACAGACTGGTTCCAAATTGGGAAAGGAGTCCATCAAGGCTGTATATTGTCACCCTGCTTATTTAGCTTCTATGCAGAGTACATCATGCGAAATGCTGGGCTGGTTGAAGAACAAGCTGGAATCAAGATTGCCGGGAGAAATATCAATAACCTCAGATATGCAGATGACACCACCCTTACGGCAGAAAGTGAAGAAGAACTAAAGAGCTTCTTGATGAAAGTGAAAGAGGAGAGTGAAAAAGTTGGCTTGAAGCTCAACATTCAGAAAACTAAGATCATGGCTCCGGTCCCATCACTTCAAGGGAAATAGATGGGGAAACATGAAAACAGTGAGAGGCTTTGTTTTTGGGGACTCCAAAATCACTGAAGCTGGTGACTGCAGACATGAAATTAAAAGACACTTGCTCCTTGGAAGGAGAGCTATGACCAACCTAGACAACATATTAAAAAGCAGAGACATTACTTTGCCAACAAAGGTCTGTCTAGTCAAAGCTTTGTTTTTCCAGTAGTCATGTATGGATGTGAGAGTTGGACTATAAAGAAAGCTGAGCACTGAAGAATTGATGCCTTTGAACTGTGGTGTCGGAGAAGACTTTTGAGAGTCCCTTGGACTGTAAGGAGATCCAACCAGTCATTTGTAAAGGAAATCAGTCCTGAATATTCATTGGAAGGACGGATGCTGAAGCTGAAACTCCAATACTTTGTCACCTGATGGGAAGAACTGACTCACTACAAAAGACCCTGATGCTGGGAAAGATTGAAGGCAGGAGGAGAAGGGGACGACAGAGGATGAGATGGTTGGATGGCAAAACTGATTTGATAGACATGAGTTTGAGCAAGCTCTGGGAGTTGGTGATGGAGAGGGAAGACTGGCGTGCTACAGTCCCTGGGGTCTCAAAGAGTCAGACAGGAGTGAGTGACTGATCTCACAAGGAAATACCTGAACAGATGAGCACCCAGACTTACAAAATACTCCACGACAAACGGTGTTGAGGGAGTTTAATTCTTTAAAAAAGTTTTCTTCTTGAAGTATAATTGATTTGTGTTGTGTTAGTTTCTGGCGTACAGCAAAGTGACTCCGTTATATATCTCCACTTGTCTATTTATATGTTCTTTTTCATATTCTTTTCCACTGTGGCTTATCACAGGATATTGAATACAGCTACCCTTGTCATTTATCTATTTTATGTACAGTAGTTTACATCTGCTAATCCCAGACTCCTAATTTATCCCTCCTCCCTTCCTTCACCCTTTGGTAACCATAAGTTTATTTTTTATGTGAGTCTGTTTCCATTCTGTAAATAAATTCATCTGTATCATATTTTAGATTTTGCATATAAGTGATATATGATACTTGTCTTTCTCTGTTTAACTTACTTCACTTGGCATGATAATCTCTAGTCCATCCATATTGCTGCAAATGGTATTTTCATTCTTTTTTATGGTTGAGCAATATTCCATTGTGTGTGTGTGTGTGTGTGTGTATGTGTGTGTATATACACTACATCTTCTTTATCCATTCATCTGTCGATAGACATTTAAGTTGCTTTTGTGTCTTGCCTATTGTAAACAGTGCTGCTATGAATACTGGGGTTCTGCGTTTTCTCTGGATATGTACCCAGGAGTGGGATTGGTAGATCATATAGCAACTCTATTTCTAGTTTTTAAGGATCCTCCTTAAAAATAGTGGCTGCACCAATTTACCTTGAGGGAGCAGGGATGTGAACACTGCATTTCCTAACAGCTGGCCACCTTGCTGCCTTCCATGTGATTGAGGAGGTCAACATTCTTCTCTTTCTGATCTCATCAAGTTCAGGATCATGCCCTAAACCACAGCTGTCATGGCGTGTAAATGGTTAGGCCAAAACATGAAGCGGAGACATTTAGGGGGGCAACAAGAAGTCTGATACCAGGGAAGAACTCAGCTCAAACCCTGGATCTCAACTCCAGCCACTTGAGTCAAGGGGTCAAGCTGTCTATCTTCTGAGCTTCAGTTTCCCAATCTATCACTGGGGACTATATCACTTTCTTGGCAGGAGGCTAAAGGGAATCAGAGAGGGTGGGCACGAAATATCTAGTACAGAGCTGGAATAATCATATTACTAGAGTTCTACCTTGTTCTGAAAGACATGGGTTTCAGCCGGAACGTACCTTTTACATTAGTATATTCTATCAGATGGAGTGCAGGCTTGATTTAAATGAAAGAGTTGTTTTACCCAACAAACTTCTGTGTGTGCTTGTCACATGCAGAGCACTGTGGATGACCCTCAGATGAACACAACACACAGCCTCTGATGGATCACAGTTTGTGTGTGTGTGTGTATGTGTAGTGGGGACACCTAGTGTTTGGAACCATGCTAGTATCTGAGCAAGTCCTTCAGCCAATGCTGAAATACCAGCAGTAACACAGTGGTTTATAAGATAGGGGATTTGGTGGCTATCATTTCCTGTCCTTTGTCTACTTGCAAGAACTAGGATCAGGTGTGCGGTCCATCTGCCTCTGAGGCTGGCAGCCCTCCAGGTGGGACAACTGGGAAAGGCAGTTAGGATAAAACACGTCATCCTAGTGGAGGAGGGGTCAGGGCCAAGGGGCCAGAGCTGGGATCTAGAGGGCAAAGTGGGCAGGGAGGGGAGAGTCCAGGGGGAGGGAGGGAGGTGGTCGGATTTCATCTGCAAGGCTGGGATTGTCTAAGAATCTTGCTTCTGTTTTCTTACTCCCTCCCCTTCATTCAGAGAGACTCGCTCAGGCATCTCTGCGGCGAAAATCAGATCAGAAATAGGGAAAACTCAAATGACAAGAAACCTATGGAAGTGAAAAGGAAATTGTTTTACTTACAAAGTAGGACATTGCTGTTTGGTTCACATCTGTGATGTTGCATAATTCTCTAGGTATATTGCAAGATAAAGATGAATGCCATTAAGATTTTCTTTTAAACGCCCCAACATAGCATAGATAGCATTACTATCTCTAGACTTCTGTACTCTCTGATTATAATGCAAAATAAAGTTTCAAAAGCTGCATAATAAAGAGTGGAGCATATGGAAGAGGGAGCCCCAGTGAGGGAGAGATGGAGTCTGAAGTCTTGTGTAGATCAAGGAAGGCTTCCTGCAGGACGCAGCTGTGGAGCTGCGCTTTAAGGATTGGCGTGGAATGTGGGCGCTGGAGGGAGGGAAGAAATTTGAAATGAAAGGACACCAGTGCAGTAAGGCACAGAAAGTAAAAACAAAAAAAAATTCCAGGGTGGATCAGAGTCTTTTTTGGAGCTGTGTAATTTCAGCCACTTCAGCTCCTCCTCTTGGACAGAGCTGTTTTAAAGAGAACTGGCTGTTTCAAGTCTCCCCTCTTCTATGGAGGGTCGTATGTGGAACAATATGACCTGAGTGCTGGGGGCTTCCAACAGTAAGTAATTGAAAGGTGAGTCACGCCGCTAGCAGCTTACCACCAGGCTCAGTGTGAGAGGAGGAGACAGAATTAAAAAGGAAGAGCCCTCTCTAGACACCCACCCAGCCCCCTCCAGAACTGGATTCTGATCTAGTTCTTGGAGGCTCCAAAGCCTGCCTTCTCTCTCTGCATCTATGGTCCCACCCACCTGCCAACTATTTACCATCCACTTACCCATCCACGTTCCCTTCACCTATCCAGATATTCTACTCCACCCTTCCATCCATCCACCATCCATCCATATGTTCAATTATCTGTGCCGCCCCACCCCTACGTGTCCACCCTACTCACCTGTGTCCCGCACTCACTTACTTATTCACCTGCCCCCCCATGCACCTCCTATACAGAGATCTATCTATCTCACCCATTCACTACCCATTCATTCCGCAATGCATCCCTCCATCCACCCATCTGCTCATCATCCATCTGCTGACTCACCTGTCCATCAATTCACTATCCACCCCATCCATTGGTTCCCCCAGAGACTCCCTACTTACCCATCCCCACACAGCTACCTCCCATCTATCACCTTTTCATCTACTATCCAGCCAGCCATCTATCCATCCACCACCCTTCTGCCTGTTCATTCATCCGTCTACTCCCATATTTCCATTCATCTGATCAATCATCTGATCCACCTATCACTTCCACATCCTTCCACTCATTCTTTCCACCAGCTATGAGTGTGCCAGGCTCTATGTGCAAGGCTCACAGATGAGGCCTGGGAACACGACAGTGAATGTTCACTGTGATGAAGTCTCTGCCAGAGGAGGCAGTACGGCCCGGCATTCAGGGCCTGGGCTTAGAGCCAGGCTATCTTGTTCTGTCTCTGAGTCTGCCACTTACTAGCCACATGATTTTGGGAGGCTGGATTCAAACCCAGTTCTGTCTGTCTCCAAGGCCCCTACTCTTTCCACTGAATCTCACGCCTTTCAATCTGGATCTGGGAGGACAGAGCATGGAATGATTTTGTCATTCTCTGAAGAAATGAGAAAGGCTCAGTTTGCTCAAATAGAAACCCAGGAACCAAGACAGTGATGTAAAACCATACGGTTGGCTCCAAGAGCTCACTTCCATGACTCGCCCAGAGCCCAGTTATCTATATTTCAGCAGGAAATGAAAAAGGATTTTACATATCTTAGTAGATGTAGCCCAAGTCTACTGATGCAAATTGGCTAGTTATCTCTGCAATGGCAGGAACATTTAATTTTCTCAGCCAACTTTATCAAATTAATTGTCAGTTTTGTGACCAGAATTCCGAGTGATGGATGTGAATGCTCTCAACATCCCGAACTCAAGCATTAATTGTCAGAAGAAAGTGCTCTGTGATGGAGACCCTCGATTAGCGAGACTAGGACACATTAAAATTCGTTGTAATATGGGCTGGAGGCATTTTTCAAAGGCAAAGCACTACATAGGACGAAAAGAAAATGGTTAGCAATCAAACTCATTTCAAACCAAGCCCTTTCACACCCTGAGGATGCAATCAGGTTAACACCAACATTGATCTACAGCCTCAAATCCTAGGTGCAGCCTGGCTTCCTGGTTCAGAGTGACCAGCTTTCCTTTGTGCTGGGTGCTTCAAAAAGGAAAACGCTTCAAGCACCGTCATACCTATTCATATCACTTCACTGGTTATATGTGTCCAGAACTGCATGGCATCTTGGAGTGGCCGTGTGGCATGGTGGGAGAATGCAGGCTTTGGGATCATACAGAATTCAGTCAGGATCCCAGCTTTGCTGTGAGTGGCTGAGGGACCTGGGGGAACTCACCCGACTTCTTGAAGCCTCTCGTTCCTCGCCTGTAACACAGCCACAACACCACCTCTTTAATGAAGGTGAACAAATGCATAGTATCTACCTGCCTGTAACAGGTACTTTATAAAGCGCAAGGATTTTTATGATGATGATTGCAGTGAGGATGTGTGATTTGTGCATACTCAGTCGTATCTGATTCTGTGCAATCCCATGGACAGTAGCCCACCAGGCTTTTCTGTCCATGGAATTCTCCAGGCAAGAATACTGAAGTGGGTTGCCATTTCCTCCTCCAAAGGATCTTCCCAACCTGGGGATTGAATCTGCATTTTTTTTGCCTCCTGCATTGGCAGGCAGATTCTTTACCACTGTGCCACCTTTCTTTGTTATTGATTGCAGTGTGGGGACACTCCCAGTTCACAGATGGAGAAATTGAGGATCAGTAAGTCAAGTTTAACTTCCTGTGACAGTTCTGATGAATGTCTCCCAGCAAGGAGGCCCCCACAGATGGTTCCATTCTCGGGGATCAAGGAGGGAAACACAGAAAAGTGCAGGGTACTGGAATAGGGTACACATAGAGTGGCTGAAGGTCAGGACCCAGCAATGGGTCAGACAGGACAACAGGCTCAGGTGGGGGGAATCCAGTCGCACAAGTCGCAGTGGGATCCAGGGGGGTCTGCAAACCAGGAAAGGCTGGGCATGGAACTGGTGCCTGGAACCGGGTCTCCAGCCTGGTTGCTGGTCTCCCCTCCTCTGGGAAAGGGCCACGGCATGCCATCTATGACCGTGCGTCAGCTGGCCGGGGGCAGGCACACAACGTGTGCTGGAAAGCTGGGCAGGTGGAGGCAGGAACAAACGCCCAGCCAGGTTTCTACTGCTCAGCAGCTGCCTGTTTGCACAGGTTGGCAGGCTCTGTCTCAACACACTGAGGGGGAAAGGAAGCCGGTCCCAACCGAATGGAGTAACAGGGTATCCTCGCTGGACAAGAATTCATGACCACTGGCAGAACTGGTGAGCTCACAGACCTTGTGGACACCAGTTTGCATGAGTCAAACTGGAGCTTTATCTCTTGTGGCCAAGGGAGCTGAGATAGGTTGCTGTTTTGTGTGCATATGTAAGTGTTGGTTTAAAAATTAAGGCAAAATGATGTCTGACATGGCACTTAATTGATACAGTACTATATTGGCCTGGTAATTTTGTGTGTAATAAGTATTACTAGCAAACATTTGGGCAGTGCTGACTGATCGTGTTGGGAGGGTGTTAAGTGCTTAACATCTGTTCAATCACTGGTCCATACAACAGTCTTTCATACGGGGTAGGTTTTAACACCCCCTTCCCTGGTGGCTCAGACAGTAAAGAATCTGCCTGCAATGTGGGAGACCCTAGGTTGGGAAGATCGCCTGGAGAAGGGAACGGCTACCCTGACTCCAGTATTCTGGCCTGGAGAATTCCACAGACAGAGGAGCCTAGAAGGCTACAGGTCATGGGGTTGCGAAGAGTTGGACACAACTGAGCAATTTTCACTTTCACCACTTGACAGACGAGGAAACTGAGGCCCTAGTGTGAGGTCTGAGGTCACAAAGCAAACATGGATCAGGATTCAAAACCAGGCAGTCTGATTCCAGAAGCTGTGCTCTTAGCTATTATGTATACTGTCTGTCCATGGTTAATAAAAAACCAAAGAGTCAAAGTTACTGGAAAGTTCTGGAAGGGCATGCACCAACTTGGAGAAGAGTTGTCTGTTTGGGGATAGAAGGTGGACATTGGAGAGAAGGAAGCAAACAGTCACCTGGTCTAATTGTTTGCACACTGCAAGAAACCCTTCTCCAGCATCCCTTGCACAGAGCCAGCCCGTCTTAACCCAAACCCCACTGCCCTCCTCCCCAGATAGTCCACTTCACTTGGGAACTGCTCAAATCCTTCGAAACTTATCCTTCACATAGAATTTCAACTGAGAAATCTGTGGCCGGATAGCTCCTCCCCCTTGGCCTTTGGTGCACTTCCTGGAATTATTCAGATGATTCTAATTTTTCTCTCTCTAGGGACATACCTTCAATTCTTAGGACCCCCTTGAACTAACCACCTTCCACTGTCCCCCAGGTTCACCCCACCCCACTCCCCACTTGCTCTCCAGCCTGGGAGTATGACTTGTAGGAATTGCATCAAAAGCTCCCAGCTCTTTGAGCTTCCAGGGCTTGACCCTTGGGGAGCCCTGGCAGAAATTAGAAGTAACAAGGGCATTAAGTCTGGGCATCAAGTCCCCAGTCCCCTTCCTGTGCTGACCCCTGGGGCTGCTGGGAACCTTGGAAGGTCACTGCTCCAATCGATGGAGCCTTCTGAATGGCCTCGCTCTCATCTCTTCAATCTCCCAGTGGGTACACCTTGCCTTTTCTGCAGCCCCAGTTTACTTACTGCACAAGCCTCTATGACACCCTTATAGCCACACCTTTGTAAAGGGTCCTTTGTAGATAAATTATCCTTGGAGAGTGTCTCCTCTGCAACTCTGACCGATACAACATCATTTCTAGTTCCCCATGAGGTGTCTCTTCCTTAAGTAAAAGCTCAGTATAACTGGCTGTTCTACTTTCAAACCTCATCACTTACTGGGAAGATCACCTTGTATGCAACACTTATCTTGCAAATTCAATAAGAGCCTTTGGCCAGAAGCATTAAAATTCTATTTTATCTCCTATTGCCTGAAGCAAAACCTATTTGAAGAAGTCTGGGGATGGAGTCAGCTGTGCTTGGGTGTGACATAGCAGAAAGGAGGGGATTATCTTACTAAGCATCCTCTCTCCCCTTTTGCAAACAGATGAGCTTTGGGGGAAATAGAAGGGATGGCAGCCTCGGGTTTCTGAGTGATAGGACTGGGATTTGTTGAGTTCATTCTTACTCAACACCTCCTCATTTAATACCTACACCACCCTTCCAGATAAAGTTGGGCAAATGACTCCTTCTCTGTAGATGTCATGTGTGTGTGCTAAGTCACTTCAGTTGTGTCTGACTCTTTGTGTCCCCATGAACTGTAGCCCACTGGTCTCTTCTGTCCATGGGATTCTCCAGGCAAGAATACTGGAGTGGGTTGCCATGCCCTCCCCCAGGGGATCTTCCTGACCCAGGGATCAAACCGGTGCCTCTTGTGTCTCCTGCATCGTAGGCAGATTCTTTACCACTGAGCCACCAGAAAGTCCTCTGTAGATGTCAATACTTAGAAATCAAGGTCATGGTGATGATTTGTTTTAGATAAAATGTATGTAAATGTGTATAAAGCATCAAGCACAGTGCATGGTATATAACAGGCTTTCAATATTCTAAAAAATGATAACCTATTTCACTTAACTGACTAGCAATGAGATTTCCATATGTAATGGAGAAAATTCGACCACCACCACCACCACCACCAACATTTACTCTAAAATAGAACAGTGGATCCTATTTATAGCTTTCAAATTTACACATAGCCTTATTTCACATAGGATTAAATAAGGCCTATAAATATTCATATAAAAATTAAGGTACCTCTTTTTGACTAGAGAAATCTGATGGAAGGAAAAATAAAGATAGGTCTTTAAATGAGTTAAATCTGAGCAGACCAATGACCGTATGTGCTTTAGAGCAACATGATACAGGGTTGTATACACTTGAGGCAATTTGTCAGGGTCTATGTGTCTCCTTAACTCACTCCAGTATTCTTGCCTAGAGAATCCGGTGGACAGAGGAGCCTGCTGGGCTGCCATCTATGGGGCTGCACAGAGTCGGACATGACTGAAGCGACTTAGCATGCATGCATGCACTGGAGAAGGAAATGGCAACCCAGTCCAGTATTCTTGCCTGGAGAATTCCGGGGATGGAGGAGCCTGGTGGGCTGCCATCTATGGAGTTGCACAGAGTCGGACACGACTGAAGCGACTTAGCAGCAGCAGCAATGTGTCTCCTTTGACCGACTGAAAACTGGCCATGTTTTATTTTCTGTGGCTGAGATGGATATGTCAGGATCAGTTACCCTTTTTAACCCAGCTGCAATTTCCTTTGACTGAGACCCCAGCGAAAAGGGCAGAGGGCCCTGATTCCTGTGTGATTTCTTGATTTTGAGTTTTCATGGAACTAGAGTTTCCCTCCGGTCACTTTCATCTGGGGCTGAAATTCCTCCCGCGGTTTCAGGCCACAGAGTTGATTTTCCCCGGCCGTTTTCTTGTCCTTTGGAAAGGTGCCGCTTTGCTTCCCATTTCTGGATTCCCAGAAAGCCTCGCCTTCAGTAACTCAGTCGCCTGGCCCCTCTCTCCCCTCTCCCTCAGACACATGACTGCAGTCACGCTTTTATCAGTTTCCCTGACGGTGAGACAGGCAGGAAGACACCACGGATAGACCCGCGATGGGAACTGGTGAGAAAGCAGCTGCAGGCTCCCCGTCGCCACCCTGAGCTCAACACACGGCTCGCGCTCTCAACTCTTAGCTGCTGTTCCCTTTCACCTGCTCCTGTAAAAGCGAGGCTTGCACCGCATTTGGAATCTCAGACTGGAGAGAATGTCAGTGCACTGGCCTCGATTTCAGAGGCTGGATTCTCAGAGGCAGCCTCCTCCTAGCAAGGAAGTTAGAAGGAAGGTGCCTGAGGAAAGGTTTTCCCCATTGTATAGAAGTATCTGGGAAAAGTGGCTCTAACTCTGTCCCTCCTTCCCTGTGGGTTGTTGAAGAGCTGAGAAGGATGTCAAGGTTTTCTGTGGGTGACACAGGCCTTGGTCAAGTCATGGAGTCACTGATACACAGCCCAGCCTTTATTGACACACTTATGGAGCCTGAGGCTCAGAGAAGCTGGAACCACACCAGGCTGGCCACTGAGAGAAGCAGGGCCAGGACCTGCAAAGTCCACTCCATTCCCAAGCCTGAGATGAGTTATCCTCATACCCCCTTGCCGCCAGTTCCCAGTGGCTCCAGGCCACAATGGAGGGTCCCTGTCTACCTGCTGGGAACTTCCAAGGAGGCCACATGGGCAAATGAAGACAGCAAACTTTGAATACACCGTGATTCACAGTAACTTGTATCAACTGGGCCACCAGATGCGAAGAGCCGACTCACTGGGAAAGACTCTGATCTGGGAAAGACTGAAGGCAGGAGAAGGAGGCGACAGAGGATGAGGTGGTTGGATAGCATCACTGACCCAAAGGACACGAGTCTGAACAAACTACAGGAGACAGTGAAAGACAGGGAGGCCTGGCATGCTGCAGTCCATGGGGTTGCAAAGAGTTGGACATGACTGAACGAATAACACTTTCATTACACTTTGGGCTCTGGAGCTAGACTGCCTCCTTATACTCCTTTCCCTCCCTGCTATCTCTTGGCCATGGGCCCTCCACCGGCTTTATGCCTACCCTTCTCAGCTGCAAAATGAGGGAATAAAAGTAGCTGGCTCACAGGATGGATGTACAGACTAAATGTCATACAGCGAGTGCCCTATAAAAATGAAGCCTAATAACATCGGCTCCCTGCAAGTCAGGGCCCCACAGGACGCACTGGAGAGAAGAACCCCAAAGACACCACTGCAGAAAGTAACCCCTTCCTTCATCTCACCAGACAGTGAGCCCCATGAGAACAGGGACTTTGCTCCCATTCTATCCCCGGTACCCCACCCAATGGGGATGCGGAATAAGCATCTGCTGGACAACTGGATGAAAGCATATGTAGCAGAAAGAGCCCAGAATCCAGTGGATGGAAGATTAGACTTCAGGTCCTTCATGTTACAGTTAAGAGCTGCAGGAGCTCAGGAGGAAGAAGGATGAGGAGGAGAAGCAGAAGTTTGAGCAATGGTTCTCAAGCAGGGGCAATCTGCCTCCCAGGTAAAGTTTGGGGCCATATTTGGTGTCATAGCTATGGAGGGGCTATGGATATCCAATGAGTAAAAGGTCACAGATTCTGCTAAACATCTTACAATGTATAGAACTGTCCCCACGTCAAAGAATTGATGTCAGGAGTCATCAAATGTCAACAGAGCTGAGGTTGAGAAGCCCTGGATTAAGGAAACATGATCCTAAAACCCATAAAATCACATACAGTCATTGTTAATAGCATTACTAAATATAGCGTGTGCAGTATTTGATTATTAAAATGTAATGTTTTCAGGGGCTCCAAAGGTAGCTTTAGTATGATTTTAAATGTTTTAGTTCTTTACAAGATGAAGCAGATAGAAAATTCCTTTCTCATCAGGGGCTTCTTATACTGCAAAGCTTTGTCAACTGCTACTGAAAAGACCTTTTGGAAAAATCACCCCTGCTCTGATATTTGGCTAAAATTGGAAGACAAGCCCCATGGTGCATTTCTCAAACTAATGGAAGCTCACCTGCCTGGGCCCTTGGAAGCCTGGACTAGTCCCTGGAACCAGATGCTCCACCTCGCTCAGAGGCCTTTTGCCAGCTGAGACCATGATCCATTAATAACTGTGTTTCCAGAAAATTAGGCAGTGCTAATTTTAATTTTGTTCTCTGTTTAGAAAGTGAGGTCCAGAGAAGTCAGACCTAGGGCATCTCCTCCACATTTGCACAGTGGTCCAAGCAAATCTGTGTCCCAGGCTGTACCCTTCAGGCTTCAAGCATCCTGAGGTCATGGGTCCTGCTACATCCACTTCTGTGTCCCCAGGTACCAGTCCAGGATTATGATGCATCTTTCAAAGGACCAATGAGAATCTTCCACGGGAGCTGATGCAATGAATGCCTGGCTCATGTCCCCTTTATGCCTAGGACAGTAGTCCCATGACACTGGGGGACCTTTAAGAGCTTCTGCTGGTTGAGGAGGCACACCTGGCCCATGCAAGAGGCAGGTAGCTGTGCAGGGTATTTGTGTCTTCAGCGGCATCCTTCAACACATGAGGGCTCCAAGTTGCAGATGAATGATTCAAGGCCAAGGAGGAAGAAGACTGGAGGGTCGGCCATGTGTATGCATCACTGACGTCATCTTGGGCCCATTCAGTTCCTCCTGTCCCTCCACTAACCCTACCCAGGACTGTGCTGTGCAATAAATCTCTTCTCTGTTGTCAGTGGATTTGTAATGAATGTGTGTGTGTGTGCTCAGTTGTGTCCCAATCTTTGTGACCCCATGGACTGTAGCCCGCCAGGCTCCTCTGCCCGTAGAATTTTCCAGGCATGAATACTGGAGTGGGTTGCCATTTCCTCCTCCAGGGGATCATCTTCCCTACCCAGGGATCGAACCCTCATCTCCTGCATTGGCAGTCAGATTCTTTACCACTGTGCTACCTGAGCAGCCCCGTTGTAATGAATAGCTGTTGTTTAATGATCATAGATATTGTTTAGCTTCCCAGATGGCACTAATGGTAAAGAACCCGCTGGCCAATGCGGAGGATCTAAGAGACGCAGGTTCGATCCCTGAGTGGGGAAGATTTCCTGGAGGAAGAAATGGCAAGCCACTCCAGTACTCTTGCCTGAAGAATCCCAGGGACAGAGAAGCCTACAGTCCATAGGATCGCACAGAGTTGGACAAGACTGAAGCGATTTAGCACACAGTACAATGATCATCAGGTCCAAGGAGCATCTCGGCTCTGTTAGTCTCCAAATAAGGACAAAGACCTTGGCTGACATATTTTTGGCACCCACCCATCAGAAATCAGATAGGGTCTTAACTTAGGAATGCAGTTTCTGTCTCCAAGCACTTCCTTCCATAATTGAGCTTAACTATAAAACTCCTGATGGTCTCTTAGAAGTATGGAGTGCAGCTCGGGATGCTTCCAGATTGCCATATGCCTGATCCAAGTCATTCATAAGTTACCCACAAAAAACTTCATAATTCTGCTTCATGGAGCTGCCTGCCTGCCTAACTTTTCGGTCTCAATATACAGTGTCAGTTCGCTGGGCATTTTTCATTCCTTCTGTCCTTGGGGACAGTTTTGGATGGGATCTTTTAGGCTTCCCAGGTGGCTCAGTGGTAAAAAATCTGCCTGCCAATGCAGGAGCCACAGGAGACTCAGGTTCAATCTCTGTGTTGGGAAGATCCCCTGGAGGAGATGGCAACACACTCTAGTATTCTTGCCTGGAAAATTCCATGGACAGAGGAGCTTGGTGGGCTACAGTCTATGGGGCGGCAAAGAGTTGGACACAAGTGAGCATGCACACAGACCTGTGACTCAGCCAAGAACTAACTGAAGGACACACAGTTTGGGTGCATGGGTCTCCAGTAGAAATCCTCAAACCCTGAGGTGTCAGAACGCCTGGAAAGCCATGTAAGATGTACAGTCACAGGCTCATTCTCTCTCCTTCGAATTCAGAAGGATGCTGTACTTGTTTCCTAGAGAGCCTGTAACATGGTGCCCCCACCTGGATAGTTTAACAACAAAAACGTTTTGTCTCAGTCTGGAGGCCAGAAGTCTGAAGTCAAGATGTCAGCTGGGTTAGCTCCTTCTGGAGGGGCTGACGGAGAATCTGTTCCAGGGCCCCTCTGGCTCTGGTGGCTGTGGGTCATCCTTGGTCCCTTGGTTTGTAGATGCATCACTCCACTCCCTGCCTCCATCTTCACACGGTCTTCTCGGTGTGTCTTATCTTCTTATCAGGATACCACTCATATTGGATTCATGGGCTCCCCTGGTGGCTCAGTGGTAAAGAATCCAACTGCCAGTGCAGGAGACGCAGGTTCAATCCCTGGGTTTGATCCCTGGAGAAGGAAATGGCAACCCACTCCAGTATTCTTGACTGGGAAATCCCATGGACACAGGAGCCTGGCGGGCTGCAGTCCAGGAGTCACAAAGAGTTAGGCACAATTGATGCATGCATGCATTTCAGATGAAGAATCCTCTGTTCCAGAATGATCTCATCTCAGCTAATTGTATCTGCCACAACCTTATTTCCAAATAAGGTCATATTCTGAGGTCCTGGTGACTAGAACGTCAGCATATCTTTTGGAAGGTCATAATTTATCCTGTTTAACAGAGGCAGCAACTCTTAACACTAACAACTTCTATCCCCAGGATAGGAACCCCCGTGACCATGACACTTCCTTCCAGTTCATCTTTGTAGTGCCCTCTGCGGGGACAAGGGCCTCCCCAGTGGCTCAGTGGTAAAGAATCTCCCTGCAATGCACGAGACACAGGAGACACAGGCTCGATCCCTGGGTCGGGAAGATCGCCTGGAGCAGGGCATGGCAACCCACTCCAGTATTCTTGCCTGGAGAATCCCATGGACAGAGGAGCCTGGTGGGCTACAAACCCATGGGGTAGCAAGAGTCGGAAATGACTGAAGCAACTGAGCACGCACACAAGACGCTGTGGAGACAAGGTCTGTAACGGCCACACAGGGAGCAGGAGCCGTGGGTTTCGGGCGGGTGGCCAGGCCGGCGGAGACTGAAAGGAGAGGGAGCTGCTGGAGGAGGCAGGGGGTGGGCAGCAAGGCCCCAGTGGAGCATGAAGGGAAGCTTGGCTCGGTGTCTCAGTGTCCCCTCTCTGCATCCCACTGGCCACGTGGCTGATGTTGGAAAGAAGGTACTTAATTTTCCAGCCACCCCAGCATCAGTGGAACAGGTGCTTCATAAACAGGATTGCAGAAAGGAGTGCAGGATGTGCAGTGCCTATCTCCCTAATATAAAAGAGATTTTTGGAAACCCCTTTCACTCATGCTCCTAGTGGTCTACAGAGTCATGTTATTCTCCAAGTGTGATGAAAATGCATGTACAAAGAGGATTGTACAAAACGTTTATGACACCTTAATTCCTAAAAGATAAATTCTACAAACAGCCCAAATGTCCACAAGGAACATGGATAAACCATGTGTGCACTATTTATACAATGAGAGACAATCCAGCAATGAAAGAAATGAACCGTTCAGAAAAAAGGAAGTCCTTGCTTTGGGGCAGATCATGCCTCATGAACTGACTTCTCACAGGCACTTTCAGTTCAGTTCAGTCGCTCAGTCATGTCCCACTCTTTGTGACCCCATGAACTGCAGCACACCAGGCCTCCCTGTCCATCACAAACTCCCGGAGTCCACCCAAACCCATGTCCATCGAGTCGGTGATGTCATCCAACCATCTTATCCTCTGTCATCCCCTTCTTCTCCTGCCTTCAATCTTTCCCAGCATCAGGGTCTTTTGCAAGGAGTCAGTTCTTCACATCAGGTGGCCAAAGTATTGGAGTTTCAGCTTCAGCATCAGTCCTTCCAATGAATATTCAGGACTGATTCCCTTTACAATTGATGGATCTCTTTGCTGTTCAAGGGACTCTCAAGAGTCTTCTCCAACACCACAGTTCAAAAGCACCAATTCTTTGGCGCTCAGCTTTCTTTATAGTCCAACTCTCACATCCATACGTGACTACCGGAAAAACCTTAGCTCTGACTAGATGGATCTTCATTGGCAAAGGTATGTCTCTACTTTTTAATATGCTGTCTAGGTTGGTCATAGCTTTTCTTCCAAGGAGCAAGCAAGCGTCTTTTAATTTCATAGCTGCAGTCACCATCTGCAGTGATTTTGGAGCCCCCCAAAATAAAGTCTGTCACTGTTTCCATTGTTTCCTTTTCAGTTCAGTTCAGTTGCTCAGTTGTGTCCGACTCTTTGCGACCCCATGAACCGCAGCACGCCAAGCCTCCCTGTCCATCACCAACTCCTGGAGTCCACCCAAACCCATGTCCATCGAGTCAGTGATGCCATCCAATCATCTCATATTCTGTCATCCCCTTCTCCTCCTGCCCTCAATCTTTCCTAGCATCAGGGTCTTTTCAAATGAGTCAGCTCTTCTCATGAGGTGGCCAAAGTATTGGAGTTTCAGCTTCAACATCAGTCCTTCCAATGAACATCCAGGTCTGATCTCCTTTAGGATGGACTGGTTGGATCTCCTTGCAGTCCAAGGGACTCTCAAGTCTTCTCCTTGTTTCCTTTCAGCAGATGAGAAATTGCAGCAGGGTGGTTATGGGTGGATATAATGTGGGTCCTTTCCTGGGTACATCATGGAGCAGGGATGGGGTTTGACATGGAGGGGTTAGCAAGATACAGGATAGCATCCTTGTGGGGAGAAGCTAGGGGAATGACACTGCTCCCAGCACACCTGCCCTGACAGGTAGCCTATTAGCCTCAGGGTCACTGGGGAGCAGAGATGAAGGGACGAAAGAGCAGAAACCTCCGTAAAACCCACGCACATCTCCCCTTTCCCATCTTCTTCCCTGCCTCCTGCTTTCACAGACGCTCATCCTGACCACCCCCAGCGGAAGACAACTTCTATCCTCCATCTTTATTTTGCCAACTCCTGTTAATGGTGCCAGCCTCACTTCAAATCCACGACCGCAACTGTCACGGGGGTCCTTAGTATAGCCGGGTGATCTTACTACATTCACTTTTCCACGTGAGAAAGAACATCTGATTGGTCAAGGCCACTACATAGTTGAGTTTCTGCTAAAAACAGCCAGATGCCACCTGACAACGCAAGGAGGGGTGTCTCATTTTCATTTTCTTTTTAAGGGAAATAACTTGGGTTCTTCGGATTCCAGATTGAAACATCTTCTGACACACAGTGCCACATACAGTGTGACTGCTATCCACTCGGGTCTGTCACCCCTCTGCGTTTTCACAGGCTCCCATTTGCCACCCAGGCACTCTCTGAGGATGCCACTGTCCCTGCCTAAACTGCTGGAGGACCCGAGGCAAGGCTGCCTGGAGCTCATTCTCACTGTGGTCCAAAGCACCCAAGCTGGTTTGAGCGGAAGTTCCCAAGACTGACTGTCTACGGTGGGGAAGGGACCATGAGCCTTAGAGCAGGCAGGACCACAAGGAAAATGTGATGGGCTCTGAAACCTCTTATAATCCTAGCCCCCGCCTGCTCCAAGTTTCTTCCCACAAGGACATGATCAGTGGGTGAAGCTTTCTGGGGTGTGTGTGGTGTGTGTGTGTGTGTGTGTGTGTGTGTGTGGTGTGTGTGTGTGTGTGTGTGTCTACTAGCCTAGAGCTGTAGCCGCCCAGGACAAAGGACAGGCTACTGCCTCCTTCATCTGCCCCAGCACCCACTGGGAATTGGGCCCCGCCCAGCCCATCAACCCAAACAGCCCTCCCCAGGGCCCTCACACCCTGCTGCAACTTCCGCCCGCCCCCTGGCATGCTCCAGGAATTCAAGCTTCTAATCCAGCTGCAGGTGACCACATCTGCCAGGCCACCTTGCTTCTCTGTGTATTGTCCTCACTCATGGAGCTCCACACCCGGCCCTCCTCACCCATTAGGACACTGCCAGGCATGGCACCTTCAGGAGCTTCCCTGACACCCAGGCTGAGCCATGTGCCAGCTGTGAAAGCCGTGCCTGGGCTGCCCTCTCCCACAGCGTGTGGGCCCTCTGTGGCTGCCACCTGAGAGAAGCCAAAAGTGGTGGAACATGGGTGAACACATAAGGGTCAACTGGGCACGTGTCCCTCTGGCCTTCCTGGAGGGAGGGAAGCGGAACTGATCGTCTCTGCGAGCCCGAGGCCTGGGTGAATAACTAGATAAATGGGGCTATGTGCTGTAAGTCCTGCCTGCAGGGCCTCAGATCCTGCTGTGTGAGCCCACGGCCCCTGGGTCCTCTCTCTGAGTCATCAGGCACTGGTGGATGGATCCCCAGATGGTAAGGTCAGTGGGACCAAGCCTGAGCCTCCACTTCCTTGGCTGCCATAAGGGCAGTAATGTGATTAGGTCAGTCATGTGATCATGTCAGTCATGTGATCAGGTCAGCCCCTCCCACCTTACCATCATCCTGTCTCCTGCCAGCCCACGATGCTGGTTTCTTAGCACAGCCCACACCACGTTACCCCATCAAAGAATGACAATCACAGCAACAATCATAACAGTCATCCTTTTCCTGAATACTCCTACCACGCTAGGCCTTGAATCAACCTGACAACAACCACATGGCAAGGGCGTGATTTCCACTTTGTCGCTGCTGACAATGAGGCTCCGTGATGTTAAGCAACTTGCCCCAGGTCACTCTGGCAGCAGCAGACCCTGGACTTGATCCCAGGCAATTTTGCTCCAGAACTCGAGCGCGTAGCCATATGCTGGCCTGCCCCTCCGCACCAGCATCCTGTGTGCCATCGGTCCTGCTGTGGTCACCCCACTTCACATGAAGACCCCCGAGGCCCAAAGAGGTGAAGTTGGAGCCTTGCTTGGGCCAGACGGCAGAGGCAGGTTTAGAATAATGGGGTCTGCCTGCTGGTTCCCTACCAGCATTGTGGCTGGCTTCATGGGGTCCGGGGCCCTGATTCCCACAGGGAGACCATCTGTCCCTTGAAAGGGCTCTGCCCAGTGGATCCTGGTAGCAGACTTACTTCTCTCTGTTGAATACGATGAATTCCTTCCGCACGGTCTCCAAGCACTGCTGGAGGTGTCCATTCTGTCAAAGAGCACAGAGAGGGGACCGTAAGTGACAAAGCACCCTCTCGGGAGTGAGGACAACCAGACACTGATCTAAATGGGATGCTTGGGGCTAGGGACAAGCTAAACAGCTGGGCAGCCCTGACTGTGCAGGCGACAGTGTCATGGGGAGGTGAGGGCTGACGGAAGAAGATGCTTTTCTACATTTTAAACCATTAAATGCAATGTCAAAGTCTTGTTAAAATGGGTTATGAATTGAGGTTTTTTGTTTTACTATTTGGGCACATGGCATGTGAGATCTTAGTTCCCTGACGAGGGATCAAACCTGCGCCTCCTTGTGGTGGAAATGCAAAGTCTTAACCACTAGACCGCCAGGGAAGTCTCTGGAATATGAACTGAAAATCACGACTCTGGTTTCCTAATCACTTGAACGTTCATGAAGCCTGATTAAGCAGCATGGTGGGGGAGGGGGAATTCAAGGCCATCACGCAAAGGTGCTCATTCTCCTCAGGAACAGGTGCCAAGGACCATGGTCTCACAAATGCTCTGTAACACACGTCTCAGAGCAGCCTGGATGAAGGATGGACATGCACGTGTCTGCAGGACCCCCACCCCCTGTGGGTCCATGTGAACGCCCACCCAGGCCTCCCCTGGCCAACTTCTGCATTAGTCTCAGCACACAGCCGAGGGCCCACAATACTTTCAAGGGCTACAGAGCTGTCTTTTCAAATAAGCTGAAAAGAATGAATTTTTAACACTGAATGTTACATTCGTTTTCATACCAGTGTAATCATAAATTGTAATGTTTAATATATTTTGATGGAGGAAGGGGAAGTTGTGGGTTGAACCGTGTCCTCCAAAAAGATGTGTTGTGGGAACAACCTAAACGTCCATTGACAGGAATAGATAAAGAAGATGTGGTACATCTGTACAATGGAGTACTACTCAGTCATAAAAAGAAGGAAATAATCCCACTTGCAGCAACATGGATGGACCTAGAGATGGTCATACTGAGTGAAGTAAGTCAGTTGAAGACAAATTCCATGTGGTACTTTGTTGTTGTTGCTGATAAGTCAGTCATGACCGGCTTTTGCATGACCGCCAGCTTCCTCTGTCCATGGGATTCTCTGGGCAAGAATACTGGAGTGGGTTTCCATTCCCTTCTCCAGGGGATCTTTCTGACCCAGGGATCAATCCTGAGTCTCCTACATCACAGGCAGTTTCTTTACTGCTGAGCCACCAGGGAAGCCCAGGATATTACTTAAGTGGAATCTAAAATATGACACAAATGAACTTACTTATGAAAAAGAAACAGACTCACAAGACATAGAGAACTGACCTGTAATTGCCAAGGGGTTGGAAGTTGGGGAGGGAAGGATTGGGAGGTTAGCACTAGCAGATGCAAACTATTAAATATAGAATGGATAAACCACAAGTTTCTATTGTATAGCACAGCGGAAACTATATTCAATATCTTGTGATAAATTGCAATGGAAAAGAATACAGAAAAGAATGTACATATTCTTGTAACCGAATCACTCAGCTGTAGGGTGGACATTAACACAACATTGTGAATCACTATACTTCAATAAAAATAAATAAATTGAAAAAGACATGTTGAAGTCCTAACGCCATGTACTGGGCAATGTGACCTTATTTGGAAACAAGGTCTTTGCAGATGGAACTAAGTTAAGATGAGGTCAACCTGGAGCTGGGGTGGGGGCGGGGGAGTCTTAAATTTGATGATAGGTGTCTTTAAAAGAGGACTGTGTGAAGACTCAGAGGAAAATGCCTTGTGAAGACAGAGGAAGAAATGAGAGTGATGTGGCTACAAGCCAAGGGGTGTCAAGGGCTGTAGGTCACCGCCAGAAGCTGTAAGAGGCAAGGAGGGAGACTCCTGAGAGCCTTTGAGAAAGCTCAGCTCTGTTAATACCTTGATTCTGAACTTCTGGTCTCTGGAATTGTGAGTGAACACATTTCAGTTGTTCCATATCAGTGTGTGACACTTTGTGATGGTAGCCTAGAAAATTAATACAAGGACCCACAAAGGGTGGCCTTGGCTGCCTCCACAGTATAACACCTTTTCAGAGGGTGTGGGAAAAAAAGAAGAATGACTTTTCTTCTTTCCCTTTTCTAAGAACAAAGAAGATAAAGAAAACAGTGAGCAGACCTGAACATTCCTAGTTTTTCTGCTCCTAACTCTGCATGTCCGTAACTTAAGTTTGCTTCGCTCCTATTTTCCTTTGAATCTATGCTAAATACATCCTGCTTCTGGTATTTACCCATACAACACCCTTCCCCTTGTAGTTACACATCAGAAAGAAGGCTGCAAGGCCACCGAACTGCCAGACTCAATTATTGGGTGAATGATGCTAGCCTACGACTGTCTTTGAAACAACACAAGAGGAAGAAATCAAGATCCTAACACATTAGTACCTCATCACCAACTCCTGACTTTGATCTTATATAAACTCCTAGACTCCTCATGGAGGTGGGGGCGGGGGCACAGTTCTTGGAGGCACGAGCCTACTGTATTCTCCTCTCCGCCGGCTGAGAATTAAATACCCTTTCTATTACCTCCAGACTCTCTCTGTGGGCAGAGAAGGCCAAGATTTTGGTTAGCAACAGGTGCTGGGCTCTACTGGGCACAGCACTGATGTCACAGCATCGTTCTTGGGTTCTTGATCAGAGATACAGAGATTTCTGCACCAGGAACTGTGCTAACGTGAATGATGAGAGCAAGAATGTATCAACTCAAGCGATGCTCTCATAGCATCCTGCTCTGAAAGACCACTTGTTTGATGGAGGCATTTGATTGACTGCAAACAAAGGCATTTGGGAGGGTGAAGTGACATGCCACTCTCCCCGCCCACGCCCCTTGTGGCTAAGAGGCAGCTCAATCACATTCACTGGACTATAGCGTTCCTCTCTGTCAGGGTCTGCTCCCGAGACAGCGCTCACCAGAGGACAGCTGTCCTTAGAGCCATCTTTGGATCTGTTCTTTGCCAACCTCTTCTTCTTTTTATGAAGTGGTTTGGATTCAAGAATCATCTCTTCTAGTTCAAATGTGGGATCGCAGTTCAGTCTCCCTTTCTGAAAAGAAGTGGAAAAGGAAACACGGTTTGCCTTGGTTCTGCATCACTGACTTGCATTTTCATTCATTTAACAAGTAACGGTGAGCTACTCCTAGGGGATGAAAGAAAGTTGTGAAAGTGTTAGCTGTTCAGTCTCATCCAATTCTTTGTGACCCCATGGACTGTAGCCCACCAGGCTCCTCTGTCCATGGAGTTCCCCAGGCAAGAATACTGAAGTGGGTTGCCTTTCCTTTCTGCAGGGGATCTTTCCAACCCAGAGACTGAACCCGGGTCGCCTGCATCGCAGGCAGACTTTATACCATCTGAGCCACCAGGGAAGCCCGCCCCCGGGGACATATCTGCTCGTTTCTGTCCTGATAATGAACACTGACACATTCTCACTGTACATGTCATTCATTCATCCCTATACCCCACCCACCTCTTAATATCCACACGTTCCTTTCATCTTACGAGTGTTCATTTCATGAGATTGAGTTCAGTTTACCAATCTGGTACTTTCATATAATTTCTCATACCCTCCTCCTCATGTCATTACTACTTTTTCTATTAATGTAAATATCATTTTTAACAAATCCATTTAAAGATGCCATTTCTGGCCAAAAAGTGAAAATGAAAGTCGCTCACTCATGTCAGACTCTTTGCGACCCCATGGACGGTAGCCTGCCAGGCTCCTTTGTCCATGGAATTATCCAGGCAAGAATACTGGGGTGGGTAGCCTTTCCCTTTTCCAGGGGATCTTCTCAACCCAGGGATCAAACCCGGGTCTCCTGCATGGCAGGCGGATTCTTTATCATCTGAGATAAATCTGAGACCAAATCACCCAGTTCTCCATCCTGGCTGCCAGTTGCCCTGCAGCTGAAGCCAGTTGGCCCGTGGGCCTGCGGTCATCCTTGGGAGCCTCTGGGCTAGCTCCTCAGCCTCCTTCCTGGTGGTCTCCTCCCATTCATTCTCAACACCCACCTGTCCACCCAATGGTGTAAACCTCACACTTTTACCTCCCTGCCAAGAGCACTCCAGCGTTTAGGGGGCACAGTCCAAAACCCTTATCGTGACCTCCGGAAGTCTCCAGGGTGTAGGCTGTGGTCCCTTCCACCCTCATTCCCTACCGTTTTCTTCTATCTTACTCTGCTCCAGCTATAGAGCCTTCTCACTGTTCTTTGAAAGCTTTTTGCTGCCTGGAGGTGCGTGATCTTGATATTCCCTCTGCCTGCAAATTTCCACCCTATCTTTACAAGCCTGGTTCCTTCGCCTGGTTTGGATCTCTGCACCTCTACCTAAAAGCAGCCCCTGCCTCCTTCTCCTTCACTCCGGTCTCTGTCTTCCCAGCTCGTTCTGTGCGTAGGAATTGGCATCACTACCTGGTGTCACATTACACACTTACTGGTGACCCACTGTCTTCCTCTCATGAGTTTGAGTAAGCTCCAGGAGTTGGTGATGGACAGGGAAGCCTGGCGTGCTGCAGGCCATGCGGTCGCAGAGTCAGACACAACTAAGCAACTGAACTGAACTGAGCTGAACCTGGTATCACGTTATACATTTACTGGTGACTCACTGTCTTCCTCTACCCGACAGGCAGCCTGTGAAAGGGTGGCTCACTGGCTCCCATTACCCTGCTCTCACCGGTGCAGGGCCTGGATCTGTGTACATCGCGGGTGAGATTTAACAAGAAAAAGGAGGCTCTGTGCCCGTGAGGACCCACTACAGGGAGGGAAGCCGCCCAGCTGGACCTCGCAAATCAGGTCCAAATCCATGCTGCATCTCCGTGAAAGGTGATCCCTTTGGAGCTCAAATGATGTGGCCAGCAACCCCCCTTGCCCCCTGCCAGCTTCCGGGGAGTTCCTGAGCACCCAGAAAGGAGACCCTGCACAGGGCTGGAAGTCACAGGACAGGACCTCACTCACATTGGGCACAAAGCCGGGCGTCAGCGCCTTCTCCAACACCGCATCCCAGTTCATGTCGGCCAAGTAGGGTGCGCTCTGGATGTCACCAAGGCTGGACAGGCGGCTCTCTGGGTCCTTGGTCAGGAGCTGCAGGCAATGAGCAAACGTATGCGGTTGGGCAGTACTGAGCCTCCGAAGGTGGAGTCTTGGGAAAATGAAGGCGCCTCTGCTTCCACGTTCCATGAATGCTGTGCCCTGTCTGGGCTGCTTGTGTTGAAGCATTGTACATGCTCAGTTGCTAAGTCATGCCCAACTTTGTGACCTGCCAGGCTCCTCTGTCCATGGGATTTTTCCAGGCAAGAATACTGCGGTGGGTTGCCATTTCCTTCTCCAGGGGATCTTCCTGACCCCGGGATTGAACCCACATCTCTTGTGTCTCCTGCACTGGCAGGTGGATTCATGACTGCTGAACCCCCAGGGCTGCTTACTGAAGCGCCCCCTATGCTTACACCTGCTTACAGTCAGGGAGGAACTGAGGGGCTAGGTGCTTCCCCAAGGTCAACCGGCAAGGGGCTCTTTGGGACTAGCTTTTCAGCCGCCATGCTCCCCTCAAGGACTCTTACCCTGTGATGTGCGACCTCCCAATGATGTCTGCAGAGGCTTCCAATTAAAAATAAAAATAATTAGCCATCTTGTTTTAGGACGTTCAGTTTGGTAATGGGATGCACAAAAGCATAATAAAAATTTTCCCTGGACAGCTATGAGGTGACCTCTGCAGACTGATGGAATAGTCTCATTTGTAGCCAAGATTTCATTTTTAGCTTCTTCTCAAGCAGAGTTTCTGCTAATAAGGGGTGATGCAGTAAAAGGAAAAAAAAATTAGCTGTACCATATTACCTTGCATCCAGAGGGGTTTTCAGGTTTCAAAACACTAGCTTGTCTGAAGCTAAGAACACAGAGGCTACAAATGAAAGACAGGACCCAGCCTTGGGACAGCCGCTCGGTAGCCACGTAGCTTCAGAGGAGCTGCTGACTGAGACAAGCGTGCTTCCTCCTCTGAAAGCGGGAGGAATAATGATAATTCTTCCACTTCTGGTTCATGATTAAGATGAGACCCAAAGGGGGTTGGTGAGGACCTGGGACACCTCTTGGCAGGATGGCATGCCCAGCTGCTGGCAGGTGGGGGCTGGAATCAGGACCCTCCTAATCAGGTGGCTCCCACCTGTCACTCCAGAGAGTAGGCTGGAGTCACAGCACGTGAGGGACACCGGGCAGGTCCTACCTGCTGACTATAAAGAAAGCTGAGCGCCAAAAATTGATGCTTTTGAACTGTGGTGTTGGAGAAGACTCTTGAGAGTCCCTTGGACTGCAAGGAGATCCAACCAGTCAATCCTAAAGGAAATCAGCCCTGACTATTCACTGGAAGGACTGATGCTGAAGCTGAAACTCCAATACTTTGGCCACCTGATACGAAAAGCTGACTCATCTGAAAAGACCCTGATGCTGGGCAAGATTGAAGGCAGGAGAAGGGGATGACAGAGGATAAGATGGTTGGATGGCATCAGCGACTCGATGGACATGAGTTTGAGCAAGCTCCAGGAGTTGGTGATTGACAGGGAAGCCTGGCGTGCTGCAGTCTGTGGGGTTGCAAAGAGTCAGACATGACTGCATAACTGAACTGAACTGAACAAATCCTAGGAAAAGTGAGGAGATATCCAACTTCTTAAAGCTCAGTGAGTTAAAAGATGATTTGTAAAAATTTTAAAGAACCATATGATTTAATTATTTCTAATTATTAGAAGTTGGTAGTGGAGTGAAAAAAGCCTGAGGGCTTTGTCATCCCAGATTTGACTTGAGGCCATACCCCTCTGTCCAGCGGCTTTGTGATCTTGAGATGGTGAGAGCACTTCAGTGAGATTTTAGAACCCTGCTGACTTTGGTATTTTCACCACTGTCCCTCCATCTGTCCTCTCGTTCCTAGCCGGCTGGTCTGTTTGTTTCTGCACTAAGTGACCAGCTCCCTGGGCAGGTAGACGGGTGGCCACCCCCTTACCTTCTTTAGCAGGGCGACCATGCCCTTGCACCACGTGGAAGAGTAGTGGACGCGCTCCACCTTGAACATGTTAAGGATCTCGTCGATGGGTGTGGCCGAGTGGATTTCATATGGTCTCTGCAACAAGGACAACAGACAGTATCAGAGACAGCCATCCACATGGTTAAAACAGACACAGAGAACAGACCTGTGGTTGCCAAGAGAGATGGGGGTAGGGGAGATATGGATTGAGAGTTTGGGATCAGAAGATGCAAACTATTACATATAGAATGGATAAACAACAAGGTCCTACTCTATAGCACTGGTAACTACAGTCAATATCCCGTGATAAACCATAATGGAAAAGAATGTATGTGTCTGTATCTACCTATATCTATGTCTATATATGTATAACTGAATCACTTTGCTGTACAGCAGAAATTAAGATAACATTGTAAATAAATTATAGTTCAATAATAAAACTTTGGCCATCTCATGCAAAGAGCTAACTCATTGAAAAAGACCCTGATGCTGGGAAAGATTGAGGGCAGGAGGAAAAGGGGGCAACAGAGAATGAGAGGGTTGGATGGCATCACTGACTCAAAGGATGGGAGTCTGAGCAAACTCTGAGAGATACTGAAGGACAGGGAAGCCTGGCGTGCGGCTGCAGTCCATGGGTTTGCAAAGAGTTGGACATGATTTAGTGACTGAAAAACAAAAACAAATAATATGTATAAAGATCTGTGTCATTATGAGGGGTGGTTTACTCTTTCCCTGCAGGTAACACTGGGTGCTCCAATTACACGGCTGACCAGGTGGCCTGGACCCGCGTCAACAGTGACCAGCACATGGGGCAGTGCAGGGACCCAGTGGGTGGGTGTTCTCTTACAGACCCAGAAGGATCAGTGATTGGTGAGGTCACGTAGCCAGGAAGCGGCAGAGGCAGCACCCATACCCTACAGCCTAACCCCAGAGTCTCTGTTCCAGACCAAGGCCTGCAGAGAGGAGCGGCTCTCACCATCCACAGTCCCCCACCCACTGGCGGGCTTGGCTGCATCTTCCCTGCCCTGGCTGAACTGCCCCGTGAGTGAGGAAGGTGGGAATCACCAGGTCTGGGCGAGGGAGGCAGGGAGGCTGGACCACTTCCACCTGCCATCCTCTCTCCTGCACCAGAAGGATGCCTAAACCCTGTTCGCCAGTTCCTCAGCACGGCAGAGCACTGAACTTTTTGACATATTCTCTTGACATTGGAGTGGGCAGGTTTCTTCTTTTGGCCTTCAAACACCTCTCAAAGCTTGGAAAGACTCCTTTGACTGGGACCTTGGGGAAGTGGCTTGGACAGTGTCTGAACAGTAGCTGGCTCCCTCCACCCCTCCCACCCAAGAACAGCTCTTTCAGAGCCTCTTCTTCACCCTCCACCTGGCTGTGTGCTCCAGGAAGCTTCCAGGTTTCCATCAGGGTCACATGACCCAGGGCTGGAGCAGGCAACTGTTTCCTAAGCGTGTGAGTTTCAAGGACTAAATTGACCCTGGAGAAATCTGGAGGAATGAGCTCATTGTTAATCCATGTGACCTTGGTTGACCAGTATGGAGTTCCTGCGAAGCGGTGGGGGGTGCTCCTGGTAGGTGGGATTTCAGTACCTCCATCTCTGTGTTTTCAGGGCACTGAGCAGTATCTGTTGCCCAGCAGGTCCCGGAGCAGAAGGACAACTAAGATGATGATCAGATCATCCACAGTTGCTGATGGAACACGGGCCGTGAGCCTAAATACCATGTTGGGCTCCCATGGTGCATAAGGGGCCAGCTACAACCTTGTGGAACTTGGATTCCCATGGGGCTTCAGCAATTGAAGAGGCCAACCTGGGAAAGTGAGGTGATCCTGAGCCCTGTTTGGGATACAATTCCCTGGGAGGAAGTGTCTCTATCTCTACCAAATGGGCCTCCCCTGGGGAAGATGCTTGCCGACATGTGTGCACCTGTGCCTTCTGATATATCCACTGAAAGGGGCCTCTTCCTGACTGGCTGCCTCCTCTCTCATCTGTTTCACTGAATTGGGAATCTCCCATCCGCCCAATAGGGCAAACCCCCAAACCGTGAGCTCCCTGTGTGTGTGTGCGTATCCGATTCTTTGCGACCCCACGGACTGTAGCCCACCAGGCTCCTCTGTTCATGGAATTCTCCAGGCAAGAATACTGGAGTGGGTTGCCATGCCCTCCTCCAGGGGATCTTCCCAACCCAGGGATTGAACTGGGGTCTCCTGTGTTGCAGGCGGATTCTTTACCATCTGAGCCACCAGGGAAGCCCGTGGACTCCCTAGAAAGTCTAATTAGCTTGCTACACTAACATTCTTTAAATCTGGCTTCAAACATTTTTTAATTTAATAGGAAGTGGAGTACAGTTTCAGTTTTAAAATTTCCACCCAAAGCTGCTGCCTGCTTTCATGTTGCAGGATCCCATTGCGTTTCACCATGAGCAACCACCACAATTAGAAATGAGCATGACTGTTCACTGAGAGCACCTGGGACGTGACACATGGCTCCCAGCGTCTCCATGAGCTGGCTACTGGGAATGTGACCACTTGGGCTTCCCAGGTGGTGCTAGTGGGAAAGAACCCGCTTGCCAATGCAGCAGACAGGAGACCTGGGTTCGATCCCTGCGTCGGGAAGGTCCCCTGGAGGAGGGCCTGGCAACCCACTCCAGTATCCTTGCCTGGAGGATCCCACGGACAGAGGAGCCTGGCAGGCTACAGTCCAGAGGGTCGCAATGAGTTGGATATGACTGAGGTGACTTAGCATGCACGCACAATATGACCACTTTAAAGCAGATGAGCCAGAGGCCCCAAGCCCCAGAGCTAGGATGTGACGGCATCGATATTAAAGCTCAGGCAGCACAACCCCCAGCTCACCTCTGAACACTGCTGTCGCAGAGGGAATTGTGTCCCCCAAGTTTGTATGTTCAAGTCCAAATCCCAGCGCCTCAGAAGGTGGCCGTGTTTGGAGACAGGGTGTTACAGAGGTGGTCAAGTTCACACGAGGTCATTAGGAGGGGCCCCTAATTCAATATGACTGGTGTCCTTGTGAACAGGGGAAACCCTAGGAAAAGGGAACCCTAGGGCCCAGGGAGATAGACATAGAGGGGACACCAAGCAAGGAGACACAGGGAGAAGACGGCTGTCTACGAGCAAGGAGGGAGCATCCTGATGTGAGGTGGAAAGGGGTGGCTTCCTTCACCGCCCTCAGAGGGAGGCAGCCCTGAACACACCCTGAACTTGGACTTCTAGGCCCCAGAGCCGCGAGAGAACAGTCTTCTATTGTTTAAGCTGCCCAGTCTGTCGGACTTGGTCACGACAGCCCGAGCAGACTGAGACCATTACCCTGGCCGTCCTCAGGCAGAGTTCTAGGGAAGGTGTCTGACTTCCGCTTTGTTCTGGGAGGTGTCAGTGCTCTGTGTAGACCAGGCCCCTGGTGTGAGCAGACAAGACAGGGTCCCGACCCCTCTCAGCTCTTCATCTTGGAAAAGATGGCAGTGAGGGGTTTTGGGTGTGGGGTGCGTGCTGGGGGGTCCCTACAGTGAGTGCTGGGTGCACAGAAGGGGTGGAGGGGTGCTGCCTTAGTGCGGGAGGGGGTTCAGGAAAGCAGAGTTCAGGCCACCACCCGAAGACCGGCCTTCAGGGACTGAGACTCTGGTTTGTGAACTCTTCAGGACTGTTTCAGAATCGCTTTTCCCCATCTTTTTGCCTCTCAAAAGACTTTTTCTCTGACTCTGGTAAGCCAGCTACTGCAGGTGTCAGGGTGCTGGCTCACCTCTTCATTTTAAAGTTTGGGAAACTGAGGCTGAGAGACAAAAAATGACTTTCCCAACGTCCCAGAGACCCAGATTCTCCTTCACAGCTCTTTCCACCAGAGTGTAGAACTCAAGCACCCAACTGGAGAATCAACCAGCAACAAGTGTACAGACTTCTGTTATCATTTACGCTTCAATCTATTTCCTACTTGGTTATTTCAAGGTATCTATGAATTCTACTTGCCCCCCAGACCCCCTGAAGAGCCTCTCTCTCTCTCTCCCCCCACTTCTAGAGGGAACCAGACCAATAAAAACAACAATGATGAGGATAATAGTAACCATAATTTGCCATGAGGCTAATATAGCAGTTAAATACTTTTGGAAATGCATTTGGAAGACTATAACTAAAATCTGCATTGCATCTTAAAGCTCCAGGCTCAGCCTTGACCTGTTTGGGTGGTTGTGGAGAAACCTGGGCCCTTCAATGAGAATATTGTTCAATATTCAGATCAGTATTCCATCGACTTTTGGTCAAGAGTTCTACTGAGGCTTGGTCTCACTCATTGGTCTTAGGATATGCTGATTTAGAAAACTGAGTAGTATTTACGAAAGTGAAAGTGTTAGACACTCAGTTGTATCTGACTCTTTGAAACCCCATGGACTGTAGCCCGCCAGGCTCCACTGTCCATGGAATTCTCCAGGCAAGAATACCAGAGTGGGTAGTCATTCCCTTCTCCAGGGGATCTTCCTGACCCAGGGATCAGACCCAGGACTCCCGCATCGCACCAGCAGTATTTTTAAGGTGATGTAATTACCTGTTCAGCTGGTGAAAGTGATTTTGGCAGCAGGGCACCAGATAGACTCATTATGGAGTGCAAGTATGTCTATTCCAGGAAACCCAGTTTCCAAAAAATCCAATTTACCAAGAAACAGAAGAAGCAGGAAAAGAATTGCCATAGACCTGTTATTTTAACTGCTAGAGCTGAGCTGGGCCTTAGGGACCATCTCATTCAATGTTTTTCCCCCAAAATCTTTTTGCTCAAAATCCAAAACACAGAACAGATGCAAGTGAAGAACAGTTCCCCAGGTTGCTTAAACCTCCAGCAGCTGGAGAAATCTTTATTCCCCTATGAACTGTTGAATCATTCCTGCAGGGTCCTTTATTTTAGGAAGCACAGCTTGAAAATCCCTTGCTTTATGGAAACTGTAGGGGCAAGGTCAGAGAGTTCATTTCACCCTAGGTTTCTAACTCCCAGCTCAGCCATCTCTCTGCTTCACTGAGGGACAGGAAGGCAGTGTTCAACTCAAGGGCCGCCTCTCTCGCTTTGCTGGGTTAATAAACCAACAGATGCTCATCTCTGCGGTTGAGCCCATCATTTGGTGTGCATCCAGAGGTTCTTAGTTCTGCTGCAAACTGTAGGACCTTCATGCATGTGTGTGTGTGTGCTCAGACACTTCAGCCACATCTGACCCTTTGCAATCCTATAGACTGCAGCCCGCCAGGCTCCTCTGTCCATGGAATCATCCAGGCAAGAATACTGCAGTGGGAAGCCAGTCCCTTCTGTGGGGGATCTTCTCGACCCAGGGATTGAACCTGGGTCTCCCGCATTGCAGGCAGATTCTTTACCCACTGAGCCACCTGGGAAACCCTAGACCTCCATAACCCTCCTTTAGTCCCCATCACCCCCACCTTCTCTGTCTACTGAACTTTAAGGAGAAATGCTGACTGGAGTCAAAGCCAAGGGTAATAGCAGGTGAGGGAGGTGGTTGGGAGGAAGCAGAGAGGGTAGAAGTCTTCATGGTGCCATAGTGTGGGTTTTAGGGCTCTACCTGCGGCTGTATGCAAAGCACGTTGTGCCAGGCCACGGGCACAATGTGGCCTGACATTTAGAATCTCCTTTTGCCCATCCCCTTGATTACTCTGGCAGTGGTTCTCAACTGGGGATAATTTGTCCCCCAAGGGACATCTGGCAACATTTCGGTTGTGGGGGCGATTCCAGCTGGTCTCTAGTGGGTAGAGGCCAGGAATGCTGCTAAACACCCTCTAATGTACAAGGCAGCCCCCCACACAAAGTGGTATCCAGACCCAAGCAACCATAGAGCTGAGGCTGAGGAATCCTGTGCTTTGCAACCACCGTTCTTCCCATTTGATAGACAAGAAGCAGACTCAGCCCAGGCCATTCAAGAACTGCAACAAAACTGGAATTCGATCCCCAAAACATGTGATTCCAAAAACCAGGGATCAAACCTGGGTCTCCTGCATTGCAGGCAGGTACTTTACCCACTGAGAAACCTGTAAACCTAAGGATCTCCACAACCTTCTGGCTTAAGCACCATGCTGTCCCTTCCACGGATAGAACTGCACTTCCTCCACAGTGAAGCCAGCACCTCCAGGTGACCTCCGGGTCCTTTCTAGAAAGTCCTTCTGACTGCTGGTCAGTCTAAGGTGCTGCTGTGTCAGCCTCAGCTGCCCTCCTTGGGCAGCACTGCCTCTGTACCCACCTGCCTCTGAATCATCACCACGTGAACATTTATGCAGCAATCAGAGTCCTCCTGTGTGCCGGACACTGCCTATGCGCTGCCCACATTTTCTTCCGGAATCGCCTTGGTGACCTCCCTGCCCCCTCCCACCCCGGCTGGCCTCATCATCCCCATTTCAGGAAGGAGGAAGCCAGGGCTCAGAGGAGTCAAGTGACCAAAGTAGAATCACAGCTCTCAAGGTGCACATTTTATTTTGAAGCCCTTGAGGCTTTTTGCCAAGTCACCATCTTTGACTGTTCTAATCCATGTTTTTTTTTTTTTAAATTAAGAAACCGCCTACCAATGCAGGAGACACAAGTTTGATCCCTGGGGTGGGACTGTCCCCTGAAGAAGGAAATGGCAGCCCACTTGGGTATTCTTGCCTGGAGAATCCTATGGACAGAGAATCCTATTGGGCTACAGTCCATGGGGTTATAAGAGGCAAACATGACTTAGGGGCTAAACAACAACAAATGGCTGATTAATAATGTTGGGATAGTTTCAAGTGAATAGCAAAGGGATTCAGCCATATATACACATGTATCCATTCTCCCCCAAACTCCCCTTCCATCCAGCCTGCCATAACATTGAGCAGAGCTCCATATGCCATACAAGCAGATCCTTGTTGGTTATCCATTTTAAATATAGCAGTGTGTACATGTCCATCCCAAACTCTCTAACTATCCCTTCCCCTCATCCTTCTCTCTGGCAGTCACAAGTTCATTCTCAAAGTCTGTGAATCTGTGTTTTTTAAGTACGTCAATTTGTATCAATTCTTTTTTGATTCCACATATGTGATGTCATATGATATTTCTCCTCTGACTTACTTCACTCAGTATAACTCTCTCTACTGACCCGTATTCTGACAGAGAATATCCTTTCTGCTGGCAAGCAACCAATCACACTTAGGTGAATTGGTTGTCAAGGTCATTTGTATGACTGATTACATCATAAACAACATCTGGTGATGCCTGTGTCCTCTGGTTCACATAAATACCAAGGGGACCCTCATGTTCCCTCCTTGAGCGTGTATATCAAAGAACCAGTACATGACAAAGGAACTGACCAGGAATAGGTAAGCCTGCGTGCATGCGCGCTCATTCACTTCAGACGTGTCTGACTCTTTTTGACCCTGTGAACTATAGCCCATTAGGCTCCTCTGTCCAGGGGATTCTCCAGGAAAGAATACTAGAGTGGGTTACCATGCCCTCCTCCAGGGGATCTTCCCGACCCAAGGATTGAACCTGTGACTCCTGCATTCTACTTGTGGGGAGAGGAATGTCAAAGGGAAGAGTCTCTTGCGAAGCTCAGCCGCGGATTGGTGGCAGCTCAAGAATCAGGCAGATTCTTTACCCGCTGAGCCACCAGGAAAGCCCATAGGTAAGCCTTAGGTAAGCCCGAGCGAGATAGTTTTCATTCAGTGCCTGAGAAAACTCACAAGATCACATATGTTATTTTTTGCATTCTTAAAAAACCACGTGCCGTAATACGTTTTTGAGGAAATCAGGTGAAATAATTGAGATCAACAGCAGAGAACAGTTGATTGAACCACAGGGCGATAATGAATAACACTCACATAGCTTGGATGGTTTTCACACAGCTGTCATCATTCCCATCCCTCATCACCCTGCACTGGGAGCCCCTATCCTCCAGGAGTGCTGACTACCAGCTTAAATATGCAGATGACTGTGGGACAACGTTAAAAGAGCAGCCAGTCAGTGATGGGAACTCACTCTCCACAGCTGTGTGCTGGCTGCTACACCTTATAAGGTGTCACCGTTGTGTTGTTCAGTCACTAAGGTGTGCCCGACTCTTTGATGCTGTAAGGTGACTAACATGAAAGCCATGTGTCCCAGCTGGGCACATCGATCCTGGGATAACTTCAGTGCCACAGAATAGAATGAAAGGATGTTATTATCCTCATTGTATAAGGGGGAAACCATGGTCCTGAGAGGTTAAGTGGCATCCTTTTCAAATGATATTTGTATCAAGAAAATATGCCTCCAAATCAGTTTGACATAATTTTTCCTTCTAAAATAAAACTGAGCTATTAGTTGCCAAAGAGTTCCCTTAGTCATCTTCAGCTATTAATTTAAATGAAATAAAACAAAAATATGCACTGAATGCCCCACTTTTCGGAGAAGGCAATGGCAAGCCACTCCAGTACTATTGCCTAGAAAATCCCATGGATGGAGGAGCCTGGTAGGCTGCAGTCCGTGGGGTCGCTAAGGGTCGGACACGACTGAGCGACTTCACTTTCACTTTTCACTTTCCACTTCCACACATTGGAGAAGGAAATGGCAACCCACTCCAGTGTTCTTGCCTGGAGAATCCCAGGGACGGGGGAGCCTGGTGGGCTTCCGTCTATGGGGTCACACAGAGTCGGACACAACTGAAGTGACTTAGCAGCAGCCCCACTTTTATAGGACACTGAGCTAAGTATTCAGGGAAGATTGGGACAAAAATAACAATAGCAAAAAACAAGCAGGAGGGTCTGATCTGGCATGAGTGCGTGATGTTGTGGGCTGAAATCATGAGATCGGGATGATTTGGGTGTTTGAGCTGCCATCGATAAGCGGCTGAGCTTAGCAAGAAACCCTTCCCCACACCATCCCTCTCCCCACAAGTAGAATGAAGGCCTGGACCAGAAGCTTGTTAAGAGCTTTTTAACACTCAGGACCGTGGAGCTGGCACATGGGCCATCAGGACAGACACCTAGGGCTTCTTGCCAGCATGGTACACCACCCATGGGACATGGCCATCCGACTCTCCCCAAGCCTGGTAGGACCCGAGTGCCCCCGACCAATTCCACAGTCCCCACATTCACCACACAGACACACATCTTACCCAGCCCCGCAGCAGCTCATAGGCCGTGACACCCAGGGACCACCAGTCAACGGGGTAGGAGTACCCAGGGCCTCCGTCCACATACACCTGGAACACTTCCGGCGCTGCCAAAGACAGGACAAAAGACATCACTGGGCATCTCACTCGACACGCATAACGCCCAAGGAGGACGCAGGGCCAGGAGCAGGAATTCGAGGCTAGCATTCCATCGACGATGCTATGTAGTTACTACCGTCTGTAAGCCACAAGCCAGCTTGAGACAAGGTGCAGGCATCGCAGGCAACCCCATGTGACACCTGGGACAGAATACAGACGGGGTGCCCCGAGTGTGCAGCAGAGGGCAGTCTGCTGGGGAGTCAGGGAAAGCAGGGTCGGGGGAAGACTTGGTGGAGCATGAATCATGGTCAGCGTGGGGAATAAAGTCTGAGTTAAGAGGAGGAGCCTGCACCCGTTATGGAGCAGGACCCTGTGGGGCTCCTGGGCACAAAGCCCTTCTGTGCCCGCCAGTTCTTTGATGACGGGAGACAGGCTTCTCTCAGTGTCTGTGTCCTTCCCTTAGCTCCAACCTGTAGTTTCAGACAGATGCGAAGCAAGGATGGGAGGGGATGCAGAGACAGGGGAGGAACAGACGAGAAACAATAGTGCAGCCTTGGGGCACAGTCCTGGTCCCCTCCCAAGCGATACACAGAACACTTCTGAGCTCTTCTGCAGATACTAAAACCCCCACCAGGTGGGAGAAATTAAGGGTCTGATGTGCTGGGCAAAGTCTCTTCCATCCTGTCAGACTCTTTGCGACCCCATGGACTGTAGCCCGCCAGGCTCCTCTGTCCATAGGATTCTCCAGGCAAGAAATACGGGAGTGGATTGCCATGCCCTCCTCCAGGGGATCTTCCCAACCCAGGGATTGAATCTGCGCCTCTTACATCTTCTGCTTTGGCAGGTGGGTTCTTTACCACTAGCATCACCTGGGAAGCCCCAAGGGTCTGATGCCCATAAGCAAGTAGACCCCAGACTGGTTAGAACCAGAAGGTGGATGATGCAGACTCTCACTTACCTCACCAATAACCAATAAGAGAAATGTCCATGAGCTTATCATCCTCTTTGAACCATTACTATGAGATTCCTCACTACTCCCTCCAGGTGGGAACACACAGCTTTGAGGGCATTTGCTCACTGTGGCCCCCTTTGCCTGGAAAAGCAATTTGTTGTTGTTGCTGTTGCTGAGTCGTGTCTGACTCTTTGCAACCCCATGGAATGCAGCACACCAGGCTTCCTTGACTTTCACTATCTCCTGGAGTTTGCTCAATTTCATATCCATTGAGTCGGTGATGCTATGTAATCATTCCATCCTCTGCCACCCCTTCTCCTTTTGCCTTCAGTCTTTCCCAGCATCAGGATCTTCTCCAATGAGTTGGCTCTTCGCACAGGTGGCCAAAGTATTGGAGCGTCAGTTTTAGCATCAGTCGTTCCAATGAATATTCAGGATTGATTTCCTTTAGAATTGACTGATTTGATCTCTTTGCTGTCCAAGGGACTCTCAAGAGTTTTGTCCAGCACCACCCATTCAAAAGCATAAATTCTTTGGCGCTCAGCCTTCTGGTCCAACTCTCACATCTGTACATGATTACTGGAAAAATTATAGCTTGGACTATATGGACCTTTGTCAGCAAAGCGATGCCTCTGCTTCCTAATACACTGTCTAGGTTTGTCATGGGTTTACTTCCAAGGACCAAGCATCTTTTAATTTCATGGCTGAAGTCACCATCTGCAGTGATTTTGGAGCCCAAGAAAATAAAATCTGTCATTCTGTCCACTGTTTCCCCATCTATTTGCCATGAGGTGATGGGACCAGATGCCATGATCTTAGTTTTCTGAATGTTGAGTTTTAAGCCAGCTTTTTCACTCTCCCATTTCCCTGTCATCAAGAGGCTCTTTAGTTTCTCTTCACTTTCTTCCATTAGAGTGCTATCATCTGTGGATTGGAGGTTGTGCTATTTCTCCCGGCAACCTTGATTCCAGCTTGTGATTCATCCAGCAAAGCAGTAAAGCTATTCTTTCCTACTTCACCCAAAACTCTGTCTCTGAGATTTAACTTGGTGTTGGGGTACAGAGGCCAGATTTGGTTCACTCCTAAGGGTCTGAGAAGCTAGGTAAATGTCAGTCTGCTTTGGCAATAACACCAGGTCAGGTGTCCCAACAACCAGAATGGTTAGAGCCCTTGGTGCCTAGTGCCCGTCTCAGGACAACGTTATTTTAGCACAGGTGGGAATCAATACAAAATACCCAGAATAAGTAAGTGCACAGAGACAGAAGGCCGATCAGGGGTTGCCAGGAGCTGGTGGGGGATGGGGCGCAACTGCTCATTGAGCTTCCTCTGGGATGATGAATGTTCTTGAACTACACAGAGCTGGTGGCTACACAATGTGGTGAATGTACTAAATACCACTGCGTTTTCTTGCAAACAGTTCATTTTACGTTATGTGAATTTTACCTCTGTGATAAGCCAGTGGAGGTGGAGCCCCCAGAGGGATGGACTCTCACTCCTCAGGGGGCTGCAGCTATCCTGGGGTCCCCTGGGGTCCTGCTGCTTCCTAAGCTGCTGGCAGGTGGGTTCATCACTGCCTCACCCCCGACTCACCAGGTCAGGAGTGCGTCTCAAGCTTTAATTGCTCACACTGGCTTCCAGGAAAGTCTTGGGAAAGGCAGGTCATTTCTAGAAAATTAATTTACAGATGAAATTCCATTTTACAGGTGTCAGAGCAGCCAAGCTCTGTCATGGGGAACCAGGACATGTTGTGATTAAAAACATCTCGACTCAGTTTTCAGACTGGCTTTCAGATGGCGTGGGGGCAGGAAGGGCCAGGCGAGGCAGACGAGGGCAGACAACGGATGCTTGAATCTGGGCTCTAGATGGGCAGCTGGACACTTGAACCTATTGTTGTTCAGTCACTCAGTTGTGTCTGACTCTGACCCCACGGACTGCAGCACGCCAGGCTTTCCTGCCCTTCACCATCTCCCGGAGCTTACTCAAACTCAAGTCCATTGAGACAGTGATGCTATCCAACCATCTTGTCATCTGTCGCCTCCTTCTCCTCCTGCCTTCAACCTTTCGCAGCATCAGGTCTTTTCGAATGAGTCAGTTCTTCCCATCAGATGGCCAAAGTATTGGAGCTTCAGCTTCAGCATCAGTCCTTCCAATGAATATTCAGGACTGATTTTCTTTAGGATGGACTGATTGGATCTCCTTGCAGTCCAAGGGACTCTCAAGAGTCTTCTCCAGCACCACAGTTCAAAAGCTTCAATTCTTCAGCACTCAACTTTCTTTATGGTCCAACTCTTACCATCAATGAACCTGAGTCTTGGCCAAATTCCAGCTGCCCTCCAGCAACCCACTCCATTTATTTTGTATTTTATAGCAACTGCACCCAAAGATTCTCCTTTCCTCCTCACGACAATCCCCAGACTCATATTTGACACAGTTTACCAAAGAGGTTCAGAGAGGGACAGCAGAGCACATGAAATCACACAGCAGAGAAGTGCAGAGCTGAGGTATGCCTTACATACTAGTCAAATTCCAGTTTGAAGTAAGCTTTGCATCAACGTTTGGGTACAAAACCATAATCAGTCTACGTTGGGGAAGATGTCTGTTGTTGGGGAAGGTGTTATTATCGAGGAAATGTCATTTTGGTTTACTTGAGCCTCACCAAGTGGTGTGTGTCCTGGGAAACAGGAAGAAGGTTGGTGTGATTGCAGCTGGGTTAACACGTTCTCTTTGCTTCAGTTTGTAAAGCATGAGCAATAATAAACAGTCTTCACAGTATTCACAGGGTTCTTATGAAGATTAAGGAAAAATGCTGGCTAAGAGCTAAGCCCGATGCCATGCTGGTCCCTTGTGAGTGCTCTGGAAATCTTGGGCATGGTTTTTATTAGTAGAATTGTCATTCAAATGTCCTCTCTTCATCAAACTCAGCTTCTCACTGTCCACCCAGTCAGCCTGGGGACCGTCCTAAATTCCATTCTCCTCAGCCTCGTGACTCATCAGCTTTCAGACCCTCTGAGCTTGGCATTCTGAGCAGCTTTCCATCTGCCCCTTCCTATCTATCCTAGCTCAACCTGAATTCAAAGGTGGTAGTTGTACCTGTTTAGTAAACATCTGATGAGTGAACGTTTGCTTTCCCAGCCTCTCGGGGCACTGAGCTGTGCTATTCTGCATCCCACCCTGGGAGCCTGAGGCTGGGCTTCAACCCAGAGGGGCTTCCTTCCCTGCACCCCAATCTGTGTACCTGTCCTTCTTCCCTCTGTGCGAAGGGTTCTGATAAAGAAGGAGACAGTTGCTCTGGCCTGTGCAGAACCAGGACTTCGACAGCTGCTGGCCCGGCCCACGTGCTCAGACAGGGCCAGAGGCCGGGACATGCCCAGGACTACAGGAGAGGCTGTGTGTCCAGCTGTCCCCATAAAGCCTTGTCATGCCTGGCTGCCCCAAGCCCATCTGGAATTCATGGTAGAAGCAGCATCTGACCAGTTCTGTCTTGGCTGTCCTGACCAGTCAAGTGACAACTATCTGCAGCCTGTGACTCCACTCCCAGAGAAGGTGACAATCTCCCTTCCCCTGCACACCTGGAGCTGAAAGAATATAAACAATTTTTATGTCACAATCCATATGCTACCCAAATGACTGCTGTAGTGCTCTGGAACCAGTGCTTAGAAGTGCGGGCATCATAGAGGGTTAGAACTCGAAGGACAGGTACAAGACACACACCTGTCACCATTATTTCATGTATGAATGAATGAGTGTGGAAACTGTTTGTCAGGTGCTGTGTTAAGGATTTTACACATGCAGCTCCCTTCATCCTCCCAGTCACCCAATAAAACAAGTGCTACAATGATCTCCACATTCCAGATGAGGAGGTAGAGACATGAAGGGGTGTAGTTGGGTGAATGAAAATGAAAATGTTAGTTGCTCAGTCATGTCTGACTCCTTGTGAACCCACAGACTGTAGCCCGCCAGGCTCCTCTGGCCATGGACTTCTCCAGGCAAAAATACTGGAGTGAGTAGCCATTCCTTTCTATAGGAGATCTTCCTGATCCAGGGATCCAACCCAGGTCTCTCCCACACTGCAGGCAGATTCTTCACCACCTGAGCCATCAGGGAAGGTGAATAGTGTCCGCAAAAGACTATGTCCAAGTACAAACCTCCAGTATCTGTGAACAGGGCCACATTCAGAAATAGGGACTCTGCAGGTGTAATTAAGGACATCAAGATAAAAATCATCCTGGATTCAGGGTGGACCCTTCCTAGATTCAGAGTCTGATGACTTTATAAAAGGAGAGAGATTTGGGACACAGAGAAGGCCAATGCAGGAGGCACAAGAGATACAGGTTCGATCCCTGGGTTAGGAAGATCCCCTAGAGTAAGAAATGGCAACCTGCTCCGGTATTCTTGCCTGGAAAATTCCATGGACAGCAGAGCCTGGTGGGCTACAGTCCATGGGGTCGCAAAGAGTCAGACACCATTGAGCACACATCCTTAAAGCACCCTGAACCACAGATGAAGAAAAAAGAGGCACAGAGAAGTACAGGGGCAGGTTCAGGGCCACCTGGGCGGTGAGTGGGAGAGTGTGGAAGGCTGTTCTTACAACTTTCGAGAGGGGACTCAATACAGCTGTCCCACTGTCATCAGGAGCAGTGGCTTTCTTTACAGCGCTAAGAGCTGTGTTATCAATGTGCCATTGACTGAGCATCTACCATGCGCTCGACGCTCTTCAAGTTTCCTTACCTCTATCATTTACTCCTCTGCTGCTGCTGCTGCTAAGTCACTTCAGTCGTGTCCGACTCTGTGTGACCCCATAGACGGAGGCCCACCAGGCTCCCCCGTCCCTGGGATTCTCCAGGCAAGAACACTGGAGTGGGTTGCCATTTCCTTCTCCAATGTGTGAAAGTGAAAAGTGAAAGTGAAGTCACTCAGTCATGTCCGACCCATAGCGACCCCATGGACTGCAGCCTACCAGGCTTTTCCGTCCATGGGATTTTCTAGGCAAGAGTACTGGAGTGGCTTGCCATTGCCTTCTCCCATTTACTCCTCAGGGAAGCTAATATTTAAGGAGCACTATCTGCAGCTTCATGTGCGTGATCTCCTTTTAACCTCAGAAGGACCTTGTGAGGTGAATGTGATCATTATCTCCATCTGAGGAAGCAAAGCTACCGTTTTTCCGGTGGTCATGTATGGATGTGAGAGCTGGAGCATAAAGAAAACTGAGCGCCAGAGAATTGATGCTTTTGAACTGTGGTGTTGGAGAAGACTCTTGAGAGTCCCTTAAACTGCAAGGAGATGAAACTAGTCCAACCTAAAGGAAATTAGTCCAAAATATTCATTGGAAGGACTGATGCTGAAGCTCCAGTACTTTGGCCATCTGATGCGAAGAACTGACTCTATTGGAAAAGACCCTGATGCTGGGAAAGATTGAAGGAAGGAGGGGAAGGAGACGACAGAGGATGAGATGGTTGTATGGTCTCCCTGACTCGATGGACATGAGTTTGAGCAAACTGCAGAAGCTGGTGATGGACAGGGAGGCCTGGTGTGCTGCAGTCCATGGGGTCGCAAGGAGTTGGACACCACTGAACTGAAGAGGAAGCCAGGCTTGGGGCAGTGACAGACCTACCAAGGTCCCAAGCCTCATCGGAAGCCTGGCTTCCCGCATTCTTCAGTGTCATCCAGAATGATGACCAGAGCCTTGCTCTGTCTCCTTCAATATCCAGACATTCCCACTATGTTATACAATCTCTATGTGTATGCTGAAAAGAAAAATAATGTATCATAAAAATATATGCACACACACACTACATATATGTGAGGCGGTAAAGAACCTGCCTGCCAATGCAGGAGACATAAGAGACGCAGTTTTGATATCTGGGTGGGGAAGATCCCATGGAGGATGGCATGGCAACCCACTCCAGGATTCTTGCCTGGAGAATCCCATGGACAGAGGAGCCTGGTGGGCTACAGTCCATGGGGTTGCAAAGAGTCAGAAAACTGAAATGACTTAGCATGTAGTATATATGTCCATACTTTACATGTCTTATAGTACAAAATCTCTCCAAAGTCAATGCATTAAATCTGCAAATTCAACTGGAACCAAAATCAATAATGTTTATGAAGGTGCAGGAATGCTAAATTTAGGAAATCAAGGTTTTGACATAATCCGAAAGAATGTGTAGTTTGCCGTTAACATGCACATTAATAAAAATGGCTCTTGAATCACAATGCCCCGGCAGCAGCCTTCCTCGCTACATCCCCAGGGTCCTTCACGGTGCCCAGAGAATGCTGAATACTCTGTGGATACTTGTGAGCCCACGAATGAATACCCTCGGCTGACACTGGGCTCCATGGAAGCGGCTTCTCCAGGATGACCCAGTGGCATGGAAAGATCAGCCCTACCTCCCACCAACCATTTCTAGCAGCAGCTGAGCAATTCTGCCAATGCAGGTTTTAAATGGAAAGTGAGTCTGGATTCCAAGGGGCATCAGAGAACTGGCCTTCGAGAAAAGCACATACATGGGGTGTCGAATGAAAGAGATCACCTCGAGGCAATGAAAATATGCCTTTGGTGGGTTTTGCCACCTTTGGCTCACCACGCAGAGTTACTTCCTCATTAAACTAAAAATATGGAAAAGCTCCCAGAAACCTCCTAAGTTATAATTATTAGCCTGCTGCTTTAGCTCTATGAATATTCCTGAAGGCTTTGGTTGCTGCAGTGGAGGGTGACATGCTATTCAATGTCTAGCTTACAAGCTGACTGGCTTCCAGGATTGGCTTCCACAGGTAATTGTGTCCTTCTGGACTGGGAACATAGAATTACCACATTTCAGCCTAGAGGGGACCTTCAAGGTCATTTCCTTTCTCCCCTACATTTTGTAGGTGAGGAAGCTGAAGCCTATTGGAGGCGTTCCACGGCTTCCAGCCCAGCTGGGACCAGAGCCAAGGCCTTCTGCCCACTGAGCCTCACTTCGGTTTGCAGATCCCAGCCAGCAGGATGACCAGATCTGGACACCTCCACCCAGAAGCCCCACAGGCATGGCATTCTTACTATGTCCAAGCCAAATCCCCTCTCTCCAACTGCCCCTTCTCCTCGGTTCTCAGTCTCTGCTGAGGGTCTGCTCAATTGTAAGAGTCAGAAATCAGTCTACGCTTTGATGTGTGCTCAGTCGCTCAGGTATGTCTGACTCTTTGGAACCCTACATACGGTAGCCTGCCAGGCTCCTTCCTCTGCCCATGTAATTTTCCAGGCAAGATTACTGCAATGGGATGCCATTTCCTACTCTAGAAGAACTTCCAGATCCAGGGATTGAACCTGCATCTCTTGTGTCTCCTGCACTGAAGGCAGATTCTTTACCATTAGAATGGCCACCTGGGAAACCCATGCTTTGATGATTTGATTAACTCTTGATTCATCATTATTCCCTTCCAGAATCATCTTCTCTCTGATCCTCTTTCATCGCTGTCTGGACTAATGACAGCCCTTCATGCACCCTAGCTTGGGGCTGTTTAATCCCACCCACCTGCTCCTGCACTCAATATGTCAGTAAATTTGGAAAACTCAACAGTGGCCACAGGACTGGAAAAGGTCAGTTTTCATTCCAATCCCAAAGAAAGGTAATGCCAAAGAATGCTCAAACTACTGCACAATTGCATTCATCTCACACTCTAGTAAGGCAATGCTCAAAATTCTCCAGGCCAGGCTTCAGCAATACGTGAACTGTGAACTTCCAGATGTTCAAGCTGGATTTGGAAAAGGCAGAGGAACCAGAGATCAAATTGCCAACATCTGCTGGATCGTGGAAAAAGCAAGAGAGTTCCAGAAAAACATCTATTTCTGCTTTATTGACTATGCCAAAGCCTTTGACTGTGTGGATCACAATAAACTGGAAAATTCTGAGAGAGATGGGAATACCAGACCACCTGACCTGCCTCTTGAGAAACCTGTATGCAGGTTAGGAAGCAACAGTTAGAACCGGACATGGAACAACAGACTGGTTCCAAATAGGAAAAGGAGTACATCAAGGTTGTATATTGTCACCCTGCTTATTTAGCTTCTATGCAGAGTATATTATGAGAAACGCTGGGTTGGATAAAGCACAAGCTGGAATCAAGATTGCCAGGAGAAACATCAATAACCTCAGATATGCAGATGACACCACCCTTATGGCAGAAAGTGAAGAAGAACTAAAGAGCCTCTTGATGAAAGTGAAAGAGGAGAGTGAAAAAGTTGGCTTGAAGCTCAACATTCAGAAAACTAAGATCATGGCATCTGGTCCCATCACTTCATGGCAAATAGATGGGGAAACAGTGGAAACAGTGGCTGATTTTATTTTTTTGGATTCCAAAATTACTGCAGATGATTGCAGCCATGAAATTAAAAGATGCTTACTCCCTGGAAGGAAAGTTATAACCAACCTAGACAGCATATTAAAAAGCAGAGACATTACTTTGCCAACAAAGGTCCGTCTAGTCAAGGCTATGGTTTTTCCAGTGGTCATGTGCAGATATAAGAATTGGACTATAAAGAAAGCTGAGTGCCGAAGAATTGATGCTTTTGAACTGTGGTGTTGGAGAAGACTCTTGAGAGTCCCTTGGACTGCAAGGAGATCCAACCAGTCCATCCTAAAGAAGATCAGTCCTGGGTGTTCATTGGAAGGACTGATGTTGAAGCTGAAACGCCAATACTTCGGCCACCTGATGCGAAGAGCTGACTGATTTGATAAGACCCTGATGCTGGGGAAGATTGAGGGAAGGAGGAGAAGGGGATGACAGAGGATGAGATGGCTGGATGGCATCACCAACTCGATGGACATGGGTTTGTGTGGACTCTGGGAGTTGGTGATGGACAGGGAGGCCTGGCGTGCTGCAGTTCATGCGGTCACAAAGAGTTGGACACGACTGAGTGACTGAACTGAACTGAACCTGCTCCTGCAACAATTTTCTAAGTCAGCAGAATCAATGAAACAAAGAGACGGAATGTGTGAATGTGGTGATGATTCAGGCTAGGCTTGCTGCCATGACAACCTAAAACAAGCTGTCTGACCTGTTATTTCTTGCCTCGATTTTCCTCATCTGTAAAAAGGAATAACTATATCTGCCACATCCTGTTATTGAGAAGAAAAAATTGAAGTTCTGTATGTATTTATTAAGCACAAAGTAAGTGCTCCATAAATGCAATATAACATTGTTTTATTATCATTTATATATTCAAATTACTTAATTAAAATCACTCCAAATTTTTCTGTGTACTCGAATAAAAGTCAAACTCCTTAGCAGGAAAGAGTTCTGAAAAATTAGGTTCCAGTTACCTCATATTTTGGCCGCTGTCTTTATTATGCCTGTTGTGTATCCTGCTCCAGTATGCTTGCCTGGAGAATCCCAAGGACAGAGGAGCCTGGCGGGCTACAGTCCATGGGGTCAGCAAGAGTCAGACATGACTGAGCGACTAACTACAAGCCAACAGGAAAAAATAGGACACGTTTTATTTTTAATCTTCAAAGACTGGCCTGATAATCTTTACCTGATTTTTATAATCATGAACTCCTAGTTATACTTCAAAACCCAGACCAAATTTTACACCTACTGTGGAATGTTAATCAAGTCCCTTCCAGATTCTCAGTTCCCTTCTTTCCCCTTTCTGGCCAAGTATATCACTGTTCTGGATTCTTACCAAACCCTTGTCTATTCATCCCCTACGGTGCTGATCAGGCCATATGGTAATTAAGGATATACATGCCCATTGCCCTCACTGGACTGTAAGCTCTTTAAACAAGGATATGACTACGTCAGGGTCAAAACCTCAGGGATTAGCATGAAGCTGGTCTAGACAGAGATGCTGAAGGAATCAAAATAGCAAAGAATTCAACGTCACAGTATCCTGACTTTGAATCTCAGTGGCCACCTTTGCTGTTTATCACTGGACAAGCACTTAGCTTCTGCATATGTCTCAGATCCCCTGGGATAATGATAGCCTTTACCCCATAGCGAGATAACATATGGGAGTCATATGTTATGACTTAAGAACAAGGGCTGATGCAGAGCAAATTCCAAATAGACACGAGCTAGTTATTATTGTATCAATTCATCACCCAATGAGAAATGAAATACATCCATAAATGAAAGACCAACTAACGGATGGACATGTTGTACATGTCCCCAGATGATTCAGAGTTCCATCACCATTCTTTGATTAGAGTTTGCAGAAAAGCCGTGAAAAGCAGAGATAAGCAGGATGACTGGCCTCTGTCTGTATCCCTTAGGGTAATTCATGTTCCTCTCGCTTTTTACCTTGGCAGATGAAATCAGGTGTCACACACATATTAATTTGAGATGAAATGAACCTGCTGTGTCAATCTGATAATTTCTTTTTATTTGGTGATACAAATAGCATTAATAGCAACAGAAGACTGGTTTCATTAAAGTATGTAAGACACTGCTCCAGTGTGGACCAGTAAGATCTCACCTGTCTGCATAAAAGGAAAAGCAGGGGAAGCTTAAATGGCTGAGTAAATACAGAAGGTCTGATGCTGTTGTTCAGTTGCTCAGTCGTGTCTGACTCTTTGCGACCCCATGGACTGCAGCACGCCAGGCTTCCCTGTCCTTCACCATCTCCCAGAGTTTGCTCAAACACATGTCCATTGAGTCGGTGATGCCATCCAACCATCTCGCCCTCTGCCGTCTGTTCTCCTGTCTTCAGTCTTTCCCAGCATCAGGGTCTTTTCAAATGAGTTAGTTCTTCGCATCAGGTGGCCAAAGTATTGGAGCTTCAGCTTCAGCATCAGTTCTTTCAATGAATATTCAGGACTTATTTCTTTTAGGATGGACTAGTTTGATCTCCCTGCAGTCCAAGGGACTCTCAAGAGTCTTCTCCAGCACCTCAGTTAGAAGGCATCAATTCTTTGGTGCTCAGCCTTTTTTTATTGTCCAGCTCTCACATCTGTATATGACTACTTGAAAACCATAGCATTGACTAGACAGACCTTTGTTGGCAAAGTAATGTCTCTGCTTTCTAATATGCTGTCTAGGTTTGTCATAGTTTTTCTTCCAAGGAGCAAGTGTCTTAATTTCATGGCTACAGTCACCATCTGCAGTGATTTTGGAGCCCAAGAAAATAAAGTCTGTCACTGTTTTCATTGTTTCCCCATCTATTTGCCATGAAGTGATGGGACCGGATGCCATGATCTTCATTTTTTTAATCATTTTTTGAATGTTGAGTTTTAATCCAGCTTTTTAATTCTCCTCTTTCACCTTCATCAAGAGGTTAATTCCTCTTCACTTTTTGCCATTAGGGTGGTGTCATCTGCATGTCTGAGGTTATGACGCGGTACAGAAATAAATGATGTACCAGTAGCAGAAAACTACTTCATCTGAAATGTGTCAGGTTAAGTAGCAGATTAACAAAAAAGACCTTTGGAAAGTGTTCTAGAGAATGATGGAAAGTGCTAACTGAAAGCACAGGATTGAAATCCAGTGCATTTTACAGTCAATATGTGAAACAGGGGATAAACATCCAAATGGCATGTCAGGCTGATTAAGTTCATTTAGACTGTTGCTTTCTTAAAGGATTCCAAGACTTCCTGTTTATCTGAGGCCAATATAGTTCATTAAAATTTCACACTGTCCAAAGCTTTGGTGGGTATACAAGAACCACATGATCTGGCCCTGCCATGTCCCCAGGCTTGCTCTCCTTGCCTACTTTATCAGGCCAACATAGCTTCCTTCTAGTTCTTTCCATGTGACTTTTTACCTCAGGGTCTGCTGCTGCTGCTAAGTCGCTTCAGTTGTGTCCGACTCTGTGCAACCCCATAGACGGCAGCCCACCAGGCTCCCCCGTCCCTGGGATTCTCTAGGCAAGAACACTGGAGTGGGTTGCCATTGCCTTCTCCAATGCATGAAAGTGAAAAATGAAAGTGAAGTCGCTCAGTCATGTCCGACTCTTCACGACCTCATGGACTGCAGCCTACCAGGCTCCTCTGTCCATGGAATTTTCCAGGCAGGGTCTGCTGCTGCTGCTAAGTCACTTCAGTCGTGTCCGACCCTGTGTGACCCCATAGACAGAAGCCCACCAGGCTCCCCCATCCCTGGGATTCTCCAGGCAAGAACACTGGAGTGGGTTGCCATTTCCTTCTCCAATGTGTGAAAGTGAAAAGTGAAGGTGAAGTCGCTCAGTCGTGTCCGACCCTTAGCGACCCCACGGACTGCAGCCTACCAGGCTCCTCCATCCATGGGATTTTCTAGGCAAGAGTACTGGAGTGGCTTGCCATTGCCTTCTCCGAGGCAGGGTCTAGGAAAATGCAATTCTATTTCCTGCAGTGCTTTTCCACCTTTTGTACTGCACAACATCTATCTGTCCTTTATAACCCAGCTGAAAGTTCACATCCTCATCAATGTTACCCTGTCCCCTCCAATCTAATCTGTCTCATCAGCACCTGTCTTTCTGCAACATAATTCTTATAAAGACCTTGGACAATTCTGCTTCTGTTGAAAATGTAAGAGTTCGAAATAGTCACTCTGAGCCTAACAATGGTCATGTATGGATGTGAGAGTTGGACTATAAGGAAAGCTGAGTGCTGAAGAATTGATGCTTTGGAACAGTGGTGTTGGAGAAGACTCTTGAGAGTCCCTTGGACTGCAAGGAGATCCAACCAGTCCATCCTCAAGGAGATCAGTCCTGGGTGTTCGTTGGAAGGACTGATGTTGAAGCTGAAACTCCAATACTTTGGCCACCTGATGTGAAGAACTGACTCCTTGCAAAAGACCCTGATGCTGGGAAAGATTGAGGGCAGGAGGAGAAGGGGACGACAGAGATGAGATGGTTGGATGGCATCACCGACTCAATGGACATGGGTTTGGGTGGACTCTGGGAGTTGGTGATGGACAGGGAGGCCTGGCGTGCTGCGGTTCATGGGGTCACAAAGAGTCGGACATGACTTAGCGACTGAACTGAACTGAGCCTAACAATGAGTAAAAGCTAGATCACCTACAAAATCATAATTTTCCTTGAACCCGACTAGTCTGAAACCCAAGGAAAGACAGACATCTCCAAGAAGAGTTGGGATGTGAATACTAGCTTACCTTGGGGAGAACAAGGGAAGAAGACAGGGCTGCCACAGAAGAGAGAAGACCCGCTAACATGTTTAATTTACCTGAATTGCTGAAGGTTGTGATGGGCCTCAGTGAGAGAAGAGAGCCACTGTTTGTCCAGATGCAAGGGGACTCTACTGCTCACACACTCCTTTCGACATACGCTCACTGGTACTCACGACAAGGGCTGGTACAGGGGAGGAGACTAAACCACAGATATAGCTCTTTCACCACCCAAACTCCTTCATGAATATGCATGCACCATCAGTTTAAAACTTCCCCAGTTTGGCTCTTTGGAGAGACACTGCTTTGGGAGAGGTCCCCGGTGTTCTTCTTACTTGCTGACAACTAAAAATAAAACATTCCTTCTCTCCCCCTAAAACAAAAATGAAAAAACCTATATATCCAAGAAGCTCAGAGAACACCAACTAGGAAAAGGAAAAAATAGCAACTCACTTAGGCACATCTATCAAAAACCAAAGACAACGGGAAAATCTTGAAGACAGTGCCATATCACCTATGGAGAAACGAGGGTGGGTATCCCAGCAGATTTGTTGTTAGAATCGATTCAAACACAGAGTGACGTATTTACATGCTGAAAGAGAAAAAGACTGTCAACAAATAGTTCTGTTAAAATATCTTTTCTAAATTAAGACAAATAAATGTTTATTTCAACAAATAGAAAAATGAAAGAATTTATTACCAGTAGACTTTCACTGCAAGAATTGTTCAAGGAAGTTTGTCAGATAAAGTAAATATGATACCCAATAGAAATTGAAGTGACACATGAAAATAAAGTATATTAAAAATGGATAAAAAGAAGTTAATATAAAAATTAGCTTTTAAAAATTTAATCTACTACAAATTATAATTGATTCTCTGAGGCAAAAACAAAATAAATCATGTACTTATAGCACAATAAAATAAAAGATGATGGAGGAATTGGGAGCATATTAATATTCTCATATTACACATGAAGTGGTATATTTCAAGGTAGATTCTGATGAACTGAAGATATATATTATAAATACACAGCAGCCTCTAAATGGAAAAATAGATATAAATACTGAGCCAATAGAGAAATTAAAACTAAATCATAAATGGGCTTCCCAAGTAACAATCAACTAACTCAAAATAAGGCAGAAAAAGAGGAACAAAACCCAAATGGAACAGATAGAAGAAAAAGTGAGGTGACTGATTTAAATCCAACCATGTCAATAATTATATTAAGAATAAAAATGGTTTCAATATCAATGGAAAGAGAAACTGTAAGACTAGATAAAAAAGATTGACTTCAAAACTTGTATTTAAAATATAAAGATGTAGACAGGTTAAAAATAAGTAGATGGAAAAGACCTAGTCAAAAAGGCATGCTAGAACAGGCTGAGGCTGGCGCATAGTGCAAACGTTAGCAATTCTTCCCCATTCTGTGTTGGATTATGTTGCATTGGTAACTTGGAATCAGCCATGGTGGGAGTATTTCCATCATGAAAATCAACAAGTTCAACAAATCAGGGCTTTATGTCTTCTTTACCAGAGTGATAGTTGCTGCACATTTTCCAGCACAGCACTGACTGTACCGTGTAAACGCTGACCAAAGGAAAGCTGAAACAGCTACATTAATATTGGACAAAGTAGATCAGAATAGGAGCAAGACGGACATTATACAATAATACACGAGGCAATTTATCAAGAAGATGGAACAATCTTAAGTGAGTATGCATCTTAAAACAGAGCATCAAAATGTGTGAGACTGAAATGCAGGAAAAAAATCAAGAGATCTAAAATTATCGTTGGCGATTTCAACACATTTCTCTTAGTAACTGATATAACAAGTAGACATAAAATCAATAAGAATATATAGAAGACCAGAACAACAATATCAAACAACTTGACTTAACTGACATTTATAGGTAAGCTGACATTTATTTATGGAATACATGACCAAAGAAGAACATATACATTTTTTGCAAGTAAACGTGGAATATTTACCAAGACAGGCCATTTCTGGAGCTTCCCAGGTGGTGCTAGTGGTAAAGAACCCACCTGCCAATGCAGGAGACATAAGAGACGCAGGTTTGATCCCTGGGTCAGGAAGATTCCCTAGAGGATGGCATGGCAACCCACTCAGTATTCTTGCCCGGAAAATCCTATAGACAGAGGAGCCTGGCAGGCTATAGTCCATAGGCTCTCAAAGAGTTGGACACGAATGAAAGGACTTAGCATACACGCATGTGATTTCTAGGTCACAAAACAAACTACACCCATTAGAAAAACAGAAATTATATAGGGTATTTTGCTGACCATCATGGAATTAAACAAAAAAAAAGTGAAAGTTGCTCAGTTGCGTCCGACTCTTTGCAACCCCATGGACTATACAGTCTATGGAATTTTCCAGGCCAGAATACCGGAATTGAATACAATTCAATCAAATACGTTAAAAATAATACCAGTTCTCTACAAATTTTTCCACAAAGCAGAGTAGCAGGGAGCATTTTCCAATTTACATTGCCAGCATTCCTCTGAAACCAAAATTACACAAGAAAGTTACAATAAGACTATAAATATTCCCGATGAACCTAGAGGTAAATATTGTAAATGAGATATCAGCAAATTGATTATAGCATTATATAAAAAGGAAAATACATTATGACCATGTGGGATTTAATCTGGGAATAGAAGGCTTGTTCAATATTCTAAAATAAATAATTATATTTCAAGGGAATATGGAAGAGAAACCATATGATTATCTTAATAGTCACAGAAAAGATATTTGAGAAAATTTGACATTCATTTATGATTTTTAAAAACTTAGAAAATTGGAAATAGAAGGAAATTTCCTTCCTCTGATGAAAAGCAACTACAAAAACATTATAGCTAATATCATACCTAGCAGTAAAACAAACAAAAACCCCACAACTAATAGATTTACAACAAAAATCAGGATCAAGACCAAATGTAAATGTTCTAGACAGGGCAATAAGACAAAGAAAGGCATGCAGATTGGACAGGAGAAAGTAAAAATGCCTTTACTGTCTACATAAAAAATTCAAAGAATTTACTAAAACAGCTGCTGAAACTGATAAGTGAATTTAGCAAAATTACAGGATATCAGGTCAACACACAAAAATCAATTGTAGCTCTAAAGATTAGCAATAATGACTGGGAACTGATTTTTTTTTAAATACACCATTTGGATAGCACCTAAAATTCATAAGATAGGTCTGAGTGAGTGAGTGAGTGAAGGTTGCTCAGTCGTGTCCGACTCTTTGTGACCCCATGGACTATACAGTCCACGGAATTCTCCAGGCCAGAATACTGGAGTCAGTAGCCTTTCCCTTCTCCAGGGGATCTTCCTAACCCACGGATCGGACCCAGGTGTCCCACATTGCCGGTGGAGTCTTTACCAGCTGAGCCACAAGGGAAGCCCAAGAATATTGGAGTGGGTAGCCTATCCTTCTCCAGTGGATCTTCCTGACCCAGGAATCGAACCTGGGTCTCCTGCATTGCAGGTGGATTCTTTACCAACTGTGCTATGAGGGAAGCCCAAGACAGGTCTACTTGTAACAAAATATTTGCAAGATTGGTAGGCTGAAAACTATAAAAGAATCCAAGGTCATCTAAACATATGGAGAGAGATTCTGCATTCATGGATTGGAAGACTCAACATTGTTAGTTTGTCACTTCTTTCTAAACTGACCTACAGATTTAGTGTAATCCTAACAAAAGCCTCCAGGACTTTTTTTTTTGGTGGGGGGTGGATAGAAATCAGCAATCTGATTCTATGATAAAATTTATATGAAAATACAAAGGATATAGGAACAGCCCAAATAATTTTGAAAAGAAGAAATAATTGAAGGACTTTTACTACCTGATTCAAATATTACTATGAAGCAACTGGAAAAGTATGAGATTGGCCAAAGCATAAACAAATAGATCAATGGAACAGAAGATAATCCAGAAAATAGACCCACACATTTATGGTCAATTGAGTTTTGATGAAGTTGCAAGGCCAGTGCAATAGAGAAAAAACTGTCTTTGCAACAAATGGTGCTGGATAGAAGAACAACTGAACAGTCTTTGCAAATAAATGAACCTTCACATCATATTCGAAAGTGAGCTCAAAATGGACTATAGCTCTAAATATAAAACCCGAAAGTATAAAACTTCTTTGAGAAAACAAAGGAGAAAATCTTTGCGACCTTATGTGAGGGAGGAAAAGATGTTTAGATATGACAGCCAGTACATGATCAATAAATGAAAAAGAAATTGGACTTTATTTGAATTTAAAACATCTGCCTTTTAAAAGACTCTATTAATGTAATAAAAAGATAATCCACCGACTGGTGAAAATGTTTGCAAACATGTCTGGTAAAGGACTTATAACCAGAATATATAATAAAACCCAATCAATCCAATAAATTAATGGGCAATGATGTGAACATGTACTTCACAAAGAAGGTGTATGGATGGCAAATGAGCAAATGAAACATGTTCAACAGTTTGTCAACTTCTTATAAAGTTAAACGTACACCTATATAAGATCCGAGAATCCCACTTCTAACTCATTATTCTATAGAAATAGCAACTTAAGTCAATCCTAAAGGAAATCAGTCTTGAATATTCATTGGAAGGACTGAGGCTGAAGCTGAAGCTCCAATACTTTGGCCACCGGATGCAAAGAGCTGACTCATTTGAAAAGACCCTGATGCTGGGAAAGATTGGAGGTAAAGGGAGAAGGGGGCGGCAGAGGATGAGATGGTTAGATAGCATCCCTGACTCGATGGACATGAATTTGCGCAAACTCCAGGAGATAGTGGAGGACAGAGGATGAGATCATGGAGGACAGAGGAGCCTGGCGTGCTGCAGTCCATGGGATCCCAGAATCTAACCCGACTTCGCAACTGAGCAACAACAACTAGAAACTAAAGTTCGTATAAAAACCTGTATGTAAACAGTTTATCTTTAATTTTGTAAAACTGGAAACAAGTCAAATGCCCTACAGCTGGTGGATGGATAAACTGATTATGTATGTTCATTCCATATACATATTGGATGTATATTTGGGGCTTCCCTTGTGGTTCAGCTGGTAAAGAATCTGCCTGCAGGGTGGGAGACCTGGGTTCGATTCCTGGGTTGGGAAGATCCCCTGAAGAAGGGAAAGGCTATCCACTCCAGCATTCTGACCCGGAGAATTTCATGATCTGTATAGTCCATGGGATTGCAAAGAGTCAGACATGACTGAGCAACTTTCACTTTCACTTTCATTCATCCAAAGGAGTCCTACTCAGCAAGCAAAAGGAAAACTAGTGATCCCCAAAACATAGCTAAGTCTCAAACACAGCATTCTGAGTAAAAAATAAAAAAGCTAGATTCCCAAAGTTATAGACAATATGGCTCTGTTTTTATGACTTTCTGGACTAGTCTAAGCTGTAGGGGTACTGACCACTAGCTCCCAGGGACTGTGATAAGAGAATTTTAGAGGCGCTGGAACTATTTCTCTGTCTTTGTTATGGCGGTGGCTGCGTGACTGTATGTGTTTGTCCAAATTCACAGCATTATACACTGAAAGAGTGCATTTTGCTGCATGGAAATTCTTTCTCAAAAACAAACATCTCAAACTATATATTTATTGGTTTGATGATTTGCAAAGTGATTGTCTCTCTCACAAAGAGCCAAACCAATGAGGGCAGGAATATTTTGTTCACAGATGTATTTTCGGCCTGTAGAACCCTGCCTGGCATGTGGAAGGTGCTCAACAAATCTCTGTTGGATGGATGGATGGATGACTGGCAGGTTCTCAGGAAAGATACTGGTCTTGGAGCCTCACTGACCTGAGTCTGAATGCTGACTCTGTCACTTTCTCTGGCACAGGGGGCAGCACGTTTCACTTCCTTTAAACTCCATCATTTCTACAAGGAAAGCACAAGTGTGGCCATGGGTCATGGCGCCTCCACAACCACCTGTGTTTGCTCACTGGGGAAAGAACCAGCCCGCTGATCTCCCAGGGCACTCCCCCCGCAACTCCCAACCAATCCAGCTGCAAACGTGAATTAGGATCTGTTTTGAGTCTGTTTTCCTGACTAGACTGCAAGCTCCATAAGGCAAGGAAATGTCAGATCTGGTTCTGGATTCCCAGGGCTTAACATGTACCAACTAATCAAGCGTCTGAAGGATAACAATGACAAGCGCAACACTAGTAATGTTGGCTGGTGGTGAGATATATCTACACTTGGCTTTAAGTCATGTATCGGTCTTCCACAGTCATATCATGAAATCCTCACAAACAACTTACTAAGGCCAGTTGAAAGTGTTAGTCAATCTGTGTGCTTAGAAGTTCAGTGTCTGTTAGTGCTTAGTTGTTAGTGTCCGACTCTTTGTAACCCCATGGACTGTAGCCCTCCAGCCTCCTCTGTCCATGGAATTCTCCAGGCAAGAATACTGGAGTGGGTTGCAGTTCTTGAATTACCATTAGTCCCATTTCTCAGATGAAAACACTATCAGGTCCCGTGGTTCGTCCTTCACCATGCTGGGTGCTTTATGTCCCTTATATTGGATAACGTAATTTATCTAAGTTCACCTAGTCTCTAAGCAGAAGATACTCAAACCGCCCCATGCTGAAGCCCATGCTTCATCGGGACCCATTCCTGGCAAGCCCAGTTACCTGTCTGCTTCTCCAAGGACACCCTTGAGGCTAATTCCATGAGTCTAATCAGGACCGTGTCTGGCATTGGCATTTCTGCTGGTTCCATGACCCTTATCATGGCATTCAAGACCTTGGTGCTTTGGTCTGTCTCATCTCTCCCTCCCACCTCCTCTTATTCTATGAAGTTATTAAAAAATAGGACTGCTAGGGTCTCCCAGACCACTAACTTGTGACTCCCCCCATGCCTTTGCATGGACTGGAATGGCCTCTCCTTACCCTCACCCGGCAGGTGAGCTGTGAACACACCTGTGAGTCTAACTCAGATGGTCACATTCTGGGGAGTCTGTCTTGACAGGGACAAGCTTACATGCAGGCCTTCATAGCTGTCTGCCCCAGAGATGCTGAGTCCCTGGGGCCCAGTGCCTGACTCTGAGCCCTGCACCCCTGACATGCCCATTCCATGTTTGCTGAAAGAATGCTCAGTTCTTCCTCTCACTTCAGACGGATAAACTGAAGCCACAGGCAGCTGCTGGAACATTTTTTACTTCTAATCTGGCACCTTTCAGAGTTCTTTTTTTCTCTGTTTGTGAATTCCATCTGCTTTTTTAATTAATGAAAATTCAGCTCTATGCAAATGTTTCTTCTGGGATCATTCTTCATGAGCAACCTTTGGGAGCTTACTCATCAGCACGTTCCCTGAATGCATGTTTGGAACATTCTGGGAACTTGTTATTGGGTCTTTGAACCAAATAGCTCAAGTGAACGAAGTCAACAAAGCTGCCACTTGGTAGCAGGAATTTACAGCCCTGGGAACTGCAGGATGTGACTTGATTGAGTTTTCCCCTCACCCTCATCTTCTCTACTAACCTTCTACTGCCTGGCACTGCCAACCCCTGTGGTCTCTGAAATTATTTGCTTTTGGTAAATAAGTTGCACTTTCCAAATCTCATAAAAACTTCTCCTGAACATTTGTTTATCAATTCAGTACCGAGATCCCTTAATTAGAAGGACACCATAAGTTCGGAATCCCAGGTACAGCTGGGATAATGCACTTTTCTCTTGTCTGAGAAACGTGGCTTTCTGATACAAGAACTCAGTGTCAAAAAGGCAACTTGATATAGTGGCAAAAGCGCGAACTGTGGAGGCAAGTGTCCATCAACAGACAAATGGATAAAGAAGATGCGTGTGTGCTAAGTCACTTCCATCATGTCTGACTCTTTGTGACCCTATGGACTATAGCCTCTAGGCTCCTCTCTCCTTGGGATTCTCCAGGCAAGAATACTGGAGTGGGTTGCCATGCCCTCCTCCAGGGGATCTTCCCAATCCAGCTATTGAACCCACATCTCTCATGTCTCCTGCATTGGTCGGTAGGCTCTTTACCACTAGCACCACCTGGAAAACCTAAAGAAGATGAGGTGTGTGTGTATATCATATATCTATACTGTGGAACATCACTTCACATAAAGAATGAAATAATGTCATTTACAGCAACATTGATGGGCCTAGAGATCGTCAAACTAAGTGAAATAAACCCAACAGAGAAAGACAAATACCATATGATATTGCTTATACGTGGAATCCAAAAAAAACTATACAAATAAACTTATTTACAAAACAGAAATAGACTTATAGACATAAAAAGCTTATGGTTATCCAGGGAAAGTGGGGGAGGGAAAAATTAGGAGTTTGGGATAAACATATACACACTACTATACATAAAATAGATAACCAACAAGGACCCACTACACAATGAAGAGGACTACACTCAATATGTTGTAATAACCTATGAGGAAAGAAAGTGTTGAAAACAATACTTTTTAACATTCTCTTTCCATATATATATATGCAACTGAATTACTTCACTGTATACCTGAAACTAACATAACATCATAAATCAACTATATTTCATTAAAACTTTTTTAAAAAAAGCAGGGACTTCAGACCCATATAGATGTGGCTTCAAATTCTGGCTCTATCCCTTGGCAGCTGTGTGATTCAGCATAGGTTAATTAACCTCTCTGGGCCTCAGCTTGCTGCTGCTGCTGCTGCTAAGTCACTTCAGTCGTGTCTGACTCTGTGTGACCCCATAGACGGAAGCCCACCAGGCTCCCCCTTCCCTGGGATTCTCCAGGCAAGAACACTAGAGTGGGTTGCCATTTCCTTCTCCAATGTGTGAAAGTGAAAAGTGAAAGTGAAGTCGCTCAGTCGTGTCGATATAGAAAGCTCTTGTGGATCTTCTGGGGATTAAATGTGATGACAGACATGTGGTGGGATCACAATACATGTAGGCTTTCTTCTCCCTTTGGAAGGTGGGGCCACTGTAGAGAGTGGCCAGCTGGGTCACCATGGGCCTGCTTTCCCAGAGGCTAAGATTCAGGACAGAGGAGCCTCAGACAGGTGTGGGAAGCCGAGGCACCCAGGAAAGTCTGCTCTGAATGGCGGTAAAGCAGGGGCCAAAATGTCAGCGTTGGGAGAACGCTGTCTTGAACTTCTCCAGTGGGCAAGAACCCAATTTCCTAGAGATCAATTTGCTTTTTGGAAATGGCCTAAAGGCAGTGGGAACTAATCTATAGGATTATGGAGGCAGCTCCAAATGGGAGATTCTTCTCCCCTCTTCTACATGTTCCCTCCACGGATGATGACTCTTCTGGCCTCTCACCACCCCTTTGGGCAAGATGCTCCTGGGCTTAGAATCAGTGCTTTTCTCTCCCACTGCCTTGGCTTGCTGCATCTCCATGACGGTAACTCTCAATGCACAGACTGAGTCCACATCACTCTCCAGTCGCTTGGAGTACATCTGAATGTCCGGAAGTCCCTACAGACACCTCACCTTCAAATCCATCCTTCCCATCATCCCTCGCACTCGCCCCTCCTGTGGTGTTCTCTGCACGGGAGCCTCCCTGGAATCTACTCTGCTGCTAGACCCAGAGGCCTGGAGGCAGCCTTGCCCCCTCCTTCACTGCCATTCTCCATTTCTAAGCCCTGCCCATCTGACCTCTGTTGGATCTTACTGCAGTGACCTCCTTGGATAGAATTGCCCCAGATCTGGATTCTTCTGGAAAGGGATTTCAGAAAGATCGTCAACAATGAAAGCTGTATTGGGGTCTGTATTTAGCATCCCAAGGGGACTCTGAAGTAGACAGATCTGCTCATATGTATACCCTCTGCTGTTCACACTGACTTGGCTTTGCTCTCACCCTAGATGGCAACCTGGGCAGGTCACCTCTCAACCCACTTTCTCGACTCTAAAAATGGGAATAAATAATTGTGCCTACTTCATCTTTATGAATGGCTTCCCAGCTGGCGCTAGTGGTAAAGAACCTGCCTGCACATGCAGGAGACATAAGAGACATGAGCTTGATCCCCGGGTTGGGAAGATCCCCTGGAGAAGGGCATGGCAACCCACTCCACAATTCTTGCCTGGAGAATCCCATGGACGCAGAAGCTTGGCAGGCTACAGTCCAGGGTCACAAAGAGTCAGACACAACTGAAGTGACTAAGCATGCGCACATGTTTATGAGGCTTAAATAAGGTTATGGATAGAATGCCTGGCACATAGTAAATACTAAAAAGCATTGTTTTACTATTATTTATTGTCAAACTTCATTTATGTAATTTATTTATTAAGTTAATGGTGACTAACACAAGGAGTCAATTCTGGAGACGTGATGACATAGTTCTTGAATCTCCGCAATCCACATATAAACACTGGCAGAGCAGATACAAGATAAAGCAAAAACCATGGGCAACACTTACTATAAAGCTAAGTTGTTCCCACAAACCCCAAAGTATAAGCAGATGGGAACAAACCAGCAGCAGTGATAAGCCCTCTATGGCAGTGATGTCTGTATAAAAATAACACAGCTGATGACGGACGGGAGGACAGAGAACTCCGAAAGAGCCGGCAGACAGTGACTAGAAGAGGAGCCAGTCTGAGAACAGCAGCTGAAACGGGGAGAGGTGTGTCCAGCCCCAGCTCAGGTGAAGGAAAAGTGTCCTTGGGGAGTTCTGCTTAAGTTGGAGTCTGGGACACAAAATCCCTTCAATCAATCCAGCCAGAGCTCTCTTCTAGGAAGGATCCCAAGGAGAAACTGTTGGGAGTGAAATCAAAACTAAGCAGGATCGGGGCCCTACAGATGAAGGAAAGGAGAAGTCCAGATAAAAGTGGGCAAGAGGACTGGGCGAGGAAACCCCAGGTAGCAAGCTGCCTAGGGACATGACATGTCACATAAACAATAGAAGAAGAGGCAGGTCGGTTGGAGAAGCTACCCTGAGCCATACCAACTTCTAAAGATTCAGGAAAACCAACATTACATGAAATTCCATGCAAAGGGATTGTAAGAGAAAGGATAATGGCAAGCAGAACAACACTGTACAATGAAAATACCTCAGAAAAGACAGTGTGGTGGATTGTTTCCTGAATGGTTCCCAAAGGATCAGGCCATCAGGTACCCACACTCTGTGCAGTCTCCTCCCATGTGGGTCCTGGTCTTTGTCACGTGACTTGCTTTGGCCAATCGGACATCAGGAAATGTGAAGCAAGGAGAGGGTTGGTAGGCTCTTGAGAGTTGAGTTTTCCTTCTTGAAACTGCTGCCATCATGTGAGCAAGTTCACTCTAGTCTCCTTGATGATAAAAGACCATGCAGAGAGGGGCCTGTTCATTTCAGGTGTCCCACTCCAGTACGCTTGCCTGGAAAATCCCATGGATGGAGGAGCCTGGTGGACTGCCGTCCATGGGGTTGCTAAGAGTCGGACTCGATTGAGCAACTTCACTTTCACTTTTTACTTTCATGCATTGGAGAAGGCAATGGCAACCCACTCCAGTGTTCTTGCCTGGAGAATCCCAGGGACGGGGGAGCCTGGTGGGCTGCCGTCTATGGGGTCGCACAGAGTCGAACACGACTGAAGCGACTTAGCAGCAGCAGGCTGGCCCAGCAGCTGAATGAGTGGGCCTAGCCAAAACCAGCAGAAAAACCACTCAATCAAGTGGCAGATGTGAGAAATAAAAAATTGCTACTGTTCTAAATATCTAGGTTTTGACATGGTTTGTCATCAGCAATTGATGACTATGGAGACATTAAGAATGAATAATATAGACATTAAAAATTATGAAGACATGAAAGAACATGTAAATTACAATTTAGATACTCAGAAATCTCATAAGAGGACTCGTGAAACACAGAAACAAAAGGAAAATTATTTCATAAATAAATACTTCATGAGAGAGCACACACAAAAAATACAACAGAGATTGCTTTAAAATAAAGAGAAAGATAAAAAATTGAGAAACAATTTGAACATAGGAAGAAAGACAAAAGATTTGAAAATGGCAAATGTTGAGGACTGGCAGAGAAGACCCAACATTCAGGTAATAGGGATCCTTAACAAAGAAAAGAAAGTAAAAGAACAGAATGTGTATTAAAGCAAGAGACATTTCTGGGAGCTTCCCTTGTGCTCCAGTGGCTACGACTCCATGTTCCCAATGCAGAGGGTTTGGGTTTCATCCCTGGTGGGAGAACTAGATCCCGCATGCCGCAACTGAATATCCCACAACAAGACCTCGTGTGTGTGCTAAGTCACTTAAGTTGCACCTGACTCTTTGTGGTCCCATGGATTGTAACCCACCAAGCTTTTCTGTCCATGGGATTTTCCAGGCAAGAATACTGAAGTGGGTTTTTATGCCCTCCTCCAGGAGATCTTCCCGACCCAGGGACCAGACCCATGTCTCTTATGTCTCCTGCATTGGTAGGTGGCTTTTTCTTTTTTAACACTAAGCCACCTGGGAAGCCCTCATAACTAAGACTCGGTGCAATATGACATTTTCATCAGAAGTCCTACAGAAAAACCAACCTGAAACTACACTGGAAGAGCAAAGTGTACTTAAGAATATAGACCTGCAATGACCAACAACCAAACTATATTCTGCACTGCTGGACTTCAATGCTTCAGTGCTTATTTTTCCCTAAGCTTGAGCCAAGCTGGAATCCAGATTGCCGGGAGAAATATCAATAACCTCAGATATGCAGATGACACCACCCTTATGACAGAAAGTGAAGAAGAACTAAAGAGCCTTCTGATGAAAGTGAAAGAGGAGAGTGAAAAAGTTGGCTTAAAGCTCAACATTCAGAAAACTAGGATCATGACAACCGGACCCATCACTTCATGGGAAATAGATGGGGAAACAGTGGAAACCGTGGCTGATTTTATTTTTGGGGGCTCCAACATCACTGCGGAGAAGGCAATGGCAAGCCACTCCAGTACTCTAGCCTAGAAAATCCCATGGATGGAGGAGCCTGGTAGGCTGCAGTCCGTGGGTTCGCTAAGGGTCGGACACGACTGAGCGACTTCACTTTCACTTTTCACTTTCACACATTGGAGAAGGAAATGGCAACCTACTCCGGTGTTCTTGCCTGGAGAATCCTAGGGACGGGGGAGCCTGGTGGGCTTCCGTCTATGGGGTCACACAGAGTCGGACACGACTGAAGTGACTTGGCAGCAGCAGCAGCAACATCACTGCAGATGATGACTGCAGCCATGAAATTAAAAGACGTTTACTCCTTGGAAGAAAAGTTATGACCGACCTAGATAGCATATTAAAAAGCGGAGACATTACTTTGCCAACAAGGTCTGTCTAGTCAAGGCTATGGTTTTTCCCGTGGTCATGTATGGATGTGAGAGTTGGACTATAAGGAAAGCTGAGTGCCGAAGAATTGATGCTTTTGAACTGTGGTGTTGGAGAAGACTCTTGAGAGTCCCTTGGACTGCAAGGAGATCCAACCAGTCCATCCTAAAGAAGATCAGTCCTGGGTGTTCATTGGAAAGACTGATGTTGAAGCTGAAACTCCAATACTTTGGCCACCTGATGCGAAGAGCTGATTCATTTGTAAAGACCCTGATGCTGGGAAAAATTGAGGTCAGGAAGAGAAGGAAACGACAGAGGATGAGATGGTTAGATGGGCATTACCGAATCAGTGAACATGAGTTTGGGTGAACTCCGGGAGTTGGTGATGGACAGGGAGGCCTGGTGCGCTGCGGTTCATGGGGTTGCAAAGAGTCGGACACGACTGAGCGACTGAACTGAAGTGAGCTGAGCCAACCTTTCTGACTGAGGAAGCGTTCTCTAGAAAACAGAGGAGGAGAAGGTCTTCCTGGCAAAGCAGACAGCTTAGGTAAGGGCCAAAGGCGTGAGAGAGTATGGCTGGGGTCTGGTGTGGGGGTGGGAGGCGGGGTGAGGGAGGGGTGGGATGTAGCAGGAGAGGAACGCTGAGGCCTGAGGGGGCCTGGAACACTCACCCATGTAGGGCTTGGTCCCGGCCATGGAGGAAGCCTTTTCTGCGCCTTTCACGACTGTCGCTATGTTGAAGTCTGTGATGTGAACGTGTCCTGGAGACAGAGAATCAGAAAAAGCAGTTAGCAAGAGCTGCAGGCAGCTGGGTTATCTCCCGTCTGATTTAACACTGTGGTCTGCAGGGGGCGGGGGCGGGGTGTACAGGAAGAAAACATTAGAACTTTTATTTACATTTGTATTTATTTGATACTTTAGAAGTATCTGTTTTGGCCACATCATTGACAATAGCCAAGCTATGGAATCATAATAATAGGTGGTATCATAATCACAAGTCAATCCTAAAGGAAATCAATCCTGAAAATTCACTGGAAGGACGGATGCTGAAGCTGAAACTCCAATACGTTGGCCATCTGATGTGAAGAGCTGATTCACTGGAAAAGACCCTGATGCTGGGAAAGGTTGAAGGCAGGAGGAGAAAGGGATGACAGAGGATGAGATGGTTGGATGGCATCACCGACTCAGCGGACATGAGTTTGAGCAAGCTCTGGGAGTTGGTGATGGCCAGGGAAGCCTGCTGCAGTCCATGGGGTCACAAGAGTTGGACACAACTGAGAGACTGAACTGAAGCCACGGAAGCAACCTAAGTGTGCATCAAAGGATCAAGGTGTGGTATGTGCATACAATGGAATTTACTCAGCCTTGAGAAAGAAGGACATTCTGCCATTTGGGACAATAAGGTTGGACCTTCAGGGCATTATGCTAAGTGAGAAGTCAGACAGAGAAGGACAGATACTGCAGTGTCTCACTTTTATGTGGAATCTAAAAAAAAAAAAGAAAAGCCAAACTTATAGAAACAGAGAGTAGAAAAGTGGTTGTTAGGGGCTAGAGGAGGGGGAAATAGGGAAAGGTTGGTAAGAGGGTGCAAACTTTCAGCTCTAAGATGAATAACATTCAAGGATAATGCAAAACACGGTGACACTTCGCATAAGGCCCTCCAGGTCCATCCTCGTCGCTTCACATGGCAAGTGTTCGCTCTTGTTTTAAGGCTGAGTGGTATTCCGTTATATATCTAGACCACATCTCCTTTACGCCTTCGTCTGTTGGTGGACCGAGCTGGTTTTAGTGTAGGTCCCCAGATTCCCCGGAGAACCAATACTGACTACTTGGCTTTTCCTCCTTCTCCCCTCCCACCTTCCTTCTGACACTTTCTTTTCTCCCTTCACCCGCACATCTCCTTGCCTCCTTCCTCCTTGTCCCTCTTCCTTCCCTCTTAGGGTACTTGGCACCCATGTCCCATCGGCTGCCATTACTTTAGGCTGGGCAGGAAGTGGTTTCCACCCCAAGCCCCCTCCCTACTCAGTTCATCAGTATCGTACTAAGGCCCCCACTGGCCAGAGCAGGTGGCCAGAATGAGGAGTCCTCAGGGCGTGAGCATCCTCTCTACACCCCTCCCCCACCTACTGTTTTCCTGAAAGGAGTCTGGTCTCACGTGTCTCATTTATTTATCAGAAGCTTCCACTCTCTGGACCAGCGCCTCTAAACTTTAACATTTGTATTATGTCCTCAATATAAATACCAAGCTCCCTGAGGCTTGGTTTTCTTATCTGTAAAATGGGGATGATGATAACAAAATATACATCTCAGGGGGCTGTGGGGAGGAGTCAGAGAATTAATACACAAGAAATGGTTACAGCATACTGACACACAACAACGAAGGCATTTTCTATAAGCACTGCTCTTGGCAGCATTTTCCTGCCAAAGTGTGGCTCCAATCCCATCTCCATCTGGGGCCAGTCCACCCCTGCACCCTCCCATTGCCTCAGTTCTAGTACTAACAAGCAAGTAATTTCAAGTCCAGTTTCAGACTGTGAGACATGTGAAAGCAGCTGGACACTTGAGCGGTTTCTGCTCCCCACACCTGCACCGCTCCAAGCACAGCAGTACCTTTGGGAAGGAATTCTGGAATCTTAGAATATGGATGGCTGTTATGTGGTTTCACTTCTCCCACTCTTAAAATTCTTTAATATCTGCATGATGACAGTAACGCCAGCTCATTATAATAAATCACAGAATACATGTTTGAGTCTCTCCTTTCAACACCCGAGCGTCTCCTCTACCTGCCATATAACCACACTGATTCATTTAGCTCCTCCATTCTTTCTCACTTTCGCTTATGCAAATGTATATCCACATATCACAGGGCTTTGGTTTGTTCTTGCAATAAAGAGATCATACTCCATCAGTCATTCTAAAAGTCACTTTGCTTTTAATTTGACTTTGGGATGGAGCATGTGTCTCCAGGTGGCTTTAATAGTTGGCTCAGGCTGAGCCTATGAACCAATCGGGGCCTGTGAAAACTGGGGAGATGATTTTCTAGGGGGTTCAGGAAAGGAAAAGTTTTCTTCTTTTTCCTTCCAGAGCTATCTAAAGTGATATTCTCTGCCTTTGCCTGGTGTGATGTGGGCATATGACCCCTGCCCCCAACTGTAGAAGCCATTGGGTACCACAAAGAAAGACAACCTAAAGATGAAGCCCATTCTTGGAGAAGGCAGAGCTGCAAGGACAACAGAGAAATGATGCCAAAGCCTGATCAAACCCTGCCTGAAGCTGCATTCCAGTGGGCTTCAGTTATACGTGCTGAAAACCACGTAGCTTAGGGCGATTTGAATTGGGCTCCTTGTTGTCTGCCACACACTGCTGGTGTCCTAATTCATGCAGCCACTTACCACAAGATTTCAGCAGGTTATTTCACTCTATAAGCCTCCTTCTAATATTAATAAGTACCTGGTAGAGTAATTGTAAGCATTCAACAAGGTGTTTAGGGACTGAGGATGTGACCTTTGAGCAAAGACCTGAAGAAGAGAGGCAGCAAGTCAGTGGACTTCTGGGGGGAGGAGTGAGATGGCTGAGGGAGCTGGCAGTACAAGGATCTTGCAAGGGCCAGCAAGGAGGCCAGAAAGAGAAAGGGGTCAGGAGGCTTTTGCCCCAAGCGTGAGGGTTTTGAGAAAGAGAGACACAATCCCACTCATTTGTATCACTTTGGCTTGTGTGTGGATTACTGGGGCAAGATTCAAAGCAGGGAAACTGATAAAGAGGGGAAAAAATGCATCCCCCATCTATGTAAGCTGCTATTGTTTAAGGTTGCATAAATGGTACAGAATTGATGCTGAAGTTCATGTCAGTCCTTGAAGAACTTTTGTCGGGGGTGGGGTATGGCTACCCACCTCCTTTTTATAAAAAGATTTTTTGGATGTCGATCATTTTTAAAGTCATTCTTGAATTTGTTACGATGTTGCTTCTGTTTTAGGTTTTGGTTTTTTGTCCCTGAAGCATGTGGGATCTTAGGTCCCTGACCAAGGATTGAATTTGCACCTCCTGAATTGGAAGGTGAGGTCCCAACCACTGGACTGCCAGGGAAGTCCTGCGCTTCCCCTCCTCAAGCCTGAAGTTCTAGAGACCAGTGACCCATCCACGGTCAGCAGCTGAAACGTGGGGAGCTGTGTTTTGTCTCTAGTCTCTTTCGGGAGGGCGTTTCCATCCGCCCCCATTGCCCCCTTCAGAGTGGAGTTGCCCAGCCCTGTCCCTGTTTCCCCCTGGCCCTCTGGGGTGGAGGCTCTGGGGCAGCTCTGAAGCAGACCTGTCTGCCCAGGAATTCACCTCCAGCAGGAGTGCCAGACAGCAGAACCCCACTTTTGATTTCCACACCGCGCTAGCTGATGAGCTGTAACTTCCTGGTGTGCCTCCTTTACCGGTTGAGTCAAGATGTGGGAAAGTGAAAATTAGTGCCATATGAGGTCTCCTCTGAGCTCCTTCTCAGGAGAATGGAAATTTACTACAAAGTGTGCAAATATGAACCGAGTTTTCGGCCATTTGCTTTCTGTAAAACATTTAGAACTTGGTGAGAGAATGAGCCCAGTATATGGTGTGAGCTCCATTAGTACAAGTTTGAATGAGAATCCTCAACAATTGCCCTCCCACCCCTGTTTATGCATCCTGTACTCCAGCCCTGCTCTCTCCTTTCTCTGAAAACATGGAAATTCATCATACCTCCAAGACTTTGACACCGTTCGGAAAGCTTTTCCCTCTGCCTGGCAGCTGGCCCAAGAGTTGTATTACTGATGGATGGACATCCAGCCTTTGCTTGATTGCTTCCATTAACAGGAAACTCACTACCATGAGGGGGTTGTGTCTCAGTTGACTTGCTCTGCTAAAACAGATTACCATGGACTGGGTGGTGTAAACATCAACATTTATTCCTAAGTCTCAGAGCCTGGAAGTCCAAGAGCAAAGTGCCAGCATGGTAGGGTCCTTAGTTTCTTCCTGGATTACATGGCAGGTTTCTTGCTATATCCTCAAATAGTGAGGAGAGAGCAAGCTCCGGTCCCTTCACCCCATTATAGGGCACAAATCCCATTGTGGGGGCTCAAATCCTTTGACTTCTTCCAAACCCAATTACTTCCTAAAGGCCTCAGCTCCAAAAGCCATCACATTGGGAGTTAAGTCTTCAACATACCAATTTAATGCCATGGACATTTAATCCATGGCAGACTTACTGGTTTTGGCCTCTCTCCTGGACCCCCCAACTCCTCTGCCTTTTCATTTCCATCCTAGCATCCACTATGCTATATCTGCTGTGTCTATCTCCTTGAGACCAGGTACCCTCCCTCGTTCATTTCTATGTCCCCTGAATGTCAGCACTGGCCTGACCTGGAAAATATACTTAACAAGTGTTTGTTGACTGGCTGACTTACTGACCAAATAAAAGATGGAATGAAAGAAATACGGTAAGCAAATTCTATCACCTGTCTTCATTCTTTACTTCTTAGAGCTATCATGATATTTATAGGAGTTGACAACATTCCATTTTTTACTTTTAAGACTACAGCAGCGTCAGTTTTTCAACCAGATCTCAGACGATGAGACTCCGCCACTATCTCTGTGATTTTGTACTACCTGGGGCCAGTGTCAGGCTCAGCATCTGCATGAAAAGTGTACGGAATTGAGAAATGGACCATAAAGAAGACTGAGAGCCAAAGATTGATGCTTTCAAACTGTGGTGCTGGAGAAGACTCTCGAGATCCCCTTGGACAGTAAGGAGATCAAACCAGTCAATCCTAAAGGAAACCAACCTCGAATATTCATTGGAAGGACTGATGCTGAAGCTGAAGCTCCAATATTTGGTCACTGTTTCGAAGAGCCAACTCACTGGAAAAGACTGATGCTGGGAAAGATTGAAGGCAAGAGGAGAAGGGGACAGCAGAGGATGAGATGGTTAGATAGCGCCGCTGACTCAGTGGACATGAGTTTGATCAAACTCCACGAGAGAGTGAAGGACAGGGAAGCCTGGTGTGCTACAGATTGTGGGGTGGCAAAGAGTAGGACTCAACTTAGTGACTGAACAACAACAACAATCTGTGCACTTGGGGGACAGGCACTTACACACTAAGCACGTATCAGGTATCTGTGCCATGGAACTGGGGGACGGGATGATGGGCATTATACAGGGCTGAAGTTCCATCCACAGTCCCGCACTGCGGTATAATTACTGATGCACAGAATCAACTCAGCATTACCAGTAGCAGTGACTCCTACTTTGAAGACTGATTCCTGCATTTTCCTTACATATTCCAGGAGAAAGCATCCAAAGCATCCTGAATTTTGCTGTATTTTCACTTGCTTCTCCTGCAGCCACATTGCACAAGTGTCTGTTCCTGCCCCACCATGCTCCCTCCCTTCCCTTCACCCCTCTCAGCTCCTGAAATGAAATAACCTTAACTCTGTGTGGATATTTACCAAATGAAGGAGGACAGTGGAGTGATCTCACTGGGACCAGCAAGGCCACAACCTGGGAGAAGGTGAGATTTTGCTTGGGAGGGGACAGTCAACCCAGTGGCAGACTTTATTCAGTGCAGAGTAAGTTCTCTTTAGATCTGTCCTCAGAAGCCAAGACTGGACTTCAGGTAGTAGCCATCAGAGGGCGCTAGACCAGAAGTTAGGATGGCAAGAAGTCCCTGGGTAAGAGATGATCTTCTACCACATCATTTTTTTGCCTTGATTCCCTGACATTCAGAGTCAAGTCTCCTATGAACATCTGTCTCCATCTTAGGTGGTTCACAGGGTGTACAACGTGCCTAAGCCAGAGGTCTGAGTGGTCCTGCTGAAAAGATGCAGCTGGATGCCCAAGGATGCCCCAGAGGATGAGAACCCTGGCTGTGGATCCAGCTGCCCCACCCATGGCAGGCCCCAGAGCTCACTGCTGATGAAGCTAATAATATCTGTACTTCTGAGATGCTAGTGTGATATAACTCTGGACGCCGATCTTCCCCTTTGGATCATGCATCCTAAACACTTTTCCTTCCTCCCACTTCTCTTCATGGAGATCATACTGGACTTCAGGATAGTGGCAGAAAGAGAGAGAAAAAAAGAAGGAAAGAAGGAAATAAAAAAAGAAAGGAAGGGAGAGAGAAAGAGAGAGAGAGAAGCAATCTAATCAAATTCTGGTACCAGCTTATTCAGGCTTCACTTGGCTTTACTGCAGGAGGAAGACTGACTGTGCAAGGGCAGGCCTTTGCCTGATGTAGAATGAAATGACCCTCTGATTTTCTTCTGCTTTATTTGCTTTGACTTCCTTCCATTTGTTGGTCATATGGTAGGAAGGCAGGACTATCAAAAAAGTCTGTGTGTTCCCAGATCTCCTTAGGCAGAAGAGAACAAAAAACTGGGAACAAGGAATGTAAGGCCTGGGATTTCCTAAGCTCCTAGACTGAGATTTTGGGGAATTCCCAGCTGCAGTCCATGGGGTCATAGAGTCAGACACAGCTAAGTGATGAACAACTCTGCTGAGATGAGTTTCAATACCTTCCCCCAGATATACCATGATTTTATAAAATCTGCCCAAGCTTCACATCCTATTTGAGTTGATCCTGCTTAAACACCACCTTACTCAAGGCTTTTGAATGAGCTCAACATTTCTGTTTCTTTCCCCTTTCTCTACTTCTGTGGCTTTTAATGTTAAATCACTAGATTTTGGTTAATTCGTTACTAGCATAGCCAAGGCTACCTGACCAATGTGCTCCCCTTCCATATGTATGTTGATATATGACTTTACACAACCATACAAAGCACAAGGAATCAGATGCAGAAAGGCTTTTAGAACACTTTCTCAGCCATGATCTGCTCTTTGCAAGGACTCTGAGGGGCACTGGGATAGAGATTATCTTTTGACACTTAGTATCCTTTTTCACTCCTTTCTTTCCTGCCCCCTGTATAATAAGGACAAGAAAGAGAGAGAGAGAAACAAACAAACAAACATGTCTTGACTCTCTTGCAGCTAGGATACTGGGCAAGATTTGGATTCCACCATTCAAATGCATGCTGTTCAAATGCACTCAGACAAGATTTGGAATGGGGTTTCCCTGGTGGCTCAGACGGTAAAGAATCCACCTGCAATGCGAGAGACCTGGATTTGATCTCTGGGTCGGGAAGATCCCCCGGAGGAGGGCATGGCAACTTACTCCAATATTCTTGCCTGGAGAATCCCCATGGACAGAGGTGCCTGGCAGGCTTCAGACCACAGGGTCACAAAGAGTCAGACATGACTGAGTGACTAGCACAGCACAAGGTTTGGAAGTAGAAAGTAAGCCAAGGGAGAAAGCCATTTGAAGGCTGGAGTTATACCGTCTCAAGCCAAGGAAGTATGCATGTCACCAAACCAGAAGCTAGGGCACAGAACTGACACCTACCCATCCCTGTTGCCTTCAGAGGGAGCACAGCCCTGCAGACATCTTGACCTTGGATTTCAGTCTCCAAGACTGTGAGAAAATACATCTCTGCTCTTGATTGCCTCTCAATTTGTGGGACTTTATTCCAACACTCCTAGGAAGCTAATACTGGTGGCTATTTATCGGGGGGTCATGAGAGATTCCTTACACAGGGTCTTCAGGACTTCAATGCATCACATTGTACTAGACACTTCCTTCCACTCCCAGCAGTCTTCAGAAACAATCTCAATACAGCCCTCCCAAGGATCCCAGTATAGCTTTAAACTGCATTCCTAAGCTTTATCCTTAAACTCCTGGAACCCTATCTAGAATAATGACACTAACTCTTGGCTGCTCAGACTTAGCAGAAATACCTCTGTCCCTCAGTTTGCCCCGGTGGTTCTCCCCACTTCCATCTCAGCTGTTCCAATCCCTGTATCTCAGGCTTCAGCATCAACACACGCCTTCTGTTAATTTCCTGGACTCTCTTCCTGCAAGATGGAGACAGCATGACACACACAGTGTTCTGATGAGGGGGATGGGGGTGTCGCTGCTGCTGGATATTGCCATTCTGGGGAGCACTCATCACAATTATCAACAAATATGTTAGCAACAGATGGAGAGGCAATTCTTCAAAAGGAGTCCAGTGAGTGTGTGCTCTGAAACATTGTCTATTAATAGAAAACTGGAGGTATAGTAAAGCCAACAGATTAAGAGACAACTGCCCTTGAAAAGACAAGCAGGTCATTCACGGTTCCTAAGAGGAGGGGATGCATCATGCCATTGGGGGACATGCTGGGGAAGCACCAGGGTTGGGCACGAGACACAGGGACAAGCGAGAAAATGTGATCAAGAGCCTCTCTGGTGGTTTCTGTGGGAAGGAACAGGAGAGGCAGGGCAATTAGGCTTAGGACTGGCTAGTCTGAATAATTTCAGGAGTTTCTGGGGGTACAGGACTGTCCTTGGTTATCTGGACCCTGGCACAGGGAAGCTTAGGGAAAGTGGACGGTGGCCTGGAGTGTGCAAAAGTCAAGCATCTGCAAACAGGAAATAGAAGACACAGTGAATACGATGAAAAAACAAATTCACTCTGCTGGTGTGCCTTTACTAAGGATTCTAAAGCTCCAGGTGAGGTTTCTGACGCCCAAGTTTTCATCCCAAGTCCACTGAGAAGAGTGAGTTCTACATTTCACAGCCAGCTATCCTGAGACCACTGGAGCTTTCTCACTGGCCTTCTGGAATGCTCTATTGCCCTTCCCAATGCTCTGTTGACCCCATGCATTCTGCAGGATCCAGCAAGCCCTCCCTCCTTCTCCTCCCAAGCCTCACTGCCCTGGTGTTCCTGTACCCTGTCCTGCCGAGCACTGGCCTTGCTGGGTCTGTATCATTCTATCCCTCCCCTCAGCCCTGGGTATACCTTAGAACCACCTGGTAACTTTAAAAATCCCACTTTCTCCTGCAAGATGAGTCAAATAGAACTTCTAAGTTTGGCCCTAGGCATTGGCACTTTTTATAGTTCCTATGTGATGTGCAGCCATGGCTGAGAAACACTACCCTAGACTGTGAGGTTCTTGAACACAGGGGCTCTGTGTCCTTGGGTCACCTGGCACAATGCCTGGCCTACAGCAGGTCTGCAAAATGAAGGAATCACTTTTTTGCATACAGAAGACGAAAAAGCTACAGCTGTCTCTTGGTATCTGCAAGGGACTAGCATCAGGACCCCCAGTGATACCAGAATCTTTGGATGTTAAAATCCCTTGTATAAAGTGGTGTAGAATTTACCACTTGGGCACACATGCCCAAGTTTTTTCAACTTTTAATAATTAATACAATGCAAATGCTATGTAAATAGTCATAAATACAATGTATATGTTATATAAATAGTTGCCAGCAGTGAATTCAAGTTTTGCTTTTTGACACTTTTTGGAATTTTTTTCCCCAAATGTTTTTTGATCTGAGATTGGCTGAATCTGAGAACGTGGACCCCTCAGATGCAGAAAGCTAACGGTATACGGTTAGCAAATTTGAACAAGAGCCTTCAGTGACACTCAGGGCAAAATGCAAGCACTGCTCTTCTGTCTCTGACTCCCAGTTCTTTGCCCATTTTGAGGGAAGTCAAACTCCAATACTTTGGCCACTTGATGCGAAGAGGTGATTCATTTGAAAAGACCCTGATGCAGGGAAAGATTGAGGGCAGGAGAAGAAGGGGATGACAGAGGATGAGATGGTTGGATGGCATCACCGACTCAATGGAAATGAGTTTGGGTAAACTCCAGGAGTTGGTGATGGAGAGGGAGGCCTGGTATGCTGCGGTCCATGGGGTCGCAAAGAGTCAGACACAGCTGAGTGACTGAACTGAACTGAAAGCTCCCCAGTGATGCTTTCAAACTGTGGTGCTGGAGAAGACTCTTGAGAGTCCCTCAGACACCAAGGACATCAAGGCTAAAGGAAAGAGTCCATCCTAAAGGAAATCAACCCTGAGTATTCATTGGAGGGACTGATGCTGAAGCTGAAGCTTCAATACTCTGGCCACCTGATGTGAAGAGCCGACTCATTGGAAAAGATCCTGATGCTGGGAAAGATTGAAGGCAAAAGGAGAAAGGGGCAGCAGAGGATGAGATGGTTGGATGGCATCACCAACTCAATGAACATGAGTTTGAGCAAGCTCTGGGATATAGTGAAGGACAGGGAAATCCTGGAATGCTGCAGTCCACGGGGGTCTCAAAGAGTTGGACACAACTGAGCAACTGAACAAAAATAACAAGTTCCCCATGTGTTAAAGACCAGCACCGCGACCTGTGCTAGTGACTCTTCCTTTTCTATGAGCACCTTACAGATGATTGCATTAATCTCTGCAATTCTTCCCCCCTCTTGGGATCCATCCTTCTTGGGATGCAACTTGGCAGTGCCCAACCCCCCAATTGGTTGAGTCTTGTGACTTGCTTTGTCCACTGAGATGGCAGCAAATGTGACACAGGTGGAGGCTGAGTGATTGGACTTTCCCTGCTCCTTCTCCTGCTCTGGTCATGCAAGGTCACATGGGGCTGACTTGCCAGAGGATAACCCATGAGCCACTGGGCTGAGCTGTCTCGTCAATGAACAAAAGTCATGGTGTACCAGCCAGCAGCCAGGTGAACCCTAGACATGGCAGTGAGCATAGCCAATGCCACTGCAGCTGCCTAGCTGACCCTGTTGGACCTCAGTCTTAGCAGCAAGCCCTGCCTATGAAAGCTTCAGAGACCTGTGAGCTTAACTGGATGTATGTTTGTGCCATTCATGTGGTTATTCATCACCCAGCATCACTGTACCAAGAGGAAATTAAAAGCAATCCCTTCCCCTTCCCCCTACAGTTTAAATTCCCTATTTCCTCAAGCACTTTGCCCTAAAGCACACTCAGCTCTTCTCCTCAGACTACTCTAGGATTTTGCCTCTTCCTTCGAAGTCCTTTTACCTCCAGGAATGGTCTCCTTTGGGCTTCTCAGGTGGCGTTCGTGGTTAAGAACCTGCCCACCAATGCAGGAGACATAAGAGACATGGGTTCGATCCCTGGGTCAGGAAGATCTCCTGGAGGAGAGCATGGCAACCCACCCCAGTATTCTTGCCTGGAGAATCCCATGGACAGAGGAGCCTGGCAGGCTACAGTCCATAGCGTCTCAAAGAGTTGGACACGACTGAGCGACCTAGGATACATATGCTATCTCTCTGCTTTTGCTGTTAGCCATGAGAGCCCAATCTCAAAGGAGAATTAGCACCCATTCTAGGAGATGAATCCAGCTTGGAGGGCAGGAAAGCAGGGCAGACACTGGGGGAGCAGAGTCTTCCATAAGTCTTGGATTTTGTATAACCAGCAGATCTTGAACATTTTTAATAAAAATATAAATGTAGTTATTTAATTATGCTTATGCTTCATTGTAAACACAGCAACCAACTTGTTCTCTGATAAACATTTAATGAGATTCATCAGCAAACTCTTTAAATAGGAACACACAGTTAACTGTTTTGTAAACTTTTTTTAATGCAGTTAACAAAAGGCTAAGGAGATCCAATGTACAGAATGGTGATTGGAGCTAATAATACTGTATTGTGGAGTTGAAATTTGCTAAGAAGGTAGATCTTAAATATTCTCACTATTCACACAGCAAAAATGCAACTGTGATTGGTGATGGATATATTAATTACCTCGATTGTGGAGTTGATTTCACAATGTATATGTGTATTAAATCATCATGTTGTATACCTTTAAAAATCACATTGTAGAACATATTGTACTACATATATATCAGTTTTTAATTTTCCAATAACACCTCAATAGAGGGAAAAGAAAGGCAACAGTAACCAAGAAAGAAAAAATAGAAAAGCTAATGAGAGTCTATCTGCTGTCATAAATCAGAGAAAGGAAAACCACGGTCACAGCCTCCTCTCCTGTCCTTCTCTCCTGGGGAGGAGACTTGTATTTTCTGAGAATCTCTGCTCCTGATTTTCCTTCTGCACTTTCTGAAAAGGCACCCACTGGATGCTAAAGCTGAAGGAGGGGAGGGTATCAGCTACTCACTCCTTAGTATGAAATAGTGTTCAGTGCTCTGTTTCCACACCAAGCTTGATAAAATAGGAGCTTAGAGACAAGAGAGAAGGGTCCAGTAAAAGGTGCTTGGGGTGTGTGTGGAATGCTGCAAAACCATAGTGCAGGGTCAGGACACTGTATAAGGGGGGTGGTGAAGGACAGGGTGTGGTGTTGGAGAAGACTCTTGAGAGTCGCTTGGACTGCAAGGAGATCCAACCAGTCCATCCTGAGGGAGATCAGTCCTGGGTGTTCATTGATAGGATTGATTTTGAAGCTGAAACTCCAATACTTTGGCCACCTGATGCGAAGAGCTGACTCATTTGAAAAGACCCTGATGCTGGGAAGGATTGAAGGCAGGAGGAGAAGGGGAGGACAGAGGATGAGATGGTTGGATGGCATCACCGACTCAATGGACATGGGTTTGCGTGGACTCCAGGAGTTGGGGATGGACAGGGAGGCCTGGCGTGCTGCTGTTCAAGGGGTCGCAAAGAGTCGGACACAGCTGAACCACTGAACTGAACTGAAGGACAGGGAGGCAATCTGAAAAATGGGAAAGGGCTGAGGTGGAGAGGTGAGGCTGAGTGCAGACGGGGAGGAAGGAAAGGATGGATGCAGATCCAGGAACTCAGTAGTGAGGGAACACAGAGAAGGTGGTGTGAGCTGTGGCCTGAGGCTGTAGCGTCAGGCAGGAACTGTGGCATCAGGCAGGCCCAGCTACCCCACAGGCTGCCTGAATCTCATTTCTTTGTAGATGAAGCGGCTGAATTATTCCTATTGCCTGGTGTTCCCGTCTTGATTTTGCTTTCCAGAAGGAAAGCTGCCCAGGGCATGAAAGGTCTTTGTCCCAAAGTCTCTTTCAGTCAGTAGGCAGGGCTCCAAGGATTCCAGCCAGAGCCCTGCTTCCCAGGCACCTGGCTTCCAGGACAGCCCTGCCAGGGGTCCTGCATCCCTCAGCCTGGGCCTCCGCTTGCCTCCACCTTACGTGCTTCCGTGGTCTGAGCAGAGAAAGGATAGGGGAGGCTGTATAAGCTAACACAGCCCTCATGAGTCCCTCTCATGTCCGGTGCAGGGACAGCAGCTGACTTCACCACCTCGTCTTAGACCTTCCCTGCCCTGCCAGGTGGATTTACTTCCGTGATGTGACCTGCCTAAAGACACACAGTGAGTTGGGGAACCAGCTGAGACTCGGGTCTGGGCTTCCTGACTTTTACATACAAACTGGGGACCCTGATTTGCATCCTCAGCTCCACCCAGTTTCCCTGGCATCCTGAGGTTGTCCTTGCCCTTCCATCAGGAGCCCAGGGATTTCAACTCACTGCCCCAAGGCATTTGGTCTGGTTTTAGCCTCTGGCGGGAGATTGGAGCACTGACAGTCCCACCCACCATTCCCACTCTGCCTCCCAATACCAAGGGGTTTACACAAGGAGGTAGGATTCCCTCAGACACACGAGTCCTAGAGAGGCTTCGAGCAGGGGCCACAGCATCAGCCTGCCTGGAGTCGGGGAGGGATGTCTAGCACAGCCGTGTGGAAGAGTCGACAGATTCATCTCTGGATGATTCAGCAGCATCTCATGGATTTTCCCCCACCTGCTCACTCCAGCCCACCTTCCCCCAAGCCCTTGAGGGATTAGTTCCTGAAAGAACATCAGCAAATTAAGTCTTCAAGTCTGCCATGATTGGACGCTGGCGTGGATTGCAGTGGACTGTCAGTCATTGCTGGGTTGTACCCCGGACTCGCGGTCCTAACTTGCTTGAATACCACATCCTGGGGGTTGACTCAGAACAATGAGGGCCAGGTTCTTTAAAGCAGGGTCTGTCCTCTGCTTCTTACCAAGCTCCTCTGGGGATTCTGATAAGACCAGAGTCAGAGAGCCACTGAAAGGGAACTATCTCCATGGATCAGCAGTGTCAGGCTCAACTGGGAGCGGCGAGAAACGCAGAGTCCCAGATCCAACTCAATCTACTGAATCAGTTTAAGAAGCTGCCCTGACTCCTCATGAAAGCTTGAGAAGCCGGGGTGAGGAAAGGCTTTAGCGGATTACTGATGATTGATGTCTAGCTTGCCAACCATACTCTATCCCATTTGATCCCATGACAACCAGGAAGGTGGGTACCATTTCCCTATTTTACCAAAGAAGACATGGAGGCTTTGAGATGTGAGTGAGTGACTTTTCTGAAGCCCTTAGGTTCACAGGTCGGGGAGCAAGGGTGGGAGACTCAGAGCCTCCAACCCTGTGTCCCATTCCCACTTCTGCCCTGTCATTCTCACACCAAGATGTGAACAATGATGTCTTTGGATGTGAAAACTTCAGACACGTTGGACTCGACTCACTGCAGCAGGGCACAGACCAGAAATTTACACAGGTGTTCATTCACCAGGATTGAAACAAGAAAGGCTTTCTAGTCAACTGTAAAATCCAACTCACCAGGAAACCGCCTCCCCCCCAGATTCCCAGAGCCTCAAAATTCCCACTGAAACAGTCTCTAGAAAGCATTCATAACAGGCTTACCATGTTCATCCAGCAATATGTTGTCTGGCTTGATGTCTCTGCAAGAGAAAACAGAGAAGCTGAAAATATGATTCCTTGAGTGTATGGAGGAGCACAGGTCAAACATGACAACTGGGGACAAACACCTGACCACACCCAGTGTGCTCGTCTCTCCCCCGGCGTGAAGGCTCAGACAGCAAGCTGGACTGTTATTATTATTACCATAGCAGAACCCCGTGTTCTTGCTTTTCTTTTCCTGGAACTGCAAGTGGATTGTGTGAGTATGCTTTTTCCTGAATGTTTTAATGTCTGGCCAGTTGACTCCCAGGAGTGACTGCTCACTGAGCCCTGCGTCTCTTCAGTGGGTACAGACACTTTTGCTTCCTGGTGGAATTTAGCCCTCCCCCCTTGGTAGGTACTAACCTCCCAGGTTTAATGGCCTTTTTTCCATAGACCTGGGAACTGTGGCTCTAGGAGGGTCAGTAACTTGCCCAGGTCAGAGATGGACAACAGCCTCTCCTAGTTTTTGTATGATCTCAGGAGATGGGACATTTATTATAAAGAAGTGAATGGATCTTGTGTTTCTAAAATCTGTGATTTTAATATGGAGCTTCGGAAAGCACATGCATGTTCATGATGAAGGGCTGAAGATGTCAATTTAGTTTCTCGAAAGATCATACCCAGCAATCAACTAGTTTTTGTAGTTTGTGCGCTTAGGAGGGTTTCTACATTTTTCAAGGACTGTAAGTTGACTCACTGGAAAAGACTCTGATGCTGGGAAAGGTTGGGGGCGGGAGGAGAAGGGGACGACGGAGAATGAGATGGCTGGATGGCATCACCGACTCTGTGGACATGAGTTTGAGTGTACTCCGGGAGTTGGTGATGGACAGGGAGGCCTGGCGTGCTGTAATTCATGGGGTCGCGGAGAGTCGGACACGACTGAGCGACTGAACTGAACTGAACTGAAAAAGCAAAATAAGACACACAAAGCAAAAATGAAAAGAAATGTATAAAACACACTGATGTGGCTCTCAAAATCTGAAATAGTTATTATCTGGTCCTTTTAGAAGGTTGATGATCCTGTTTAGGGCTTCCCTGGTGGCTCAGATGGTAAAGAATCTGCCTGCAATGCGAGAGACCCAGGTTTGATCCCTGGGTCAAGAAGATCCCCAGGAGAAGGGAATGGCAACCCACTCCAGTATTCTTGCCTGGAAAATTTCACGGACAGATCAGCCTAGCGGGCTATAGTCCATGGGATCGCAAAGAGTCCGACACAACTGAGTGACTAACACTTTCACTTTTAGGGTAACACATTGGGCCATGTGCAACAAAATCTGGTCTAGGCAGTTTCTGAAAAGTTCAGCTCTCCTCATTCTTAAAGCAGAGGGCTCCTAACTCCAAGCTGTGCTTTTTAAGGGCAAGGGCTTTGCTTTCTTCACTTTTTGCACTTCTAGCATGGTGCCTGTAACTAGCAGACATTGTCAGAGAAAAACCAGGACAGTAGTTAAAGCACTGAAGACAGATTATATTCAACTGCAATCACCAAAGGGGGAAAAGAGACCTCCGTATAGAACTGGGCTTCATTCCAAACACAGGGTGGACAAGTGGGAATTTGTAGCTGAGGAAGTAGGGGTTGGTGGATGGAAAGTCACTAACTTTTCATCAGTATTCTTGCTGAGGGCAGGCCAGGGCATCAAACCATCTGGGAGATAAGCAACCTGATCAGAGGACGATCAGTTTGGGAGGATGAGGGATGATGGATAAACAGACTTAGTGAAGGTGAAAGTGACAGTTGTTCAGTCATGTCTGACTCTTTGCGACCCCATGGACTATACGGTCCATGGAATTCTCCAGGCCAGAATACTGGAGTGGGTAGTTGTTCCCTTCTCCAGGGGATCTTCCCAACCTGGGGAATGAACCCTGGTCTCCCACATTGCAGGTGGATTCTTTACCAGCTGGGCCACCAGGAAAGCCTAAGAATACTGATGTGGGTAGCCTATGCCTTCTCCAGCAGATCTTCCTGACCCAGGAATCGAACCGGGGTCTCCTGCATTGCAAGCAAATTCTTTACCATCTCAGCTATCATGGAAGCCCCTAAATTGACTTAGTAGGTTCTTACTAAGACTGGACAATGCAGAAACCAACATGGAAGTCTAAAAGATGAAGCCCAGTTTCAAAAGAACTCAGAAGAGCCTGAGCAGAGTTTTAGAGAGAAGAGAATCTCTATCAACACACAAGAAACAGGGAAGAATGAATGTGAGGGAAACACAGCCTTGGAGAAACTGAGTTGACCCTTTCAGCTCTGATATACACACCATTTGCAAGCACACACTTTCTAATCTGTTATATTAAAGCCATAGATTTTAGAAATGTAAGCCCCACTCACCCATTTAGAGTCAATGTCAAATCCTTTGAGACTAATGATGGCTTTCTTTGAAATAAAAAGTGATTGCTCCAGAGTTTATCAAATAGCAATTCTACCTGAAAACACAACACGGTGATTTGGAACAATATGAGGCAATGTCTGCGGCTTTGGGGGAAGAAAGAAACACTCAATCCATATATTTAAATTTTCATTTTATTGTGACTTTTCCCACCATGAATATTGATGGACATTAAGCCAACGCACCCCGTGCTGCCAAGTTCACCAACATCCCTGGTGAACAGAGATGGGTTGTTAACAGAGTCCCCAGGGGGAAGGATTAACTTGAGAACTCACACAATTAAAAGGCAGAAGACCTGGAGTCAAGTGTTTGTGGCTCAAATCAGAAAACACTTGGCCCCTGTCTAGGGCCTACCCCAGGAGGGTTTCTTCAAGAAAGGCGAGAAAAGGGAAAATAGATACTTGTCAAGAATGAAAACAGCAGCGAATGTGAAAGAGCATCCTTTCTTTAAGGTGTCACTGGACTAGTATGACCTTGTCTGGGGCTTGGGGATCTCAGGAGAGGAGGCCATGGACCAGGAGCCTGACCCCAATGGCTGCAAGGTCCTTGACCTGAGCTGCTGCCTCCCTTGAGGCTGAACGTGGCCTGTCTTGGGGTTTTCTGACCACCCCTCTCAGGTCCTTCTTTCTTCATCCTTCATCTCTTCCTTCGATCCCTTCCTTTTTCTTCTGGGACATTCCTCAAGTGCTTCCTCTGGCAGATCTGGACAGAGAGCTTGACTGGCAGAGGCTCCAGACATAGTCCCTCCCCTCTAGAAGCTCAGACTCAGCGGGAGGGGGAGACACGCAGATGGGAGGCTCAGAAGCCACAGTACAGACTGGCCATGGAGCCCAGGGAAGACAGATTTAGGGCGGATAGAGAGGGAATGGCCGGCCAGGGATCACATGGACCAGTGGGGACCAGGCTGTCAGAACCAAGAAAAGATGGGGCAGCGGTGGCAGACCTAAGGAGAGGTGACCTGGTATAGGTGGGTGAATAGCATCCCCCCAGAATTCAGAATACTTAGAACCTCAGAATGTGATGCTATTTTGAGTCACAGCCTTTGATCCTCCAAAGAATTAGTTAAGGATCTCAAGATGAAATCGCCCTGAGTTTGGGGCTGTCTCTCATCTTAGAAAGGAGACAGGGGTTTGGTCACAGACACAAAGGGGAGAAGAGGCCACGTCTAGACAGAGGCAGAGGCTGGATTGATGTGGGCACAAGCCAAGGAGAACCAGGAGCTCCCAGAAGCTGGAAGAGGAAGGCAAAGATTCTCACCCAGAGCCTCTGGAGAAGGCTGGCCCCACGGGCACCAGAATTTCAGCCTTCTGGCCAGAACTGTGAGGTCACAGATTTACATATTTTGAAGCCACCGATTTTGTGAGAATTTGCTGCAACAGCCACAGGAAGCGACATGCCTAACAGAGCAGAAGGAGAGCTAATGGAGAGGTGGGTGATGTCAGGTTCCAGCCAGGGTCCCCCCGTGACCGTGGTGTGACCTTGGACAGGACCACCGTCCATTAGAGCCCATCAGAAGGTCCCTGTTTGCGGTCTCTCACATCCTGAAGACCAAACACGGGCAGAGGTATGAGTGGCTTGGCTTCCCAGGTGGCACTAGTGGTAAAGAACCCACTTACCAATGCAGAGGACAAAAGGGACGCAGGCTCGATCTCTGGGTCAGGAAGACCCCCTGGAAAAGGAAATGGCAACCCACTCCAGTATTTTTGCCTAGAGAATCCCCATGGACAGAGGAGCCTGGAGGGCTACAGACCATGGGGTTGCAGAGTAGGACACAACTGAAGGGACTTAGCACGCACGAGTGACTTGGTAAACTAGACCCCATGGCTCCAAGGAAAGAGGGTGTTCTGTCTGGGCAAGCCCTACTCAGGAGCAACCTGCCTGAGTCCCCATGCCCGCCCCTCTTGCTGTTGGGATGAACCCCCTGTACCTCGACTTCCCTTGTGGTGTGGACAAACCGTCTGACATATGCTCTGCGTCGGCTCTCAGCACACAGGGGAGTAAGCGATCCTCAAGCGTCCCCTCCACAGTCCCTGGGGCCATGACAGTGGACAAGACAGAGCCAGTCGAATGGAGCTCACTTCTAGGAGGGGGACTGGAGTGAAAAATGGACACCACCCCAAGTTGGGACAAGTACTCTGAGAAGAACAAATCAGGGTCTAGAAAGGAGACCTGCTTTGGGTGGGCGGCCATGGAAGGGCTTTCAGAAGATGTGGCGTCAGGTTGACATCTGAATGGCAAGAAAGAGAGTCTGACACGACCCGGGAGCAAGCTCTCATTTTGCCGATGAAGGCACAGAAGGCTGAGAGGGTCAGTGGTTTAAACCTGTGACATCCATCCAGCTGAGGGGACGAGACAAGGTGGCAGCGTCATTCCGATGACTGCCGGCGACCAGGCTCATCCTGGCAGGCCTGAATCCAGGAGCCTCCTTTGCCGGCCGTCCTGTGGGAGCAGTTACATGGCAGGGGCCTGCAGGCACTTCTAGAAACTGAGCGCCAGCAAGGAAACAGGGACTTCACTCCTACAGCCACCAGGGACAGAATTCTGTCAACAACCAGGAGACCTTGGGACAGATCCAGAAAGATCCAGAAAGGAAGGCAGCCCAGTGGGCTCCAGGATTGAAGGTTGTGACACCCTGAGCAGAAGGGCCAGCTAAGCTGTGCACCGACTCCTGACCCCCGGGAAACTGCGAGGAAATAAATGTGAGTTAAGCTGTTCCTTTAGTAGAAACTTGTTCTGCTGTGATAACAGTCTGCAAGGAGGTCCAACCAGTCCATTCTAATGGAGATCAATCCTGGGTGTTCATTGGAAGGACTGATGCTAAAGCTGAAACTCCAATACTTTGGCCACCTCATGCGATGAGTTGACTCACTGGAAAAGAGTCTGATGCTGGGAGGGATTGGGGGTGGGAGGAGACGGTGATGACAGACAATGAGATGGCTGGATGGCATCACCGACTCTGTGGACATGAGTTTGAGTGAACTCCAGGAGTTGGTGATGGACAGGGAGGTTTGGCGTGCTGTGATTCATGGGGTCATAAAGAGTCGGACACGACTGAGCGACTGAACTGAACTGAACTGAACTGATGAGAGCTATATGATCTTGGGCAGCATACACTGAGCCTCGCTCACCTAATCTGGAAAATGGGAATGATGGTTCCTATCTGACAGTGGCCAGGGGGTGTATACACAGAGGTGCTATCATGGGAGGCTTAGTGGGGCTCCCGGTGCATAAGCAGTGCTGAAATAAACAACAATGAAGGTTCTATCATTGCTCTTTAAAGGGAGCTTCTTAAGCTTTTACAAAGTGAATTAGGTCTCTTTCATAGGAAACTCACCAGGCAGACTCTTGCAAAGCCTCATGGAGCAGCTGGGAGCCTGAGTCATTCAGGATTTAATAAGAATAGCATTTATGGGCAAAGCATTTTATCGGAACCTCTAGGTTAGCGAGTTCCAGGGCCATTTCCTCTGGTTCTACTTTTCACATTGATTGTATCTCAGCTCAAGCACATCATCTAGCTGAAAATCGGCCCATGTGTTCTGAAAGGGCATCAGAAGCATTGTGTGGATGGGCAAGTCTGCGACGATGTTTTCTGAGGACAGACCCATAATTTCAGAGCTGGGCAAAATGACGCTTTGATGGAAAGTGTGCTTGCAAAGGCTATAAAACCCAGTTCTGCTTTTGAATTATCCCCCCAGCCCCCCAATAAAACAAACCATAAAATGTCAGCCGGGCTATTTTAAAAAAACAGCACAGAAATGGCTCTGATTCAGAATGCAAAAAAGGGCCATGGGGACATATCTGCACGTGTCCCTTTGCTGGGGGTCTCTGAGTGTCTGCAATCTTATGCAGCAATAAAGACAAATGAAAACCTGCTGGAAAAGGACCCACGTCTATGAAATGAACATCTGTGGATATTTTACCCCTAGGGAAAGAATGTGCTGTTGACATCACGGAGGAGTAAAGAGAGATGGACAGGAGCGGCCACGTTTCTGTCCCAAATCTGCTGGTCCTGAGGTCTTGGCACAATGCCCAGGGTAAAGCCTCAGTTTCTCCAACTATAAACTGGATAATAACATGTACTCCAGGGAGTTATGGTGAGGATTGTTTTATTTGTTTTCATTCTGCTCACTGTTAAAGCACCCAAGAGCGTGCCAGGTGACTCAGTGGTAGAGGATCCTCCTGCAATGCAGGAGACGTGGGTTTGATCCCTGAGTCTGGAAGATCCCCCGGAGAAGGAAATGGCAACCCACTGCAGTATTCTTGCCTGGAGAATCCCATGGACAGAGGAGCCTGGTGGGCTACAGTCCATGGGGTCTAAAAAGAATCAGACATGACTTAGCGACTAAATAGCAACAAAGTACCTAAATCTACATCCTATTACAGGAACTTTATCATGTTCTGAAACACAGACTTGATGGTGTCAGTCATCTGATCCAGAAAGTTCTGTATTTCTTCACTGCTCTCTAAGGGATCGCACATAGAGCATTATAGGCAGGACTCGGGAGCGGATGAAGGATGGCCAGTTCTGAGGACAGACAAGACCTCTATTTGATTAGGGAGCCAACTTCAGGTTGTTAGACTTAGGAAGCAATTCTTGGCATCTTCCGCCAGGCTGGCTGAGTACTAGATGTTTCTGTTCGATGTCAGTGAGGATTTATGAGAGCAACCAGCGCAGTGCCAGGCCCACAGGATGCAGGCTTGTGGTTAATAACATAGGGCTGGGTTATCAGATCAGGCACCAGGGAATAGGCTGGAGGCAGTGACCAAGCTGGGATTAAAATGCTGGGATTCACCTTGGCCGTGGACCTCGGTGGCCAGCTGGCATCAATTCAGCAGCAAGCCGATGGGGGATAGGGGCCGAAGAGCTTGGTTCTCGCATTTTGGGGAAGGGCATGGACTGTCCTTCCAGAAACTGGGTACCACGTCCGCAACCAGGCACCACTGTTACCAGTTAGATTTCACTTCTTTCTCCCATCTCTCCCCTGCTTCCTGTGGAAGGCAGGGACCATGTACAGACCTCAGTCTCCAACACAATGCCTTCATGTTAGCGGAAGTCCTGATACTGTTAAGGTCTGCAGTTCACGGATTCCTGTGAGCCAGACACCCTGTGGGTGGGTCACGTGGGTTTCACGAGGGGTGTGGCTTCTCTGGATCAGATGCTGTGGTGTCACTTTCTCTGTCACCTCCCTCAATTCCGACCCAACTCTGAGAGGTAGGTATCACTCGCTACACATATTTTATTATGAAGAAAGAAGTATTTACAGAGGGTCAAAGGTCACATGTTAGTAGACAAGACTCATTCTCATCTTGCCTCTAGACCAATGTTCTATGCCTGGGGGAGAAACTCAAGAAGAAAATGAATTCGAGTCCGAGAATCTCAACTAGGCGGTACTAATTCAAGGAGCAGGCTTATAATAAGTAGGCTTATTATAAGTATAATAAATATCTGATTTGATAAATAAAATTATGTCACTTGGATTTCAGGATATGTTTCTTTATTACAACATCCAAGTTCAAGGTTGTATTTCTTTTTTAATATGACCCAAATGGCTTCACTAGTCAATCCGAAAGGAAATCAATCCTGAGTATTCATTGGAAGGACTGATGCCGAAGCTGAAACGCCAATAATCTGGCCACCTGATGTGAAGAACTGACTCATTGGAAAAGACCCTGATGCTGGGAAAGATTGAGGGCAAAGGAGAAGGGAATGACAGAGGATGAGACAGTTGGATGGCATGATAGACTCAGTGGACATGAATTTGAGCAATCTCTAGGAGATGGTGAAGGACAGGGAAGCCTGGTGTGCTGCAGTCCATGGGGCTGCAAAGAGTCAGACACGATTTAGTGACTGAACAACAATAACAAATGGCTTTACAAAGCATCCATCTGTCCCTTCTTACATAAACCCCTTTAATGGCCCTCTGGTGCCTACAGCGCTAGTGGCCAGACTTTAGGATTCCATATTCTAACGTCATCTCAAAAATAAAAAGTGAATGCTGAGATTCACTTTTAGTTGTCAAATTTTCAACCCATCAACTGAAAGCATCAAAGAAAACCAGAAAGCTCTACCACTATTGGAGAAGGCAATGGCCTCCCACTCCAGTACTCTTGCCTGGAAAATCCCATGGGCAGAGGAGCCTGGTAGGCTGCAGTCCATGGGGTCGAACAGAGTTGGACACGACTGAAGTGACTTAGCAGCTACCACTATACTTGTACACAAAGAGGGAAAGAGGAGCCTTGAAGTTACGAGGACACAGTTTCAGAATAAGACCCAATCCTGGAGACATGTTGATTATTTTTTAAAATTTATTTTATGGAAGTACAGTTGATTTACAATGTTGTGTTAACTGCTGCTGTAACAAATCACTACAAACTTAGTGACTCGAAGCAGATTTTCCTCTTCCAGTCCCAAAATGCATCTTCAGGGCTGAAAGCAGGTGTCAACAGGACCGCGTTCCTCTGGGAGGCTCTAGGGAGAGCCTGCTTCCTTGACTTTTCATCTTCTAGAGATGCCTTTGTTCCTTGACTGTGGCTCCTCCCTGTCGCATCACTGCTGACTCTGACTCCCCATGTCTGTCTTATAAGGCCATTTCCGGCTACATTGGACCCACCTGGATAATCCAGGGTAATTTTCCCAGCTCATAATCCTTAACATAATCATATGTACAAAGTCTTCTTTGTTCTATGTAAGCTACTGTGTTCGCAGAGTTGGGGCGATTTGGATGTGACATCTTTGCAGGAGGCGTGATTCAGCCTATATTGTGTGTGTGCTTAGTCACCCAGTCGTGTCTGACTCCTTCTGACCTGATGAACCATAGCCCACCAGGCTCCTTTGTCCATGGGATTCTCCAGGCAAGAATATTGGGGTGGTTTGCCATTTCCTACTCCAGGGGATCCTCCCGACCCAGGGATTGAACTCGGGTCTCCTGCATTGCAGGAGGATTCTTTACTGTCTGAGCCACAAGGGAAGCCCATTCAGTCTACATCATGTCCCCCCAACTTCTGAGTTGAAGTTCTAATCCCCAGTACCTCAAAATGTGACCATACTTGCAGATACAGTTTTTCAAGAGATGATGAAGTTAAAAATGAGGTCACTTGGGTGGGTCCTTATAAGACTCAATGAGGACCCAGAGACACACAGATGGATGACTGTGTGCAGACACAGGGAGAAAGTGGCCATCTGTAAGAAGAGACCAACCCTGCTGACACATTGACCTTGGACTTCCAGCCCCCAGAATCATGAGAAAATAAATTTCTGTTTAAGCTGCTTAGTCTGTGGAACTCTGTATGCAGCCCAAGAAAACTATTATCACCCTTATCTTGAAGTGAAGTGAAACCACTCAGTCGTGTCCGACTCGTTGTGACCCCATGGACTGTATGTAGCCTACCAGGCTTCTCCACACATGGGATTTTCCAGGCAAGGGTACTGGAGTGGGTTGCCATTTTCTTCTCCAGGGGATCTTCCCGACTCAGGAATCGAACCCAGGTCTCCTGCATTGCAGACAGACGCTTTACCCTCTGAGCCACCAGGGAAGCGAGGCCGAGAGCAGTTAAACCTTCTCTCCAGGTCACAGAGTCCAAGATGGAACCTGGATGTACCAGTTAGAGACCCAAGACTTGATTTTAAGGCACGGAAACAATTTTCACAGTGTACACACAGTCTAGCCAGTCAGCTCTTTCTTACATCTGGCCTAAAACCCCATGGAGCAACTCAAATCATTTTCTTCTCCTTTGGGAGAGAAAGTGTATCCAGTCAAGCCATGTTTCAGGCTTGTTGTTTTTCCTTTAATCCTGCAAAGAACAAACAGCAGCATGGATGACATTGATTAATTCTGTTCAAATGCTGGGCCACTCCATGGGGCCTGGATGTAAACCTGGTTACTAAGGCAATTGCATTTGGCTAATTATTCCCAAGTGTATCTTGTGGAGAATTCAAGATTCACAAACACATTCAGGGATGCGCTGGGTTCAATTAATTCCTTCATGGATGGATGAGCCTAGCAACACACCTCCCTAGACAAGGGGCTTCCTTCCTACACAGGTCAGGAAGGGTCCCTGAAGTCTTCACAGAACTACCCAGGTCAGTCTTATTTTATTTCTAGTTTCTCTAAGAATCCTAGATTGCAAAGGTCTGTCCACGAATCAGTCTGAACTCCTCAATGCAGGATACACTGCAGAGCATATGGAAAACTATAAAAGTGTATAGAAGGGCAGGATGCTGGCCCACGCCCTGCAGTGACCACAGGACCACCTGTGATGATGAATAAAGCTTTGAAGCCCTTTATACGTGAACGCTTCTACTGCCTGGGTCTCAGTTTTCCTCAACTGTAAAATGGGGATGAAATGAAATAATGTACGTAAAGGTTTCTGAGCATACAGTAGATGCTCAAAGAATATGACTACTTCCTCCACCTCGACTCAGTCCTATAGCACAGGGCATTTAGAGGGAACAAGATGGAGCAGGAAGGGAGACAGAAGAGCTGACCTCAAAAATGATTATGACCATTCTGCACATATGTGCAATCACACAACTCATGAAACTCCTTCTGTATACATATGTGCTATTGTCCAGCTCACAAACTCCACGCTGTAATTTGTTTAATCCACATGACAGCCCTAGGGAAGCAGCACTATTTTCTTTTTATGGACAAGGAAACTGAAGCCTCGAGAGATGAAGTGACTTCCCCTGGTCAGAGTTAAAGTGGCAGCAGCAGGATTTGAACCCAGCTCTCCTGATGCCCAGTGCTCTTTCCATTTCCTGGGGGAGCAGGCACCCTGTCCTTGTATCTGTGCACATGCCATATCACCAGGATCTGGAACACGATCTACCACAAAGAACACACTGTGTAAACAATTGTTTGGATACTTGAGTGGGTGAAGGCCCAGCATTCAGGACCGCCTGTCCTGTGATTCCTCTTCTATTTCTTCAGGTTGGTCCACAGTCTACACAGTTCCTCTGAGCAAGGCAGCTACTTGGGACACACCCTAGACCAGTCAGAGTCCCAGGCCAGGGAACCTGCATTCCCACCAGCTCCAGTGGGTTTCTGATGCCTCCTCAGGCTTAAGAGCCTTGCTCTGCTCAGGGACATGATGGATATCTGAGTTGTCTGTCCCATCACACCTTCCACCACAGTGGGAGGCTGCATTCGGGAGAGGAATTTTCCAGAATTCTCAGTCTCCAATCCCTGGCTTGTAGGCATTGCTTCTTTAAAACATGGGGCCCCAGTAATGGGCTCCGGTTCCTTCGGGAATCAGTTAGGAGGACTGTGTTATAGCTGCTGAGTCCCGTGGGCCCCCTCGAGGGCAGGTCTGTTTGGTTTGATTGGTATAATGAGGGTGGGGGAAGGGAGAACCACTTCTCCACTCACAGCGTGGATCTGCGTGCAGGAGGGAGCCAAGTGGGTTCATTTAGCGGGTTCTAAAGCCACCGGACAGAGAAGGCAATGGCACCCCACTCCAGTACTCTTGCCTGGAAAATCCCATGGATGGAGGAGCCTGGTAGGCTGCAGTCCGTGGGGTCGTGAAGAGTCGGACACGACTGAGCGACTTCACTTTCACTTTTCATTTTCATGCAGTGGAGAAGTCAATGGCACCCCACTCCAGTGTTCTTGCCTGGAGAGTCCCAGGGACGGGGGAGCCTGGTGGGCTGCCATCTATGGGGTCGCACAGAGTCAGACACGACTGAAGCGACTCAGCAGCAAAGCCACCGGACACGGCAGGTACTGACCAGCTGGCAAAGGAAGGAAGCAAAACAGACCCTGACACCCACCCAGCCACTGCTGATGGCAGGGCCCAGACTGGAACCACAAATGGAGGGGATTTCCCTTCTCTGATTTTACTAGGAATGCGGGAGGTCTTGTTGGAAAGCAGAGTCTGTGTGGAGCATTTCAGAGAATTAATACTTTAAAAGTTGCTATTTTCAGGGCCCAGTCTCTCTGGAAGTATTTCATCCAAGGAGTGTGCTGCCAAAATGTGTAAGAGTCACCGAGTTCCAGCCTGTCAACACTGAAGGGACCGCACGTCTATCTGAAACAAACTAGCCCCAGGTCGTGCAACCTTGCTCAGCCTCAGTTTTCCTTATCTGTAAAGTGGGACAAACATCAAGTCTACCTCTGAGGGTTGTTGTGAGGATTCAGTGCAATGATGTGGACAAAAGAATTAGCTCAGGTTTGGTCCACGGTGAAGTTTGAGTTAATACATCCAAAAAAATTTAAACTGCTTAATTTAGAAATAAGAAAATCTTGGTTGGGGAAGGGGAAATTCTAAAGAAAGCGGAAGAAATGACACCAGGATGGAAAGCTGGAGTCTCCTCGCTACAAGCTGTCGAGCTTTACATTTACAGGTTAAGGAAGCGGACCACAGAGGGATCGAGGGGTCCTTTGCGGACCACAGAGGGATCGAGGGGTCCTCTGTCATGCCTCCCTCCGTCCCTTCCACCCGAGGGAAGGAAGACACGGCTGAGAGGGAAGTTTCATCAGATTGAACAGGGCGTCTGCGCGTTCATTCTGCACGTGCTGTGCTCAGTCGCTCACTCGTGTCCGACTCTTCGTTACCCTGTGGACTGCAGCCCGCCAGGCTCCTCTGTCCATGGGACTCTCCACGCAAGAGTACTGGGGTGGGTTGCCATGCCCTCTTCCCAACCCAGGAATCGAAACTGGGTCTCCTGCATCTCCTGCACTGCAGGCGGGTTCTTTACCTGCTGAGTCATGGAGGAAGCCCCTCATTTTGCACTGGATCCCCCTAATTATGTGGGTGGTCCTGCTTTTACCTCCAGACACGTAATTCTTAGGCTTTTCTGCAAGGTGGCTTTGTATCTTCATGCTGCGGTCCAGAACTTGAGACTCAGAGAAGTCAAGAAGCCCACTCACGGTACAAAGGTCACTGGTATCACCGTCATCATCACCATGCCATCCTTATCACCACCATTGTCATCATCAACATTGTTGTCACCATCGTCCTCACCAGCACCCTCATCACCGTCTTTATCGGGATCATCGCCACCATCATCACCATGGTGATCCCCACTAGCCTGCCCTGCCCCCCAGCTCTCTGTCCCGTCACCCAGGATACATCTTGCATGACAATAACACAATGTGAATGACCACATTTATCGTATGTTTTCTTCTCAATCCTTGTCTATCCTTAGAAATAAAGAAAGAAAGTGCTAAGTCGTGCCCTACTCTTGCAACCCCATGGACTATAGCCTGCCAGGTTCCACTGTCCCTGGCATCCTCCAGGCAAGAATACTGGAGTGGGGTGCCATTTCCTTTTCCAGGGGAACTTCCCAAACCCAGATCTCCTACACTGCAGGCAGATGCTTTACCAACCGAGCTAGGCGGAAGGTAATCTCCATGAGAATAAGAACTGGCCTGAGTTTTGCCCAGTCTGTTTCAAGTAGAGAGCAGTGCCTGGCACATCGTTAACTCCAAAAGTGCTGTGGAAGGAGTCCATGACTGCCCAAGATTCCATTGTTAGAAACTGCTCTTACTTTACACTTTTTCATCTTAACTAATCTTCCCAATTACCCCTCAGGAAGGAAAATGATTCCCATTTGACGGATGAGGAAGCTAAGTCAGAGTTTAAGCCCCTGTATATATACAGAAAGAGGGAGAGGGGCTGGGAGAGGATGCCTGTAAAGTCATGAAACATGAAACTTTTCTCTTTATAACATCAATTCACAAAACTGTTTTCCCTGGTAGGCTCACTTGGTAAAGAATACGCCTGCAATGCGGGAGACCTGGGTTTGATTCCCTGGGTTGGGAAGAGCCCCTGGAGAAGGGAAAGGCTACCCACTCCAGTATTCTGGCCTGGAGAATTCCATGGACAGCACAGTTCATGGGGTCACAAAGAGTTGGACACGACTGAGCGACTTTCACTTTCACTTCTCTTTCATTCACAAAATTAGGGAGAGCATAATTGGGCTTCCCTTGTGGCTCAGCTGGTAAAGAATCTGCCTACAATGCGGGAGACCTGGGTTTGATCCCGGGGTTGGGAAGATCCCCTGGAGAAGGGAAAGGCTACCCACTTCAGTATTCTGGCCTGGAGAATTCCATGGACTCTACAGTCCATGGGGTCGCAAAGAGTCGGACACGACTGAGCGACTTTCATTCATTTCATCATTAGTATTAATGCAATTCCTGTTTATCTCCTAAGCAACCCCCTTCCATTCCGTAGCATTATTTCTGTACAGAAGTTTGGCCTTTTGTATTTCTCTTGGTAGCGCTGGAGAGGTTTGGGAAGGGGTCGGAAGGACCGTGCTACAGCGAGGACCCTGGAGTGAGGACCTTGGATTAAACATAAGGGGAAGGGACGGGTGTGCATGGCGACAGGACCGAGGTTGCTCGGTTGCAGCCCACTCCATTCCATTTTCTTTTTATCTGTTGAGTGAGGAGAAATGAAATAGCTCATAGCCAGCTGCAGGATAGGTCTAGTTAGGGGCAGCTTCACCAGAATAATAAACAGTCAAATTGTCCCCAGGAAAGAAGCAGTGGCTCAGCAGATGCCTCACACACTGAACGTGGCCCGGGGATTCGAGCAGCCTCATGTGTGTGTGGTTTCATCACGTCCTATCTCAGACCATGGTGGCTCCAGCTGTGGTCCAAGCACTACTGATGCCAGCAGCCCCTGGAGCACGATCCTCGCTGTTATCAGTAACAGAGTCACCTCTATGAAGATCCTCAAGTTTCACCACATGCACAAGGAGAGGAATATCTATGCCCTGCCTCCTTGGAGACCTCAGGTAGCTGCCTTGCAGTGGGGCTGGGATCTAGAGGTTATATTTGCTTGAGGTCCCAAGGATGCGTCAGAGGAACCATCAGCCTTCGGTCTGCTTGTTGCTGTTGTTCAGCTGCTAAGTTACGTCTGACTCTTTGCCACCTCGTGAACTGCAGCACGCCAGGCTCCTCTGTCCTCCACCATCTCCCGGAGTTTGCTCAAATTCATGTCCATCAAGTCAGTGATGCCATCCAACCATCTCATCCTCTGTCACCCCCTTCCCCTCCTGCCCTCAACCTTTCCCAGCATCAGGGTCTTTTCCAATGAGTTGACTCTTTGCATCAGGTGGCCAATGTATCGGAACTTCGGCATCAGTCCTTCCAATGAATATTCAGAATTGATTTCCTTTAGGGTTGACTGTTTGATCTCCTTGCGATCCATGGGACTCTCAAAAGTTTTCTCCAGCACCACAGTTCCAAAGCATCAGTTCTTCGGTGCTCAGTCTTCTTTATGGTCCTTCTCTCACGTCTGTATATGACTACTGGAAGAACCACAGCTTTGACTAGACAGACCTTTGTTGGCAAAGTGATGTCTCGCTTTTCACTACATTCCATGTCTAGCTTTGTCACAGCTTTTCTTCCAAGGAGCAAGTGTCTTTTAATTTCAGAGTTTCCTTCGGCTTCTACGACAACATACCACACATGGGGCAAGCAGGTGGGGAGCTTAAAAACCAGAAATTTCGCTTCTCACAGTCCTGGAGGCTGGAAGTCCAAGATGAAGGTGTGGGCAGGGTTGACTTCCTGTGAGTCATTCCTCCTTGGCGTGTAGATGGCCGTCTTCTTGCTCTGAACTCACATGGTTTCATCACTCCTCTCAGGTCTATGTCCTAATCCTCCTCCTCTTGAAAGGACACCAGTCATGTTCATTAGAGCCCACCATTATGACTGATCTTAATCATCTCTTTAAGACCCTATCTGCAAATACTGTCACGTTCTCAGGTACTGGGGGTTAGGATTTCATTATATGAATGTGTGGGGGACACAGTTCAGCTCATAACAGCCTCTCAGGGGATTATGTGTAAAGAAAGAGAAACCTCTTGGCCACTGGTTGGCAGGTGGGAGGACGGGCCCCCTCTGGAGATGGTTGCTGGGGAATAGAGGTCCAGGAAGAGTCAGGTTCTCTGAAGTCAGAGGGTGTATGTAGTCAGCATAAGGAAGATGCCAGAGGGGGACTGAATGATGGAGGTAGAGGATGTTAGAGAGTGCGGGGACCCTGTGACGGAGTCAAAAGGGCCCCGGTGGAAGGTCTGGGAAGAAAGGAAATGTGAAGGGCACAGACGACAGTGCCACAAGTCTTGGAGACAGGGGTTTGAATCTAGCTCTGCCAATGATCTCAAAAGGGGCATAAGAATATCCATTTATAGAATCCCAATAACTGGTTGCTCTCAACCTCACCGTTATCACTGACCAGCCATGGAGGGGAGGAGGGGGCCTAATTCAGGGCTAAATCCTGAGGTTTCCTCCCTCCCGCGCAGTGCTCCCTTCTCCCCAGGCACAGTGTTGAACCCCAAAAGCTCTGAGTGCCCACTATCTGCACAGCTCAGAGCTGACCAAGGACTTTACCTCTCTACATAGAGCCTATGACCAGCTCTCAGCCACATGCCTGGGCAGAATTGTCACTGCTTTTGTAGGTGAAGCATTGTCTGCACGAGGAAGGGGAGCAACATGCCAAGGTCACGCCAAGGTCAACAAGCTAGGGAGGGTCAGAAGCAGTGATGAAACCTGGAGCTTCGGGATGGGGCTCCAGGAACATTCCAGGCACAACTCTATGTGCTGGGCCAGTGTTTCTCAGAGAAGTCTCCACCAGCTCCATCAAAGCCAATAGCAGCAGGCTTGACGAAAAAAAAATGCAGACATACACCAAGGCCGCAACCTGAAACAGGAAATCAGACTTTTGGGGAACTGGCTGGTGGTCTGCTCTGTGGGTGCTGACCTGCACCCTCAATGTTGAGGACCATTACGATGATCTTTGGTTTTATACCCTCTCTACCAACTCCTTCCTTGCCCACGTTCCCTTCCCACTCAGCTAGCATTTCATAAAGCATGTGCCATCACCAATGTTTTGACTCATTAGTTCAGGAGCTACATGGAAAGCAGTACACTACTGGACATTTCAGTTTTCACTTCATTCTCCTGATCAAGAAGAAAGTCAGCCTGGTACTTTGACCATCTCTCTATCACTTGCTAATCCCATCTCACACTTTTGGTTGAGTTTTGTCATATGATTTTGTTTTCATTGATTTTTCTTGACAGTCACCTTCTATTTAAAGCAAGTGATATTGGTTTGCCGTTTCAGATACGAACTAAAAGTCCTTTAAAAGGAAAGCATTAAATGAAAGAAAAAATCAATTGACCAAAAATGGGAAGCATTTGGTTGGTGGGGTGATGGGGCAAATATTAAGAGGGCGTTTTGTGGATCTGAAGTTGGGAATCCTGTCTCAAAACTGTCTGTCAGTTTGGAAAGCGATCTGAGATGCTTACCAAGACAGGTTCTTCATGCTTTAGCCCTTTGGTAGCTATTTTAGGTTTGAGAGCTCTTTCTTATGCCTAAATGGAAAAAAAAAATGTGAATTTTAATGGTGAAATATAAGGATCAGGTATTCTTGAATTCAAGGGTATTTCCATATATATCACATCACACAGACATCCGGTGACCACCTGGCATCAAGACTGATTTGGTAGATAGAGCAATACAGTCCTCTCCAATAGAGTAAATGTGCAGAGAGCCAGCAGGGGGCACAGGGGCCAGCAGAGGGAGCAGCCCCTTCTTAGGGTGGAAGAACTTGGAGCAGACTTCTTGGAGCTGAGGGCCCGGGCCCCAGGCAGACTGGACATGCCACAGGCAAGGGAGAAGGGGGTGCTGGTGCACAGTACAGGCTGGATGAAGGGGTGGGTGACACAAGGCATGTTGGGAGGTGGCCGAAGCGGGTTAGGAGGAACAAGCCTGCTGGGGTCTGGGCTTTTTGAAGAGACCCAGGAGAAGCCCCTGGAGAATTTCTAACACAGTGAAAACTTGTTTCTTAAGCATTTGAAAGAGACCCTGCTGGACAGCTTGGGGAATAAAGAGGGAGAGAAAGAAGGTAGGGAGACCCCCAGGAGGGTTATCAGAAAGCTAGGAGAGAAATGATTGAGTGTGGCGAGGAGGAAAGAGACGCTGAGTGGGAGGGGGAGGAGGAAGGGGTGGGAAAAGGGGAGATGGAGGGAGGAGAGGTAGGAGGTGGAAAGTAGAGGGTGGAAGGTGGGGGTGAAGAATCCAGGGTGGGGGTGGAATCCAGGAGGTGAGGTGGGGAGGGAGATGGAAGGAGGAGGAGTGGGAGGTGAAGAATTGAGGGTGGAGGGATGGGAAGGGAGGGAGACGAGGGAAGGATGGCTGCAGATTCTGACCAATAACTTTAGATGGGGTTCAATACGCCTGGGGGCTCTGCTTCTTCCAGACTCATCTTTACCAACCTGATGCTGACAAATGGCCATGTTGGTGACCGTTCCCAGGGATCTGTGTGTCCTTATGGAGGAGAAGAGAAGACAATCTCTGAAAGTGTCAGCCTCTCGGAGACAAGTAGGGTCCTTGGCTCCTGCCAGGGCTTCCCTAATAGCTCAGTTGGTTAAAAAAAAATCCATCTGCAATGCAGGAGACCCCAGTTCGATCCCTGGGTTGGGAAGATCCCCTGGAGAAGGGAAAGGCTACCCACGGTACTCTGGCCTGGAGAATTCCATTGGCTGTATACTCCATGGGGTTGCAAAGAGTCAGACACGACTGAGCAACTTTCACTTTCACTTCACTTGGGCTCCTGCCAGTGCTCTGGTTGGGTCCCTCTCTGTCTGTTCTCTAACAGATGGCAGGCGGGGAAGTGATGAGAGGGAGAGAGAGGGAGAACATGGCTTTGTGTCTTCCTAAGTGATGGAGACACCACTCTGGAGAGAAGCAAGGGAGGTAGTTTGGGCGACAAGGGCAGCTGTGACATCAGACATCCCTCCCTGAACCCAGCTGGCATCACTTGCTCAGTTTGTGGCCTGACCTAACTTGGTGATATGAACTTTCTAAACTTTGCTTACCTGCAAAGTGGAGGCAACAATTTCTGTCTCTAGGGAGTGCTGTGAAGCCTAATGTGATAACAAATAACAACAGGACACCTAGTGCTGGAGGAACAGGAAGGAGAAAGCGGGGCTGAGTTAGGAGTGAGGCTGCAGGAGCCTGGGGAGAGATTGGGGGAGGCGTCAGGACACATTCCAGCTCAGGCGAGGGCCTTGGTCCAGTCTAACTGCAGTGTGCGGATCCTGCAGGGGTGTCACAGAGAAGAACAAACCTGACTCCAATACTAGATCTATTCCTTTAGTTCTAATCCTTGTGCTCTGTAGCCTGTGCTGAGTCATGCGGGCTTTGCACCTTTGTAAAAGAATGTTACCTGTAGCTTGAAATACACATGATAGCCCATTCTCAAGGTTCTGACCATTATAGGTATAACACTTTCCCATTAATTGTTGTTGTTTAGTTGCTCAGTCATGTCCTACTCTTCGTGACCCCATGGACTGCAGCATGCGAGGCTTGCCTGTCCTTCACCATCTTCCAGAGTTTGCTCAAACTCATGTCCATTGAGTTGGTGATGCCACCCAACTATCTCATCCTCTATTGTCCCCTTCTCTTCCTGCCCTCAATCTTTCCCAGCATCCGGGTCTTTTCCAGTGAGCTGGCTCTTCACATCAGGTGCCCAAACTATTGGAGTTTCAGCACCAGTCCTTCTAATGAATAGTCAGGGTTGGTTTCATTTAGGATTGACTGGTTTGATCTCCTTGCTGTCCAAGAGACTCTCAAGAGTCTTCACCAGAAACACAGTTCAAAATCATCAACTCAGCACACAGCCTTTGTTATGGTCCAACTCTCACATCCATACATGACTACTGGAAACACCAGAGCTTTCAGTATATGGACCTTTGTTGGCAAAGTGATATCTCTGCTTTTTGATACGCTGTCTAGAGATAAAAAGTTGCAGAAAAGAGAGTAACATTTGTCTTGTTGGAGGATCATGATGACCAGACACATGTGGATAGCTGCAAAAACAAAGGATTCCAGCACTAAGAAGCTGTGATAACCAGCCACACCCTCTTCCCTTTTAGTAAAAAAAGAAGCCTGAATTCTAACTGAGGGTAGAACATCTTTGTGATACTACGGTATTACAAAGTATACACTGTGTAACATATAGTACACACTATAGTGTATCAAGAAGATACACTATCTTCTTGGTCTACTTGGCTTTCCAAATAAAGTTGTGATTCCTTGCCCCAACAACGCATTTCTCAATTTACTGGCCTGTCCTGCCGTGACCAGTATGAGCTTGTACTTGGTTGACAAGGGTTTCCAATAGGGGAGGGACATGGTCTAATTTAAATTTGTAGAAGATGGCTTGACATTTTCCAGTAAACATGGGGAATGGACAAGATGCATTAGGATCATTAGAATGCAAGCACCAGGTGGACAAGTATGGCCATGTTTCTGCTTACTGCTTTGGAAGAGCGCCTGGCACAGGGTAAGTGAGCATTAAGTATTTTTTCAGAGACTGGATAAATCCCCAAGGAAGACAAGGAATAAAACCAGTATGAACCCACTGGGACAAAGAGATCAGGACCATTTATACCAAAGGGTGAGCTGTCATCACATGTTTAAAAAGCCAAGCAGAAGGAAGAGCCGACTGAATGGACTCTTGGAAGCTCTGATGTCAGTTCTCCTTTAGGGGAGCCCAGCAAGCCAGTTACTCACAGAACTTCAGAGAATCTCCAGCTACAGAAGGACTGGGGTCCACCGAAGATGGGCTGTGCTGGGGGCTGTAGAGCTGACACACTTCACCTACGCTGTTGGACCCACAAATCCACTCCCAGCCTTATGATGCTGGGTCACTCACAGGGAAGGGTGGATACATGCACATGGCTGAAATGGGGAGGCGAATAAACAAAGGTCTGACTCATAAAAGGTGTCCCAACTCCCATGTCCTGTCCTGTAGCCATGTCCTCAGAGGCCAGGCTAAGATCAACACCGTTCACAAGACTTAAGAGGCCTCAGAGAGTGAAGATTTTCAGACACTGACATGGCCAGTTGCAGCCTGGTCATCTGGTGGAGGAACTTCTCCACCAGCTTGAGCTGTCTGATGCTCCACCGGGGGTCCTCCAGGCCCAGGACCTACCAACCAGCTTTTTATTGTCTCCTTCTTCACTATCAGTGGGTGGTAATCAATGACCAGTAGCCATCTGAGGAAAACCTTCAAAATGAAAAGCAGAGAGAAAATAGAAATATCAAAGGACTTCAGAGGACACAGAAATAAATGCAGAGAAGAGGAACCTTCAAAATAACTACGATTAATATCCTCAGAGAGTTAGGAGGAGATACTGTATAAAACAAAAAAAAAACACAATAAGGTGCAATGAAAAAGGAGCCATCAGAGAAGGAGAAAGGACTCTTGGAATTAGAATATCTGACAACTAAAAAAAAAAAAAAAGAATCAAGAATCAATAGGTTTGGTTTCAGGAGAAACCACACTTCAAATTTTGAATTTTCATCTTTTCTCAACCACATAATATGCAGAGTCATGATACTGGATGGCGGAGAGGCTGCAGTTCCATCAGTCATAAGATCATGAGGGTAAACAACCTATATACATACAACCATTCTGTACCCAGACAAGTATGCTGTTTTTCACTTCAATACAGTATTCAATAAAATACATGAGCTATTCAACACTTAACTATAAAACGAGCTTTGTGTTGGATGATTTCACCCAATATAAGCATTCTGAGCACATTTAAGGCAGACCAGGGACGGGGGAGCCTGGTGGGCTTCCGTCTATGGGGTCACACAGAGTCGGACACGACTGACGTGACTTAGCAGCAGCAGGCTAAGCAAAAAGGCTAGACTAGGCTACTCTAAAGCCTCTGACTGTGTGGATCACAACAAACTGTGGAAAATTCTTCAGGAGATGGGAATACCAGACCACCTTATCTGCCTCCTGTGAAACCTGTATGCAGGTCAACAAGTTAGAACCAGACACGAAACAATGGGCTGGTTCAAAATTGGGAAAGGAGTACATCAAGGCTGCTCTTATTGTCATCCTGCTTATTTAACTTATATGCAGAGTACATCATGAGAAATGCTGGGCTGGAAGAAGCACAAGCTGGAATCAAGATAGCTGGGAGAAATATCAGTAACCTCAGATATGCAGATGACACCACCCTTATGGCAGAAAGTGAAGAAAAACTAAAGATCCTCTTAATGAAAGTGAAAGAGGAGAGTGGAAAAGTTGGCTTAAAACTCAACATTCAGAAAACGAAGATCATGGCATCTGGTCCCATCACTTCATGGCAAATAGATGGGAAAACGATAGCAACAGTGACAGACTTTATTTTCTTGGGCTCCAAAATCACTGCAGATGGTGACTGCAGCCATGAAATTAAAAGACACTTACTCCTTGGAAGAAAAGCTATGACCAACCTAGACAGCATATTAAAAAGCAGAGACATTACTCTGCTGACAAAGGTTCGTCTAGTCAAAGCTATGGTTTTTCCAGTAGTCATGTACAGATGTGAGAGCTAGACAATAAAAAAGGCTGAGTGCTGAAGAATTGAGGCCGTCAAACTGTTGTGTGAGCGAAGACTCCTGAGAGTCTCTTGGACTGCAAGGGGATCAAACCAGTCAATCCTAAAAGAAATCAGTCCTGAATATTCATTGGAAGAACTGATGCTGAAGCGCCAATACTTTGGCCACCATATGTGAAGAACTCCATATATGACACACCATTTGTGACTCATTGGAAAAGACCCTGATGCTGGGAAAAATTGAAGTCAGGAGGAGAAGCGGGTGACAGAGGATGAGATGGCTGGATGGCATCACCGACTCGATGGACATGAGTTTGGACAAACTCCAGGAGATGGTGAAGGACAGGGAAGCCTGGCGTGCTGCAATCCATGGGGTCGCACAGAGTTGGACACAACTGAGTGACTGAACAACAGGGCTAAGCAATGATGCTTGGTAGGTTAGGTGTAAGAAAAGGATTTTTAACTTATAATATTTTCAGCAAACAATGGGCTTATCAGGATGTAACCCTATCATAAGTTGATGAAGATATGAGTAGCTATCCTTTTGGTTCTGTTTCTCTGCAGAACCCTACAAACACAGATGGGCAAGTTATACCCATGAGGACTCATCTTGTTTCTTTCTTTACTGGGTGACTCCGACTCATGCTTCAAGTCATTGCTCCAGAGTTGTCTTCCCCTAGAAAGCTTTTCCTGGCTCCAGAGGCTGACCCCATGGCTGCTGCAGTCATATCTTACAATTGCATGCATGCACGCTGTCATTTCAGTCATGTCCGACTCTTTGTGACCCTATGGACCCTATGGGCTTCTCTGTCCATGGGATTCCCCAGGCAAGAATATTGGAGTAGGTTGCCATGCCCTCCTCCAGGGGATCTTCTTGACCAGGGGTCGAACCTGTGTCTGTCTCCTGCATTGGCAGGCAGGTTCTTTACCACTAGTGCCACCTGTTCTATTTTCCAACTGGTGTTAAAAAAATGCTTGACTCCTAGTTAGCATCCAGTTAATCTTTGTCAGTCTCGTACAAGCAAAGTGAAGATTTACCACTGGGGCCATGTGTCTTGTGTCTTGAAGGGCTTCCACTCTGCTGAACCCAATCTAAAACTTTACTGGGCTTCAGGCAGAAAACTCAGCTTTGAAATGCCTTGCAAAAATCAATCTGAATTGAGGAAAGGCATACAGATGTGTGCTGGAGAGGAAGAGCTGGGCTATTAGTGTGGTTGAATCCCCTTTCTCCTGCTGAGGCCTTGTGCTCAAAGTGTGTAGACGCAGTTATTTATTGTAATGATAGGAATGAAGCTGAAATCTTATTAAATAGTCCACTGACCCAGAAAAGATGAGAGCAGAGATGTCATCTTCTCCTTTTTAAACATTCTGAATTTTTTGCTCTAGTATAGGATGAAACATTGAATTAATGACAATTGCCCTGGTAGGGTGCCAATACAGAATAGTAATGACAATGTCTAGAATGTTGAATGAAAGCTAAGGGGTGCTGGATACCATGACTCCTGGCATGATGGAAGCTTCAAGGCTCTGGCAGAAAGAATGGATGGCATCGTGGTGGTTTTCAGTAAATTAACCAAGTCCGTGCGTAACCTGGTTGGACAGAGGTAACAGGAACCAGGGGAGCCCAGGGCTGTGGCATCCTCTGCTTCTATTAATACATCTTCTGTTCTCCTGCTTGGTATCCTGATCCCCGATCCTTTGGTTTTTTTTTTTTTTCTCACATGTAAGCCCTTCTAGCTATTGCTGCCCATCTCGTCATGGGGTGGGTCTCTACTGGCTAATTTTGTTGTGCTCTCTTTCTGGACCATCTGCTTTATCTTGATTATTTGCCTGTCTTCAGGGATGAGTAGGGTCAACTTGAATGCAGCCCACATCCTGGCCTTTTTCTAAGGGTGGAGAAGTGGCCTGTGCCTCCAGGAGGACATCTGTGTGACCATCTGGGTGTGTCCTGCACGGCAGGACTCTCATCCTCACCGTGTTGCCTGCTGGACACTGTCCCTATCTGGTCTCCTGGTCTCCCTGTCCCAAGTTCCATAGGCCAGTATCCTGGGATGGTCACACAAGAGAATCTGTTTTTAAATATTTGTATCTACTTTATTGCAAAAAGGTTTATAAAGAGGCTTACACAACACATATATGATCACTGCTGCTGCTGCTGCTAAGTCGCTTCAGTCATGTCTGACTCTGTGCGACCCTATGGACAACAGCCCCCCATGCTCCTGTGTCCACAGGATTCTCTAGGCAAGAACACTGGAGTGGGTTGCCATTCCCTTCTCCATATATGATCACTGGGTTATAAAATAATAACCGATCATGTGAGGGAAACAGAAAGGAAGCCCTATGAAAACTGCACCATTATTCTATAGAGTACTTTTGCATGAACTGGAAAAAGATGCTCCCCCTCTACACAGAGGTCAATCTATGTCTCAGGCACACATCTTGTTTTGGTAAATAAAGTTTCATTGGAATGCAGTCACTCCCATTCATTGATGCATTTTTATCTATTATTACTCTCACACTACAAAGACGGAACTGATGAATGAGACAAAGACCCACAAATCTGAAATATTCACTCACCGACCCTGTAGATAAAACATCTGCACAACAAGCTAAGCACAGGCAGGGCTGGATTCTAGCTCCGCTGTCTTCTTCTACTGCCCTGCCTTGTGCTGTCGTCATAACAACATTGCAAAGGAATTATGACAAGAGTCAGGCTCAAGAACAACAAAGACTTGCCTGGTGGTGCAGTGGTTAGGACTCTATGTTTCCACTGCAGGAGGTGTGGGTTTGATCCCTGGTTGGGGAACTAAGATTCCGCATGCTGCATGGCATGGTCAAAAATTTAAAAATAAATACAAATTTAAAAAAGAATGATAAAGGCACGGCCAATCCCCAGATAGGTTCCTCTGAGCTCCTTTCTGACCAGATCTAATCCTGGGTGCTGTCTTTGGCCTGCCAAGTTTTCTTTTAGGAAGAATCTTCCTGCTACAATAGTTTAGTGAGAGTCCCCCTACTCTTCCCTTTTTTTTTTTCTTTTTGATGTAGACCATTTTTGAAAGGGAAAGTCACTCAGTTGAGTCTGACTCTTTACTATCCCATGGACTATACAGTCCATGGAATTCTCCAGACCAGAATACTGGAGTGGGTAGACTTTCCCTTCCCAACCCAGGAATCAAACTGGGGTCTCCTTCATTGCAAGCGGATTCTTTACTAGCTGAGCCACAAGAAGAGCCCAAGAACACTGGAGTGGGTAGCCTATTCCTTCTCCAGGGGATCTTCCCGACCCAGGAATTGAACTGGGGTCTCCTGTATTGCAGGCGGATTCTTTACCAACTGAGCTATCAGAGGAACCCTTTGAAGTCTTTATTGAGTTTGTTTCTGTTTCGGGTTTTTGGCAGTGAGGCATTTAGGATCATAGCTCCCGGACCAGGGATCAAACCTGCATTAGAAGGTGAAATCTCACCCCCTTGTAGTCCCATCCCACTGTCCATGTCTCTTCCTAGTAAGTGTCCATTTGCTGATCCTCCATTCTGCTCCTGGCTAGAAATTCCCACTGTCTTTGTTGCATTTGAATCTGAGCTTGATCTTTCTTCTTTCAGGTAACAGTCTCGATCCCTTTGCAATAGTCCCGAATAAAGTCTTCTTTACCATTTAGCAAATGTCAAGGGTAATCTTTTCTTTATCAGAGTTGAATAACTTGTCTGAAGTCGCATGGTCCATCAGTGACAGCATCAGGGCTCCCATCCGGGCCCTGAGGCATCCAGCCCAGCAACTCTGTCCCATGGCACCTGCCTCTCCAGCCAGGCATCCGAGATGGCATGTTGCTCATACACATTGGACTCTGGACTTGAGTTTGGGGACACTTTTGCTCGACTGAAATACTGTTTCCCATCCTGGAAGTGTAGACAAACCTCTGATTCACACTCTCAATCACCATCTTTACCCACTGATGCCATTAGTCACCTCTTCAGAATTAAAGTCGCTTAAAAGGGCTGCCAAAGAGTTCATTGATTCATTGATCTACTCATTCAAAACGTGGTGCTCCTGCAATATTGCAGACTCTGAGTCAGCCAATGAGAATCCCACATGAATATGAAGATGTCCACAAGAGCCTGACCACTGGTGAACTGCTGAAATCAATGCAGTTTAATGTGCTTGCTCACAGCTTCACAGACCATCTTGGGCTCGTAACTAGGGAACACACCTAACAGGATCACGATTGAGATTGTCGTGTTGCCTGAGAACTGGCCACCAGGTCCAAGAGGTGGACTCACCAAGTGTCAGCACAGTCGGTCTGTCCTCCAGCTGCCATTGAACCCTAAACCCTCTTATAAGAAGACGGGTGAGGGTAGAAAGTGAGAGCCACCAGGCATGACATGCCTGCTTGGAGAAGGAAGCCGAAAAACATAGGAAGAGGTGCTCTGACCCTCTGAAGCTAAGAGACTCACAGTAGAGATATAAGCTGCCTGTGAGAATTAATGAATGGTGTTTTATGCACTGTCTGCTCAGGCTGTGAGCCTGCTGTTTGCTCTTTTGCTGACCTCAACAGTAGAAGAAAGAATGAGAGTAAGTGATATAGGCCAATTCGCTGGATTTAGGCTTGGCCTCTAGATAATCTGTGGCTTGACTAAAGAAAGAAGTTTATTTCTCCACCATGTAGTAATTTAGAGGTAGGCACCTGACAGCCAGCACAGCACCTGGCACCACAAAGTCTTTGAGGAACCAGGTTCTTTCTAGCTCCCCACTCTGTCATCAAAGGTGTGGATCTTCCTCCCCTTGGATAGAGCTCCAGGTAACATGTCCCCATCCAAGCAGCCAGTTGGAAGAAGTGGGGAGGAAGAGGCAAAGAGGTTGTGTCAACCGGCTCATCAGGTTTCTGGAAGTTGCCTTTGACATTTCTGCTCATGTCTCATTGGCCAGCACCCAACCCATGATCACAGCTAATGGAAAGGAGGCAGGCAACATGGTGTTTATTTTGACAGCCACACGCCCAGCTAAAATGTACTACTATGGGCCATGGGAATAGTACAGCTACAATTAACCATCCAAGTGTCCCCTTTGGGGGTTTCCTTCAGAGAAGAGGAATTGAAGGGGATGGAAGAAGGAAGCTGTGCTCTGAAACTCCAATGTCAAGGTGCCCCTACCAGGCCCTCCTAAGAACTCTCTCAGGCCCATGAGAGACAAGGCCGTCTGCCACCAGGACCACCTGGGTTCATCGCCTACTTGACCTTGGGCATATTTCTGTGCCCCTATGCCTGAGTTTCCTAATTTATAATTTGGGAATAATAATAGACCTAATTCAGGAGGTTGCTGTGAGTATTAAGTGAGTTATTGAATGTAACCCCCTTAGAACTAGACCCAGCAAGTGTTAAGTTTTCTGTGGTTGTTACTCGGACATCTCCATGTAGAGTGTCCACGCAGTCGTTGCTGTTGTTGTTAAGTTGTGTCCGACTCTTATGCAATCCTGTGGGCTGCAGCCCACCAGGCTCGTCTGTCCATGGACTTCTCCAGGAAAGAATACTCGAGTGGGGTTGCCATTCCCTTCTCCAGGAAATCTTCCTGACCGAGGGGTTGAACCCATGTCTCCTGCAATGTAGGTGGATTCTTTACCACTGAGCCACCAAGGAAACCCCCATGGCTGGTTGGTCAGTCAACTGCAAAAGGACTAACATGGCCAGTTACACAAGTCCCTTTTATCTCCCTCTTCTTTGACCTGACACACCAAGAAGTGAGAGACCCAGAAGTGAGAGGAGCTTGGAGGTGGGCATCTCCACACTCATACTGCTAAGGGGAGAGATGACAAAGGAGAGGGCAGAGAAGTCCTCCCCACCTCAGCATCCATAGCCACACCTGCACAGTGACTCTGGGGAAGGCTCTGGATCTTATATGAGAATCCAATTTTAAACTGGACCACACTGCACTTTGGATTAGCAAAGTTTCCTGGGATGTGATGGAATCCACCCAAAATGCAATCAGCTATACAACAGAGTAAGAACATTCACCACTGCACAACCAAACAAGGATTAGACAAAAATACAGAAAATTTGATTTAAATAGCCCAATGAGCAGAAATAACATAATAAACTGGCTATGCTCACATTTCCCTCCTACAAGTTGGCTTGCACTTGGCCAAGTGTGGCAGCCCATGGAGGTTTCACGTGTGTTCCAATAGATGAGCCCGGGCGGGTTTTCAGTGTTGGTGCAGGGGAGTGCCAGCTCTCTAGCCTGGTTCTCTGTCCTGTATGCGTCCTCTCTCCAGCATCCTGTTCAACCGTCCTCCAGCCTCTAATGATGGGCTCAGGGAAAGCCTACTACTCACTGTCTGGTGAGGCTGTTGGCAACAGCCCGGGCAGCTCCAAATCCTTTATGGAGAATCCAACCAGCACCCCCATCACATCTGCCACAATTCTGCCCACTGGGACCACACAATTCAAGCATATTTCCTCTTTTATTTGACAAATCAAAAGGCATAAAGAGCTTTCCCTGAGCTTCTCCAGAACATTTATGAATCATGTGATGGGTGGTGGTGATGAATGGTCTTTCACTGGGCACCGTCAAAGGGATTCTGAATTGCCAAAGCCATCTTGAGAAAGAAGAATGGAGCTAGAGGAATCAAACTTCCATACTTCAGATTATACTATAAAGCTACAGTCATCAAGACAGTATGGTACTGGCACAAAAACAGAAATATAGACCAATGGAACAAGATAGAAAGCCCAGAAATAAACCCATGCACCTATGGGTACCTTATTTTTGACAAGGCAAGAATATACAATGGGGCAAAGACAGCCTCTTCAATAAATGGTGCTGGGAAAACTGGACAGCTACATGCAAAAGAATGAAATTAGAAAACTTCCTAACACCATAAAGAGATAAACTCAAAATGGATTAAAGACCTAAATGTAAGACCAGAAAACTATAAAACTCTTAGAGGAAAACATAGGCAGAACACTTAATGACATAAATCAAAGCAAGATCCTCTATGACCCACCTCCTAGAGAAATGGAAATAAAAACAAAAGTAAACAAGTGGGACCTGATTAAACTTAAAAGCTTTTGCACAGCAAAGGAAACTATAAGCAAGGTGAAAAGACAACCCTTGGAATGGGAGAAAATAACAGCAAATGAAACAACTGACAGAGGATTAATTTCCAAAATATACAAGCAGCTCACACAACTCAATACCAGGAAAACAAATAACCCAATCAAAATGTGGGAAAAAGACCTAAACAGACATTTCTTCAAAGAAGACACACAGATGGTTAACAGACACATGAAAAGATGCTCAGCATTGCTCATTATTCAGTTCAGTTCAGTCGCTCAGTCGTGTCTGACTCTTTGTGACCCCAAGAACCGAAGCATGCCAGGCCTCCCTGTCCATCACCAACTCCCAGAGTCCACCTAAACCCATGTCCATTGAGTCGGTGATGCCATACATCCATCTCATCCTCTGTCGTCCCCTTCTCCTCCTGCCCTCAATCTTTCCCAGCATCAGGGTCTTTTCAAATGAGTCGGCTCTTCGCATCAGGTGGCCAAAATATTGGAGTTTCAGCTTCAAAATCAGTCCTTCCAATGAACACCCAGGACTGATCTCCTTGAGGATGCACTGGTTGGATCTCCTTGAAGTCCAAGGGACTCTCAAGAGTCTTCTCCAACACCACAGTTCAAAAGCATCAATTCTTTGGCACTCAGCTTTCTTTATAGTCCAACTCTCACATCCATACATGACTATCGGAAAAACCATAGCCTTGACTAGACGGACCTTGGTTGGCAAAGTAATGTCTCTGCTTTTTTTATGCTGTCTAGGTTGGTCATGACTTACCCTCCAAGGAGTAAGCGTCTTTTAATTTCATGGCTGCAGTCACCATCTGCAGTGATTTTGGAACCCAGAAAAATAAAATCAGCCACTGTTTCCCCATCTATTTGCCATGAAGTGATGGGACCAGATGCCGTAATCTTAGTTTTCTTAGTGTTGAGCTTTAAGACAACTTTTTCACTCTTCTCTTTCACTTTCTTTTTAGTTATTTATTTTTTCTTCTTCTTTTTTCTGTTTCACTTTCATCAAGAGGATCTTTAGTTTTTCTTCTTCACTTTCTGCCATAAGGGTGGTGTCATCTGCATATCTGAGGTTATTGATATTTCTCCTGGCAGTCTTGATTCCAGCTTGTGCTTCCTCCAGCCCAGTGTTCCTCATGATGTACTCTGCATATAAGTTAAATAAGCAGGGTGACAATACACAGCCTTGATGTACTCCTTTTCCTATTTGAAACCAGTCTGTTGTTCTAACTGTTGCTTCCCGACCTGCATACAGGTTTCTAAAGAGGCAGGTCAGGTGGTCTGGTATTCCCATCTCTTTCAGAATTTTCCACAGTTTATTGCAATCCACACAGTCAAAGGTTTTGGCATAGTCAATGAAGCAGAAATAGATGTTTTTCTGGAACTCTCTCGCTTTCTCCATGATCCAGAGGATGTTAACAATTTGATCTCTGGTTCCTCTGCCTTTTCCAAATCCAGCTTGAACATCTGGAAGTTCACGGTTCACATACTGCTGAAGCCTGGCTTGGAGAATTTTGAGCATGACTTTACTAGCATGTGAGACGAATGCAATTGTGCAGCAGTTTGAGCATTCTTTGGCATTGCCTTTCTTTGGGATTGGAATGAAAACTGACCTTTTCCAGTCCTGTGGCCACTGCTGAGGTTTCCAAATTTGCTGGCATACTGAGTGCAGCACTTTCACAGCATCATCTTTCAGGATTTGAAATAGCTCAACTGGAATTCCATCACCTCCACTAGCTTTGTTCGTAGTGATGCTTTCTAAGGCCCACTGGACTTCACATTCCAGGCTGAATGGCTCTAGGTTGAGTTACCACACCATTGTGATTATCTGGGTCGTGAAGATCTTTTTTGTACAGTTCTTCTGTGTATTCTTGCCACCTCTTCTTAATATCTTCTGCTTCTGTTAGGTTCATACCATTTCTGTCCTTTATCGAGCCCATCTTTGCATGAAATGTTCCCTTGGTATCTCTAATTTTCTTGAAGAGATCTCTAGTCTTTCCCATTCTATTGTTTTCCTCTATTTCTTTGCATTGATTGCTGAGAAAGGCTTTCTCCTTGCTATTCTTTGGACCTCTGCATTCAAATGGGTATATCTTTCCTTTTCTCCTTTGCTTTTCACTTCCCTTCTTTTCACAGCTATTTGTAAGGCCTCCTCAGACAGCCATTTTGCTTTTTTGCATTTCTTTTTCTTGGGGATGGTCTTGATTCCTGTCTCCTGTACAATGTCACGAACCTCCATCCATAGTTCATCAGGCTCTCTATCAGATCTAGTCCCTTAAATCTATTTCTCACTTCCACTGTATATTACTCAGCCATAAAAAGGAACACGTTTGAGTCAGTTCTGATGAGGTGGATGAACCTAGAACCTATTATACAGACTGAAGTGAGTCAGAAAGAGAAAGATAAATATCATATTCTAACACATATACGGAATCTAAGAAAATGGTTCTGAAGAATTTACTTACAGGGCAGCAATGGAGAAACAGACAAAGAGAACAGACTTATGGACACGGGGAGAGGGTGAGACATATGGAAAGAGTGACATGGAAACTTACATTACCATATGTAAAATAGATAGCCAATAGGAATTTGCTGTATGGCTCAGGAAACTCAAACAGGGGCTCTGTATCAACCTAGAGGGGTGGGACGGGGAGGGAGATGGGAGAGAATTTCAAAAGGGAGGGGAATATGTATACCTGTGGCTGATTCATGTTGAGGTTTGACAGAAAACAACAAAATTCTGTAAAGTAGTTATCCTTCAATAAAAATAAATAAATTAAAAAAAAAACACCATGTAGTATTATATTTCTCTTTTAGCTTAGTTCTAGGGAGAAATGTGGGAGAAGGCAATGGCAACCCACTCCAGTACTCTTGCCTGGAAAATCCCATGGGTGGAGGAGCCTGGTAGGCTGTAGTCCATGGGGTCGCGAAGAGTCGGATACGACTGAGCGACTTCACTTTCACTTTTCACTTTCATGCATTGGAGAAGGAAATGGAAACCCACTCCAGTGTTCTTGCCCGGAGAATCCCAGAGACGGCGGAGCCTGGTGGGTTACCATCTATGGGGTCGCACAGAGTTGGACACGATTGAAGTGACTTAGCAGCAGCAGCAGCAGGGAGAAATGTGAGTTCTTTCTGGGAAACAAGCTGTTTTCTTTTTATCTCCTGAAGTTAAACAAGTTAAATATGTAATATGTGCATGCGTGCATGAATGTATGTGTGTGTTAGTTGCTTGGTCATTTCCAACCTTTGTGACCCCATGGACTGTAGCCTACCAGGCTCCTCTGTTCATGGGGTTCTCCAGGCAAGAATACTCGAGTGGGGTTGCCATTCCCTTCTCCAGGGGATCTTCCCAACCCAGAGATAGAACCTGGGTCTCCTGCACTGCAGGCAGATTCTCTACTGTCTGAGTCACCAGGGAAGTCCAGGAGTAAAGCTAAGTTTAGACTGAAAGAAAAAGGTCTGGACATTGAGCTCTGCAGATGTAATTTCAAACGTCTTCCATCACCTACTATCCTCATCATCATCCATGTGCTATTAAATTTTTCTGGGTCTCAATGGTCATAGCTGAAAAATGGGAAGACGGTGGGCCATAATGTTTAACAGACCTGATGCTTGTGTGGATTTAATGAGATGTATGTACCTAACGGAACCCTGTAATGCATTAGGCATGTGGTAAATGGTAGCGATCATCAGGGCCACAGTGGACACTAGGGACTGTAATTTGTCTTCCAAATTTAGTAGTCTAGGAATTTGACACCAACTTCGACCAAGGCATGGTCAGAATTTGGACTGAAGTTTGTCTATGTGAAATGCCAGGTGCTTCTGCTCAATGCAAAACATTATGACGAGGTCATGAAGAATTGAGATGTATCCGATGCCATCTGAGTCATCACCTGTGCCATTCATGCCTCTCGCCCTGCTTAGTAGGACTGGTGTGTAAGTTTCCTTCTCTGACACACACTTTGGAACTTTCCTGGAGTTTGATTAAATTTATGTCCATAAGTCAGTGATGCTTCCAACCATCTCATTCTCTGTGGCTCTTTTCACCTTTTGCCTTCAATCAGCCTCAAGGTCTTTTCCAATGAGTCGGCTCTTTACATCAGGTGGTCAAAGTACTGAAGCTTCAGCTTCAGCATAAGTCTTTCTAACGAATATTCAGGGTTTTCCTTCAGGGTCAACTGGTTTGATCTCCTTGCAGTCCAAAGGTCTCTCAAGAGTCTTCTCCAGCATCACAATTTGAAAGCACCACCATTCTTCGGCACTCAGCCTTCTTTATGGTCCAACTCTCACATCCATACACTTTTCATGCAAGTCTCTAAACATCCATGAGCACAGCAGTGCAGAATCACAAGCTCTAAATCAGATCTTGTAACACTGCCCTTTAAAATCCCAAGCCCTCAGCAGGCTGATTCTTGGCAGCACACACACACACACACACAGTCTTGATAACTTCCACTTCCCCAGTGACTCACTAATCAGTCTCTTTTGAAAAATGAGTAATATCAACACTGAAGCTCCCAAGTTAACTTTTCACTATTCCACAGGAAAACGTGTGTTGAAACATTAGGAATATCGCCTGCTACCAACCTCAGTAGAAATTCTCTGCATTTTCTGCAGTTGGTGAGGCTGAAGGTTTTCAGTCATGGAAGTCTCTTTTCCAACCCAGCATCTGGATTTACTGCTATGAAACAGAATGTGACTTGATTTGCAGCTTTTTTTAAGAATGAAGGTAAACAAGATGAATGGTGAAAACATGTAAGGAATTTTAAAATGGGAATGAAGTTAGGTATATTTAGGTTTTAATGTAGAGAAATCTGGAAGATTTCTTATTGCTCACCTTACTCACTGCTTCTAGATGTATCTAACACCTACTGTGTGCCAGGAACTGTTAAACCCCAAAGGGAGCAAGAGGCACAAATGAACAAACCTACAATCTGGTGGAGCAAGTAGATATATAAGTTTCTGACATAAGAATACGCAAAAGTTCAGTGGAAACACAGAAGGGGGAATAATTACATTGTTTAGAAGAATCTGGGAAGATTTCTCAAAGGAGAAATCCCTGGTGGCTCAGACAGTAAAGCGTCTGCCTGCAATGTGTAAAGCGTCTGCCTGCAATGTGGGAGACTCGGGTTCAATCCTGGGTTGGGAAGATCCCCTGGAGGAGGGCATGGCAACCCACTCCAGTACTCTTGTCTGGAAAATCCCATGGACGCAGGAGCCTGGTAGGCTACAGTCCACGGGGTCTCAAAGAATTGAACCGACTGAGCGAATTCACTTGCCTTTCCTCAAAGGAGGAAGTATTGTTTTTCTAGGAAGAGTTGAAAAAAGAGGGTCATTTAGCCTGAATGAACCCTGTGAACATATGGAGACCTAAAAGGATATAATGGGTATGGACTAGAGTGGCATGTTTTCTCCTGCTTAATGTAGTGTCCTGCCTCTTCTTCTGGTTCCTTTGGGGAACCCCTTCTCCCTTCATTGTGGTCTCAGAAGAGCTGTTCATGGGGCTCAGAGGGGTGGGTATATGGTTCAAATATCTAAATTATAATATTCCACAGGTCTTTCTATAGGGATTCATTCAGAGATAGTCATGTGACTCAGGCAAACCAATCAGAAGATTCTCAGGGATAGTCACGTGACTCAAGCAGATCCGTCAGAAGTTTTTCAGGGATAGTCATGACTCAACAACCTATCAGGTTTCTCTGGGGTTAATATATGAATTTGGTGAGAGAGAAGACTGGCTTTGACTGTGATGGCCAATCTGGGGACAAGGCAGCCTGGGATTGTTGCCCCACTGGACAGCTTGTTTGCTGAATGAAGTTAGCAGACAGCTACAAAGCAAGACCTACCTCTCCTCTCCCTCTCTCTCTGAGACTGAGGGCAAAATGAGAATTAAGGATCAGATTATGAACAACAGGGCCAAAGCATTCAGACTTCATTCTGTGGACAATGGGGAGTAAGTGAACATTTCTAAGAAGCAAAGTGACATGGTTGAGTTTTGTTTTAGAAGGCGTCTTCAGCAGGGGAATGAATCAGAAGATCTTTCAGTCAGTTCACGTAAATACTGTGAGGGCCTCCACTGAAGTAGTGGGGGAGAAGAGAAAAAGATGAATATTTTGAAACTGATAATTTCATCTGAATATGCCAGGAGGCCGTTTTCCTCTTTAGTAACTGAGATGACCCAATTAGCAATGAATATTGAATTTTCATATGTTCAATAATGGAGAAAACACTGCACGGAATCATCTCTCATATAGCCAAAGCCACATAGGTACGAGGATGTGTGTCACAATTAGCAAGCAAATCAGTTAATGCAGGAAACAAAGGAAGAGTCACAATAGGAAAAGTGGCCAAACGCGTTTCTCCCCGTGACATTCTATGACTGGTTAGAGCAGCTCTGCTCTATCTGGATAGAGCTCTATCTACTCTTTTTGGATAATATCTTTTTCATAACCTTGAACTTTTTCATAACCAATAACCTAGAATTCATTCTGTTTTGGTCTAAAAGTCTCAACTTTCGAAGAACCTTATAATATCAAAAAAAAGCAAAGAAGACATAGTAACTGTGAGCAAAGGCCCCAGAACTTGCACCAAAGCTGGAGTCTGCGCTTCACGTGCAGTCTGCCCAGAATCCACAGGCGACATACCACCCAGGCCTTGGACTCTGACCCAGAACACCAGCAGCAGGACCTGCTTGCAGCCCTGACTCACCCTACGGCCTTGATATATCATAGCCTTTCCCTGGATCTTGATTTTCTCCGCCTATAAAATAAGTGGAGTCATAAGAGATAGTCCAAGCTAAAGAACTGCTGTGTGAACTATATGTAATAATACAAGACTTTCTAAACTGTTTTAATTTAAAAATACTTATGCAAAAGGTGCATTTATATAAGAAAGGGAGTATGGGGGAATGCGGGGGGAATGGATATGTGTATACATTTGGTTGAGTCCCTTTGCTGTCCACCTGAAACTATTAATATCATAACACTGTCAACTGGCTATCAGTTCAGTTCAGTCACTCAGTCGTGTCCAACTCTTTGAGACCCCATGGACTGCAGCATGCCAGGCGTCCCTGTGCATCACCATCTCCTGCAGCTTGCTCAAACTCGTGTCCATCGAGTTGGTGATGCCATCCAACTATCTCATCTTCTTTTGTCCCCTTCTCCTCCTGCCTTCAATCTTTCCTAGCATCAGGGTCTTTTCCAATGAGTCAGTTCTTCACATCAGGTGGCTGAAGTATTGGAGTTTCAGCTTCAACATCAGTCCTTCCAATGAATATTCAATACTGATTTCCTATAGGATGAACTGGTTGGATCTCCTTGTAGTCCAAGGGATTCTCAAGAGTCTTCTACAACACGAGAGTTCAAAAGCATCAATTCTTCAGCGCTCAGCTTTCTTTATAGTACAACTCTCACATCAAGACATGACTACAGGAAAAACCATAGCTTTCACTAGATGGATCTTTGTCGGCAGAGTAATGTCTCTGCTTTTTTAATATACTGTCTAGGTTGGTCATAGCTTTTCTTCCTAGGAGCAAGCGTGTCTTAATTTCATGGCTGCAGTTACCATCTGCAGTGATTATGGAGCCCAAGAAGATAAAGTCTGTCACTGTTTCTGTTATTTCTCCATCTATTTGCCATGAAGTGATGGGACCAGATGCCATGATCTTCGTTTTCTGAATGTTGAGTTTTAAGCCGACTTTTCCACTCTCCTCTTTCACTTTCATTAAGAGGCTCTTTAGCTCCTCTTTGCCTTCTGCCATAAGGGTGGTATCATCTGCATATCTGAGGTTATTGATCTTTCTCCCAGCAATCTTGACTCCAGCTTATGCTTCATCCAGTCCGGCATTTCACATGATGTACTCTTCATATAAGTTGAATAAGCAGGGGGCCAATATACAGCCTTGACATATTCCTTTCCCAATTTGGAACTATTCTGTTGTTCCATGTCCAGTTCTAACTGTTGCTTCTTGACCTGCTGACAGATTTCTCAGGAGGCAGGTCAGGGGTGGCCTGGTAATCCCATCTCTTGAAGAATTTTCAACAGTTTGTTGTTATCCATACAGTCAAAGGCTTTGGTATAATCAATAAAGCAGAAGTAGATGCTTTTCTGGAACTCTCTTGCTTTTTCTATGATCCAACAGTTGGCAATTTGATCTCTGGCCTTTTCTAAATCCAGCTTGAACATTTGGAAGTTCTCAGTTCACATACTGCTAAAGCCTTGCTTGGAGAATTTTGAGCATTACTTTGCTGGTGTGTGAGATGAGTGCAATTGTGTAGCAGTTTGAACATTCTTTGGCATTGCCCTTCTGTGGGATTGGTCACTTTTCAAACTGACTTTTTCCAGTCCTGTGGCCACTGCTGAGTTTTCCAATTTTGCTGGCATATTGAGTGCAGCACTTTCACAGCATCATCTTTTAGAGTTTGAAATAGCTCAACTGGAATTCCTCACCTCCACTAGCTTTGTTCATAGTGATGCTTCCTAAGGCCCACTTGACTTCACATTCCAGGATGTCTGGCTCTAGGTGAGTGATTGCACCATCATGGTTATGTAGGTCATGAAGATCTTTTTTTTTTTTTTTTTTTGTACAGTTCTTCTGTGTATTCTTGCCACCTCTTCTTAATATCTTCTGCTTCTGTTAGGTCCATACCATTTCTGTCCTTTATTGCGTCCATCTTTGTATGAAATGTTCCCTTGGTATCTCTAATTTTCTTCAAGAGATCTCTTGTCTTTCCTATTCTGTTGTTTTCCTCTATCTCTTTGCACTGATCACTGAGGAAGGCTTTCTTACCTCTCCTTGCTATTCTTTGGAACTCTGCATTCAAATGGGTATATCTTTCCTTTTCTCCTTTGCCTTTAGCTTCTCTCCTTTTCTCAGTTATTTGTAAGGCCTATTCAGACAGCCATTTTGCCTTTTTGCATTTCTTTTTCTCAGGGATGGTCTTGATCCCTGTCTCCTGTACAATATCACAAACCTCCGTCCCTAGTTCATCAGGCACTCTATCAGATCTAATCCCTTGAATCTATTTCTCACTTCCACTGTATGATTGTAAGGGATTTGATTTGCTATACACCATACAGTCAATGAGCTATATTACATTACAATATAAAAAGTTTAGTAAAGAAAAATCAAAAGGTGCATAATCCTATTAACAGGTGTTCGCTGGTCATCCATCAGACATTCTTGATTGATGCTGTTAGGCCTACACTAGTGACGAGAACATGGTTCCAAGCTTGTAGGGACTGAAACCAAGTAGGAGAAACAGTTGAAGTGAAGACTACAGGGATGGTCACTGTGATAGTAGGGGTCCATATGAGGTGCTTTGGTGGCAGAAAGGACCAAGCATGGAACTCCAATGTGCCTCTCTTTGAAGTCATGGTAGTTTTCATGGAGGGGACAATGCTGGAGTTGGTGGTGATCCCATACCCACAATGTTCTGGGGAAACCAACCAGGAAGTGTGGAGGATGGACTGATGGAAAGTCAGAGTTTCACCAGCTAGACCAGGAGGTTGTGCTGGTCACGGCCCTGTTAGTGGTTCGGTCTATTTTCTGTCCTTTTCACAGGGACCACATTTCTCGGCATCCTTTTCTTCTGGCCTCCAGCTGGTGTTCCCAATGGAGGAAGACTAGAAGCTGGGGAGGAGCTAGGGGCTTCCTTCGGGCAGCAGTCCCAGCAGGACTGCATCTTCTCCAGGCCAGTTCCTGCCTCTGTGGGACTGCCCGGCTCCAGCTCTCATGGAGCAGATCCTCTCAGGGTCTAGCCCCATCAAAGGAACCTGGCTGCCAGGCAGGACAGCATCCTCCCTACCCCCTTGCTCCATGTGTCCCTTCAGGGTATGTAGCAGCTGCCCTGCTTATCTCTTTGTTGCCTCACAAACCCTTGTTTGTTCCTCAGAAGACATACATCAGTGTCACCAATTCCTTGTACTAAGTTCCCTCCGTTTGAAATATTTAGGGTCGTTTCCATATTCTGCCTGCATCCTGACCTATATACAAAGGCCGATGAATTAGTCCAAGTAAGAGATAATGATGGATGGAGGCAGACAGGGGAACCAGGAAGATTTGACACTCAAGTGGTTGTGGGAATAAAGGAGAGGAAAGCTGAGAGATGGTTCCCAAGATGACAGGACCCACCAATTTGCAAACAGAATCCTGAGTGTATAAGGGCTTAAATTTATTCAACCCATTCCTAGGGTTGAGCTGACTGTCTATGATTTGTCTTCAAATCTCCAATTCCAACCTGAAGTCAGGGAACAGATAGGAAATTTCTACATGCAGCACTAAGGAGAGTTAGTCCCGCAATATACAATTTTTATTGCTTTTCCAAATAAATAAATAACAGTGTATGTGTATCCTGATGGAGATGAAATCTCTCATATTAAAGAAAGCTTGTTTACTTTTTCAGGGAGAACTCTGGTTTCTGCACCAATTTAGAATTTGTAAATGCCTCTGATGATAGTGGAAAGGAAGCAATCTCAATTACTGCGAGTACTGGAAGTTAATTCTAATGTCTAAGTTAATTCTAGTATCTTCCAAACTGAAATACTGACTTTGATCTTTCCTTTCACATCAGAATCCCATGAAATTAACATTTGTAACTGTCTCCTAATTGGCTGCCTTAACCCAAACTTTTCTTTTTTTTTGAATGCCTGCTCCGTGCGCTTGCTCAGAAGACTCCAGTACACTGTTCATCTCCCCATGGCTGACAGAACAAAGTCTGATCTCTATTCCAGTAGTTGAAATTCCTCAACATAAAACTCTAGCATGGACAGCTTCTCAAAAAATTAAAGATAGAATTACTATGTGATCCAGCAATTCCATTTCTGAGCTTAGGCCTCAAAGAACTGTTTATAGCAGCATTCATCACAATATCCAAAAGGTGGAAGCAAATCCAAGTGTCCAGAAACAGATGAATGGGTAAACAAAATGTGGTATATACATACAGTGGAATATTATTCAGCCTTAATAAGGAAGGAAATCCTGACACATGCTGTAAATGGATGAATCTTAGACACGATGCTAAACTGAAATAAGCCAGTCACAAGATAAACACTACAGAAGTTCACTGATAGGAGGCCCCTAGAGCCAAGTTTAGACAGAAAGTACAATAGTGGTTGCCCAGGGCTGGAAGGAGGGGGAATAGGGGAATCACTGCTTAATGGGTTTATTCTGAGCTTCAGGTTGGCAAGATGGAAGAATTTTAGAGATTGGTTGTACAACAGTGAGGGTGTACTTAACATTACTGAACTGTGCAGTTGAGATGGTTAAGTGCTATGTGTGAAACGAAGTCGCTCCGTCGTGTCTGACTCTTTGGGTCCCCATGGACTGTAGCCCACCAGGCTCCTCCATCCACGGGATTTTCCAGGCAAGGATACTGGAGTGGGTAGCCATTTCCTTCTCCAGGGAATCTTCCCAACCCAGGGACTGAACCTGGGATTTGTGTACTGCAGGCAGACTCTTTACCATCTGAGCCACCAGCAAAGCACCAAGTGTTATGTGTATTTCACCACAAGAAAAACAAACAACTCTAGCTCAGCCTTCCAGTTTCACCCTGTCTTGTCGGCTGCAAGGCTCATACAGGTGATTCCCACCTAACTTACCCAAGCCTCCTGCTCACATGATCCCATGATGCCCTGCATCAGTTATGCCCTACCACAGCTCCGATGATCAGAGAACAGTCAGCTCCTCACAGCAGGGCACACACCCCTCCTAAGCCCCAAAGGGTTGCCTCATCTCACCTGGCTCCCTATCCCCTGGGTGAGTTCACAGTGACATTAAACCCTGACTTAGGACTTTTTCTCTCCAAGCACATGGGGCTCTCTGCTCTGTTTCACTGTAATGTGTGAGTATCTTTGATCTTCCCAACCCTGGGCATGGAGTCCTTTGAAGACTGCCATGGTTCTACCCCAATTCTATCACCCCAGAATGGAATAATGGATCTGGGGCCTCACAGTGGAATCTGTCAAATGGACAACCAGGGTCTTTGAGTCTCTTTTTCCAGGTAAGTGAGCTGTGGTTGATTTGGCGAAATGAGGTATCAAGGGCAGGTTATCTGAGCTTCCACTGAATTGTGTCTCTGCTCTCAGCAAGAGCCGTGCCTTCTCTTCAGCTGCAGGGAGGGGGGCTACTTCCCCTTCTCCTGCCTACAGTCCATCTTCCACGCAATGGCCAGAATGACCTGCGAAAACACCTCTGTTGAAGCCATGGATCAAATCATGTTACTCCTCTGCTGAAAACAGGGCGATAGCTTTCCCCTCTGTCAGGGTAGAAGCCCGAGCTGATGAATCCCGATTCCCCTCTATCTCACCTCCTGCCCTGGTCCCACTTCCACCACTCCCCACAAAGCTCCAGCCACGTTTCTCTCTTGCTGTTTCAGAGACATGCCAAGGACACTCCCATCTCGGCACCTGTACGCCTGCAGCTGAAAAGGCTGCCTGCCCCAAGACTGCCACAATCCCACCTCTCCCATCTTCCAGCTCATGCTGACATGGCCCAGGATCAGAGAGATCTTTTTCTGACCGCCCTCTGTACAACAGCAGCAAGCCAGACCCCTGCTTGTGGTCTGCCCTACGTTGCCATCGAATCTGACAGCACATAGGTGGCGCTGGAGGTAAAGAACCAGCCTGTTGATGCAGGAAACCTAAGAGACCCAGGTTCAATCCTTGGGTCAGGAAGAGTCCTTGGAGGAGGGCATGGCAACCCACTCCAGTATTCTTGCCTAGACAATCTCATGGACAGAGCAGCCTGGCGGTCTACAGTCCATACGGTCGCACAGAGTCGGACATGACTGAAGTGATTTAGCACTCACACAACCTCATCTCCTGGGGCTTCCCAGGTGGCTCAATGGTAAAGAATTCGCCTGCCAATGCAGGAGATGCAGGAGACATGGTTTCAATCCCTGGGTCTGGAAGATCCTCTGGAGGAGGAAATGTCAACCCACTCCAGTAATCTTGCTTGGAAAATTCCATGGGTAGCAGAGCCTGGCAGGCTATCGTTCATGGGGTCTCAAAGAGTCAGACATGACTGAGCAAGCATACATCTATCATATCCTGACATATTATATATACATCTGTTTGCTGTCTGCCTTCCTCCATAAGAACATATGCACTCAGCAGGCAGAAACTTGATCAGCTGTTCACTGCTGTCGCCTTAGCCTGGCATGATGTAGGTACTAGGTAAGTCTCTGTTGAATGGATGCATGCATGGATGGATGGATAAAAAGATGGCTGGCTGGCTGGATACATGCACGCATGGTTGGATGGATGAACGGACAAATGAATGATGAATACCTGTGAAGACTGCACAGGTTATCAGTTCCAGCCCCAGGGAGATAATGCAGAGTGGCATGGTAGGTATTACCAATCCGTTGGTATGGAAATGTCTACACCATCTTCCTCTCTTCTCCTTTATTTCAATCCTCATCTGACTTAAGTCACCAGTCCAGGTTCGATGCATGATACAGGATGCTCGGGGCTGGTGCATGGGGATGACCCAGAGGAAGGATATGGGGAGGAGGGAGGTGGGAGGGGGGTTCAAGAAGGGGAACTCATGTACACCCGGGGCGGATTCATGTCAATGTATGGCAAAACCAACCAATATAATATTGTAAAGTACTTCAGTTCAGTTCAGTCGCTCAGTCGTGTCCGACTCTTTGCGACCCCATGAATCACAGCACGCCAGGCCTCCCTGTCCATCACCAACTCCCGGAGTTCACTCAGACTCATGTCCATCGAGTTGGTGATGCCATCCAGCCACCTCATTCTCTGTCGTCCCCTTCTCCTCCCGCCCCCAATCCCTCCCAGCATCAAACTCTTTTCCAGTGAGTCAACTCGTAATTAGCCTCCAATAAAAAAATAAAAAAGTAATTATTTCAACAATCCCTGTGGCAACTCTCACAAGACAAAGTCCGTATTTAATAACCTTACTCAAGGTTCTGCATTGAAGTCAGTCAACCCCTTTCATGTGCCAGATCCTTCTCCTGGAAAAATGTTCTCTGCCATCTGTGCCTGTTAAAACGCTATTCAGACTTCAGAGTACAGCTGCTCCGGAAGCCCAGGCAAGATATACAGTGTATGTGATCTCTCACTTCTTGGAACTATCAGGGTATTTTATCTCTACCTACCCCTTCTTACGATTCATATCCTTTCTAGCCCTATATTTTCCTCACTTGCTAAAAGTGGGGGAGGCTACACTGAATCATAATAAGATATATATATATATATAGAGAGAGACATATATATTATAATAAGAGATAATATCTGCAGCAATGTGTATATGTACATATATGGTTATATGGAGCAGCAAATATGGTATTTAATAGCTATTTTGTGGATTATTTAAAAATTGGAAAATCAATACAATAATGTAAAGTAATTAGCCTCCAATTAAAATAAATAAATTTTAAAAAAAAGAAAAAAATGAAAGTAACTATTCATAATACAAATTTCTTTCTAAAGTTTTGAAGTCAAGATCAGAACAACTTGCAAACTGATAAAAGCCAGTAAAATTACTTTAAAGAAAATTGGAGTCTAGCTGCTTTACACTGTTGTGTTAGTTTCTGCTGTACAGCAAAGTGAATCAGTTCTATGTACACATACATCCCTGCTTTTCTGGATTTCCATCCCATGGAGGTCGCCACCGAGCAGTGAGTCAGGTTCCCTATGCTATGCAGTGGGCTCTTGTTCATCGCCTGCTTTATTCGCATCCCAGTCCACCCCATCCCCTCTTGCAATCCATACGTTTGTTCTCTATGTCTGTGTTTCTATTTCTGCTTTGCAAGTAAGTTCATCTGTACCATTTCTCTAGATTCCACACATATGTGGTTGCTATTATTACTAACAACCAACGTGCTTCTCCCACAAGGACTGAGGCTTCTTGAGGGGAGTTTGGTTGTCTTAATGCATCTGCCCTTAATGCCCAAGCTTTGACACTTCCGCATCATTGCTTACTGAACGACTGCATGAATGAATGAAGGATTCTGCTTGAGAGAGGGATGCAGGGCCTCGGGGACCAGCACGGGAATAAGGCTTCAGCAGTCTTCATGTTCTCACTACGTGGTGCCATTTCCAAAAATGCTGACCTGGTTTTCTGACACTGCATTCATCGTCTTGCTTTTGAATATCTTCTGTAAAACAGCCTCTAATTTATTGGATTCTTTCAGAGATTTGTTTTCTGCCTTCAAATTCTGCTCCCAGATTTCATTCCAGTTTCTTTGACGTTACGTTGAGACCCAGGTCCTTATTTCTAAAATTTATTATCTAACATAAATGCTCTCCACCCAATTGCAGGAGCAATTTATACCCGGAGATGAAACAATCCCTTTAAGGAATAATTGGATTCTCTTGTATCTCACTTTTTTATCATCACAAAGCCACAAATTCTCAAAATGCTGGCCTGTAATAGAAGGGAAACCAAGCTTTGTGCTTAGAAATAACAAAGTTACTCCTGAAATTGAATTGGAATTTCCATCCTAAATGACACTTCTGAACGTCTTCAATTTCTTTTCCCAACTGAAAATTTCTTTCTCCTTGCTCTGATGCTGGGCCCACAGGATAGTGAAGAAGGATTGCTGAAGTATTTGTTCTTTAATCTGATGAAAATTGGTAGTTTTTTTTCAGCTCAGTGTTGCCTGAAGGGGGTGGGGAAGATATTTAAAATACAAAATTAGGTCATATCAGTTTTATCCTGTGTTTATTAATTACTATTATTCTACTATGAATCTCTAACCAGAGGCTTAGTATGTGTGAAGCAGGCATTATGCTATGAGCATTCATGGATCATTTCATCCGAGTCTCACATTAGCCCATTTTAAAGATGACAAGACTGAGGAATGACGAGATGAACTGCTCTGAGCTCTCACATTGTTAGGATTCCAATCCAGGCAGTCCAATCTCAAGGTCATACATGACAGAAAAATTGTAAGTCTCACTGTAAAGCACCAAAATTTAGGTGATTTAAGGTTATTTCTACAGCTCTGAATTTTTATCAAATGTATTTGCTTTTCTAACATACTCACCTCCCCTATACTAACCCAACTGTGTAGTTTTTAACAAGGATTTAGAAAAAATGTATAAAGGAAACATAAAAAAAAAAATTAATCATTAACAAAATGTACTAATTTCTATAGCAAAACTACTACACTGTGTATCTGAAGATACCTATATTAGTGATATATCCAAAAATAGAGCATTGCTATTAAAAACATAAAAGTTTACAAAAAACAAAGCTCACATTTGATAAACACCTTCCCTTTAGAGAGAAATCTATGCTTTGATTTTCTTCATTAAAAGGATGACATTCAAGAAAATTTCAAAATAGGAAAAAGAAGAAAAAGAAAATCTCCCTTGAGACCCAGTGCCCTGGAAAATTGTTTGTTTAATAAGCAGGCATTTCTTTACATAGTCATACAATTTTATAAGCTATAATTTTCTTCCAAAATCATAAAAATAGCTTTTTAATATCACAGGATTTCTACAGTAAGCATTATATATATATATATATATATATAAGCATATCATAGTCTCAGGTCTCTTAAAAGTAGGTATACACTTTACAAAGCTGATTTCTTTCCTTTAGGTTATTTCAAAATTATTGGTTATTGTAGTAACACCGTGATAAATATCCTCAAGCTTAGAACCTTTTATGCAGGTCAGACTGGAGCCCTATAACATATTCCAAAAAGTGAAATCAGTGGGTCAAAATGTATGAATATTTAAAAAGTACTTGATTCTTATTGCCAAATATCTTTTCAAAAGGGTTTTAACAATTTCTACTGCCATCAGCAAACAGATATTCAGACTGCCCAGGGACCATGTTTCTAGAATGCTTCATCTCAGGAAACACCCATCTCCCCTACAAGTAAAATCCAACCGAGATACCATCATCTCCCTGCAGCCTGAATGACCCTTGAAACCAAATTAAACCCTGGCTCCCCTGCGTGCTGTAGCACTCCGAATAAGCTCTGAGCAAGCACTTTCCACCTCAGCTGAGATGGTCCGTGCATGTCTGTCTCCCTGGGCCACCTGGAGCCCTGTGGCAGGGACCCAGTAGGTGCCCAATGCGTAATTAAGAAGATTTGGAGTTCTGAAGAAAGAGACCATGTATGTATGTATCAAGATTTCTGTTGTGGTGTCTGGCACATAGTACGTGCCAATTAAACACTTACTAAATGAATGAATGTGATCCTGAGATTAAGTTTACTTCAAAGCCTGTCAAAGCAGAAAAGCTACTACCTGGGAAAACTGTTTCAATTCCTTAGGCCTCAGTCATTCATTTAAGGCCTAAACATTTTTTTTCTTTTTTAAAAAAATTATTTTCCAGTATGGTTTATCACAGGATATTGAAAGTAGTTCGCTGTGCTATACAGTAGGACTATGTTGTTTATCTATTCTATATATAATAATTTGCATCTGCTAATCCTAAACTCCCAATCCAACCTTCCTCCACCCACCTCCTCCTTGGCAACCACAAGATTTATTCTCTATGTTTCTGAGTCTGTTTCTGTTTTGTAGATAAGTTCATCTGTGTCATATTTTAGATTCCACATATAAGTGACATCATATGATATTTGTATTTCTCTGTCTGGCTTACTTTACTAAGTATAATAATCTCTAGGTTCAGTGATGCTGGGAAAGATTGGGGGCGGGAGGAGAAGCAGACGACAGAGAGTGAGATGGCTGGATGGCATCACCGACTCGATGGACATGAGTTTGAGTGAACTCCGGGAGTTGGTGATGGACAGGGAGGCCTGGCATGCTGTGATTCACGGGGTCGCAAAGAGTCGGACACGACTGAGTGACTGAATTGAACTGAACTGAAAGGTAAAAACAGAGAAAAAAAGATTTCTGACAAAGATCACTAAAAAAACCCTCAAAATTTATAATTAGCTTTAATGATAGAAAGGGTTTCACAAATATTTGACGCATTAAGGAGATATTTTCTCAAGGCTGAATACTTTCAATTAACAACTCCGAGGCAAAGATGTAGATACTTTTCATACATCTACGAGATTCCTGTCTTGGAAAGGAAGCTTGTGAATCTGATGATGTGGAGGATCACTGAGATTACAAACCTTTGAGACTGTGAGTTCATTTGCATGTGATGCAGATTTGGGGCTGAAAGCAAAATAAAATGCACTATATAAATAATCAGACTTCACTGAGAGATTTTTCCCAAGGGAGTGAAAGATACGGCCCTAGGGCTTTCAGGCATTTTCAGACCACAATTTGATAGAAGTAACCTCACTGGTGAAAATTTTTCTCCAAAAGAAGCTCGAAAATATTTCTCTAAAGCCACTTCAATTAGCATTTAGGTCTCTGCTCTGTTCTAAACAGTGAACAAGCTTGCTGTTTACCAGCTCATGTTTGGATTGGATTGGATCTAAAATTACAAGATAGAGGAAAGAATTACTGGTGCCCTGAACCTCACCTGGGCCATGAGCTCTCTTCAGCTCAGTTCATTTTCCCCAAATTGATAGATGTAATACAGCAGCACCTGCCATTCATCAAGGAGACTCCGAGAAGCCTTTATTGTCTATATCCTTTATTTTTGTGATGAAAGGTAGTTACGTATCAAAAGAATTATGACTATATTTTGCAGTGAAACTTCGTGAAATTTTTAACATCAAACATGAGATTTCAAAGGAATTTCATGTTTGTGGCAAGCTACTTTGGGAAACTTTTGAGAGGCTGACTCTTCAGATAGCAAGGGATATTTGGGCAGAAAAATTATAGGAAGCTGTGCAAGATATAGGCAGTGACCCACTGCATTTGAACTTGTGTTTTCAAATAGTTTCAAGTAAGGCATGTCTTTCCTCTCTTGAGTATTTCTTCATTGATTCAATATATAGTTATGGAGCACTTACTCTGTACCAGACAGTAAGTCAGGTGTGACTTACAGGCTAGGGGTGTCACCACTAGAAGCCTTCCTTGCTTCATGGCCATTGCTAGAATACAGCCTTCCTTGCGGGGTTGATGAGATCCATCTGTGCATATTGTTATTTTCAGATGTGGACGCACCCTCCCTCATTTAAGTGCTCTATCAACAGTTCAACGCATTTTGAAAGATAAGAAAGTCAGGACAGAGCATGCTCATCAGTGTGAGGTCCAGGGTAGAGCTGAGATCAGAGAGAGCCTTGGTTTGAAACCTGACTTATGACCTGCCAGGTGTGTGTCAGGGTGCAAATTATCCAATCACCATGACAAATGAGGATAATCATAGTATCTTGCCCATTGAACTGACATGAGAATTAAATGAGATGATATTTGCATGTATATTAACATACATACATGCACATATATGCACATGCTAAGTTGCTTCAGTAGTACATGACTCTTTGTGACCCCATGGACTGTAGCCTGCAAGGCTCCCCTGTCCATGGGATTCTCCAGGCAAGAATACTGGAGTGGGTTGCCATGCCCTCCTCCAGGGGATCTTCCCGACGCAGGGACCAAACCCACGTCTCTTACATCTCCTGTACTGGCAGGAGGGTTCTTTACCACTAATGCCACCTGGGAAGCCCATATATATGCACACACATATGTGAACACACATATACACGTCTGTATGTAAGCATATAGTCATATGTCTAGTTTAAAGTAGTGTCAACACATAAGAGTTTAATAAGCTTGATTCACTGGCGCTGTTGTTACTCATCTGATTTTGTGTGACCTGGCCTTTCTGGGTACCTAGTGAGTGACCAGCTCTGGTTGAAGAGCCCTCCGGGGAAGGGCCTTCAGCGAAGGTTATTCTCAATTACCAGTTGAGCTAGGTCATTCCGAAACTTCAACCCGTCAATAACTGACATCAGTGGGGGTCTCAGGACGTGCCCCCTACTGAGCTGACCAGTGCAGGCTTTACCCACCCAAATTCTCCCTAGGAGCCCATCTGCCCAGTGTCTCCTGCATTCCTCTTCTCTGAGCTGATGGTTATTTGTCCTACAAATCACAGATGCACGTCCCAGAGGAAGCCTTGCCAGCCTCCTCTGTGCTCCCCGCCCTGCCCCCCACCTCAGTCTGGGCTGGGTGCCCTCTTCAGAGCTCCCTTCTGCCGCTATGTGATGTCCTGTCCTGGGTGCTCCCCCTGGACTGGCCCCTAGGGGGGCTGCCTCCTGAATCCGGGGAGTGCCCCCTGGTGCAGGCAAAGGGTCCCACCGGTCATTTTCCTCCCAGGGCTGGCACGTTTCTTAGCCCAGAGTGTTTTGGAAGATTGAAGAAGGGCCAACTCAAGTGCTCTAAAAAGTAGATCTTCTAATTGCTTTAAAACAATGATTTATTTTGAACCCATAGTGGTATTTCCCTGCTTCAGTGATTTCAAACTCACTGGGTTATACTCTGAAATACCTTTAAAATTTTTTTAATTTATTTTTTATTGACGGATAACTGCTTTACAGAATTTTGCTGTTTTCTGTCAAACCTCAACATGAATCAGCCATCAGTATACATATATCCCTTTCATATTCTACAAATCCTCAACATCAGCCTCAAAGGATGGAGGTTTGTCACCGCTGAGAATAAATGAACACCTGGCTTCAAAGTCAACTCCTCAGATGAAAGGAAGAGGAATGAGGCACTTAAGGCCCCACCCCATCCCCTCCCAGGCACAATTAAATCCTTTATGAACTTTTTCTCATGGAATTCACATCAGAGTCCAGCAAAGCAGATGTCATCAGGCCCACGTTCCAGGTTAGGAAAGGGAGGTCAGAAAAGTTAAGTCACATGTCCGAGTCCACCAAGATAGAAGATAAGAAATTACTGGCAATTCAACTCAGGCTTGCTACTGTCAAAGGATTCTACCACTTGCAAGTGTGGCTACTTGGGAAGAAGCAACATTCATCAGTCTGTATAAAATATGGCACTGAAAATGTCTTGTGCATACGCAGTGGGGGACTTATAAGATCAGCCGTTGAATGAATGAGAAACATTGCACAACACTGTCCTATATTCCCATGCACGGTGAATACAGACACATCATTTCAAGTCTGTACACACTTGTACAGTGAAAGAGATTTGTTGAACCATATGGGAGAGGGAGAAAACCTGACTCAAATCTCTGCCAAGTCTGTAAGTTTACAAATGGTAAGGTAATTCCATTTACTTAGAGGATTTTTTAAAAACAATTTCCCAATACTGTTGGACAGCTCTTTTTCTCCAAGGTAGATTTAGGATCTGAGGACAGATGACCCCAAAGAGTGCCCTGGGATGCTGGCCTCTGTCTCACCCAGGTCTGCAAAGACTCAGTCTGGGGGGATGTAGCGAACAGATCATCTATTGCTATTCTACTGCACATCTACTGCACACTAGCAGAGCAATGACTGTGAAAATTGGTGAATGACACTGGTACAAGAGATTGGTAAAGGGCTCATTCCTTTCCATGCCTTCAAAGCAGCCCAGCCAGCCCACAGACTCTTCTCTGGTACTGAATGACCTTCCTTAACAAATATAGCACAGGGCTTACAAGCAGAGATTCTAGAGCCAGAATTCCTGCGGGCAAAGCTAGTCTCTGACTGTGTGAATGAACAATGCGCCTCGGTGAACAGGCTGCATTTCATTGAACATTCCCTTTACTCCTATATGGCTAAGGCTGCTGGGGCGATTACTACTACTACTGTTACCATGGCGACTACCATGGCCTGTCTCTTCCCCCCTTCCTCTTTCTAAATACTTCTTCTCTTCCTCCCTCTTCTTCCTTTGCATTGGGTCATGTTTGCTACTATTTGTGACAAAATTATACATGTGAACAATTCCAAGAATCAAACTGTACTGAAAGTTTTGCTACAATTTTTAGCAACAATTCATATCACTTTCTCTCCCACCTTTCCCTCTCCATCCACTCATGACTTCAAAAGTCATTCTCATTGACTTTTCGGTTTCCAGCTCTATCTACTGTCTTCCCACTATGGATGAAAGAGTGTGCAGCGGTCTTTTTCCTTTATGTGTCCCCAAGAGACACACTCATCTCCCCACTCCCTCACTTCCCCAATGGGGTATTAATATATTTTTCTGGTTAGGTCAACTTTCAGGGTTTGGGGGATTATGACTAAGCAGGCTACACAGAGATGCTTTATGTAGTAAACAGTATGATAGCCAATATCCTAGCCAACACTTTGATTCCTTGGAGTTAAAAATAATCTTCTTTTTATTGTTGAGGTTTTTTTCTCCTGACCTCATTTATTCAACTTCAGATTCTTAACCAACTAAATAAATCTCTCAAGGCAGCCAGATATCTTAGCCATTTCTCTCAGCTCGCTCTTCCTGAAGAAGACTCTCTGAGGGTCTTTTGATCTGACTCCAATCAGAACTAGTCATGGCCTACACCTTAGTCAGAGCTGACACTGGCGACCCTGCCATCATCGTGAAGATTTCTTAGGCCTCTTTCTCTCCTTTGCTGGAGCTCCAGTGTTCCATATTGCGTTTCTTCCTCCTTGATTTAGCCCTTCATTTTAGTAGAGTCCATGTCATTTGCTAACTACTTGAGATAAGATATACGAGAGATATATTTTTTGAGACCTTGAACTTGTAAAAATGTACATCTCAGATTTGATTGATTAGCATGTTTCCTCTGCCTTCTAGTGATAGATAATCCCAAAGGATCTTGATTCCTCAGCCTTTATATCCTGTTCTTCTGTTCAGACTTGTTGGCTTTGAAGTTTGTTTTGATTTATGCCTGTTTCTAGTTATTACACTGTAGCCGTGGTGGACCCTTCAATCTGGAAACTCATATATTTCAGATCTGAGAGACTTCATTTCATTGACGATTTCTTCCCCCTATGAAGTGAAGTAAGTCGCTCAGTGGTGTCTGATTCTTTGCGACCCCATGGACTATACAGCCCATGGAATTCTCCAGGCCGGAATACTGGAGTGGGTAGCCTTTCCCTTCTTCAGGAGATCTTCCCAACCCAGGAATCGAACTCAGGTCTCCCGCATTGCAGGCGGATTCTTTACCAGCTGAGCCACCAGAGAATGTTTTCTCACTTTTCTTCACCCCCCACCCCTCCCTATCTTCTTTCTTTCTCTCTCTCCCTTTCTTCTTTATCTAATATTGAACTTCCTCTACTGGCCCTCTAATTCTCTTACATTTTCTTTTTCCTTCTTATTCTACTGTATAAGGAATATCCTTAACTTTGTCTTCCAACATACCTTTTGAATATTTCATTTCGACTTTCATGTTTTTAATTTATGAGAACTCTGATCTGAAGTTTGTTCTTTGAATTTTAAGTAAACATAGCTTTATTTTACAATTGCAAAAATCTGTTCATTCCTCTGAAAATACCGAGCATGATTCTTTTGATAGTTCTTTCTCCTGGCAGAGTCTCTGTTTATTCCAAGCTTTTTTTCTTTTTCCCATTTGACTACATGGCTCTCACTATTCATGTTAGAAGATTTCTCTGGATGTCTGATAACCTTTAGTCGTCACTAACCTACTTGGGAGCTTACAGCAAAGAAGCAGGTCTCGCTGACTGTGAACTACACTCCAAGGGAACTGGGGAACTTCTGATGTCATAATCTCCTTCCTCTTGGCTCAGCCACATCCCCAGTGAAATCATTCCAGTGTCCAGCCTGGAAGCTGAAGTCTTAAGCCCAGCTGGAAGTGGGGTGGGTTTGTTATTTCAGCATCTGGTGTGGCTGCGTCTAGTTAGCTGTGCGATCTTCAGTGCTGCATCCCAGCTCAAGAGGCTTAATATTCTTCAGTCCAGACACTCTGTTTTACTCCCTTTAGCGAATAAGCCTTCAGGCTTCTGCTTGGAAGAGGAAGGGGCCGGCATCCAGGTATTCCGGATGTGCAAGCAGATCGGTGCTTTTTAAAATGTCTTAAAAGGCTTTCAAACCTTTCACCCCATTTTAGCCTCTCTTTTATCCCTTCTTCCTCCTTCCATCATTGTTGATGACTATTCATTCCTGAGCCTTTGAAGAGATTCTTTAGCACCTATCAATTCATGGTTATTTCCAGACACAACTCAAAATTCAGCTTCTGGTGTCGTAAGCCACTTACCACGAAACATCTTCTTTAAAATTTCCCCTGTGTTTTGCTATAGTCTCCTCTTTAGTTTTCTCCATCTTTGTGAATTTACCATTTTTCAAACATACTTCATTTCTATTTTATGGAGATTTTAGAAGCGAGAAAATGTGTGTGTGTGTCTATGTGTGCTTAATCTACCATCTTTACCCTGAAATTCAAGTCCTTGTCTTTCCCAAGTCTTCCAAAATTGTACAAGTTAGAAGAAGACCCTCGAGGCACAGTGAAAGACTATGGGTGCACAGATCTGCAGCCACTCATGCCCCCTCCTCTGTGGTCAGAGAGGAGACTTCATTATGGATCCCACTGCTGGACTTCCCTGGTGGCTCTATGGTAAAAATCCACCTGCCAACACAGGAGATGCAGGTTTGATCCCTGGATTGAGAAGATCCCCTGGAGAAGGAGATCTTCCACCACGACCAGTGTTCTCGCCTGGAAAATCCCATGGACAGAACAGCTTGGTGGGCTACAGTCCACAAGATCACAGAAGACTCAGACATAACTTAGCGACTAAAGAACAAGGATCCCATTGCTATCTGAAGCCTCTTGCTGGCCTCCTGCCTCTGCAGTCAAACTTACCCTACTCATCTGTGCTGTGCACAGGCAGGGAAAAGTCGAGGTCCTGAGGAAGCAGCGGAAACTCAGGGCTTATATCCAGAGCCCAAAGCCAGCACCGATGCCTCGCAAGAGGAAGAAATCCTCCACGATGCACGGCATTGATTTCAAGGTATGGAAAGTGAGAGAGTAGAATCCCTTATGTTCCCAACTCATGCCACTCTTTCTTACCTGAGCCTGAACACTACAGGCTCCCAAAGACATACCAGAATGGAAAAGCAAAGGGCAGCCACGCCTCTAACAGCGGGTTCCAAGAGAGGAGGGCACGCGGGCAGTGGTGGTGTTCCACCTCAGTGCAGGTAACAACGGAGCAGGCTGTCTGCAGAGAAGGTATAAGCAATAATGATGTTGCTCTGCTTTTTATGCTTTTGCTCCATGCACTGCCATGTCTAAAGAATGTCAGTGAGAAAATACTCTCCACGGCTGCAGACTCCTCCCATCACACCCTACCCCCTGGCATCCCTCTGGGGATGATGTTACCTGTGGATGATGTGGTACCGCTGCAGATACTCCAGGGCCAGGGCCAGCTCGCAGACGTAGAGCTTCACGTCCCCTTCTGTGAAATGAACATTCTGCTGCAGGTGGTAACGTAGATCCCCTCCCAGCAGCAGGTCCACCACCATGAACATGTCCTCCTCGTCCTGGAAGGAGTACCTAGGAGCACCGAGGAGCAGAGAACGTTAGGGGTGGAGATGTCGCCCATGCCCTCAAGACCAGTGGCCCCATTTTCCAGAAGCGCAAGCTGAGGCTCAGAGAGAGGCACTAATGCTAAGTCACAGTGCCCTGTGGTGAAGCACCAGTCCTCTGGCTCTGAGCTGACAAATGGCACTTGAACCAGTGCTGGTCTCCAACACATTACTTCATTTTTAGTGAGTGCTTTAATTAGACATTGGCTGAGCAACAAGGAATTGATGCTTTCGAATTGTGATTTTGGAGAAGACTCTTGAGAATCTTTTGGACTGCAAAGAGATCAAACCAGTCAATCATAGAGGAAATCAATCCTGAATACTCATTGGAAGGACTGATGCTGAAGCTGAATCTCCAATAGTTTGGTCACCTGATGTGAAGAGCTGGCTCACTGAAAAAGACCCTGATGCTGGGAAAGATTGAAGGCAGGAGGAGAAGGGAACGACAGAGGATGAGATAGTTGGATGGCATCACTGACTCAATGGACATGAGTTTGGGTAAACTTTGGGAGATGGTGAAGGACAGGGAAGCCTAGCATGCTGCGTCCATGGGTTGCAAACAGCCGGACATGACTCAGTGATTGAACAACAATGGACTTCAGGAAGGTCTCTAAAGTTGCAGTCTTCTCTCCACTCCATTCCCCTGCCCTCCCTACATGTGCCGCTCCCCACAAGGAGCTTGTTTCTGCAGCCCTAGAAGGCAGTGATGCTCTGGCAAGTAACACCCATGCTTTAAGGGAACAAGCGATTTCTACGTGGATGGCTGCTTGGAACCCAGCTGGTGCCCAAGCTCCATGGAGAGACCACGAGAAGGAAAACCAAGGTGCTCCACTTGACAGCCTCAGCTGAGCACCCAGTGTCAGCCATCGCCAATCAGCAGCCTTGGGAGTGACCCTTTGGGAATTTGGATATTTCGCTATAGCCCCAGCTGACATCACGTGGGGCAGAAGAACCACCCTTGATGAGCCCAGTCGACTCACAGAACATGAGATAATTAAATGATTGTATTTTAAGCACTATGTTTTGGGGTGTATTTTTCCCCCAGAGCAGTAAGTAATGCACTTAGGCCTTTTGTGGATCAAAGAGACAACAGATAAACTCTAAGAATGGTGTCAAACAACTGTAAACTAGAATCACATCATAAAATGTAGTCACAATCCACATGGAACCACGGACTGTAACAAGGGCATTGCAGAATGATAGGATGTTGTCCTGGATGCTTAGATCTGTGTCTCAGATCCTTGAATATTATATCCTGGGCCAGTCAGGCTATCCCTCTGGTTGGACAGAAGAGGGAAGAAGGGCCTCAGTGAGCCAGTGTTAGGGTGAAAACAAGGACCCAAACCTTTCAGTCTTGCCTCATTTACAATTACCCACTGCCGTGCTTCCCTGACCTGAGTGTGCAGACCGCGGGAGGGAACCTGATTCAGTCATAGAAGAGGTGACAGACCCTGTGTTTACGGGATGGAGAGTTCCAGAACTGGAAGGAAACTTAAATGCCATCTAGTCCCATATGACAGAGATTGGGAGCCAGAGAGAGAGAAGAAATGGCTGGTTTATAATCTAAATGTCTGGTCTTCTTTTTATGCTTGTCAATAAAGTTTTATAAAGTTCTACTTAAAAGCCTGACATGTATGCATTTTTATTATCATTGTTGTTATTATCACACTTCATTATTGCTTTTTAAATTTATTCTTAATTGGAGGATAATTGTTTTACAATATTGTGTTGGTTTCTGCCATACATCAGCATGAATCAGCCATAGGTATACATATGAAACCTCCCTATTGTTATGATATTTTAAAATAGATTTTATTTGCAAAGATAGTCTTGTCAATGTATGGCAAAACCAATACAATAATGTAATTAGCCTCCAATAGGATGGCATCACCGACTCTGTGGACATGAATTTGAGTGAACTCCGGGAGATGGTGATGGACAGGGAGGCCTGGAGTGCTGTGATTCATGGGGTCGCGGAGAGTTGGACACGACTGAGCGACTGAACTGAACTGAAAATAAATAAATAAAAAATAAAATAATATGTTCAGTTCAGTTCAGTTCATATGTTACATAAAGCAAAAAAAAAAAAAAAAGATGTACTGAGCGACTGAACTGAACTGAAAATAAATAAAGCAAAAATAAAATAATATGTTCAGTTCAGTTCAGTTCATATGTTACATAAAGCAAAAAAAAAAAAAAGATGTACTCACAGGTCATTGCTAGGGGAAGATGCACTCTGGAATTGCTTATTTATCTTGAATCTAGCAGTTTGGCTGACCTCTTATTTATAATACCTTTCTAATACTTTTTCCACTTGTGAAAGTGTTAGTTGCTCAGTCATGTCTGACTCTTTGCAACCCCATGGACAGGAGCCCACCAGGCTCCTCTGTCCATGGGGATTCTCCAGGAAAGAATACTGAAATAGGTTGCCATTCCCTTTTCCAGGGGATCTTACTGACCCAGGGATCAAACTCAGGTCTCACACATTGCAGGCAGATTCTTTACTTCTTGAGCCACCAGGGAAGCCCCACTTTTTCCACTTATTACATGAAGATGATGATCCTTCCACAACAACTGCCATGTTCATAAATCCTTGCAATCCTTATGCCCCCTACTTCTTTTTCCTTATTAAATTTTACTATCCAGGACCTCCAGTAGAACACTGATTATAAGAGGTGAGATCATGCATTTTCATTTTGTTCTGGAATTTAGTAAACTATATTAAATAAATTGTTTGCTATAGATATTTGGTGAATGTTTTTTTTTTTTTTTTTGCCCACACATGTGGCTCTTATTTCCCTGACTAGGGATTGAACCTGTGCCTCCTGCATTGGGAGTGTGGAGTCGTAACCACTGGATGATCGCCACTGGATAATATTTATCCAGTTAAGAAAGTTGCTGTCTAGACTGCTAAGAAATTTTACTGAGTGGGTTCAGAGGCTTTTTTTTTAACATTAAAATGTCTTTGCATTTCTAAACTAAACTTATTTGATAAACACACTCATATATGTATATCTAAGTAAATAACACACATATATGTATCTATTATATATAACATGTATAATAAATATACACATCATATAGAAGTATGCTATATATAACATATACTATATATACTTTTTAAAACTGGATTCATGTTTTTCATTTAGGATTTTTGCATCAAATGCTAGAAGTGACACTGGCTCAAATTTTCCTACCTTTGTCCTGACCCATTTTGCTATCACGGTAATACTGACTTGGTATGATGAAGTGATTTTTTTTTTTGTCTATGTTCAAGAAGAGTGCATAAGAGACACCATTTGGTTGCAGAAAGTCTGGTCTCAAAACACCCTGTATTCCCCTATTTCTGATTCATGTGGGATTTTCCCTCCTCACTTGAGGTGTACCTGTTGGATATCTGATGATTCCTGCTCCTTCCTCTCAACAAAGAGAGGAAAAATGACTAGGAAATTTATGCACCTCTATTGCACTCATTTCACATGATAGTAAAGTAATGCTCAAAATTCTCCAAGCTAGGCTTCAATAGTATATGATCCAAGAATTTCCAGATGTTCAAGCTGGATTTACAAATGGCAGAGGAACCAGAGATCAAATTGCCAACATCCACTGGATCATAGAAAAAGCAAGAGAATTCCAAAAAATATCTACTTCATTAACTACGCTGAAGCCTTTGACTGTATGGATCACAACAAACTATGGAAAATTCTTCAAGAGATGGGAATACCAGACCACCTTACCTGCCTCCTGAAAAATCTGTATGCAGGTCAAGAAGCAACAGTTAGAACTGAACATGGAACAACAGACTGGTCCCAAATTGGGAAAGGAGTATGTCAAGGCTGCTTATTGTCACCCTGCTTTTTTAATTTGCATGCAGAGTACATCATGAGAAATGCTGGGCTGGATGAAGCACAGGCAGGAATCACTGTTGCCTGGAGAAATGTCAATAACCTCAGATATGCAGCTGACACCAGCCTTATGGCAGAAAGCGAAGAAGAACTAAAGAGTCTCTTGATGAAAGTGAAAGACAAGAGTGAAAAAGTTAAAACTCAACATTCAGAAAACTAAGATCATGGTATCCGGTCCCATCACTTCATGGCAAACAGATGGGGAAACAATGAAAATAATGAGAGACTTTATTTTCTTGGGCTCCAAAATCACTGCAGATGGTGACTGCAGCCATGAAATTAAAAGACGCTTGCTTCTGGGAAGAAAAACTATGACAAACCTAGATAGCATATTAAAAAGAAGAGACATCACTTCTCCAACAAAGGTCTGTCGAGTCAAAGCTATGGTTTTTTCAGTAGTCATGTATGGATGTGAGAGCTGGACCATAAAGAAGGCCGAGCACCGAAGAATTGATGCTTTTGAACTGCGGTGTTGGAGAAGACTCTTGAGAGTCCCTTGGATTGCAAGGAGATCAAACCAGCCAGTCCTAAAGGAAATTTACTCTGAATATTCATTGGAAGGACTGATCCTGAAGCTAAAACTCCAATACTTCGGCCACCTGATGGGTAGAACCAATTCATTAGAAAAGACCCTGATGCTGAGAAAGATTGAGGGCAGGAGGAGAAGGGGACGACAGAGGATGAGATGGTTGGATGGCATCACCAAGTCAATGGACAGGAGTTTGAGCAAGCTCCAGGAGATTGTGAAGGACAAGGATGCCTGGACTGCTGCAGCCCATGGGGCTGCACAGAGTCAGACATGACTGAGGGATTGAACAACTGGCCACTGGTGTTGGTTCATCAGGCCCCCTTGCTACTGCTCTTGCAATCATCGTGTGGACACTGAAAGAAAAACCTCTTCCTCTAAGCGTGCTTGGCCAGAAGCTGTAACTGTGAGACTGTCTAGATCCTGTTGTCTCATCAAACAGAGATGAGACCCACCTGAAGCTGCAGGGAGTTGAGCCAGGCTGAGATCTAAGTACAGAGAGAGGCCCTGCTGGAGGGGTGGGCTCCAGCTCAGGCAGAAGAGTGGTCTGTTGCTGAATTTCACGTTTACATGGACAATGGCTGTACTTTTTGATGAAAGCTACTTAACACTGTGCTTCATTCACCTGGAACTGAAAGAGTCATTTGATCCATCCTTCTACTTATTTGCTACTGGAGAGAAAGTTTTAGATGCTCAAAAAGGAATGGTAGGAATCAGCTATAATATGCCTCCTACAGATCCTCAATTTATATTCCAATAGTTGATGGACTATTGAAACGCTATGTTAATAACAGTGAGTTCTGCACTCTCAATTCACAGCTAAACAGTCAAAGGGCATCTCATTCAATATTCTATCAGAACTCTTTGGAAGAGCGACATGAATTTTCAGGAGAGAAACACGCAGAGTGGAATGAATTCTAAAGAGGAAATTGAAAATGCAAAGAGAACAATAATTTAGGCAATAACTCTGGTTACGGCTTTTTCTCGCTGCAGATCCTTTGTCACCTGGGCCGTGGACTCTGCATTCCCCAGGAGTCTCAGTGCTATTATCTGAGAACAGAGAATGACCTTGCATTGATCGCCCTGCGGTTTCGTGCTGTTCTACAGCTCCGTGCTGTTGTCTCTTTCGCTTCTTCTTGGGTTGGAATTACAATTATGTTCTCATGATACTGTTGCATATTGTCATGGAAATGATGGAGATCAGGAATGAGAAATCTACTCCGGATTACAGTAACAGTGACCATGCAGAAATGAACAATCAAGATCAAAGAAGGTCAGGAGCTAGAAACGCATCAGTCCAGGCCTGGACATTGACACAGGCCACCATGGCGGCTCAGTGGTAAAGAATCCGCTTGCCAATGCAGGAGTGGCAGAACACGTGGGTTTGAGCCCTTGGTCGGGAAGATCACCTGGAGAGGGAAATGGTAACCTGCTCTAGTATTCTTGCTGGGTTAATCCACGGACAGAGGAGCCTGGCAGGCTACAGTCCATGGGATCACAAAAAGTCAGACAGGACTGAGCATGCACACACAGCATAAAGAACCCCATGTCTGTTGGGATTTTTTTAAAAAATGCATTTCCTACTTTATTCCAAAATAGATTAAAAGTGACTTGCTAAATATATGTAACATAATACAATTGAAAATAAGTAAACTATTGATCAAGTCAAAGAATAAAAAAGAAATCAAGAAAATGGATGCAGGCAAAAATACCCCAATTCATGCTCAAAGAACCTGCCTGCTTGTCAGAAGTGAGACATCAATGGGTCTCCTACCTCTCCAGCATCCAGAACAAAGTGAGAAACACGACCAGCTCCATGATTCAAGGGTCAAGGTGAAAAAACAAATCACTTGTTTACTTTTATAATTCATATGTTTATTACTGGTACAGAAGCCAGAGGGACCTCTCTCCCACTGCCTTCTTATAAAGATGGCATTCTGTAATGTGTGATCAATGAGCTATATACAATTGTTGGTTGTTTGGTGGCTAAGACTCTGTGGTCCCAAAGCAAGAAGTCTGGGTTCAGTCCCTGGTCAGGGAACTAGATCCCACATGTCGCAACTAAGAGTTCACACGCTGCAACTAAAAGATCTTGCATGTCACAATTACAACCTGGTGCCACCAAATAAAAAGTAAATATTAAAAAACAATAAAACAGCTGTGAACAGAGTCGCAAGTTTAATGGGAGATTTTTTGGTATGATGTTCCTCAGCTTAGGCTGAATGTGTCAAAGTCCAAGTCCATAAAAAAAGTGCTTTGTGGGGCAATAGCAAAGTGGTCTGGGCAGTCTGCTCATGGATAAACTTTCTTAATAAAAGAAACGCTGGCAGATAGCCTCAGGGACTACTTTACAAATGTGAGCTCATGAACACACCAACAAAGACTCTGTAGGCTTCTACCATACAGCCAGCCCTGTGCCAGAAGCTGGGGTTCTGCAGGAGAAGTTGCCCCAGATGTCTCAGCTGAGTCTGGGGTAGTCATAAGGGGTCTGGAGTTCGATGTTCCATGCAAGGACAAATGCCCCAAGTGATCCACTGCTGCATTTCCATTTCTTGCCCTTGGCCATGAACCTACAGTCCCAAGGAGACACTGTTGTCACTGTCATCCCTACCTGACCACTCACAATGTTCCCTAATCCTGCCTTTCTACTCTTTCCCATCCATCATCCCCTTTTCAGTTGAGAGCAGTAGTTCCCAACCAGGAGCATCTTTGCTCTCAAGGGGACATTTGACAACATGTCAAATTGGAGAGGAAAATGGCACCCCACCCCAGTATTCTTGCCAGGAGCATCCCAGGGACAGGGGAGCCTGGTGGGCTGCCATCTATGGGGTTGCACAGAGTCAGACACTACTGAAGTGACCTAGCAGCAGTAGCAGCAGAGACATTTTTGGTAGTTACAACTGGGGGAACGGGTCCTACTGGTATCTAGTGAGTAGAGGCCAAGGTTGCCGTTAAACATCCTACAATGAACTGGACGCCCCCGTCACAAAGTGTGACCCGGCCCTGAATGTCCACAGCATCAAGGCTCAGAAACCCTAGTTTAGATGGATGTGCCCCTTTTAGGGGGCTTCCCTTGTAGGGGGCTCAGCTGATAAAGATCCCGCAATGCAGGACACCTGGGTTTGATCCCTGGGTTGGGAAGATTCCCTGGAGAAGGGAAAGGCTACCCATTCCAGTATTCTGGCCTGGAGAATTCCACAGACTATACAGTCCATGGGGTTGCAAAGAGTCAGACATGACTCTTAACCTGGAAGACTGAGCTGGGTGACCCTTTTCCTGTCCCTGAGCACCCTGTAATAGTTACCAGTGATGTGCTGCCCACCGTGTGCCAGGCACTACCCCACGTACCCTATGTCTATTAACTCACTGTGTCCTCTCACGGCCCTTGGAGATAAATGTTACCATGAGCTGCCTTGGACAGATTTGGACACACTGAGACTCAGAACGATGAAGGACTATTTTCCAACTGACCCAGCCAGGAAACGGCAGAGCTGAGAGTTGAACCAAGATGATTTCTCCACCTCCAGATTCTAGAATTATTACAGGAAGTAAGGTCTGGCTACTTGCCGCTTGAGAGCCAATCAAGAAACAAGACAGGTGGGAAAGAAGTTTGCTTTATTTCGGACGAGTCCGAAATACTGGGGGAAAGGCGAACTCATGTCCAAAGGTGAATTCACGTCCAAAGACGAACTCATGTCCAACAATCAATGGGCAAGAGCTTTTAAAGGCAGTGCAGTGGGAGGTTGGGGGGCTACATGTAGAAACAGCACAGTCAGTTCTTGACATCTTGAAATCGGTCACGTGGTGGTCTGGTCAGTCATCTTGCTTGTTTTAAGCAGTAATTGGTCTTCAGGGTTCCAGGGTCAGTCTGTCCCCATTTCCTTGAGGGCAGTTCTTGGAACTGTGGCAGCTTATGTGAGGGCTACTGTCTGGTCATCATCATGTGTTACCTGGTGGGGGTTTAAGTATCTACAAGACAGCTCAGTTCAGAATATTATCTACAGCCCTTGACGAGGAACTAAAGTCCTTGATTTTGTATAACGACTCAACTATTATCATTTTGCCCCGTTTGACTGCTTTCCTTGGTTTCTTCATTCTCTGACTTCTCTGGTTAAACTTACTCTTCAGCTACAGTGTTTCACAGACAAAAGGCAGGCCGAGGACACGGTGCCGAAGGACCACAGGGTCCTGCTCCATTTCAGATTCCCTGCTCAGGACTCTGGTGGCACTTTCCTTGTGGCGCAGGGACCCTCTCTCTCCTGCTCTCTTCTCCCCACCAGAGAGCCAGCTGTCTGGCAAAGGGACCAAGCTGCTTTTAGCTTTGTGTCCTTGCATTTAGTCCATTACCCGGAGCATCAGACACACTCAAGAATGAATGGGTCACCAACACCCACAGGACCCACACTCTATGTGGCACATCAGTCTGTCAATTTCACGCGGAAGGTTGAGGGGGCGGGGGGATAGTACAGAAAGAAGTGTGGGAGGTGGTGGGTTGACAGAAAAGGACAGCTTTGTGTTGGGCCCTGGTCTCTGTGTGAGGTCCGCGTCACTGCCTCCAGAAGCTCCTTGTCCCCCACGCCCCGCCCCACCTGCCCGCTACAGCAGGCTCTGCAGACCCTGAAGTGCCATCTCTCCGTGTCGAATCAGAAGCCTGTTCTTGTGACTTAACGCTTTCATTTAATTTGCAAATTAAATTTGTGCTCGCTCCTGCTTACTTCTAAAGGTTTCGCAGTGCCTAACAAAGTAAGACTGATGGAGAGGGAAACCGTGGAATGAAGGAGAGGCGAATGGTCCGTTCATAGGGACAAACTGCATGTGAGCATGGCTCAACCTCCTTTGCAGGGCACAGCGACCAGGCAGTGCAGGACGGTCAATCTGCTCTCACTGTCTGAGTGAGATGGAGCCAAGCCTCTCCCCTCGGACTGAATTCCAAAAGAAGTGCATAATTTGCATTCTTTACAAAGGGGCCTGGAGTAAGAAACAGGAAGTGAATAATGATAATTCACACTAGTAGAGTGTGTCCTATGTATATTCCTATATTCCTGGGAGTTACTGGTCCTTCGTTTCCTCTCACTGCACTATCTTTATCTGCCTTTGGTATCAGGGTAATACAAGTTCATAAATGAATTGGGAAGTGTTCATTTCTCTTCTATTTCCTAGATTTCCTGGAAGAGATTGTATAAAATAGGTATTAGTTCTTTAACTATTTGTTAGAACTCTCTAGTGAAACTCTCTGGACATGGAATCTCATTCTTCAGGAGCTTTTAAATTATGAATTCAGTTTATATAAAAGTGATAGGATTATTTAATTTTTTCTTGGTTAAGTGTTGGTAGTATGTAGATTTTGAGAAATTGCTCCATTTCTTCTAAACTGTCAAATTTATGAATATAAAGCTTTTCACAGTATTCCCTTATTATCCTTTTAATGGCTGAAGAATCTTTAGTGATAGCCTTTGTTTTATTCCTGGTTTTCATAATTTGTATCTTCTCTCAGTTTCTATTAATCAGTCTTGCTAAAGTTTCATCAATCTATTTTCTGAAGAACAAGCTTGCTATTCCATTGATTATTTTTTTTATTGCTTTCTTCTTTTCAATTTTATTGATTCTACTCTATTGTTTCCGTCTTTTTCTTTCTTTGGGTTTATTTTTCTCTTCAATTTTTTAGCTTTTTGAGATGAAAAATAGATCAAAATTTGAGCCTTTTCCCTTTTCTAATGTAAGTATCCAGAGCTATAAATTTATGTCATCACATCTTTAGCTGAATCCTACAGATTTTGTGTTTTCATTCACACTTGTATGTATCTTTATTTCTTCTGAGGCCTCTTCTTTAACCCAAGGATTATTAGAAGTCTGTGTTTAGTTAACAAGTAGCTGGAGCTTTTCCTACAGTCCTTCTGTTAGTATGGTCTAGTGTGATTGCATTATGGTCACAGCACACGTTCTGTTATGATTTCATTTTTAAAATTTGCTGAGGTTTGTCTTATGAACCAGGAACCAGACATATATTTGTGAACTTTCCACGGACACTTGGGAAAAAAGTCCTTTCTGCTGTTACTTGTTGAAACGTTCTACAAATGTCAGTTAGGTACTCCTGGTCATGGTGAAGCCCATCCTTTTATACCTTTGCTGACTTTCTGTCTATAAGTTCTATCAATTGCTAAGACGCCCCCAGGTGTAACTGTGGGTTTTTCTGTTTTTCCTTCCAGTGCTATTAAATTTTGTTTCATGCATTTGGAAATTGTGACAGTTGACTCATTTATAACATTATTTGAATCATCTTAATATAGTGCCCTATATCATATTACCATGTATAAATTTCATTTTCTATTTATAAATATTATCTATTTATAAATATTATCTAATATTATATATATATCTATTATCATTTTCTATTTATAAATATTATCTATTTCCTACTGAGTCTCAGCACAGCTGGTTTTACTTGTCCCTTGTTATAAGTAATGCTGCAGTGAGGCTCTACATATTTCTTCTTATGCTCACAGGCACAAGACAGCTTGTTAAACAAATGCACTGAGTACCAACCGTATGTCAGACACTGGTCTAGGTGCTGTGGATACGTAAGTAAACAACAGAAATCACGTCCTGTCTCTGTGGGATTACGTAAAGTGAAGTAGGTGGGAAGCACATAGGAAGCCTTAAGGGGAATGAGTGATAACAATGAGTGGTTAAATGAATAATGCTAACATTCTGATGCTAAATATATGGAATGATGAATGTGTATCACATTCTTACTCTTGCAATCCTTGCAATAACTCCAGAGGAATATACAATTATACCTATTTTAAGCATGCTCACATGTGTGATAAGTTGCTCAGCTGTGTCAGACTCTTTGCGACCCCATGGACTGCATGCAGCCCACAGGCTCCCCTGTGCATGGGAATTCCCAGGCAAGAATACTGGAGTGGGTTGCCATTTCCTCCTCCAGGAGGAGAACCTGTGCCTCCTGCGTCTCCTGCGTTGCAGGAGGATTCTATTTCACCTATTTCACTAAGCCCAAACAAGCACCTAGAAAGTTTACCTTATTTAAAGTCATACACTTGATTTATTTTTTAAAAAGAGGAGGGGCATATTAACCAGTGGCAAATGGGAGGTTTTTCAGTAAATGGTTCTGCATCAATTGTATGTCTATGAGGAGAAAAATGAATTCTGACAGACCGCATATCATACGCACCTAAAAATTTCAGGACTGTAAATCTTAATGTATAATACAAAACAGTAAAATTTCTAGAAAAAAAAAACATATGGGAGAAGAGTACAGGGAATAAAGACTGATGGCTAATAGATATTAAATGTTTTTTAGGGATGACAGAAATGTTCTAAAATTAGATAGTGGTGATGGTTATGCAACCTGTGAATATATTTAAAACTCCTGAATTGTGCATTTAAAATTGTGCATGTGAGTAAAACCGGGGGTGGATTCATGTCACTTTATGGCAAAACCAATACAATATTGTAAAGTAATTAGCCTCCGATTAAAATAAAAAAAATAAAATTGTGCATGTGCAAATTTTATAGCATGTGAATTTATATCTCAATGAAACTGTTATCAAAAAAGCAATGTATACAACAATGTTCTGTATATTAAGCCATTTATGTAAAAAGTGGAAGGACTTTTTTTTTAAAAAAGGAAATAATATATGGGTTATTTACACATACATAAAAGATCTCTGGAATTATAAGATTGACAACTTGATCTAGGCAGGATCACTTGATGGCCTGGTTTTAGGACTAGAAGAAGGAATTTTCACTATTTACCCTTTTGCATGATGGTTAGTAACACCGACATAAATACGAGCAAACTCTGGGAGACAATGGAGGACAGAGGAGCCTGGTGTGTTGCAGTCCATGGGGTCGCAAAGAGTCATTTAGCAACTGAACAGCAATAACAAATTATGAACCATATGAAAATACCTATTCAAAAGTGAATAACGTTAGCTTAAGTTCATCCATTTAAAGTGAAAGAAAAAAGGGCAAGAGATTTAAAGAGTTGCTTGAACAAAAGGAGATATATACAACTAGTATATATACACAATATATAAAGTGTTCAGCCTCATTAGAGGAGTGTAGATCAAAACGAAAATGTGGTTCCTCATCACACCCAACAGAACGGCTAAAATAAGAATTAGGGACAACAGCACAAGTTACTGGCTCTGTAGCATCCCTGCCTGTCATACACTGCTGACTGTAATACAAATTGGCCAAATACTTCGGAAAAGTATTTAGTAGTATCCACTCTGAGTATCTAAGGTACTCAGGTTGAGTATCTACGCTAGCAAAGTAATGCTCAAAATCCTCTAAGCCAGGTTTCAACAGTACGTGAACCGTGAACTTTCAGATGTTCAAGCTGGACTTAGAAAAGGCAGAGGAACCAGAAATCAAATTGCCAACATCCGTTGGATCATAGAAAAAGCAAAAGAGTTCCAGAAAAACATCTACTTCGGCTTTATTGACTACGCCAAAGCCTTTGACTCTGTGGATCACAACAAACTGTGGAAAATTCTTCAAGAGATGGAAATACCAGACCATCTGACCTGCCTCCTGAGAAATCTGTATGCAGGTCAAGAAGCAACAGTTAGAACTGGACATGGAACAACAGACTAGTTCCAAATAGGAAAAGGAGTACGTCAAGGCTGCATATTGTTACCCTGCTTATTTAACTTACATGCAGAGTACATCATGAGGAACGCTGGGCTGGATGAAGCACAAGCTGGAATCAGATTGCTAGGAGAAATATCAATAATATCAGATATGCCGGTGATACCACCCTTACGGCAGAAAGAGAAGAGAAACTAAAGAGCCTCTTGATGAAAGTGAAAAAGGAGAGTGCAAAAGTTGGCTTAAAACTCAACATTCAGGAAACTAAAATCATGGCATCTGGTCCCATCACTTCATGGCAAATAGATGGGGAAACAATGAAAACAGTGACAGACTTTATTTTGGGGGCCTCCAAAATGACTGCAGATGATGACTGCAGCCATGAAATTAAAAGACGCTTGCTCCTTGGAAGAAAAGCTATGACCAACCTAGACAGCATACTAAAAAGCAGAGACATTACTTTGCCAACAAAGGTCCATCTAGTTAAAGCTATGGTTTTTCCAGTAGTAATGTATGGATGTGAGAGTTGGACTATAAAGAAAGCTGAGTGCCAAAGAATTGATGCTTTTGAACTGTGGTGTTGGAGAAGACTCTTGAGAGTCCCTTGGACTGCAAGGAGATCCAACCAGTCCATCCTAAAGGAAATCAGTCCTGAATATTCACTGGGAGAACCGATGCTGAAGCTGAAACTCCAATACTTTGACCACCTAATGCGAAGAACTGACTCACTGGAAAAGACTCTGATGCTAGCAAAGATTGAAGGCAGGAGGAGAAGGGGACAATAGAGGATGAGATGGTTGGATGGCATCACAGACTCGATGGACATGAGTTTGAGTAAGCTCCAGGAGTTGGTGATGGACAGAGAAGTCTGGCATGCTGCAGTCCATGGGGTCGCAAAGAGTCAGACACCACTGAGTGGCTGAACTGAACTAAACTTAGGTTGAACATGGTTTCCCTGGTGGCTCAGTGGTAAAGAATCCACCTGCCAGTTCAGGAAACATGGGTTCAATCTCTGGTTTGGGAAGATCCCCTGAAGAAGGAAATGGCAACTCACCCCAGTATTCTTGTCTGGGTAATCCCAATGGACAGAGGAGCCTGGGAAGCTACAGTCCATGGGGTCACAAAGAGTTGGACATGACTTAGCAACTAAGTAACAACTCAAGCTGAACAAAAACACGACCAGTTATCCAACAATTTCTTTCTCCTGCAGATAAGACGTTCACCTGCATAGACAAAAATATATGCACCAAAATGTTTGCACCAAGAGTTTTGATAATGAGTGTATTAGTTTGCAGGGATACCATAACAAAACACCACAGACGGGGTGGAGTTGGGTGAGGAGCTTAAAAGACAACAATTACTCTCTCACAATTTGGCAGGATTGAAAGTCCGACATCAAAGTGTCAACCTGCGGCCTCTCTCTTGGGTTTGCTGATGGCTGTCTTCTCCCTGCGTCTTCATATGATTGTCCTTCTGTGTGTGTCTGTGTCCAAATTTCTTCTTCGTATAAGGAGATCAGTCAGATGGATTAGGATTCACTTTAATGACCTAATTTACCCTTAATTACTTCTTCAAAGACCCTCCTGTCTTCAAACACAGTCAGATTCTGAGGCACTGGGGGTTTGGATTTCAACTCATATATTTTGAGTGGACACAGTTCGGCCCCAGTGAGTCTCTTATCTATTCACAGATTCATTTGCCACTTGGGCCATCTCTCCTGTGCATCCTGTTTTTATCATCCATTTATCTATGGAGCTGTTTGATTCTCTAATTAGTTGTGTGTGTGTGTGTTAGTTGCTCAGTTGTGTCCAACTCTCTGCAACCCCATGGACTATAGCCTTCCAGGCTCCTCTGTCCATGGAATTCTCCAGGCAAGAATACTGGAGTGGGTAACCATTCTCTTCTCCAAGGGATCTTCCTGACCCAGGCATCAAACCTGGCTCTCCTGCATTGCAGGCAGATGCTTTACCTGATTCTGAGAAGCCCTAGTTATTTGTAGGCGCTGTTTACATACTGGAGACTAAACTTTAGACGTATATATGTTGACAATATCTTCTCTCAATCAGTGTTCTGACTATTCACTTTGTTTTCTGCAGGGATCTATTTCCATGCAACAGCTTAAACTTGTTAATTGTATCTTATTTTCTGTCCCTTTGATCTGTCTCCACATGAGGCAGGTGAAAGACTCTCATCAAATATTTGACTTGATATATTTCCTTATGATTCTAGCAATTTTTGATTCATATATTTTTCAGTTTTGTATCAGCATACTACTTCAGAGATGTGAATTTTTCTTATCATTTTGTAGTTTATTCTCATTATCCTGAAAAAATAAATTTTGCTGTGATGTCAATTTTGACCTATATTCTTTTCCTGATCTATCTTTTTACATCTCATTATATAGTTTTTCACTATCTTCATGTTTTTTGCTGCACTCTTATAAATAGGCCATGCATAGATTTTTAAATATCCAAACTGAGAGTTTGACTATTGTTTAGTGAGAATAGTATGTTCATCCCTATTACAGTGACTGATATCACTGCTGTCTTCATGTGCAGAGCTTTCTGTCTACCATACTTTTCTCCTCGTCAAGTTCATTGATTCAGTTTCTTGGCTATTTCTAAACTTTTAGTGCTTACATTTAAATTTTAACATATACATCATGCGACGAGTTGACTCACTGGAAAAGAGTCTGATGCTAGGAGGGATTGGGGGTGGGAGGAGATGGGGACGACAGAGAATGAGATGGCTGGATGGCATCACTGACTCGATGGACATGAGTTTGAGTGAACTCCGGGAGTTGGTGATGGACAGGGAGGCCTGGCGTGCTGTGATTCATGGGGTCGCAGAGAGTCGGACACGACTGAGAGACTGAACTGAACTGAACTGAATAATTATATATATGTAATATATACATATAAAATACATGTACCTGTGGCTTGTAAATAATAATTCAATAAACTCTATAGCTACTACCCAAATTAAACAGAACCTGATTCTGAAAAGGTGGTGGAGAAACACCAGGAACCTATTTCCACCTCAACAACAACTGCACTGGTAGAATGTCTGATGCTATTATTTTGGAACTCTGGAGTCTGATGAAGGCTTGCAACTTTCAAGGAAAGGCTTGGATTGAAGTTAATTATAGTTAATTTCAGCGCTTAGTACAGCAGCAGCTACCCATCTCTCACCCCCAGGCCCAGAGCAGGCAGCTGTTCTTGTGTTCCAGGAGCAGCTGGCACACAACTTGCAGGGTGGGTGAAAAGGACCCTGACCTTCAAATACTAGAGATCTGCAACCTGACTGCTAATCGCTGCTTCTGACCACAGAGGGAGACAAAGAGGTGGGGCAGCATCGTTGTTCTACCTCCCCTAATTGTTGTGAGCTCCTCCCCCACTGGCTGACGTGACTTTCAGGGGACTTAAAGGGCCTGTACCCATTCCACCCCAGTTTCATTTTTCTCTTTTCCTCTTTTGGGAGTCAGATATTAGTGACTAGTACATTTAAAACCACATTTATGGGGAAAATTAGAAATTCACCATGCATGCACAGGGAAAAGCACAGTCTCAGAAAAAAAAAAATTAAGAAGACCTAAAGTTTACACCTCAGGCTGATCCCTGGCACAGGGACAACATACACCAATCAAAAGCAAAAAAGATCCTGAGGAAGGGAAGAATCTGATTCCTGAGTTACCAAATTATTAGATTAAAATGTCAAGTTTTGAAAAAAAAAGTCATAAGACATACAAAGAAGTCAGAAAGTATGGCCCATTCAAAGGGAAAAAATAAAATAGAAACTGTCCCTGTGACAAGACCTTATAGCAGATTCAGTAGACAAACACTTTGAAATAATGGTCTTAAAGATGCTCAAAGGACTAGAACCAAAGGAAGCTGTGGAGAAATTCAAGAAAATGATATACAAGCAAAATGGAAATATCGAAAAAGAGCTAGAAAATCTAAAAAGAAACCAAAAAGAAATTCTGGAACTAAAAATTATAACTAAAATGAAAAATCACTATAGGGATTCAAAGGTAGATTTCAACCAGTAGAAGAATGAATCAACAATGTTGAAGCTAGGCCAATAGAAATTATTGAGGCTGAAGAAGAGAAAGGAAAGGGATTGAAAAAATAAACAGAGCGTGAGGGGTCCTCTGAGATACCACCAAGTGGACCAACATACACATCACAGGAGTCCTAGAAGGAAAAGACAGAAAGAGGCAGAGAGACTCTTTGGAGATATAATGGCTGAAGCTTCCCAAATACGAGGAAGCACATGAATATAAACATCCAAGAAGCTCAATGAAGTCCAACAGGATGAACTTAAAGAGACCCACACCGAGACACATTATAAAAATGGGAAAACCAAAGACACAGTCTTGAAAGCAGTAAGAGAGAGGCAACCTGCCACAAAATATAAGGGAACCAAATAAGATTATCTGCAGATTTCTCATCAAAAAATTTGGAAACCGGAAGTCAGGGGGCTGATATATTCGAAGTTCTAAAACAACAACCAAACAACTCTCAAGCAAGAATCTTATACCCAACAAAAAGTCCTTCAAGAGGAAGGGAGAAAATAAGACTCCCCTAGATAAATAAAGTTGAGGAATTTCATTACCTCTAGACCTGCCTTATGAGAAATTCTCAGGGCAGTCCTACGGGCTGACACAAAAGGATACTAGACAATTTGAAGCCACAGGAAGAAATAAAGGTCTCAATGAAGGTAAATACTGGGCAAATGTAAAAGCTAGCATGGTTGGAACAATAGTTTGTAATCCCACTTTTCATTTTCTACATGGTTTGAGAGATTAATACTTTTTAAAAAAGCAATTATTAGTCTAAAATATTATTATAACTTTAGTTGGTAACTCCACACTTTATTTTCTACATAATTTAAGACAATAGTATATTTTAAAGAAAAATATTAGTTTATGTTTTTAGATACATAATGTGGTGGTGTTGTTTAGTTGCTAAGTCATGTCTGACTCTTTTGTGACACCACTGACCATAGCCCACCAGGCTACTCTGTCCATAGGACTTCCCAGACAAGAATGCTGGAGTGGGCTGCCATTTCCTTCTTTAGGGGATCTTCCCAACCCAGGGATCGAACCTGTGTCTCTTGCATTGGCAGGCAGATTCTTTACTGCTGAGCACCAGAGAAGCCCGGATACACAATGTATAAAGCTGTGATTCTGGGATGTCAAGCACTAAAAGGAGTGAAGATGGAGGTGTAAAGGAATGGAGTTTGTGGATGTTACTTAAGTTAAACTAGGGCAAATCCAAATTAGCTCTATAATCTTAGGATGCTAAATTTAACTCCATGGTAACCACAAAGAAAATAGATACAGGATGCACACAAAAGAAATGAGATAGGAGACTGAACATTTCACTACAAAAAATCAGCTAAACACAAAAGAAGACAATAATGAAGAAAATGAGATGCAAAAAGCTCTAAGGTATATAGAAAACAAATAGCAAAGTGACAGGAAATGAAATACCATCTTGTTAGACAGCCTTAAAAAGGAAGGAAGTTCTGACTTACTCTACAATATGGATGAACCTTGAAGACATCATGCTGAGTGAAATAAACGAGTCACCAAAAGTCAAATACTGTATGATTCCACTTTTATGATCTTAGAGTAGCCAAAATCACGGAGACAGAAAGAAGAATGGTGGGTCCAGGGATAAGGAAGGGGAGAATGGGGACTGATGGAATAGATTTTTGCAGAATAAAAAGAGTTCTGGAGATAGATAGGGGTGATGACAATATGAATGTACTTCATACCATTGAACTGTACACTTTTAAATGGTTCCAATGGAAAATTTTATATGTGCACTGTGCCAGAATAAAAAATTAAATTAAAAAAACAAACCCCAGAATCTGACCAATAGCACCTAAGTACTTGCAGACCTCCCTTCAATTACATCTTCCTCTATCTCCCAGATAGAACTTCATTCTTTTTTAAAAATTTATCCTTGTCTTACTATTTTATCCTTTTTTTTACTATTTTATAGATTTAACACCATTATGCATATATCTAAAACATGTTGTCTGGTTTAGCATAATTCAAAATCTATACAATGGCAGTTATTACATAGCAGTACTTCTCAGTAACAATATAGGTAATGTACATTCAAGCCCCAGTACTTGTGAGGTGTACACTTCAGGTATCAAATTCACATGTGAAATAATCTGTTTTTTCTTTCCAGAGCTCATCAGAGATTTTCTTGTTGCATCCTTCGCTGCTGGATACTTTCTTTGCTTGTTGACTTTTCACTGAAGGCACACCCTTCAGAAGGTTCTCAGTTTATGTGGGGGTCTCAGTACACACTCTCCCTCTTACACTGGCCCAGAGTCTAATCTTCTACCCCTGGGGGTGCTGAACCATAAGTCCCAGAGTAACTGAGGTCAGTGCCCTCACCTGCTCTGGGCAGCTAGGGTGTCAGTGCATGTCCTTCATGCTGCGGTTTTCAGTGGCCATCTGCTGGCCCATGAAGGTTTTCCTTTCTTTCAAGTCAAATTCTGTACTTAATTTAAAAAAATATGTTTCAACCCGTGTTTTTTGGTCTCTTTACTGAGACGCTTTTCATGTCCTGTATAGCACTACTTTGCTATAAGTAGAAACCAACATGCCATCTTGAACGACAGCTTTCTTATTTTTTTGGCTCTCACCACCCCGGGACCCTTCCCCAGTCATCCCATTCATGTTGCCACTGACCAGCATCAATGAGGACTGCAAAGTGAGGCTTCTTGATCAGTCACTCTCATAAAGGGCATCCTAAAGATGGATATGCAGTAGAGAGTCATATCAAGCATTAGAAACAGTTCCTGGGTCACTCACTCATTAATTCATTGCACAAATAATTAAAGAATACCTGCTGAGTGACAGGTAAGGCTTAGTATAACCAGCAATATTTTATTGATGGTCAAAAAATGTTTAAAAGATGCAGGTTCTCAATACACACAGTTTTTATACAATTAAAAAAAATCTGTGTGTCCTTTTCAAATATGAAAGGAAAAATACAATTTAAAGGCTCCTGAAAATGTTGGTCACATGAACACTAAAAGGACCACATGTGTGTGAGCTGCTGCTGCTGCTGCTGCTGCTAAGTCACTTCAGTCGTGTCCGACTCTGTGTGACCCCATAGATGGAAGCCCATCAGGCTCCCCCATCAGCTTCAGAGGCATAACTATGAGGTGCAGCTCTTTATATCTTTTTTTTTTGAGTGACCAAAATACCTCCCATTAATTTTCACATAACAGCCAGGTAGGCAGGTGAAAACAGATTTATCCACTTGTTACAAATGGAGACAATGGATCTGAGAATGCACCCATAAGCAAACGAACGCTCAGGCTTCAATCTCTTGATATCGGTGTTAGCTGATCCACAAGCACCCCAGTAAAATTGCAGCTGATTATAATGATCTAAGGCATCTAAGGCAATTTAAAAAAAAAAATAATGAATTGGCTGAGTAAAAAAATACTCTAGACAGCTTTCACATTCCATAAGTGACCTGTTCTCTAATAGTTCCTTCACCACCCTGTCCTGAAAAGTAAAAGATACACACTGGCACAAATACTGATTCAAATGAAGTCAGCACATTCAAGTCAGTCCTAGAATGAGCATTATTTCTCTCTGCACTCTGCCACCTACAACACAATCGTCCTACCATGCAAAATTGAACATGCTTGCTATACTCGATCTTTAAAAAAACAATTAACAAGAACAAAAGCAAACTTGTTTGGCTTTCATATGCTCTATGTTTATGATAAGGATTTGGAGTTGGAGAGAACAAACTCAGTGAGATAAAAAGATCATTTGGAGCAATCCATGTCAGTTCAAAAGTCAGGCACTCATATTCAGTGGGAGCTAGCCCAAATGAATGTCAATTAAACAAGTATTTTTAGAGTGTCCTCTATATGAGTCAGTCAGTGAGGAAATTGGAAAACCCCACAGGCTCCTGTTCTCACTGTGAGGCAATTTGGTGCTGCAGAAAAACTCCAGAGCTGGGCACTTGGACAGAGCAGAGGTGGAGACTACATACTACCATTTGCCAGCTGTGTCGCTCTGGGCAAGTTTTTCAAGTCATTGAGCCACATTTTCTTTCTTTCTAATATGATTATTGTAAGAATAAAAGCAAATCAGGAGTTGGTATAAGAAACGCATGAGAAGATGTATGTGGAAGCAGTTTGAAAAATAGATGCAATATTTTTTAAGAGTTGTGTCCGACTCTTTGTGACCCCATGGACTATAACCTACCAGGCTCCTTGGTCCATGGGATTCTCCAGGCAAGAATTCTGGAGTGGGTTGTCATTTCCTTCTCCAGGGGATCTTCCCGTCCCAGGGATCAAACCTGGGTCTGCCACATTGCAGGCTGATTCTTTACCTTCTGAGCCACCAGGGAAGTCCATAGATGCAATCACTGTTCCATCAAAATAATAAATGAAACAAAAAGAATCTCCCTGTGTTTTAAGTCCTTTGGTTTTCCTCTCAGACAAGAAGCTGCGACAAGATGTACAACAGCCCTTTCAGTGAATTCCTTCAAGGTTTGACATCAGAGGATCTGAAAACATCAAATTATCTATCTTCAAGCAGCAGCCTGGGGAAGAACTTGGAATGGAATCTTTGGATGGCAAGGATGGCATATTAAGAGAAGGCCCCTAGCTGAACTCCCCAAAGTAGGATGTGCATTCTAAGAACCCTGTATACTTTTTAAAAGCATCCAAACTTGATAAAAATTCCTTCAAAATGCAGGCTGACTGTGTTCTCCCTTGGTTCTTAGGTGAAAAGAGATGCTTGGGGGCATTTACAACAGATGATAGAAGTGATGTGTTGGGGCACCTGGAAGAGTTGGGGTGACATGTATGGCTGAAAAGCTGGTTCTGTTTAAAAATGCTAAAAATTCCTAATAATAATGAGGCTCTCCTTGACTTCTCAGATTGGGGCCCTGCCTTTTCTTTGAGCCCATCTTTCTCCCCACCCCCACCAGTGACCTGGGCACCAGTCATACTCAATGTGACTGACTCAATGGTGGTTCTTCCCACAGGGGACCCTCCCAGAATTTCTCAACTCAGCCCTAAAGCCCTGATCGTCCCTCCATCCACCCATCCAATATTTTCAAAGCACCCACTGAACACCAGGTGCTGCAGAAATTGATGGGGATACAATGATGACAGTCATGGAGACAACATCAGATCTATGACGTAAAGGGCGGACATGAGACAGCAAGCAAAGGATTCATGGGGATTCAGAGGAAAGACAAACCAATAAAGCAATCCTGGCAAAAGTGCACCTCCTCTGAGAAGACTTATTCCCCTCACAGGCTGGGCCTGAGACCAACCATAGATAATAAGAAGAGGTGGCAAGAATACACAGAAGAACTGTACAAAAAAGATCTTCAGGACGAAGATAATCACAATGGCGTGATCACTCACCTGGAGCCAGACATCTTGGAATGTGAAGTCAAGTGGGCCCTAGAAAGCATCACTACGAACAAAGCGAGTGGAGGTGATGGAATTCCAGTTGAGCTATTTCAAATCCTGAAAGATGATGCTGTGAAAGGGCTGCACTCAATATGCCAGCAAATTTGGAAAACTCAGCAGTGGCCACAGGACTGGAAAAGGTCAGTCTTCATTCCAATCCCAAAGAAAGGCAATGACAAAGAATGCTCAAACTACCGCACAATTGCACTCATCTCACACGCTAGTAAAGTCATGCTCAAAATTCTCCAAGCCAGGCTTCAGCAATATGTGAACCATGAACTTCCAGATGTTCAAGCAGGTTTTAGAAAAGGCAGAGCAACCAGAGATCAAATTCCCAACATCCGCTGGATTATGGAGAAAGCAAGAGAGTTCCAGAAAAACATCTATTTCTGCTTCATTGACTATGCCAAAACCTTTGACTGTGTGGATCACAAGAAACTGTGGAAAATTCTGAAAGAGATGGGAATCCCAGACCACCTTACCTGCCTCTTGAGAAACCTGTATGCAGGTCAGGAAGCAACAGTTAGAACTGGACATGGAACAACAGACTGGTTCCAAATAGGAAAAGGTGTACGTCAAGGTTGTATATTGTCACCCTGTTTATATAACTTATATGCAGAGTACATCATGAGGAACGCTGGGCTGGAAGAAGCACAAGCTGGAATCAAGATTGCCGGGAGAAATATCAATAACCTCAGATATGCAGATGACACCACCCTTATGGCAGAAAGTGAAGAGGAACTCAAAAGCCTCTTGATGAAAGTGAAAGAGGAGAGTGAAAAGGTTGGCTTGAAGCTCAACATTCAGAAAACAAAGATCATGGCATCTGGTCCCATCACTTCATGGGAAATAGATGGAGAAACAGTGGAAACAGTGTCAGACTTTATTTTTTGGGCTCCAAAATCACTGCCCATGCTGATTGCAACCAGGAAATTAAAAGACGCTTACTCCTTGGAAGGAAAGTTATGACCAAACTAGATAGCATATTAAAAAGCAGAGACATTACTTTGCCAACCAAGGTCTGTCTAGTCAAGGCTATGGTTTTTCCAGTGGTCATGTATGGATGTGAGAGTTGGACTGTGAAGAAAGCTGATCGCCGAGGAATTGATGCTTTTGAACTGTGGTGCTGGAGAAGACTCTTGAGAGTCCCTTGGACTGCAAGGAGATCCAACCAGTCCATTCTAAAGGAGATCAATCCTGGGTGTTCATTGGAAGGACTGATGCTAAAGCTGAAACTGCAATACTTTGGCCACCTCATGCAACAATCTGACTCACTGGAAAAGAGTCTGATGCTGGGAGGGATTGGGGGCGGGAGGAGACGGGGACGGCAGAGAATGAAATGACTTGATGGCATCACCGACTCAATCGACATGTGTTTGAGTGAGCTCCGGGAGTTGGCGATGGACAGGGAGTCCTGGCGTGCTGTGATTCATGGGGTCGCAAAGAGTCGGACACGACTGAGCGACTGAACTGAACTGAACTGAATAAGAAGATATTTGTATTGAAATGAATTAGCAGCAGTTTTAAACAGAACAATAATAACAAAAAGTCAGACTCTTGGAATCATGACTGAATCCCACTGCTGCCAGACCAGAGTCTGGGGCTTCCCTAGTGGCTTAGTGGTAAAGAATCTACCTGATAATGCAGAAGACACAGGTTCACATGTTCGATCTCTAGGTCGGGAAGACATCCTGGAAAAGGAAATGGCAACCCACTACAGAATTCTTGCCATGGACAATCCCAAGCACAGAGGAGCCTGGCGGGTAGAATCCATGTGGTTGCAAAGAACTGGTCATGATTTAGCAACTAAATACCAGAAGCAGCAAATTGAAACTGCATCATTAAATAATATTATATCATTGGTTTACTTGGTGTATCTGAATATAGTCTGCTGCTCCATCCCTGACCCCATATTAGAAAGGGCCGGCTCTTACAGAACAAAAGCATTGTCAAAAATCAATTGACCATATACCTGTGGATCTATCCTTGGACTTTCTATTTTGTTCCATCCATCTGTCTATGTTGATACCAATACAACACTGTCTTGATTATTGTATAAGTCTTGGATTAGTTTTGTAACTACATTCTTAGTAAAAGGAACTTCCTATCTATTCTAAGTAGATATTGCTTTGTAGGTTTCTTTCCTTACAATGTCTTAGTTTTAAAAATTGTTTTGGCTATTCCACTTCCACATATATTTTAGAACAATTTTTTAAATTTCTACATAAAAGCTTGCTGAGATTTTGACTGAGATTGTATTGGATCTGTGGATCAATTTGGGGAGAATTTATACCATAGCAATATTGAATTTTAAGACCCATAAGCAAAGTATATCTCACCATTTATTTAAATCTCCTTTCAGAAATGATTTATAGTATTCAATGTATAAGTCTTATATAGGTTTATTCAGATTCATCCCTATTTCACATTTTTATATTATAAATGGTATTTTTAAAAAATTCAATTTCTAAATGTTTATTCCTAGTACTGACAAATTTAATAACTTTAAATATATTGATCTTATCTGGAACTCTACTAAGTTCTCTTGTTATAATATTTTTATGTAGATTCTATCAAATTTTCTATATAAACAACATGCAATTTGCAAATAAAGAGGGTTGTATTCATCCTTTCCAATCCGAGTGATTTCTATTTTTTTTTCCTGCCTTATTGATCTGGCAAAAACTCCAACATAATGTTTAATAGAAGTAGTGAGAGTGGATATTCTCATCTGGTTTCAGATCTTAGGGAAAAAGCATTAAATTTTCTCCATTAAGTACAATGACATCTAAGATTTTCTACAGATGAACTTTATTGGGTTGAGGAAGTTCCCTTCTACTCTAAGCTTGTTAAAAGTTTTTAGCAGAAATGGATGTTTGATTTTGTCAAATGCTATTTCTGCACTAATAAGAATGATTATATATTTCTTCTTTTTTAGCATGGTTATATAGTTAATTCTATTATTTTTCAAATGTTAAACCAATCTTGAATTCCTGAGATAGATTTCACTCGGAAATTGATATGTTTTTATATATTACTAGATGTGATTTTTTAAAATTTTGTGAATATATTTTTCATCAATATTCTTGAGGGATATTGGTTTGCAGGTTTATTTTCTTGTAATGTCTTTGTCTGGTTTTCATAACAGGGTAATGATGAATTCAAAGAATAAAGTGGGGAGTATTCCCTCTATTGGTATGTCTTCAAGTTAACTAAACTTTTCTCTTGCAGTGTCTAATCTGCTATTAATCCTATCCAGCGTATCTTCAACACATTTAGTTTTCAACTCTAGAAGTTTGATTTAGGGCTTTTTTATATCTTCCATGTCTCCATTTAACTTTTTTAATTTATGGAATACAGTTATAATAACTTTTAATGCCCTCGTATGTTTCATATAAATTTTCCTTTTATTTTTTTTTTGGTTGTTTCAAGTAGGAGGATAAGTCTGGTCTCTCTTATTCCATCTTGGTAAGAAGCAGAAGCCCTTAGACTACATTCTGATACACAGTAGATTTTCCAAAAGAAAGGTTGATGGAATTAATACTTACAGAATGCTCAAGGTACCAGGAATGCATAGTGAATAGGACAGAAAGACCTCTGTGCTCCTAAGTTTATAGTCTAGTGGGGGATGACAGCCAACTAACATGAAGCAAAAAGTAAACACATAAATGAGACAATTTTAGATAGTGTTAGGCAAATGATAGTGATCACTAGGGATTGGAAGAGAGTGGGAAAACAGCCTTACAGATATTGGTCAGGGAATGCATCTCTGAAGAGGAGGTGACCATGCAGTAGTCATGGGGAAAGGCAACGTAGGCAGAGATATTCACAGGTACAGAAGTCGGAGTGGGAGTGACCTCAGCACATTGCAGTGTGGAATGAGGGCCAGAGAGGCTTGCATGTAGTAAGAGAGAAGGGGAAGACAGGGGCCAGATCAGCTAGAATCTTATACATCAGGGGTGAGGAGTGGAGTAGAGTGGGGAAACTGCACTCAAACACACAAGAAATATCAAAGGGAAACTTCCTTTACATCCCTCCCTCGAGAATGATGAACAAACATCAGAGAAACTGGCTCACTCTTCCTTGCATCTGCAGAATGCATTCAGCCCACAGGCTGCTGGCAGTCAGGATGGAATGGTCCTAAACCTACTGCTGTCCTGCACCTCATCCAAGACATCCTCCCAGCAGCACACCCTAAGCGCTGCTGGCAAGCCATTCCTGCAATCCCACAGCCATCCTCCTCACTCTCTGGCCCCGAATGGGAAATGACAGAGCTGCAAACTGTTTGGCAGCTGCCACATTTCCTTCCAGAGATGATGGAACATAGAAATGGATGAAGCATACAAATGTTGTCTTTGCATGAGAAAAACTGGTACGACCAGTATCTCTTTAGAGTGGGTTGCCATTTACAATCATAAGCAGAACCATTTTTTGGTTTCCTTTCCCCACATTCTGGTGTGATTTGTTTTTTCCATATCTGGCTTTGAGAAATGCATAACCAGAATATCTGAATAAACTTGATTTATGTCCCAGCTGTGTGACTTACTCACTGTGTGACCTTGGGCAAGTCATTTAATCTCCTTGAGATTTTGTTTCCTTTCCTGAGATATGAAGAAGCACTCACCTTCCCATCCTCTCCCAGGGGAGCTGCTATTAACCATATTAATGATACACTGAGTCCTTCTGTACCCAGATAATGAGGCTGAGTCACACACAATCCTCGATGTAAGAAGATAATTTGGTGTTAAGCTGAGAAATCTAGGGAAAATGGGGAGGGGGAAGAAATCAAGATCACAGTCTATAATAAATACTTTTACTCTAATTCAATTTTTAAAAGTAAAGACTGAACTGAATTTAAGAGAACAGCAATGGAATTGCTCCCATTGACTCAGCCATACTGAAAAACTATTTACCACCCATGGGTCGCTGGGAATCTTTCAGATCTTCCTCACTCACAGTTTCAACAAGATGATTGAAAATGTGGTTTGCTCTTTGCAAACCAAACAAATTTTCTGTGTAATGTCCTCCATCCAAGCATTCTACATCATCTTGGTTTCATGGTTCAGGAACCTATCTTCTGGGTCCCATCCTGGTCCTGTGGACCCCAAAGTGTTTGGAGGTTTGAGATGGGAAACCCTCTGCTTGTCCTTTATTTAATTCTGCAGTGGGTAAAATGTATTTAAGAGCATAAAATCAAAGTTCATGCAAAAGGTTCTGGGGGTTGAAAAGGAATTATAAGTTGAGTAACTTTAGAGCTAACCAAGCAGTTTCACCTTCTTCCTGTTATTTCACTTTGCAAAGTCAGCATAACCATTATCCCCAGTGTGTAGACAGAAACCCGAACCCCAGGGAGGATAAGCGGAATTGTTGAAGACCACAAAGATGGTGAGAAGAGCCTGACACCCAAATTGCCTTTCCAAACTCAGTGCTCCTTTAAGTAAGCCATGCTAGAATAAAGCTATGACTGGGATAAAACACTATTAACATAAGACCAAATTATTTTGATTCAGACTACTGCAAATTATTACTTTCACTCTGTGTTCCTTGGCGACTGCAACCGAGTTCTTTATCTAATTTCTTCACCTTTTCCCAGAGTTCACACCACCTCCCAAATGAGTCCCATCTGTGAATTTAATTAACCAGCTGCTGTCCTGGTCTTCCAGATCATTAATTAAGATCTTCTTTGAAATCAGACCTAACCCTTTTACCCTCAGACATCCCCTGGAGACTTTCATGAGGCTCTGAAGATAACTGTTTATTTTAACCCCACATTATATGCTGGGCTTGCAAAGAGAGTTTTATAACCATACTATTTCGAAAAGTTAATTTCTCCAGGGACAGACTGTGAGCCAGCTCTGAATGTTTTATCAAAATCCAAACAAAATAAACTGCTTCCAAATGTTGTTTATGCTTTTGTTTTTATTAATGTTAGGTAATTGGAAAAAATCTAGTAAAATTTGCTGTAGAACCGTGGTTTAAATCCCAAACCTGCTGAATGCATGTATTAACAGGGGACTACATGTATATCAGCAGACTAAAAATACCCATCCATTTATCTCTTTCATGCAGGAATCCAAGATCTAGAAAGTTGCCTTAAAAAGCTAAATTAAAATAAGAAAAAAATGTTTATGTATAAAGATGCTCATCATTTTATACATTACCAAACATTGGGGCTGACCTTTTATCTAACAATGGGAGAATGGTTAAGTACATTTTGGTACATCTGTGTTATGGGATATTATGCTGCTATTAAAATCAACACCATGTAATTACAGGGAAGGCACTTGGGGATATAATCTCAAGTGGACAATAAAGAAGACAAATAAATAATATCTACATTTACTTTAAGGGGGCTTCCCAGGTGGCTCAGTGGTGAAGAATCTGCCTGCAGGCATAGGAGCTGCAGGAGATGGCAGTTCGATCCCTGGTTCAGGACTATCCCCTGGAGAAGGAAATGGCAACCCACTCCAGTATTCTTGCTGGGATAATCACATGGACAGAGGAGCCTGTTAGGCTATACTCCATGGGGTCACAAAGAGTCAGATATGACTGAGTGACTAAGCACGCACACACAATTACTTTAAATAGAAGTAGGTCCTTACGGGCAAACACGGGAATGACCAGGAGTACAGATTAAAAATAGTCTTTTTGGAGTTATAAGATTGTGGAGGTTTATTTGTATGTTTAAGTTAATATGTATGCAACAAATAAAGTTAGACTGCCCTAACTCAAAACATCTTAGAAACGTTATGATGATCATGGTATGATTCAGGATGCTTGCACTAGAGCTCTCTACAGCAAATGTGTTAAAGCATACCCATAGACGTTGGACCTTACCAAGTCAGTTAGCCCAGAGGTACTTCTAACCTCCAGTATCTGTATCTCTATGCCCAAGGATATTTATCCAGGACCTGCAGGAGGCCATGCTTACAGCAGATCAGAACATCCAAAGAACCAACATTTCCTTAGAAGGAAATTTCAACTCTTCTTAGGAAGCAACCAAACTCCGAAATAATCTCTTTTCAGGTGGTGTAATTCTGAGATGTCTCTTTTGCATCATTTCTCAGATTCTAACAAAGGACAAAAGAAAGTCTTTAAAGTTTTTCTAACATTTAGAACAAGAACAACCGGTTATCCACATGAAATAACAGGAATATCAATAACTACCTCATATTATACACCAAAGATAATTTGAAGCAGAAAATAGATATACAAGTTGAATATATTTTCTAGAAGAAGTACAGAAATCTCTCTCTGTGATGGGATAAGTAAGAATCCTTACGGGATAAAAAGCAATGAACATAAAGAAGATGATCAACTGTAGTTCATCCAAACTAAAATATTTACTTACTAATGATACCACAAAGAAAATGGAAAGCAAGTCACAGGCTGGGCTAAAATATCCACAGTGTAAAAATGACAAAGCATTTTCATCCAGATTTTATAAAGAACCCCTACAACTCAATAATAATTAAAAAACAAACAACCCAATTTAAAACATGCAAAAGACGTGGGCAGACACCTCACAAAAAAGATATATAAATGCTAATAAGTAGATGCAAAGTTCCCAGCATCATTAATTATCAGAAAAAGGGAAATTAAAATCACAAAGAAATGCCTAAACACATTGACTGGAATGGCTATAATTTAAAAGGCTGGCAGCTCCAAATGTTGAAAATGTTGTGGAGCAAAAAGAACTCATAAATTGCCACTGAAAGTGGAAGAGTTAGTCACTCAGTTGTGTCCAATTCTTTGAGACCCCATGGACGGTAGCATACCAGGCTCCTCTGTCCACGGGATTCTCCAGGCAAGAATACTGGCGTGAGTAGCCACTCCCTTCTCCAGGGGATCTTCCTGCATAAAGAATATATAGGCATATTCTTTACCATCTGAGCCGCCAGAGAAGCCCTACATTGTCATTGCTATGCTATGCTAAGTCACTTCAGTCGTGTCCGACTCTGTGTGACCCCATAGACGGAAGCCCACCAGGCTCCCCCATCCCTGGGATTCTCCAGGCAAGAACACTGGAGTGGGTTGCCATTTCCTTCTCCAATGTGTGAAAGTGAAAAGTGAAAGTGAAGTCGCTCAGTCATGTCCGACCCTTAGCGACCCCATGGACTGCAGCCTACCAGGCTCCTCCACCCATGGGATTTTCTAGGCAGTAGTACTGGAGTGGCTTGCCATTGCCTTCTCCGCTACATTGTCATTAGGGAGCAACAAATTTGATAACTTTGGAAAACTCTTTGGCAGGTTCTTATAAAGTTAAACAATTCAACTTTTCCCAAAGTGTTTACCCAAAAGAAACCAAAGTATATATTCACAGAAAGGCCTATATAAGAATATCCATAGTAGCCTTCCTCATAATAGCCCCAAACTGGAAACAGCAAATGTCTATCAATCAGAGAATGGATAATCAGTGTGGTATTTTCACATAGTAGGACACTACACAGTAAGAAGAAGGGATGAATCACATGTACTCAACAAATGATACGGGTGCACAGCCCACTCAGCTGTGTCTGACTCTTTGCAGCACCTGACTCTGGCAGGACTGTAGCCTGCCAGGCTCCTCTGTCCATGGAATTTTCCAGGCAAGAATACTGAAGTGGGTTACCATGCCCTCCTCCAGGAGATCATCCCAACCCAGGGATCGAACCCTCATCTCTTGTGTCTCCTGCATTGCCAGGCAGATTCTTTACCACTAGTGCCACCTGGGAAGCCCTTATGAATGATATGCGTGTGTGTGTGAGAATGTGTGTGTGTGTGTGTACTCATTCATGTCCAACTCTTTGACCCCATGGACTATAGCCTGCCAGGCTCCTATGTCCATGGGATTTCTCAGGCATGAATACCAGAAGTGAGTTTTTATTTCCTTCTCCAGGGGATCTTACTGACCCAGGGATCACACCCACGTCTTTTTCGTCTCCTGCACTGGCAGGCAGGTTCTTTACCACTGCACCATCAGGGAAGCCCCTTGAATGAGAGGGCAGAGTCTCAAAAACAGTGCTTGAAACCCAGGCACAAGCTTTCCATTCATATGAAATTCTACTAGGCCAAGTGAAACGGTGGTGATGGACATGAGAACAGTGATTTTCTGGAAAGCAGAGATGGAGATTGACAAGGAAAGTACACAAAAGAAATCTGGGGATGATCGTTATGTTCTTTGTTAGCAACTGAACAACAACAACATCTTGATAAGAACGTGGGTTACATGGATACTTTTGTCAGAGCTGTTTAAACTAATTAATGCATCAAATTTAACAATATGCTTAAGATGTGTGTAGCTTGCTTCAGGAAAAACAAAAGAACTAAGCCATTCCATTCAAAGACATGCTCTACTGATCACTCCCTACTCTCTAGTGTGTGGTAATTTGCCAAGCCATCTGGCACAGGTCAGCTTAGGAAACACTTCCCACTCAAGACTGTGTGTGTGTGCACTCAGTCTTTTCAGTCGTGTCCAGCTCTTTACACACTATGGATTATAGTCCATCAGGCTCATTCACAGGATTCTCCAGGAAAGAATACTGGAATGGGTTGCCATGCCCTCCTCCAGGGGATCTTCTCAACCCAGGGATCAAACCCACATCTCCTGTGTCTCCTGCACTGCAGGCAGATTCTTCACCCATTGAGCCACCTAGGACGCCCACTCAAGTCTGCAGGGACTGAATATAAGCCAGAGACAACCAATAATCCCTTTCATTGGCTTTTGGTCCCTGTGAATACGTTAGCCTTGAATAGCCATCCTTCCACATTTGACTCAGGCTGATTCTTCTCTCAGGCCTGACTTCTGGATGGATTGCTTGGCTTAGGGACACATTGCAGGTTTGGACATTTGTGGTTTTGGCTGACAGTCTCTAGTTTAGGGGGATGAGAGCCTCCAGTAAGAAGTATACCCATAGGATGAGAGTCTGGGGCACTGAGGTGAAGGGAGGTGAATGCTTTCTCACTCCAAGGATATGGACATTCTGAATGAAAGATAACCAAAAAAAGCTAAATAATCTATTCACGGTCGAGAGAGAAAAAGTTACAGAAGGAAGATGCAGAAACCAGGAAGGATCTCTAAGTCAGACAAGTCAGTGTGAGATGAAGTCAAACACTGAAAGTTGGATACAGGCCTTAGAGGTGGGGAAGGGTCAACCCAAGTGCAGAATAGAGATGGGGGTTTGGCCCAGATAAGTGGAGGAACGGGAAGTGACTATTTCTTGAAGCAGGGAGCCTTGAAGGACTATATGTTTGATCAGTGGCAAACATATTTAAAACACTGCCTGCATACCCAGGGAACTACAAGAAAACCTTGCCATCCACCCTGGGAAATGGTGGGAAAAATCACCCACACAAGAAACAAAAATTGCAAGTCTATATCAAATGTGGTGGAAAGGCGAAATTCATACCACCCATCTGATAGGCATTTAACAGAAAAACTGGCCTGACTAGTGGAAACTGAGAACCCAGCAGAAGAAAAGGTGAAATACTTCTGCAGTCAAGGTGACACAGAAAATTGGCTGAAGATGAATTCTCTTACAAAAGCTTTAACCACACGTCAGATGTTTAAAAAAAAAATTAGCCTCTCAATGAATGGACTTAAAGGAACAATCTGAAAGCGAGCTGCAGATAATTATTTTCAAATTGTTTAAAAAAAAAAAAAGGAATAGAAGCCATAGTCAAAAATAAAAAGAACTTAAGAACAATGACAACAACAACAAAAACCCAGGAAAAATTGAAAAATAATGAAACAGCCCAAACCATGTGCTGGTCACAGTTCTGAATAATAGATAAGAATACATCACTGCAGAAAATGGATCAAACCCTGTCTTCCAGAGCCTTCATTCAGAAGGGGGAGATCATAAATAAACAAACATAGAAAATAATTTTCAGCAGTGATCAGTGTCACTTGATCATGCCAAGATCAAGCGAACACATACATTAACCAAAGATAAAATGAACAAAGTGATGCATATATGGCTCATGAAAGAAAGAAAAGAGGACATTTGGTGTCACAGATATGACACAGTGCAGCTGTATTGAATGGGCATGAAAAAAAAGTGCAGATTTCACCACAATTTCATTAAGATTAAGGATCTAAGACATAATCCGACCTTCCTTCTTAAGCAAAGCTCAGTCTTTGATGTCCCAAGCTCCAAATCTTCTTGAATTCAAAGAGTTCCTCCTCAATACAATACAAATCCAGAAGAAACCGTCTCCAGAAAATTCAATTTCTGTCATTAGGTGACTTCTGCCATTTTTAATTGAAAGTCTTATTGAAATAATTTTAGACTTATATGGGACTCTAAGGAATAATTCAGGGAGACTGAATGTACCTTTAACCCAGTTTCCAACAAATAGTAACAAAACTGTTATACAATAAAACAAGCTGGAATTAACACTGATGCAAGCCACCCATCTGAATCACATTTCCCCAGCTTTACTTGTATTCATAGATGTGTGCATTTCAGTTCAGTTCAGTTCATTTCAGTCGCTCAGTCATGTCTGACTCTCCGCGACCCCGTGAATCACAGCACGCCAGGCCTCCCTATCCATCACCAACTCCCGGAGTTCACTCAAACTCATGTCCACAGAGTCGGTGATACTATCCAGCCATCTCATTCTCGGCCGTCCCCTTCTCCTCCCGCCCCCAACCTTTCTCAGCATCAGAGTCTTTTCCAGTGAGTCAACTCATCGCATGAGGTGGCCAAAGTATTGCAGTTTCAGCTTTAGCATCAGTCCTTCCAATGAACACCCAGGATCGATCTCCCTTAGAATGGACTGGTTGGATTTCCTTGCAGTCCAAGGGACTCTCAAGAGTCTTCTCCAACACCACAGTTCAAAAGCATCAATTCTTCGGCGATCAGCTTTCTTCACAGTCCAACTCTCACATCCATACATGACCACGGGAAAGACCATAGCCTTGACTGACGGACCTTTGTTGGCAAAGTAATGTCTCTGCTTTTTAATATATTATCAAGGTTGGTCATAACTTTCCTTCCAAGGAGTAAGTGTCTTTTAATTTCATGGCTGCAATCAGCATCTGCAGTGATTTTGGAGCCCAAAAAAATAAAGTCTGACACTGTTTCCACTGTTTTTCCATCTATTTCCCATGAAGTGATGGGACCAGATGCCATGATCTTTGTTTTCTGAATATTGAGCTTCAAGCCAACCTTTTCACTCTCCTCTTTCACTTTCATCAAGAGGCTTTTGAGCTCCTCTTCACTTTCTGCCATAAGGGTAGTGTCATCTGCATATCTGAGATTATTGATATTTCTCCCAGCAATTAGTTCTATACAATTTTATCATATGTGCGGATCCCTGAATCCACTATCACGGTCAAGATACTGAAAAGTTCCACCACCACTAGAATCCCTGGCATTGTCCTTTAAAGACCACACTCACCTCCATCTTCTCATGCTCCACCACTGTGCAAGCCTCTAATCTGCTCTCCATTTCTAAAATTTGTTTTCAAAAAAGGTTATATAAATAAAATCATAACACAACCTATGGGAAGTGGCTTTTCTCAGTCACAGCAATTCTCCAGAGACTTATCCAAGTTGTATACATCAACACTTTTCTTTTGATTGCTGAGTCATATTCCATGCTATTCCTGTACAACAGTTTATTTCACCACTCACCCATTGAATTACAGCTGTACTGACTTTTAGCATTTGGCTATTGCCAATTAAGTTGCCATGATTAGGGTTTTTAAAATATTTATTTATTTGGCTGTTTCAGGTCTTAGCTGTGGCACAGGAATCTTTGTTGCATCATGAGGGATCTTACACTGAAGTGCACACACTCGCGAGTTGCATGCGCGGGCTCAGCAGTCATGGTACATGGGCTTAGTTGCTCGTTGGCATTTGGGATCTTAGTTCCCTGACCAGGGATCAGACCTGCATTGAAAGATGGATTCTAAACCCCTGAACCACCAGGGAAGTCCCTATGATTAGGTTTTGTGCGAATGTATAAGTTTTCATTTGTCTAGGATTCATTCTGGAGAGTGCAATTGCTGAGTCACACGGCACTTCAATGTTCAGCTTTACAAGAAACTGCAATACTGAGAAAGTTTTACAGAGCAGCTGTATCATTTCATATTACCACCAGCAGTGAATGAATGATCCAATTTCTCCACGTTCTCACCAGCATTTGGTGTTGTCACAGTTTTTGAATTTTAGTCATTCTGATAGATGCAGCATGCTTTAACACTGCAGTTTAAGTTTGTATTTCCCTCGTGGCTGACGCTGTTGAAACATTTTTCATGTGCCTATTTGACATCTGTGTATCCTCTTCGGTGAAATGACTGCTCATGCCTCTTGCTAATTTTTAAAGTGGATTTCTTTTTTTAAAAAAAAATGCTCCTTATCTACTTTAGATAATTGTTGTTTGTCAAATGTGTGATTTGCAAATACTTTCTTCTAGGAGCTTTGGTACAGCGAACATTTCAAATTTCAATGAAGTCAATTTTATCAAATGTTTTGAGCTTGCTTTTGATGTCAAGTCTAGGAATTCTTCACCAGGTCCTTGATCCTGAAGATTTTCTCCTTAATCTTTTTCCTTTAAATTTTACGGCTTTACATTTACATGACTCATTTTCAGTTAACTTCTGTATAACATGTAAAGTTTAGGTTTAAGTCTTTTTTCCCTTTGACTATGAATCCCCAGTTGCTCTAGCATCATTTGTTGAAACGCTATCTTTCCTCTATTGAAATGCTTTTGATCTTAGTAAAAAAAAAATTAGTTGAGCACATCTGTGGTTGTATTTCTGCAAGTTTCATTCTGTTTCATTGATTTATAGTTCTATCATTCTGCTAATACCACACAATCTTGGTTAGCATTGCTGAAGAATAGACTTTATTATCAGGCAGAATGCTGTGCTATGCTTAGTTGCTCAGTCATATCTGACTCTGCGACCCCCATGGACTGTAGCCTGCCCGGCTGCTCTGTCTGTGGAATTCCCCAGGCAAGAATATTGGAGTGGGTTGCCATACCCTCCTCCAGGGAATCTTTCCGCCCCAGGAATCCAACTGTGGTCTCCTGCATTGCAGGCAGATTCTTTACCAGCTGAGCTACCAGGGAAGACCATCAGGTAGACTAAGAACTTATTTCTTCCTTTTTAGGATTGTTTTAGCTAGTTTAAGGCCTGTGCTTTCCATTGTTTGTCCTGGTCAACAAAACTCCTTGCTGGGATTACGCTAGGGTTATGTTTGGATTGTTTGAAACCTATAGATCCATTGGGGAGAACTGACATATTTGCTATGCTGAGTTTACCAATCCATGAAGATGGTATGCTGCTTCATTTATTTAGGTCTTCTTGAGTTTCTTCTTTAGTACTTGCAATTTTCAGCACACAGAGCCTATAAATGTTTTGTGAAAGTGAAAGAGGAGAGTGAAAAAGTTGGCTTGAAGCTCAACAAAAACTAAGATCATGGCATCTGGTCCCATCACTTCATGGGAAATAGATGGGGAAACCGTGGAAACAGTGTCAGACTTAATTTTGGGGGGCTCCAAAATCACTGCAGATGCTGATTGCAGCCAGGAAATTAAAAGACGCTTACTCCTTAGAAGGAAAGTTATGACCAACCTGGATAGTATATTAAAAAGCAGAGACATTACTTTGCCAACCAAGGTCCATCTAGTCAAGGCTATGGTTTTTCCAGTGGTCATGTATGGATGTGAGAGTTGGACTGTGAAGAAAGCTGATCGCCGAGGAATTGATGCTTTTGAACTGTGGTGTTGGAGAAGACTCTTGAGAGTCCCTTGGACTGCAAGGAGATCCAACCAGTCCATTCTAAAGGAGATCAATCCTGGGTGTTCATTGGAAGGAATGATGTTGAAGCGGAAACTCCAATACTTTGGCCACCTCATGCGAAGAGGTGACTCACTGAAAAAGACTCTGATGCTGGGAAGGACGGGGGGCAGGAGGAGAAGGGGGCAACAGAGAATGAGATGGCTGGATGGCATCACCGACTCGATGGAGGTGGGTTTGAGTGAACTCCGGGAGTTGGTGATGGACAGGGAGGCCTGGCGTGCTGTGATTCATGGGGTCGCAAAGAGTCGGATACGACTGAGCGACTGAACTGAACTGAAGTATCTCTATCTTTGAAGTGAGTATAAATGATACTGTGCTTAAATTACACTTTCTGCATGTCTATTCTTAGAATATAGAAATGAAATGGATTTTGGAGTAATGGTTTTGTATTCTTCAACCTTGCTGAACTCACTTATTAGTTTCTGGAATTTTTTTGTTTTTTGGTAACTTCTTTTAGTTTCTTTATATAGACAAACATGGTATACGCAAATAGAATTGTTTTATTTTTTCTTTATACCACATACACTTTTTTCTTTTTTCTTACCACATTGACTAGAACTTCTAATATTATGTTGAATAAAAATGGTGAGAGTGAATATTCTCGCCTCATTCCCAACCTTCTGGGAAAAAATTTCAGTCTTTCACCATAAGTGTGAACTTAGCTGTTGATTTTTTTGTAGATGTTTTTGTCAAGTTGAGTGTCTTCCCTCTATTCCTAAAATGTTGATAGCTTTTATTATTAATGAGTATGGGATTTTATCAAAAGCTTTTTCTGAATCAACCTATATGAACATATGGCTTTTTAATTTAGACTATGAATATGGTAGATTACATTGACTAACAATGCTGAAGGTTGAACCTTGTGTATCATGGATAAATCCCAGTTGCTTGTGGAGTATGACTCTATAGATTGTTGGATTTAATTTGGTAATATTTTGTTGTGGATTTTCAGGTGTACATTGATGAAAAATATTGTTATGTAGCTTTCTTTTGAGGGGGGATTGGTACTATCTTTGTCTGGTTTGGGTATCAGGTAATACTGGCTTTTTTAAGATGAGTTGGGAATGTTCTACTCTATTTTCTGAAAGAGACTATATAAAGTTGATGCTAAATTTTCTTCTTCTTTTTTTTTTTTGGCCACACCGCGTGGCTTATAGGATCTTAGTTCCCCAACCAGGGACTGAACTTAAGCCCCCTGCAACAGAAGCATAGAGTTCTAAGCACTGGAACACCAGGGAATTCCTGGTGTTAATTCTTTATTGTATGGTAGAATTCTCCAGTGAAACTTTCTGACTATGGAGATTTTTTATCAAGAGTATTTAAGTTACAAACTCAATTTCTTTAATGGTTCAGATAATCTATGTCATATTAGTTAAGCTTTAACAGTTTGGGGTTTTCAAGGAATTGTTCCATGTCTTCTAAGATGTCAAATGTATTTTGAATATAAAGCTGACTAAAGTATTCCCTTATTAACCTTTTAATGTTGCAAGATCCTTACTGATCATCTCTGTTTCATTCCTGATATGCATGATTTGTTTCTTCTCTTTTCATCTTTGTCATTCTGTCTGCAGGTTTTTTCATTTTATTGATCGTATCAAAGAACCAGCTTAAAAATTTTTTTTCTCTACAGTTTTCCTATCTTCAATATTGTTGATTTTTATTCTTATCTCTGTTATTTCCTTCCTTTGTTTGGGTTTAGTTTGCTCTTCTTTTTCTAGTTTCTTGAAGTAGAAATGTATTGATTTGAAATTTTTTGTTTCCAATGTAAGCATTTAATACTATTAGTTTACCTCTCAACATTGCTTTGTTTTGCACACATTTTGATGTATTTTATTTCCATTTCCAGTCAGTTAAACCCATTTTTTAAAAAATGATACCTCTTTACTGATGCTTTATTATATAGGAGTTTGTTATCCAAGTTCCAGGTATTTGAGTGTTTTTCTGTTATTGATTTCTGGTTTGCTTTCATTACAGTCAGATTATACTCTGAATGACTGTAATTCTCTAATATTTTCAGAAGCTTGTTTTATTTTATTTTTAATCTTTTCCAGGGTGTGATTCCAACAACAATTTAGACATCAACCACTTGGGAGTGATCATAAACTCCATTCAGCTCTTTAGGCCTCAGCCTCATCATGTATAAAACTACTGTGGATTTAAGTAGATGTCCTGAGAGCCTACTCTGTACCAGGCACTGTGCTGGGTGCTTTAACACAATGCTAGTCCTAATAACATCCTTGTAGAAAAGACACAATTGATTCTCATTGTTCATGGTAGCTTTGTTGGATGAAGTTGCTGTGAAAACTGGATCAGTGACTAGCAAGCCAGTGGTCCTACAGGTTAGGCTCCTATGAGCCTCTGGTCACAACATTCTATCAACCAATCAATATACAACCTTGTTTTGTGTGTGTTTCTGTTTAAAGACAACTTGCTTGATGTAGCTTATTTATTAGTTAACAGTGAACTCACAGCCAACAGCACCATAACTCATATCTGAATGAAACTTAGCTAGCATGTATATTTTCTCCATAAGGCACATCACAGCCTTGAGATTAGGAATACTAGACAGCAGTTCAGCACTAGGTTTGGTGGCCATTTAAAACACCAACAGCAACAATGAAAAGCAAAACAATGTGGTCGTAGAAAGGATACATGACGCAGTGCAAGAGCTGAAACAAGGCAGTCTTGTCCAACCTCAGTTGGGAACACACACATCTGGTGACTCAATTATTTTGCAGCTCTGTACATGTCCACGGATGACCATGAAAGTGCCATGAGTATTGATTCGAGGCTTTCAAATAAATTTTTGTGAGTTGGTAAATTTGCAAATAAGGGATCCATAAATAATGAAGATTGACTGTATTCTTATCCACACTTTCCAGACGCAAAAACGGAGGCTCAAAGAGGTTATGGCATCATCCAGTAACAGGCAGAGGATGTTCCTTCCACAATACTAGCTCAATTCACAACATTCCCCCAGGCTTTCTCTTGCTCTTCTTGAACTTGGCAATCCCAGGGCAGAAGGGCAGCCCTTCCCTTCTCTGAGTTCCAAGAGCAGCGACAAGGATGCAACCATAGCTCAATCACATTTACTGAGCACTTGCCATGTGCTGGTTGCTGGGCCAAGGGCTTTGCAAGCACTGGCTCACTTAATCGTCACAACCACCTTTGTGAGTCTATGTTAATATCATCTCTGTAAAAATGCACGGAGAGCACAAGTGATTTGGCCACTGTCACCTAGCTCATAAGAAGAGGATCCAGGATCTAATTATAGGCAGCCCAAACCCTTGGAAGGTGAAATGCACACACAGCCCTGTACTGAACCCTACCTCTACTGCAACGCAGCATGCTGTGTGGAAATTACCTATATGCTTCTCTATTTCTCTCCGAAAGACTGTGAGTTTCCAAAAGACATCAGCCTTGTTTTCTTCCTGCTTGTGTCCAGAGGCTGACATGGAGCAGGTTGCCAGTGAATGACAGGGAGATAAATGAAGGTGTGAACCCCTATCCTCCTGGTACCCAGCACAGGGCTGGGCACACAGTGGCTGCTTAGTAGGTGTCTGTTCTAGAAGATGATCAACAGTTTCCATAAGCAGCATCACTTATCAGCAAAAGAGAAAAGACACAAAGTTCTCTGATTGCTCCTGCCCACCAGCCCCAGGCAGGCTGTGGAGCCAGCTCCTCTTCCAAGCCACAGCTAGATGCATCCTGGCTCTGGGAGAGTCCAGCTAATTAGACTCTTGTCTGCCAACAGAGAGCGTCGACAAACACAGAGAGGAATTGTTAGCAGCAAAGAGGAGGGGAAGGCGGGAGGGGGGAGGCGGGGCATCAGCAATTTGTTAGAGGCAACGAAACGGAGCGAGTTGTGCCTCCTGCTAAATTACCATATGTGCTAATTGTATATGCATCAGTAATTGTTGGCTGCTGCTCATTTACATTTGATTATTATATTTGCGGTTTTTAATTGCATTTGAATATGTCTTCCCCTAATACTGTCAAGATCACCATAGCTGTCAGCAATCCTTAGTGCTTTTTCTGCTAACAAAATGCAGATCTGCTACCCAGGCCTTCATCTTATCCATATAAGGATGGCAATGGCTGTGATTAGCTACAGTACTAGGGACGACTAGTGTTGTGAGCATCCACTGTTTCGGAAGCTGTCCTGGGTGCAGAATTTTAAGTCTGACAAAATTGAGTTTCATTTCTGGTTCTGTTCTTTACCACTGTGTGATTTTGGGCAAGGGACTTAACGTCTCTGATCCTCCATTTGATTCTGTATAAAAATGTATGCTTTGCACAACTGCTATGGAGGTTGATAACAATAGGTTAAAGGGCCAGCTGTGGGCAGGGGCTGAATAAATGATGACTGTGATTACTCTCATTTTCCCTGAAATCTTCCACGTCCCCATTGCCTCTGTCTTTGCTAAGAGTCTCATCATCGCTCACCTGGACTGAAGTGATAAGCTTCCCAACGGGTCTCTCTGCCTCCCTCCTCTCTCCCCATCAGAATGCATGTCTTTTCCATGTGCAGAGATGATCCTTTGCAGCCTGAAGAGCAAGCTCCAAACCTCATAAAGAGGCACACAGATCTTCACATACAGGGTCTGCCTGCTGTGATGGAGGCTGCAAGCCACCCTGAACGAGATGGAGATGGCAGGCTCACCTCTGCCCCTGCTGGGAGGGCTGAGGGTAGACAGCCCTCAACTGAATTAGAATTGCCTCAACTAAAGAAAACTGCCTTGGCCAAAGTCACCCTCTCCTTCCTGGGGCAGCCCATAGCCACCGCCTGTGGGTAGAGAAGCCTGGTACGAAATCCCCACTCAGGGTAACTCTGAAGAGCTGGCCAGTTTCAAAATACCCCATGGGGTCATCCAAGGCCTCACTGAGACTCTACCAGGACCAATTGCTCCTGTGTTCACCCTGCCTCCTCCCATCTCCTCCTTCTCCAGATGCTGAGCCCCAGGGCGCTTGCTAATTAAGCTCCCTACCCACTCCCTACTTGCTGATTTCCACCTCAGAGTCTACTTCCCAAGAAATCAACTTGCAATCCAGGCAACCTCTCTAGATGGGTAACCTACCTCTCACGTGTCTGACACACACGGATGTCTTTCCTCACCACAGGCCATTCACTGCCCTGGTTTCCTTCTCTCCCTTTCTAGAAGGTCTTTTCAAACCTGGCAGCCTAGAGAGCTCCTACTCCTCCAGCAGGTGCAGATCAAATGGCACCTCCTCCAGGAAGCCTCTCCTGACTGACCCAAGCAGTACTCAGGTGCGGGTCCTCTGGGCCCTGAGAGGCCTGTCTGTCTCTGAACAATGTGGATTGCTTAAAACCTACAAGGGTGAACTATTATTCTCTCTAATACACTATGAGGAAACTGAGACTTAGGTTCTATAACCTGCCCAAGGTCACACAGCTACTAAGTGGCAGAACCAGGACTTGAGCCCAGCACTGTATGGCCTGTACTTTTATCCCCAGGGCTGTGTCACTTCACAATAGCATCACCATTTTTGTTTCTCTTCTCTAACTTGATCCTCACCACACTAATACTGACCTGGTTTGGGCCCTGTCCTTGGTGCTTCCTATGAATTCTCCACGAGCCCATCCGTAGGCACAGACGGGTGAAGTAATGGGGCAGAGCCGCACAGCCCAAACCAAGGAGCCCGGATTTGGACTCGGGAAGTCTGACCCCAGGGCTCACACTCTTCTCCCACATAGTGTTTAAATGAGATGGAAGTCACTAAAGGATTCTGAGCAATGACATGGCACGAGGTCAAAGGACCCCCCTGGCTGGTGTGTTGCAAAGAGACTGCAGAGGGGCCAAGGAGGGCAGAAGGAGACCACTCAGGGTCGAGACCATGGTGGCCAGAGAAAGGTTATGGTGAAGTGGAGAGGAGCCGTCATGTTCTGAGCAGCAGTTTGCATTCAGCCACTCACTCATTCACGCATTTGCTTATTCTCAGGGTGTTCTTATGCACCGTTCATAGTTCCGTCCTCCCTGTGCGAAGCCCCATGTGAGGTGCCAAGGGTTGTGGGGGTGAAGGCAGGTATAATTCCCACCCTCACAAAGTTCAGAACCTCACCAGCAAAGGAGACAGGAAGCATGATTGCATAAGACATTCTAGGAGGTCAGGGCTCTTGGGGCATGTGGGGCTTATCTCAGAGGAGCCGATCCACTGTGAGTCCAGGCCAATCTCAGCTCATATGAGGCTGCAGGAACTCAACGAGAGAGTTAGTTACTAGGGGCACAGGATGTCTGACCCGGGGCTTAAAGTTAAAAAAAGTAGTGAACGGTGTTCAGACACTATGGAGAGAAAAGCTGACGCATGAGCTTGGCTGAACACTCAGAGAATAGAGATGCTCTAAGTCTGCACTGAAGAATGCATGTGTGCATGCTCAGTCGCTCATGTCCGACTCTGCAACCAAAGTGTACAGCTGGGTTATTGCACGGGGAAGCGGGAAAGGGGTGGGAGGGATGGGACAGGGGCGGGAGGGCCTTCAATAAGCATTCACCTTGGGGCTGCTCTTTTATGTACCAAACTCCTCCCCGCTGTATGCTCCCAACCCCTAGAAAACCTCCAGTCCTCCTCCTGAGATACTAGGCCTGGACACCCTGTCAATATGTCTACACCCTGTCTACGACAAAAGGTTCAGTCTATTGAATTTCACACATGTTTATGAAAGACAGTCTCTGGCTTACATAATAGTAATCTTGTGAGATGAACCAGTTGTAAGTTTGAAGTGTGGTCCCAGGAAGGCCATGTTCTCTCTCTGGGTTCAGTGTCTGCATCAGTAACAGATGGGAAGGCCTGATGAGATCAAAAGTCAACACCGGAGCACAAAGCCTGCAATTTCCTCCTTCTAATCTCAGAATAATAAACAAGCAAGGCAACCACTCACAGACAATATAGCACTTGGACTTGCAATATCCTTGCATACACTATATACTTGGCATATTATACTTCTTTCAACAAAACCCCACGGAGTGTAAATTGCCCAAGAGACAAGAGTGCATATGTTCACCACGGACAAGAAAATCCACATCAGCCTCAGTAATAACAGTCCTAAATTATAGGCAACCCAACTGTCCATCCGTAGGAAAATGATTGAATAAACTACAGCATATTCATGTATCAGAATAGTACACAACCCTGAAAAGAAAAAACTTCTGAAGTACAACAGATGAATCTCAAAGACACTGTTAATTGAAAGAAGCCAAACATGAAAGAGTATTTATTCCATTGTTACATTCATATAAAGTAGAAAGAGACCACATAATCCTCTAGTGATAGAGACTAGAAGGACAGTAACTTCTTAGTGGTGGTATGGACCAGGAAGGATCATGAAGGCATCTTCTTAAATGCTGGCGAAGTTTCACAACTTGATTTGGGTGGTTGTCGACTTCCCTGGTGGCTCAGATGGTAAAGAATCTGCCTGCAGTGCAGGAATCGCAGGTTCAATCCTTGGGTTGAGAAGGAAAAACGAGTGTCTACCCACTCCATATTCTTGCCTGGGAAATCTCATGGACAAAGGAGCCTGGTGGGCTACAATCTTTGGGGGTCACAAAGAGTCAGACATGACTGAGCGACGAAGCACACCGCAACTAAGGTACATACATATGTAAAATTTTATTTAACTGAACAGCTAAGATTAACACAATTCGCTATTTGTGTGTTAGGCTGTTGTTGTTGTTTAGTCACTCAGTTGTGTCAACTCTGCGAACCCATGGACTGTAGCCTACCAGGCTCCTCTGCCTTGGGATTTTCCAGGCAAGAATACTGGAGTAGGTTGCCATTTTTTCTCCAGGGGAGCTTGCCAATTTTACCAGGGATCAAACCCATGTCTCCTGCACTGGCAGGCAAATTCTTTACCGCCAAGCAAAAATAAATTTAAAAAAAATCTCTGAAGTGAGTATTCCTAACAGGAAAAAGTCAGATGGCTGAGTATTAATTAATAGGAGGGGAAAGTCAGATGGCTGTGATGCTCTCAAAATAAGATAAGAACATTATTGATGCTGATCCTCTAGACACCAAATCCTATTAGTTTTTCTACAGCTTGATATGTGAAAAATAGACCTGTCCCTCCTCCAGCTCCAGATAGGTAAGACTCCTTAGATATAAGATCTCAGAGAGCATGTGTTCATTTTCCTCAGAGCACTTATCTTAGTTTAAAATAACACACTATTATGCTGATGGTTCGATTAATCCTAGTCTGCCCCATCGGGCTGTGAAATCTAGGACAGTGTCTGATTTCTCTTGCTGTGGACGCTCCAACATTTAGCTCAATGCCTCGTATGCAGAACATTCTCAAAAAATATTTTTTAGTGAATGGTGGCAACTAGTAATAAACTAAGAATTTTATATAAGGGATGTTTATTGAGGTTAACTCAAAAGAAAACCCAAGATCATAGCATCCACTTCATTTCATGAGTCTTTACATTTATATTTGGTAATCTTTTAAAAATGTACAGGCAGAATTTGAAAAATTACATCAAAGCACATAACACACGTGAGGTCAATGGGCAAGACCTGACTGAAGGTTACATTCTGGTTGCAGTTAAATTAAGCTAAACCTTAATAACAAAATGTTAACTAGAAAATCCTCAGGTAATTGGAAATTTAAAAATATACTTCTCAAAAACTAATGAGTGAAAGCAAAAATTACCATAGAAATTAGAAAATAATTGGAGCACAATAATAATGAAAATACAATATATTAAAACTTGTGTGATTCAGATAAAGCAATGCTTTGAAGAAAATTGTAGCCTTAAGTGCAGTGTTACAAACAAAAAAAATGATGCTAAAAACTAATGTTGCATGTACACCTCTAAAGAAATTAGAAAAAAAAACATTTTAAATTGCAAACTGGGAAATAATTTTTAAGTGCACAGTCAATGAAATAGATAAAAATGAACAATATACAAGATCAATAAAACCGTTACTTCTTGGAAACCACCAACAAAATTAATAAAACCCTGGAAACATTGATGAAAAAAACAAGGGAAAGACATGAACAACACCAGGCATGAAGAAAGAGGCATCATTACGGATCCAAGAGATATTAAAAATATAAGAGGAATGGTAAATTAATGTATAATAATAAGTTTGAAAATTTAAGTGAAATGAATAACTCTAGAGAGGCATAGCTTACTAGAACTAGCACAGGAAGAAATTAAAAAACTGCCACTCAGTTGTGTCTGACTCTGCAACCCCATGTACTGCAGCACGCCAGGCTTCCCGGTCCATCACCAACTCCCGGAGCTTCTCAACCTCATGTCCATTGAGTCAGTGATGCCATCCAACCATCTCATCCTCTGTTGTCCCCTTCTCCTCCTGCCTTCAATCTTTCCCAGCATCAGGGTCTTTTCAAATGAGTCATGCAATAAGATATAAACATTTGCCAGGTTCTGAGAATTTCAGACACATAAGCCACCACCCTTGCCTCAAAGAAACAGTCTCAAAAACATGTCTGGTTGGAGGACCAGGCTTGGTCTTATGCAGCCTTTCTTCAGGCAGAGGTTGGGGCTGGGGGGGTGCTCCCTCTAGGCAGAGAGAAGCAACAGGGCAAGTGGATGAACCCTGTGCTACTTCCTGGGTGGGGCGTCCAGGAGACAGTATTGGAAAGGGATGCCACAGCCAAATTTTGTGGATTCTGAAAAGCCAGAGTGAAGAGTCTAATTGTTCTGGTAAGTGTTCAGGAGCAAGGAGAAAAACAAGGATACTTCCTTAGGAAACCTAAGGCAGCAGTGGTGGCAGAAGGATTAAAAGGGACAAATGATTGGAGAGAACAGAGAAACGGTGACCAGTTACAGGTTACCATCAATCAGATGAGAGAGGAAGAAGCCCCCTTTACCAGTTGCTACTGAACGCCAAGCAAGGCACCAGGGCACTCTGTCAGTCACTGCGTGGAGCTCTGACCCTGTTTCAGTGATCTTACTGCCTCTGTTTTGCAGATGGGGAAACCAACCCCTGGGCTAAACACTCTGCCCAAGATCACACAGAGGCTCAATGGTAAAGAATCTGCCAGGAATGCAGGAGACGCAAGTTCCATCCCCAACCGGGGAAGATGCCCTGGAGAAGGAAATGGCAATCCACTCCACTGTGCTTGCTTGGGAAATCCCCTGGGAAGAGGATTCTGGCAGGATCCAGTTCATGGGGTCGCAAAAGAGGGACAGGGCTTAGCGACTAAACCACCACCACCCCAAGATGACACGGGTTAGAAGTCTGCTAATTTATATCCAGGTGTGACTCCAGCTCAGATTCTTTCTCCTCATTCTTTTCTCTCTTCAAAATGAGTGATAATGACAGCCTCTGGTAAAGGGGATAGGTAAGTGTAATAAAGTGGACAGAATGGCTAAAGAGCAAGGAACAAAGAAGGACAGAGGGCTGAAGAAGACGCACAGATGGGGCTACTCATCAGCTACCTAGGCATCATCACTCCCTGAGATGAGCCACGGGCAGGCGTTACCATGGATACAGAAGATGATCCAGCTTCTTCCAGTGCCCATGACCTTCAGTTTTATTTCCTATAAAATGGGGATATGAAAACTGATGTCTCACTGTTCTGGTAAGAATGAGAAGTTCTTTATCTGATGCGTACGGCGCAGGTCCTGGCACACGGTAGATACTCACAAAACGGTTCTGTTATGGTCAGTTGTAACAAATGTCAGACGGGAATTTATGTAAAAGGGGAAGATATAAGATATAAACATTTGCCAGGTTCTGAGAATTTCAGACGCATAAGCCACCACCCTTGCCTCAAAGAAACAGTCTCAAAAACATGTCTGGTTGGAGGACCAGGCTTGGTCTTATGCAGCCTTTCTTCAGGCAGAGGTTGAGGCGGGGGGCGGTGGTGCTCCCTCTAGGCAGAGAGAGTATAGAAAAAGTATCTCATCACAGAAACTCCTCCTTTCCCATCCTGTTCCTGGAAGCACCTCAACTAAGTCACCTGGGCTGGTTTTGCCATAGACTAGCTGGAGATCGCTGGGTTGGAGAAGTTTAAGGAATGTGAGGGCTTCCCTGGTAGCTAAGCTGGTGAAGAATCTGCCTGCAATGCAGGAGACCTGGGTTGAGCATCAGGGACCTGGGTTCGATCCCTGGCTTGGGAAGGTCCCCTGGAGGAGGGCATGGCAGTCCACTCTAGTATTCCTGCCTGGAGAATCCCCATGATTAGAGGGGCCTGGCAGGCTACAGTCCAAGGGGTCACAAAGAGTCAGACATGACTGAGCGACTAAGCACAAGACAGCATAAGAAATGTGAACCTCATAACTCAAGCCTTCCATATATTCATTAACAACTTATACCTTCTCAGAGAGCTTTCATAAACATCATCCAGTTTCTGCACAACCCACTGAGAAGAAGCAAGGGCAGCACTATCAGTCTTAACATCTCAGAGAAAGAAACTGGTACTCACGTGGGGTCTGACTTCTTATCAAACATCACAAAACAACTTAGGGGAGGAGCCAGGCTGAGAACTCAGGAGTTCAGACCTTGGGAAACAGGCTTTCAACCTACCTCTATGCTTGATGGCTAGATCAAGGAAGAAAATTATTTTAATAAACATTAAGCCTATGCTTTAAGATGAGTTTTATAGGCTTTGGGCTTTTGCTAGCCCCTGAAGACACACATAGATGAATATACTTGCCCCTTACTTCAGCAGATCCAGTGTGGCCTTAGCTTCTCACAATTTTATAATTAAATTGTTTTTGTGCCTTTCCCCCCACTAGGCTGTAAACTCCTTAAGAGCAAGAACCACATCCAGCTGGACACCATTGTCCCTGATGCTCAACACTGTATTTAGCACACAGTAGACTCTTGAGAGTCCCTTATACTGCAAGGAGATCCAACCAGTCCATTCTAAAGGAGATCAATCCTGGGTGTTCATTGGAAGGACTGATGCTAAAGCTGAAACTCCAATACTTTGGCCACCTCATGCGACGAGTTGACTCACTGGAAAAGACTCTGATGCTAGGAAAGGTTGGGGGCGGGAGGAGAAGGGGACGACGGAGAATGAGATGGCTGGATGGCATCACCGACTCTGTGGACATGAGTTTGCGTGAACTCTGGGAGTTGGTAATGAACAGGGAGGCCTGGCGTGCTGTGATTCATGGGGTCGCGGAGAGTCAGACACGACTGAGCGACTGAACTGAACGGAGCCAATGAACAGTTTTGGAAAACAGGAAAGGGAGTGGGAGGGAGGGAAGGAGGGAGGGAGAGGAAGACAGGGAGACAGAAGGAGGAAGAGGAAAGGAAGGGAGGGGAGGAAAGATGGATAAATGGAGGGAGGAAAGAAAGGAGGGATGGAAGGAGATGGAAAGTGAGAGAAAGAGCTTGGGCTCTAGAATCAGAGACCCTGAGTCGGGACACCTTCTCTCACCAATGGAAACCATGAGCAAATCTCTCCACCTGCCTGAACGGTCAGACACCAGGGACCAACCTCCGACCGCACAGTGCAGGTGGTCAGTGAGCTCACTCTGCAGAGGACACGGGCTTTGTGATTCGCTGAGGCTTCATGCTGAGGGTGTGATGCAGCCTGCTCCAAAACTGGTGCTGACCCACCTCAGCCCACAGCCTCCCCAGCTGCGGTAGAACACAGACGTTTTCCCCCTTAACAGCTTTTAGGGTAGGAGACCTTTCCACAGTGCGGGCTCTCCAGTGACTGCAGCCCAGCGCAGAATATCTGGCGTGTGTAAAGGCACCACCCATTTCACCATGAGGGTCCTTAGTGACTCAGTTAGCTAAGAAGGCAAGGTGCTTCCTCGATCAGCAGCAACTAGGAAAAGGAATCAGAGTAGGACAGTCCTGGGAGTGAAACGACAGTGCACAAAAAACCAGTGGCTTTATTCCCCACCACGGGCGACGTGTCCTTTGAAATTTGACAATAAGGCTGAGGGCGTCCTCAAGTCTGACCACGGCTCCTGCATCTTCTACCCTGCTCCATCAATTAGAATGAGAAATCGTAGTATAAGCTCTAACATACAGAAGTTTCACATACATTAGAACCAACACTTTCCTCTGTCTTCTTACTTACACAACTCTTTGCTGCCCGAGACAGCTCACTATCACATGAATGAATCATGGGCTTGGAAGTTGAACTCCAATTTGGAGAAGGGTGGGTTATTTGTTCCATCATTCAATTTTGGTCTCCATTCTCAAGGAGCTCAGAAACCCATGGAAGCTTCAGGTAGGTACATTGGTAATTTTCTTTACAAGATTTTTCGATGTGGGCCATTTATTAAAAACAAGCCTTTATTGAATTTGTTACAATGCTGCTTCTGTTTTTATGTTTTGGGTTTTGACCCTCAAGGTGTGTGGGGTCTTAGCTCTGACCAGAGATCGAACTGGCAGCCCCAGCACTGGAAGTCAAAGTCCTAACCTCTGAACCACCAGGGAAGTCCCGACACTGGTCATTTTTATAAAGTGAGAAAAGTGGCATGATGGAGGCAGGGTGCTCTGAGAGTTCTGCAGAAGCAATGGTCCAAACAAGGGTTGGGAGGGTTCGGGTGGACAGTCAGTGAGGACTTCCTGGAGATGGTGGGGGGGGTGACGAATAGAGGTTGACCAGGAAAAGAAACAGAGGGCAAGGCACAGGTGTGCTGATGAAAAAAAAATATCGCCAGCTGTCGCCAGCTGTATCAGTAAACAAAGGATGCTGCAGGCATCAAGCCTTCAGCCACTGCAGCCACCCTCCTGAACTGTGCAGTGAGGGGATTCAGGACGAAAAACAACAGGATACCGGCCCTGGATGGCTACAGTGCACATTAAAGGAATGATTTCCATGAGCCCAGATTCTTACATCTTCCTCTACACAGAAAAGCGCTGAGTTCATTAAGTTGAGATAACCATTTTTTTTCTTTAATTAACAGAAACCTTTTGATGTTCCAACTACCTGGTTTTTGTTGCAAAAACCTATATATTTTGGTTCCTCCCTTACCTCTTCGGAGCATCCCTTAGAGCTATCTGAGAGGCTGCACCCCAGGCTTAAGTCCCCAGAAAGTCTGCCAAATAAAACATAATTCTCAACTTTTAGGTTCTGTATTCTTTTTTTCAGTTGATAGGTAAAAGGAACAGCATACGCAAAGGCAAGAATCTCAGCCTTGCTGGACAGCAGGATATGTGTGGAGGAAGGGCTAGAGTTGAAGAGATACGCAGTGACCAGATCACTTGGGATCTAGAGTGCCTGGCTAAGGACTTGGATGCTATCCTGTAAGACAGTGGTCCCCAACCTTTTTGGCACCAGGGATCAGTTTTGTGGGAGACAACTGCTTACCTCCTGATTCCTAACAGTCAGTGGCCTGGGGGGTTGGGGACCCCTGCTGCAACAGATGGAGATTTTCAGTCATGAACGACTCTTTGTGAGCCCATGGACTGCAGCACACCAGGCCTCCCTGTCCTCTACTGTCTCCCAGAGTTTGCTCAAGTTCATGTCCATTCAGTCAGTGATGCTATCTAACCATCTCTAAGAGACGGGGTGCCAGTGGATTACTAAGGGAAGAAATAACATGAATATAACTGTGGGTGGATGGGTCACCCCAGAGACAACTAGAGATTAAACTGAAATCTTCTGTGATGTACCAGGATAGGGAAGGATATGAGTTTTAGGGCTTTGATCGTCTAATTGAGGATGTTACACTAAAATGGAGGGAAAAGAAGCTAATGCTCCCACACTGGGAAACTGTTCATTAAGGAATATATCAGGGGCAAGGCAGTATCAGTAAAGGAGCTTTTGTGCATAAAAGCAAAAAAGACTAGGAAAGGGCGAGGGGCAACTGATGTAGCTTTTGATGTTCCTAAACCAATATTTATTTTCCAGTGAGTCAACTCGTCCATGAGGTGGCCAAAGTTTTGGAGTTTCAGCTTTAGCATCAGTCCTTCCAATGAACACCCAGGACTGATCTCCTTTAGGATGGAGTGGTTGGATCTCCTTGCAGTACAAGGGACTCTCAAGAGTCTTCTCCAGCACCACAGTTCAAAATGCTGGGAAGGACTAGGGGCAGGCGGAGAAGGGGACGACAGAGAATGAGATGGCTGGATGGCATCACCGACTCGATGGACATGAGTTTGAGTGAACTCCAGGAGTTGGTGATGGACAGGGAGGCCTGGCATGCTGCAATTCATGGGGTCGCGGAGAGTCGGACACGACTGAGCAACTGAACTGAACTGAAACTAATGTTAGAAGGAAGAGAAGGGAAAAGGAGTAAAGATCATGGTCACAGACTAGGTGTTTTCATACATGCTGGCTGGCCCATTTCAGTTCATCAGTAGGCAGTCTATGCTGCTGCTGCTGCTAAGTCGCTTCAGTCGTGTCCGACTCTGTGCGACCCCATAGACGGCAGCCCACCAGGCTCCCCCGTCCCTGGGATTCTCCAGGCAAGAACGCTGGAGTGGGTTGCCACTTCCTTCTCCAATGCATGAAAGTGAAAAGTGAAAGTGAAGTCGTGCAGTCGTGTCCGACTCGTAGCGACCCCATGGACTGCAGCCTACCAGGCTCCTCCGCCCATGGGATTTTCCAGGCAAGAGTACTGGAGTGGGGTGCCATTGCCTTCTCATTTCAGAGGAGAAAAGTGATGTTTAGACAGGTTAATAGGAAGGTAACAAAGGCCATCTGTGGAGTAAGCAGCAGAACCAGGACTCAGCAAAGGTACGTGTGGCTTTAAGTCCTGCGTTGGATCCTTTATACCACAGGCAAGCAGACACTTTATCACAGACTGATTCAGCAAAGGCCTCCTCTGTGCACACCTCTTTCTCCCTACGCCCTAAGGAACCCCCCTCATGGATTCCCAGCCTCGCAATTTGTACTGTCCAAGGTGACAACGGTATCCATGAAGATGCGCCACCTGTGCTCCGGGGCTTACTCTCCTGCTGCTCTGATACACTGCTCTGGGAGTGAGGCTGAGCCCCCAGCCGACAGCCAGACAACCCCAGGAACCAGAGCCACTAGGCTGACAGACGGTTGACTGCAAATGTGTAAGCAGCCCCTTTGCCTCGTTTCTGTTGGATCATCTCTGTTTTCCGTAGACCTCAGTCATAATGATGAGATCATTAGGCAACATTTAACTTCACTCCTGATTTCTGCTTTACTAAATATACACAACACCTTACCTAACCAGGTGTTCCCTTTCCTGGGTTAGCAGGGGTAGAAATGAAGAATTAGGTAAATAAAGGATGACTGACCCTCTACCCCTAGATTTTCCTTTGTGAATTTGCAAGTGGACCACGTGGGCAAAAGAACATCCAATTGCAGGCAGGCCACATGAGCAAGACAGTGTTCCAAGCAACATCAGGAAAAGTCAGCAGGTCTGCGCACAACGGAAAGATGACCAAAATGACCTCTTGGTCATTTGACTTCTGGCCTTAAAGATGAAACGGGAGTCTTTCTCCCTTCTCCCTTTAAAACTGTCATGGTTGGGCAGAATCTTTGGTCTCTGCACATAAGCCCACCACTTCCCGAGTTGCTCGCCTTTCTGAGTAAAGTACATTTCTTCTCCACCGAAGCTTCCCCTCAATTTACTGGCGGTTGAGCGGTAAGCAGTCATTCCTGCGTTCAGTTACATGGCCCCAAGAACCCAGTCCAAACGAGAAAAAGCACAGCTCAGTCAAGACAGCCCTGTTTTGGACCCCGCCCCCCCCCCCACACACACAGAATCATGAGCTAAATAAGCAGTAGCTGTTTAAAGCCTTGCATTTTGGAGGGATTTGTTCCACGAAAAAGGTTAAGGGCTACACACACAGTTACTGGTGAAGCCCAGTTGGTTCAACTGGCCAAGAATACAGAGTTTGAGTCCATGGAAACTCCTTCTTTGCCACTGGACTTTCTGAATAAAATTTTACTACGGAAGGAGATTTTCAGCAGTATTTTGAGAAACAGTCGAGTTGTCTGACCAGGAAGGGGTGAGTCTTTCCCCACTGATTTGAGAGAACTCCATCCTCCAGCCCAAGGTTCGCTTTGCCTGCAGAACTGATGCTCAGTGGACCATGGACCGTAGACCCTAAAGGGCCCACGGGTCCTCTGGATAAGAGATGCCCGGAGAGATGGGCTCTCCCCCATCATGCTCACTAAACCACAGTGAAGCCCTACACACTCCCCACACAGAGTTGCTTCCATGTCCGTGAGTGAGGTGAATTTGATTAACTTTTTACTTCCCTACAAATCTAAGAAATCACAAAGCTTGATCAAATCCCCAAACCCTGGGGTCTGCAGCAAGTCTATCTCTGCCTCCCCAGGATTGGCACACAGTAGATGCTCAATAATTGTGAGGTTTCCTAGAAGTCAGTCTGCTCTCCTAGCCTCGGTTCCCTTAGGTGGAAAATAGGATAATAATGTAAAGGTATTCTTATACTCTGAAAAGCTTTTAAAGAGAAATAAGTGAGATCAATGTGTGCAAAATAACCCACATAAGGATTATTTTTAAGTGACCTATACCGCATGAAATTTTTAAAATATTTTAATAGGTGAGGGAAAGGGAGCCGGGTACAGAGCTAGATATAAAATACGTGGCTTCAAATTCTAATTCTCTCACTTAATATCCGTGTTGTTGTCGTTCAGTCGCTAAGTCAAGCCTGACTCTTTGTGACCCCATAAACCACAGCAGGCCAGGCTTCCCTGTCCTTCACTGTCTCCCAGAGTTTGCTCAAAGTCATCCAGCCCTCTCATCCTCTGTCACTCCCTTCTCCCTCAATCTTCCCAGCATCGGGGTCTTTTCCAACGAGTCGGCTCTTCAGATCAGGTGGCCAAAGTACTGGAGCTTCAGCTTCAGCATCAGTCCTTCCAGTGAATATTCCAGGGTTGATTTCCTTATGGATTGACTAGTTTGATCTGCTAACAGTCCAAGGGACTCTCAAGATTCTTCTCTAGCACTACAGTTTGAAGGCACCAATTCTTTGACGCTCAGCCTTCTTTATGGTCCAACTTTCACATCCATAAATGACTACTGGAAAAACCATGGCTTTTGACTGTGTGACCTCAAGCAAATTTCTTAAACTTTTCTCCCCTCTGTTTCCTCAAGTATAACATAAATTATGAACAGAATTGTTGCATGGTTTAAATAAAATGTGTGCAAAAGATTAGGAATAAAGGCAAGTGAAAACCTCAGACTCATTAAGATGGCTACTATCAAGAAGAAAAATAACATAATAACAAGTAGTGGTGAGGATGTGGAGAAATCCAAATTTTGTGCACGGTTGATGGGAATGTAAAGTGTGTGGCTGCTATAGAAAACAGAATGATGGTTCCTCAAAACAGTGAAAATAGAACCACCATATAATCCAGCAATTGTGCTCATGAGTGTACACTCAGTGTCCACGGGAGATTGGCAATGGTTCCCCCTCAGATAGAAAATCCACGGATGCTCAAGTCCCTCATATAAAACGGCAAAGTATTAACATTTGCATGTAACCTACGCACATTCTCTCACATAGTGTAAATCATCTTTAGATTACTTGCAATTCCTAATACAATGTAAACGTTATGTGCATAGCTGGTAAGTATAGCGTAAGTGTGAAGTAAGTAGTTGTTTGTGTTGCTTGTTGTTCAGTTGCCAAGATGTGTCCGACTCTTTGCAAACCCAAGGACTGCAGCACACCAGGCCTCCCTGTCCCTCACCATCTCCCGGAGTTTGCCCAAGTTCTCGTCCATTTAATCAACGCCAAGTAGTTGCTGGTGTCCGGCAAATTCAAGTTTCTCTCTCTGGAACTTTCTGGAATTTTTTTTGTCTCCAGTTGGTTGACTCCATGGACCTGGACCCTGAAGATATGAAAAGGTGACTATATATCCAAAAGAATCATGAATGATCTAGAAGGCAGGATCTCAAAGAGAGCTTGTTACTCACAACTGCCAAAAGGCAGAAGCAGCTCAAGTGTCCATCAATGGATGGATGGATAAACTATCGTTTACATGTGCAATACTATATTACTCAGTCTTTAACAGGAGGGAAATTCTGATGCATGTTACAACATGGGTGAAACCTGAGGACATTATGCTTAGTGAAATGAGCAGCTCACAGAAATACAAATACTCTATGGTTCCATTAAGAGTCCAACTCTTAGAGACAGAAAATAGAAAGTTGGTTGCCAGGGCCTGAGGGGAGAGGGAAATGGGGAGTTAGTGTTTAATCCGTACAGGGTTTTGTTTCCAGGGTCCAGTGTAACAAGATGAAAAGCATTCTGGAGGTTGGCTGTACAACACTGTGACTATAATCAACACTATTGAATTTTATGTTCAAAATGCTGGAGATGGTAAATTTTGTTATTTTTTTTTTACCACAATTAAAGAATATAAAATCAAGACAGTGTCTGGTGTGAGTAGGTGCTTTTTAAAAAATTTTTATTTACATTTGGCTGTGCTGTGTCTTGGAGAAGGAAATGGCAACCCACTTCAGTGTTCTTGCCTGGAGAATCCCAGGGACAGGGGAGCCTGTGTCTTGGAGAAGGAAATGGCAACCCACTTCAGTGTTCTTGCCTGGAGAATCCCAGGGACAGGGGAGCCTGGTGGGCTGCTGTCTATGGGGTCACACAGAGTCGGACACGACTGAAGTGACTTAGCAGCAGCAGCAGCAGTGCTGGGTCTTCGGTGCTCTGCACAGGCTTTCTCCGGCTTCAGTGAGCAGGTCTACTCGCTATTTGTGGTCCATGGGCTCTCATTTTGGTGACAGCTCTTGTTGTGGAGAATGTGTTCTAGAGCACGCAGGCTCAGTAACTGTGGTGCACAGGCTTAGTTGCCCTGAAGCATGCGGAATCTTCCCAGACCAGGGATCAAACCCATGTCTCTTGCATTGGCGGATGGATTCTTAACCACTGGACCACCAGAGAAGTCCCTGAGGAGGTGCTTTGTGAAAATCGCTCAGTCATGTCTGACTCTTTGTGTCTACATGGACTGTAGCCTGGCAGGCTCCTCTGTCCATGGGATTCTGCAGGCCAGAATACTGGACTGGGTAGCTGTTCTCTTCTCCAGAGGGTCTTCCCAACCTAGGGATCAAACCCAGGTCTCCCACATTGCGAGCGAATTCTTTACCATCTGAGCCACCAGGGAACCCAAGGTGCTTTAAAGACGCTTATTAAGTAAAGGAAGGCAGGAAGATGGTAAGAAAAGAATGACAGAGGGAAGGAGAATAACACCAGAGTACTTATAAGTCATTCATTAATTCATGTACTCAACAAACTTTTCTGTACCTTAGCTTTGACTCTTATTAGCTGTGTGACCTTAATAAAATTAAGCAACCTCTCTAGGACCCACTCTGTACATCTGATATATTTAGGTGCTACCACCCAAGGTTTGGGATTCTTTGGGGAACTGAGATAATGAAGGTAGTGAAAGTGACAGTTGCTCAGTCGTGTCTGACTCTTGAAATCCTATAGATGGTAGCCCGCCAGGCTCCTCTGTCCATAGAATTTTCCAGGCAAGAATACTGGAGTGGATAGCCATCCTTTCTCCAAGGATATTCCTGACTCCAGCATCGAACCCGGGTCTCCTGTTTTCCAGGTAGAATTTTTACCATCTGAGCCACCAGGGAATTTCCTCATGAAGGGAGAAACCTCTGTAAACCACAAATTCAGTAAAAATCTTACATATATCAGAAGCAGCAACAGAGAGCAGTGTTGATTTTACACTACAAAATATTGGTATAAAAAGACATGGTATTTTTATCGTCATATTTTGGAAAACTTCTAAAAATAAGCCACTGACAAGTACTCCAGTGAAAACACTCACTGTATAAAAGGATACGTGTCTCCTAAATAATTTAGCTACAAGTTAAATGAAACTGACCAACACAGTTTTGCAATGGTGGTCTTGTGTTTAGAAAGCAAAAATATGAGAAGTGTCTGTTTCTTAAGTATCAAAATAAAGAACATTTCCACAAGATGCACAAGGGCATATTGTGTCTTCAAGTCACAATATGCCCTTTGTAATGAGTGAGTTCCCTATTGACATGACGTGAAAGCTTGGGACATCTGCATGCCCAAATTCCTTAATGTGGAGACAAGCGCACATTACATGAGGACATGAATTTTGGAGCTGTGGCCACCCACCCGAGTCTGAACCCCAGCCCCCACCACTTGCCAGCTATGTCACTCTGAACAAGGCACTTCATCTCACTTTTTGCCTCATTTTCTCATCTGTAAAATGGGGTCATTGAGATCTTACTTCGCAATGATAGGACAGATTGCATATTCTGACAACACCCACGTTACCCTAGAAAAGCTGTACAAAACAAACACATTCACCTCTAAAGCTGTCAACGACAAACAGAGAGTGGAAAATAAGACAGGCAAACTGAAACGAAATCCACATTTGCCCTGGGCATCTTTGCTGATTTCAGAAAGAAAGGGGCACGTGCTTCAGTCAGCCCAAGGAGATCAACCAAGGCCTTGGGCCCATGTGAGTAAGCCGGAATGCATCAGCAGAAGGAAGAAGAGAAACTATGATATACTTTTTTCTCACATCCTACTAGTTTATTGTTTTATTTTTTTATTGAAATATAGTTGCTGTACAATTTTACATGCATTAAAGGTATACAATACAGTGATTCATATTTTAAAGGTTATACTCCATTTATAGATATTATAAAATCTTGGCTATATGTCCCATGTCGTACAATATATCCCTGTAGCTTTGCCCCTCCCCCATTCTCTCACCCCAGGGGTTAACTGCTAATTAGAACAAGCTAGTTCTATATCTGTGAGTCTGCTTCTTTTTTGTTATATTCACTAAGATATATTCTTAATAGATCCATAAAAACACATAAGATTCAACATTCATTTAGATTAATAACAAACTATACACTGGGAATCAGCCCAATAAATAATGTCTTCTGAAAACCTACAGCAAATATATTAAAAGTATCCTTTTTAAAATCAGGATGAAGACATAGATCCAGCCAAAGCGATGAGAAAGAAAAATGAAGACTATTAGGAAGAGATAAAAACCACCTAAATTTGCAAGTGGTATGACTGCTTGACTAGGAAAATCCAAGAGAACCTAATACTAATGATAAGAATGTTTCTGCATATAAGATCAACAAAGAAAAATACACTGCATTTAGTTACTAGCCACAAACAACTAGAATACAGTTTGAAAAAGACACAAAGTTACCTAGGAATAAATTCCACAATTAATGTACAATTGTTTCTGAAGAAGATTATGCACTTTTATGAAACAAATAAACAGAGAGAAATATCATGTTCACAGATTCAATAACATAAAAATGTCAGCACTCTTAAAATTAATCTATAAATTCAGTGTGTTTCTTGTCAAAACTCAATAGTTTTAATAGAATTTGACAATGGATGTAAAGCCTGTATGGAGGAACAAAGTATGAAGATATCTAAGATAAATTTTGAAGATGAAGAGGATGGAAAGACTTACCAACCAGAACCTAAAACTTATTCTAAAAGTACAATTAAACAAACAGATATATTGGTAGAGGGATAAACAAGCAGACCAGGGAAACAGACCCAAGTACATATGGAAACATGACAAATGACAGAAGTGGCATTCACAGATCAGAGAAGAAAGATGCAGAAAAGTACAACTATAAATGAGAGATAAATTTGACTATGTTAAAACAAACTTCTGTGCATCAAAAGTCATCATCAGAAAGTAAATAGATATGCGACAGAGTTGAAAATATATATTTGCAATGTATCTGACTGATAAAATATTAATATTAAGATTGCATAAAGAACACGTTAATAATAAAAAAAATCAACAGTCAAGAAAACATTTGAAGTGCAAAATGGGGTAGTCACAACAAAGTAAACCTAAACAGCACCAGAATATTAAAAAGAGAAGTGAAAGAGGTTCACTTCTTCCATTAACCCAAAGAGACTCCCATTAACCCAAAGATCAAAAATAACCCAGAAACACTGTAACACTGTAGTTTTTCTAATCTATGAGAAAGAGCCCAGGTGTAAAGGAACGTATGGGAACTAAATTCCAGAAAGCGATGAGCTACTGACAGGAGAGGAAACCAACACAGCTGTGCTCAGACCTGGCAGAATATAGGGAGGAGCAGGACTCCACCATGCAGAGGGGGAAGTTAACTAAGGCTTTGTTATTGTTCTTGTTCAGTCTCCAAGTCTTGTCTGACTCTTTGCGAACCCATGGACTGCAGTACACCAGGCTTCCTTGTTCTTCACTGTCTCCTGGAGTTTGCTCAAACTCAAGTCCATTGAGTCGATGATGCAAGCCAATGATCTCATCCTCTGCCATCCCTTTCTCCTTCTGCCTTCAATCTTTCCCAGCATCAGGGTCTTTTCCAATGAGTCAGTTCTTTGCATCAGGAGGCCAAAGTATTGGAGCTTCAGCTTCACCATCAGTCCTTTCAACGAATAGTCAGGGTTGATTTCCTTCTGGATTGACTGATTTGATCTTCCTGCAGTCCAAGGGACTCTCAAGAGTCTTCTCCAGCACCACAGTTCAAAAGCATTAATTCTTCAGCGCTCAGCCTTCTGGATGGTCCAACTCTCATATCTATACATTACTCCTGGAAAAAAACATAACTATACGGACCTTTGTTGGCAAAGTGATGTCTCTCTTTTTTAGTACACTGTCTAGGTATGTCATAGGTTTCCTTCCAAGGAGCAAGAGTCTTTTAATTTTATAGGTGCAGTTGCCCATACAAAACATAACTATGTGAGGTGATGAATATGTTATTTTGATTGTGGCAATCTTTTCACAATGCATGTGTATATCAAAACTTCACAAAGTATATCTTAAATATATATAATTTTTATTTTTCAATTATACCTCATTATAGTTGGAAAAAGAGAAAATAATCAAGCCAAGGTCTGGGGGAAAATATCTGTAGTATATATCTGAAAAAAGACTCATATCCAGAATATACAAAGGGCTTCCACAAATCAACAAAAGCTAAAAACAACTTCACGTGTCATGATAAAATGCTATTTAAAACCACAACATTTCACAACATCAGATTTCCAAACATTTAAAATTTGACATTACATATTGGCAGGTATGTGGAGCAACAGGAACTATCAGCATCTTCTAAGGGATACAAACTGATAAAACCACTCTAGGGGACAACTGACTTTATCTGGTTGCTGTACCATATAGCCCAGCAATCCTTCTGTCATAACATGGAGAAACAGTAATATAAACACACACAAGCAAGCAGCCTGTACAAGAAGGCACGTAACACCATTATTTGTAATAACAGAAAAGTAGAAATAGCACAAATATTCTCCAGCAGAAGAATGGATAAACATATTGTGATATTTTCCTGTGACAAAATCTTTATAGCAGTAAATATGAATAAACTTCCAAACACACACACACAAAAAATAACAAAGCAAGCTGGATAACTTTCATATATGGTATCAGTAAAATAGCACTTAAAAACGTGCAAACAATATCACGTGTTGCTTATCAGTACATCCATATGTAGAAAAGTAATGCAAACTTTACCACTGGGTAGTGTTTATGGCCATGCTTCTCTGTATTTTCACTCCTCAGTGTTTTCTTAAGAAAGGTGAGAGATACACTGGTATATTTTTTCTGTAGGTTTGAATTGCAGTGGGGGTTCCCTGGTGGCTCAGAGGTTAAAGGGTCTGCCTGCAATGTGGAAGACCTGGGTTCGATCCCTGGGTCGGGAAGATTCCCTGGAGAAGGAAGTGGCAACCCACTCCAGTATTCTTGCCTGGAGAATCCCATGGACGGAGAAGCCTGGTGGACTACAGTCCACGGGGTCACAAAGAGTCGGTCACGACTGAGCTACTTAACTTTCTAACTTTCTTTCTTCTTTGAATTGCAGTAAGGATACATTTCTTGTAGTATTTGTGTTTCAGAGAGTGAGCATATAAAAAAGCACATGGCACACACAGGAAGTCAATAAAGACTTATTGATTTAGTAATTGAGTTCTCAGAAATAACTACAAAATTCAGGGTTTCAAGATAAAAGTTTCTGCAATTCATCTTTTAATAAGATTAATATGTTAAAAATCTATGATAAGTATTAAAAAGGTTGCTTACTTAAGAGACAGGGAAAATTGTAGGGTAGGAATTAATTTGATTATTTGGTCCAGGAGATGTTTAATAGCTAGGCAAAATTTCTCCCTTCAATTTTCTATGTTTCTTGATGGATATAGTTACAAATTAACTTTTCTTGATCTCATTATTTGTAAACCTCAATAAAGTATCATTCCCACAATTTATAACCCAATTTCAAGCTTGACGCATCCTGCAAATAAATAGCATAAAATAATTTACAGTTAAAATGGAAGTTGGCAGTCTTGCTAACCAGCCTCCCACTCAAGGCAGAAATTCACTGTTGGAGGGTCATCCAGCCCGAGTTATATCCTCCAGATAAGCGCGCCCACTCGCAGTGCAAGCAGCCTATTTCTTTCCTGAGCAGAGGTATCTGTGAGAATGTTCTTTCTTAGTTGGAGACCAAAGATGCCTCCTTATAGCAGAATGCCATCACTGCTTTCAGTTTTATTTATTTAGTTATACTGTCACTTGCTCACTCCCTCATTCACCTACATATTCAAAAACATTTACTGAAAGCCTAGGTCTGAATCATTGCTTCAGTCACAACAGTAGGTAAACCATGGTTACAGAGAAGTAGACAAACAACGTCAATTTCATCTGTTACAAGCTATGATGGAGAGAAGCCCAGATCAAGATGGCAGCACAAGTGAAGTACCTTGAGCCGCCTGGGCTGTCAGAGAAGGCAAGCTCCCTGGAGGAAGCAAGAACAGGTAGGAGCTACACTGAAGAGGTCCCAGCACAAGGAATCACCAAGATAAAGCTATGGGTGTGTGAAGGAGGATGATGCATTTGCGATAGATCATGTTGTTCGTATTAATGCAACCAGATATGCAGTTGGGGAATGAAGATAGAAGCCAAAAGAGACTCGAGTCTAACCTTCAACATCACTCAGAAAAAAAGACGAAGCTGTTTTTTATTTAATATAGCCATACAAACAATTACAGCTGAGAGGCAACACTCGTCTTCTTTTTGCCTTTGAGTCTTTTATACACCTGTATCACCCCTCTCGCTTCCCCAGGTGGCTCAGTGGTAAAGAATCTGCCTACCAATACAGGAGGCTCAGGTTCAGTGCCTGGACCGGGAAGATCCCATATCCCCTGGAGAAGGGAATGGCAACCCACTCCAGTATTCTTTCCTGGGAAATCCCATGGACGGAGGAGCCTTGCAGGCTACAATCCACGGGTTCGCAAAGAGTCAGAGATGACTTAGCGACTAAACAACAACACCTTTTAGTCTCCTCTTAGTGAAGAAAAAGGCCTCTACCTCTGATTCGGACCAGTTACTCTGATTATTTTTCCATCTTATTATCTAAGTAAATGTTGAAAAATATTAGTGAGAGAGGACAAAGGGTCCAGTGATCTTTTACCAGGAAACTCACTTTATATTTCTATCATCAAATACGCCACGTGGCCGTACAGACATCTCACGCAGACTGGACCTTGACACGCGGCTCTCGAGGGGAAAGGGTGCCGGGAGCCAGCGAGGGAAATCCTACCTGTGGCAAAGGTTAATTGGGGAAGAGGCCTGACGGGCAAAGGCTAATCAGGACTCAAGGAACCCCCTGGACTTACCTGAGCATCTACCCCAAAGAAAACCGGAGTCTGACTGCCTTACTATCTTACGCCTCTTACCAAGTCCTCTAATACTTACAGGGGCTTCCCCCCAACCACCTTTCTCTGAAAACATTAATTCAGAGCTGTAGTTAAAAAGTTCTCCTCGGCTTAATAGGAGTGTTCGAATCCAAGCCCTTCTGATAGCTTTCTAACTTGCCTGACAAGTTTGTCTGGGCTCTTACAACTATGAATGTGACTGTTTACAGCCTCCCAGCCATGCAAGGACAGAAAGCCTAATATTCTAAAATACAGGAATTTGTTGAAGAAGTTAAAATCATTAGAATAGTACTAAAAAAGATTTCATTGTTGAATCAATGCTTGCTGCAAAGTTTCCATATTTTCTATTGTATCCTTGGAAATATATTAATCACATATAGATAAAATAAGTAGTAGCCTTTGATTTAACCACATCAGATCTTAAGTTAATAAATTCTTTTCTTGTAGCTCACTACACCCTTGCCTTATACGAATGTAACCTTGTCATGTGTCTTTGGAGAATAGCGCCTGACTTTAGGAAAATCACCTTGAAAGAATATAAGCCTTTTTCTAGCTGACTAACCTTTGTTAGGAGAGAGGGCCATAAACTGTTAGCAGGCCTCTTGGCCAGAAGATGATGTAATCCACCTAAAACTTTTGTATATCATGAGACATAAATAATCCCTGATCCTGATAAGGGTCAAGATTGCTGACCCCACGTGATTTTGGCATGACTCTATACCTCCCTTTCTCTGTTTTTTATGTGCACAACTTAGGGTATAAAAGCAGTACTGGAAAATAAAGTTTGGGGCCTTGCTCACTGAAGCTTGGTCTCCCCGTGTCGTTCTTTCTCTTTTTCCGTCCTTTTCTCTATTCTCCTTTTTCTGGTTGAGATCCTTGGAGCACTGGGCCCTCTGCGTTTACTTATCTGCCTGGGCTTCTAAGACCCACTCGAGGGGGTGCCCTGGTGGGGTGCCTCCAGTGATTCGAGAGGGCGCCTGCGGCCTACGTAAACAGAGCAGACCCCGTGCTGGGGTTTTATTGGTTTCCTGCGTAAACCAAGGAATCATCAGCCCCTGTCTCTCTCTCTCTGATGCCGACGCCGTTCATCCCGAGGATACCCTGGGCCATATCGAGGCAGGTCCCCCATAAAAGGGCGACCTTGGCATGACATATCCTTGATGATAACCAGCTGCTGCCTGCATCTCAACTTGGTCACACACCACCGTCCCATGATTCACTCTCATTAAGGCTCACATTCATTTCTAGCTTATGCTTCCTTTTTCTTTTTAATAAGTCCTTTCCCTCATCCAAGATTCGTTGTCTCAGTCTTTCTGGTAAGGCCTTGGAGAAAACAGCCGCGCATTCTTCACTCCCCAACAATTACATCCAGCTGGGCATACAGACCTCGCTGAAGAAGCTGAGTTCTTTCTTATTAATCTCCCAAGTGGGAAACTCTTCACAATAAAAGCTGAACTGGATATAAGACATTAATAACTCACGTCTGCAGATGTTCATACAGCATTTTCACATCCAGTTCTTCATGTGGTCAGAAGCAACCCCACACACACACCCCTGCGCAGCTTGAAGCAGGTGGTAAAATGCAGAAGCACCCTGGCTCTTGGCTGCCCCAGTGACTGTGATAGGAACATTTTGCCTGCCTGGCAAACTTACCTATTTGCCTTTGGCTAGCTGCTGAAGCAGAGGAGCTGTCAATTAAAGTGTACCAATCGAGGTTAAAGGGTCTGCCTGCAATGCGGGAGACCTGGGTTTGATCCCTGGATTGGGAAGATCCCCTGGAGAAGGAAATGGCAACCCACTCCAGTATTCTTGCCTGGAGAATCCCATGGATGGAGGAGCCTGGTGGGCTACAGTCCATGGGGTCTCAAAGAGTCAGACACGACTGAGCAATTTCACTTTCACTTCACTAATCCTTATACAGAAGTAGGGAGCCTGTGTGACAGGCTGGCCAATCATATGGTCCCATTGCTCTGCTTGCAGAAAGTAGCTCAGGCACGTTGACCAAGCCTGACCAGAACACCCTTTGTGGGGTGGGGTTTGCATAATTTAGCCTTAATTCAGGCTAGATCTCCCTGATGATTCCTGGAGGTTCTGGACAATCTTTTTTTCTCTTTCTTGGTTATATATTTCACTTTTCCTACAAACCAAGTTCACCAGAGAGCCTCCCATGTGGCCATGATCAGGAGGTCATGATATAAGAAGAGACGGCATTGATATAGCTGCTTTGGCAAACTGCTTGACAGCATCTATTCAAACTGGACATGAGACCTTTCCACTTTGTGCTGTGATCCAGTCGTTCCACATCAAGGTATATATCCAGCAGGAAAATGCATATGTTTGCACCAAAAGCCTTGCAGTAGAATGTTCCTAGAAACACTATTTGTTAAGATTCCAAGCTAGAAATAACTCAAAAGTCCATCAACATTAAAATGAATAAATAAACTGAGGTGTAGTCACACAATGAAACACTATACAGGGATAAGAACAAGTGATCCACAGCTGCCTAGGACGGTATGGATGGAGTTCAAACCACAATGCTGAGCACAGGAATCCAGACACAGAGGATCTGGTCCCATCCTGTGCGCACATTACCTACGTCTCACACCAACTGTCTGACGGGATTTATGTCAGATACAAACACAGGCAAAGCGAATTCATGCTGTTCCAGGTCAGGATACTGCCAACCTCTGGTGGGTGGAGGCTGAAGGGATCCTGTGGAAGCTGATATGCTATGATTCTTGTTCAAGGTTCTGGTTACATGGCTGGGTTCAGTTTTAGAAAATTCTTTGAACTCTTCATTTATCACATGTGTACATTTTGTATGTATTTAACTTTTCTAAAAGCTAAACTGTGATACTTTTGAACTGCAGTGTTGGAGAAGACTCTTGAGAGTCCCTTAGACTGCAAGGAGATCAAACCAGTCCATCCTAAAGGAAATCAGTCCTGAATATTCATTGGAAAGACTGATGCTGAAGCTCTAATACTTTGGCCACCTGACTCATTAGAAAAGACCCTGATGCTGGGAAAGATTGAAGGCAGGAGGAGAAGGGGACAATAGAAGATGAGATGGTTGGATGGCATCACCAACTTGATGGACACGAATTTGAGCAAGCTCCAGGAGTTGGTGATGGACAGGGAGGCCTGGTGTGCTGCAGTCCATGGGGTCGCAAAGAGTCAGACACGACTGAGCCACTGAACTGAACTGAAAAGTTAAATGATTTAAAAGAAAGAACAAAGGTTATTCATCCAGAAAAAGAGGAGACTTGGAGGGGAGGCACAACTGTAGACCCTTCCGTATCTGAGAGAGTTCCAGGTAGAAGCAGGCAGAAGACAGGACTTGAGACAGGAGGAAAATGGCCGGAGACGTGGCGGCTGAGCGTAAAGGCGACCTTTCTGAGAAGAAGTTCTCCTGCGTCTTCACCTTTGGAACGTGGTCAAAAATGGCAAACTTCCAATTGTGAGACAAGTAAGTGCTGAGCATTGTGCTGGACATCTGCAACTGACATAATGGTGTCTCAGTTATGTTTCAATTTAAAGAAGGCCATGTGCTGTTTCATAGAAAGGAAAGGGGAGTATGGTAGTCACAACTGGAGAGGTACACGGGGACTAAATTGTGCCATTATGGGTCACATTAAAGGATTTGATGCCACCTCTTAAGAGTAATGAGGAGCCCCTGGACTGTCAATCTGAGAGTGATGTTATAAGGACTGCATTGGAGGCGTTTTACCATGACTGCCATGGGTAAAATGAACAGAAAAGGGGTTAAGAATGAGTAAAACAGAATCACTTTATGGGGATGCTGTGGCTGTTCATTTGACAGATGAGTATATGTATATATATATATATATATATATAAAACAGTGATATCTGTATAACAGATATATATATAACCTTCCCAGGTGGTACAGTGGGTAAAGAACCTGCCTGCAATGCAGGAGATGGAGCTGTGGGTTCAATCCCTAGGTGGGGAAGATCCCCTGGTGAAGGAAATGGCAACTCATTCCAGTGTTCTTACCTGGAAAATTCCATGTGTAGAGGAGTCTGGTGGGCTACAGTCCATAGGGTCACAAAGAGCCAGATACAACTGAATGACTAAGTATACACACACACACACACACACACACACACTTGAGTCACTTTGCTATATAGTAGAAATTAACACTACATGGAACATCAACTGTACTTCAATAAAACATTCTTTTAGAGAAAGAACTGTAGGCACTGAAAATATGCGTCTGCGACTCAGAGGATGAAGTCTGTCCTGGAGACCCTCCTGTGGGCACTGGTGGCACAGGAAAGGTAATAAAATCAGAGGAACAGAGGAAAGGAACGAGAATGAGAGAGAAGAGGACCCAGAAACTCAGTATGAGGGACACGAACATTCAAAACCCAGGCAGAAGAATCTCTTGCGTCTCCAGGAAATTTTTCTAAGAGTAAATTTGTTTGTCATACTGACGACCCCAAAAATCTAAAACTGAAGAATATTTTTTGTGTCATCAATGGACATTATTTGAAAATTAATTGAAAACCTTCCTTTTCCCAGGCAGTCTCTTAGATGCTGGAGATACAAACCTAAGCATATTGTATTCCCCTGAAGAGCTGGCGGGCAGAGAATAGCCATGGCCAGCTCTGTGGCTATGTCCGGAACTGCTCTGCGTCTTAACAATACCTGAGAGGAAGGAGCCGAGTTGAAACGGTTTCTGCCTTTATCATAAGGCGTACTCTGGGCTCAGCTATACAGAAAAAAAAAGTTTTCTTCCTGGGGGTAAAAAAGAAAAAAAGAACTTCCCCAGTACAACCTGTCTGAGAGCCAGCTTTGTCCAGCAACGCACCACAGCTGATGGGCAGTAAGTGTCCACATTCTCCTACAAATGGATCCCCCAGTCACGCCACCCATCCCTGTTCTCCTGGAGACTAATTCTGCTCCTGTGACCCCGGCAGGGCTCCCAGTCCTGGGTGCTCAGTTCCCCTTGTTTGCTGATGAGCTCTTATGTGACAAGACAGGACTGAAGCCCACGTCTGCTGGCCAAGAGCCCATCTCCCTTCCTCTGCCTCCAGCACCTCTGTCTTCACTTCTGCAGACCCACTCTTAGGAGGAGAAGGTTATACCCAGGACCTGATGTTATTAGCCTTGTTAAGAATCTAAAGTGCTGTTGGGTTCAAAGGTTCAAATTGACGCTTCTCTTTTTAGCCAAATGAAATGGGAGCTGACTGTTCTCAACAGCCTCTCTTCCTCAGTGACAAATGTTTTATCCAGTCAAAACAACAAGTTGTGCTATAACCTGGATTTAGTCAATTATGATGCCAGCTTTTCAAGCACAGGTGAACTTCTGACATATTTGGCTAAGGTATGTGTTAGTCGCTCAGTCGTGTCTGATTCTTTGCGACCCCATGGACTATAGCCCGCCAGGCTCTTCTGTTCCTGAAATCCTCCAGGCAAGAATACTGGAGTGGGTACCCACTTCGTTTTCCAGGGGATCTTCCTGGTTAAGGTATAACCTTCTATTTATCTTCAGTGATCTTCACATGGACACGATCTTGGATTAAGTCACTGGGTTGAGTTTGACTTGCAATCTAGAATGAATAGTCAAAGGAAGACACTGTTCCTTCTGTAGACACATCCACCAAATTCTTAGTACCCTCTGAATGGTCCAAAAATCCACACCATTTACAGTGCTTCCGTGCAACCTTTCAAAGGAGAGAAGAATAGCAGCACCGTCCAATGGTCCAGCACGGTTCTAAGCCCTTGCTACATTCCCCCTCATCCACTTCCCCATAACACAAAGAAGGACATACATTGTCTTTCTCTTTCTAGGGAGAGGAAACCAAGGGACAAGGAGATTAAGTAAATTACCCCAGGTCACACAACCAGCAAATGATGGCTCTGGGATTCAAAATCAAGTATTCAGGTTCCAGGAAATGTCTTCTTGTCCACCACGCTGCCCACCCAGCACCCACTGAGTTCTAGGCATTGAACACAGCACCATGCACAACAACCTCACGCAGGAGACAGACAAGAACCCATCTACAGATGAGAAATCTGGAGTTTACGCAGGCTGAGTTTCTTGCCCAAAGCTACCAGCTAGCAAAGGATGGGGATAGACTAGCTCATCTCCAAATCCATGCACGGCAAGGACCCATCTCCATCCTTCTGCTCTCCATCTCAACCAGTCAGCACAAGACCTGGCACATAATAGGCATTCAGCTACTATTAGAAGGGGGCTTCCCCGATGGCACCATGGTAAAGAACCTGCCTGCCAATGCAGGAGACTCAGGAGAAGGGGGTTCAGTCCTTGGGTTGGGAAGATCCCCTGGAGAAGGAAATCACAACCCACTCCAGTATTCTTGTCAGAAAAATCCCAGGGACAGAGGAGTCTGGCAGGCTACAGTCCCTGGGGTCACAAAGAATCAGACACAGCTGAGCATGCATGCACACTGCGCATTTACTACTTGATGAATGAGTGAATGGATAGTTTCTGACGACCCTTATTACGGGGCTCGTTCTCGCTTGTATCTCTGTGTCCTCTCCCCGTCTTTCTCTCTTGGATCTTTCCTTTCAGCACATGATTCTCATAATCCTGTCCCTTGAAGAAAAAGATTTTCTCTTGTGCTAGAGCCTCACGGGGTTACTGACTCCTGTGATTCCTCTCTTTCATTCTTTACATTCACGCTCTCTAAAGATGTGTTTACACTTGTTTCTTCTCCCTCCCTGACCATCAGTCTTGAGCCCTCTGTCACCTGGCTTTTCTTTTCCAACCACAACCATTCCTGCGGGAACTATTCCTTCTAAGGTCACATCCATCATTCATTTGCTCAATCAATATTTATTGAGTGTCTGCTGTATGTGAGGCAAGGCAGCTACAGCATGGAAAAAGTCGTTCACGAGCTGTTCACCTCTTGCAACTCAGGAAGACACAAATAAAACATGTCAGGAGAAGTGAAATAAGGAATGTGAGAGAGGGCCATAAGTTCCTTGGGAGAGTGACAGCGGCAGGTCCTGAGTCTGGCAGGTGACCTCTCCTATTGCTGTACAACCCCATAGGAAGCCTGGGACCTGGGAAACTATGCTTACATCAGCCGGCTTGCTTGACTACTTCCCATTTTCTTGTATCTGTCTCCAGAAGTTTATATACCCTTTTCTATCTAAATAGGTCTGTTGGCAGTTTTATACCCATCATTATGACAATAATTCTTTCAGTTTTCTCCATCTCCACTAATTTCTTGATAATCCATCCACTCCTTAAATATTGGTATTCCTGAAGGTCCCATTATAGGGATTGCTAAGATCCTTTCAGTGTGTCTACACAGTCAAAATTATTTTCATATTAATAAATCTTTATTTGCCAAAACTTTCATATTCTCATGAGAGTATGGTGAAGTTTTCCAAAAACCACATGACATGTTATGATGTCAAATTTAAATGGAACGCATGCTCATATTATATACTCTTGTGTTTTGTAGACCTTTCTAAGGTATCAAGTCTGAGGTATATGTATGTTCATTGGCAAAGATTATCTCTGTTTGTCTCACAATTTCCACTGTGTTATTAGCTATCTTTGATTATATCTGCTTAATAGCTGTAATTTCATTATCATCCAATAAATTGTTCATTTGAAATCCGCAAGTTCTCCTTATACTTACTCAGACACATAAAAACTACCCTATGTTGTCCTGTTTTGTAATAATACTTTGAAAACAATTTCAAAATAATTTCTAGAAAACAAAAATATAAAAATTTAAATCTTATCTAAAATTTTTGCTATTTTATAACTTAGGATGGGGCTTCCCATGTGGCTCAGTGGTTAAAGAATCTGCCTGCCAATGCAGGAGATACAGGAGTCATGGAGACACAGGTTCAATCCCTGGGTCAGGAAGACCCCCTGGGATAGGAAATGGCAACACACTCCAGGATTCTTTTCTGGAAAATTTCATGGACAGAGGAGCCTGGTGGGCTGAGATTGCAACAAGTCAAACCTGACTGAGCATGCACTCATTCCCCTTTTAATATTTACTTTAAAATAAATGAACATTTATAATATATCCATCTTCTGTTTAGGGATAGAGCATTAGCTTAAAAAAAATTTAGACAATTCACCTCCTCCAACCCAGAGCCGAAACATCTGTGACTAAAACTGCTGAGAAAAATGAAACTAACATATCAGACAATTCTGACTCATGGAAGAGAGGAGACTTCTCCAAAGAAACTAGGTAAAAATACAAATAAAACTACAACAAAAAACAAACAAAATTACTTTAGCTCCCTCAGCTTCACAGATGATGATAATTTATCTTTCTGTGTTCTACAGAATATAGCATTTTAGAATATTATTGTGGTGACTTGAATTAGGACATCTTTTTGAGGCCAATCATTTGGAATTTAAAGAAAAAGGAATTACATGAATTAGACAAAACAAGTGCCTTAAAAGCAAAAAAAAAAAAAAGTTGACTTATTACAGTTTTTCACGATTTAAATGGAAAAGTCACTCAAACGTGCTACAGGGTAAGTTATCACATTTCATTTCCTGGGGAAGGAAAACAATAGCTCAGGGGCCAGTAAAGCCTTCTACCACTGACATTACTGCATGCCTGCTGGAGGATAAGTCAGCAAGAGAAATCACGGCATTGCCAGTCTGCAACAATGCAGTAACCTTTGGCGTCAAAGAAGTTAGCTGCGAATGTGAAGACTGAGTCACCCGATCAAATACGGAACTGTACTTTTGCCTTACAAATTGACAGGTATGGCAGGATTTGCAGCTTTGCTTGTATTCTTCTGCTATCAGCACTAACTCATCATCAAAGAAGATCTTGCAACAGGGGTGCTGAAGTATTCAAAGTGCTGACTAACCTATGAATCTTGGCATGTGTTCTCACTGAAAGCACGAAGGAACTGATGGGTGAAATGGATGGTCCCTTTGTACTAATTTAAAAAGTGGTGCCAAGCTGTACCAACAGTACTTGTGTTTCTCACTGCCACACACTCGTAAACAAAAGCCAACTCATTTTAAGAACGGGAATGATGAAGCAGGAAAAAAACCGTATTAAACGTATATCCTTTCTTTTTAATATTCTGAGTGACAAGATGGGAAATGTGTACAAAGCCACTTCTCTCCAGAAAACAAACCAACCCTTCCGCATTTAATTCATTTAATTCAACTAAACACTCTTCTCAGAAGATGCTATTTTTACTTCAGAGATTGACCGACTGACAAACCTGAAGAAGAATGAAGGCAGCCTGTCATTTCTCTTTTTTCCTTTTTTTTTTTTGAGATAAGATTTATTTTTTATTTTTTTTAATAGGAGGCTAATTACTTTACAATATTATATTGCTTTTGCCATACACTGACATGAATCTGCAGAAAAATCTTATTGAATTTGTTGCTGGTAATAAAATTTGAGTTTTCAAGTAAAAAAGTAGACTTTTAGGAAACTAGTGTCTGTGACACGAGTTTGACAGCTTTCCAACACTTAAAGATGTTTCCGATGAGTTTGATAGTGATATTAATGTGTATGTTTAAATATTGGATAATAGAGTGTGCCAATACTGAGAAGGTCTGAGTCAGTCATTGACTGTTTTCCGAATTACTGACATATTCTGTTACAAAATAATGCAGGGGTAAAAGATCCACTTAAATTTCAAGACAGACTGAAAGATTTTAAGGTTACAGAATATGAAAAATTCATTGACACGGTTTCAGATTTCATACCACAACTGATCTTTAAGGAAATGCAACTCACTGGATTTTCAAATAATATCAAAGATGAATATCCAAAATTATCTGAAAATGGTCATCAAAATATTTCTCCCTCACCAATTACATCTCTGTGCGAGGCTGAGTTTTCTTCACATACTTCAGTGAAAGCATCACATTGAAACAAATTGAAAGTAGAAGCAGATATAAGGACACCACTTTCCATAAAATCAAATATTAAAGAAAATTTGCAAAAATGTACAACAATGGAATTTTCTGTATGCAGTTTTGAAAAAAATAGGCATTTTTAATAAAAATCTTATTAATGTTAACATGTGGGGGATTTACTGTCACCATTTAAAATACATTTATAAATGAATCTTTTTTAATTCCTCTTCTTTCATTCTTAAAATTGTAAATGTTCATAGATACAACCCACAAAAACAAAATCTCTCTGAGGTCCTCAGTAATTTTCCTTATAAGCATTGTTGTATTATATTTAATCCTCACAGCTTGATGACATTCAGTTCAGTTCAGTAGCTCAGTCGTGTCCGACTCTTTGCGACCCCATGAATCACAGCATGCCACTACTAATTACTGATCCCAGCCTTTGCTTTGGTCCTCCAGAAGCAAGTCCTGAGATGAGGAGATGTCTAAAAGAAGTTTACTAATAAGGCTTTCTAGGAAAACCAGTCAGGAAGTAGAGAAGTGGAACCCAGCATGAAAAGAGGGCAAGGAAAATATTCCTAGAAGGAATCCTAAGGGGTACGCATGGAGAACCACTCACTCTTCAGATGTCCCTGACTGAGGTTCAAGGGAGCTAAAGACTACACACTTACACCCAGGTATCTCCAGGAGGATATAAATTCTCAGGCAATTCCAGCAATATGTGCATCAGGCAAAGAAAGTTCCAGAAGGCTGAAAGCAGCCCAACAGTAAAGCACCATGTAGGTGCTGGCAAGCTGGAGGGAAGCATGCTGGAATCCATCAACAAGTGGGAAAGGGATTTGAGCAGGCAAGGGCATGGGCAGAATACTGACAGCATCTCGACATGCCCATCTCATAGGAGGGGTAAGTGATTTTCCCTCCTACCCAAATATATCTTACTTCCGTATTATCCATCTTAGTAGAAAAATGCAAATCAAAAGGACAGTGAAGTACCACTTCATACTGGTCATAATAGCGATCATCATCAAATCTACAAACAATAAGTGCTGGAGAAGGTGTGGAGAAAAGGGAAGCCTCTTACACTGCTGGTGGGAACATAAATTGGCACAATCAGTAATGTAAACAGCATAGAGGCTCCCTAAAAACCTAAAAATAGAACTACTGTATGATCCAACAATCCCACTCCTGGGCATATACCCAGAGAAAATGGTAATTCAAAAGGATACATGAACCCCAATGTTCATTGCAGCACTGTTTACCAGCCAGTACATGGAAGCACCCTAAATGTCCAGTAAATGGCTAAAGAAGATATACTACATATACAGAATGGAACATTACTTAGCCATAAAAAGGGTCAAAATAATGCCATTTACAGTGATGTGGATGGACTTAAGAGATTGTCATACTGAGTGAAGTTAAGTCAGACAGAGAAAGACCAATATCATATGATATTCTTATATATAGGATCTTTTAAAAATGGTAAAAATGAACTATTTACAAAACAGAAATTGAATCATGGATGTAGAAAACAAACTTACAGTTACCAAAGGGGAAAGGGGAGGATAAATTGGGAGATTGGGCTTGACATATACACACTGCTATATATAAAAAAAAAGACAACTAAAATGAACCTACTGTAGAGCAAACACCCTCTTCCAACAACACAAGAGAAGACTCTACACATGGACATCACCAGATGGTCAACACCGAAATCAGATTGATTATATTCTTTGCAGCCAAAGATGAAGAAGCTCTATACAGTCAGCAAAAACAAGACCAGGAGCTGACTGTGGCTAAGATCATGAGCTCCTTATTGCCAGATTCAGACTGAAATTGAAGAAAGTAGGGAAAAACACTAGACCATTCAGATATGACCTAAATCAAATCCCTTATGATTATACAGTGGAAGTAAGAAATAGATTTAAGGGACTAGATCTGATAGAGTGCCTGATGAACTCTGGACGGAGATTCGTGACATTGTACAGGAGACAGGGACCAAGATCATCCCCATGAAAAAGAAATGCAAAAAACCAAAATGGCTGTCTGAGGAGGCCTTACAAATAGCTGTGAAAAGAAGAAAGGCGAGAAGCAAAGGAGAAAAGGAAAGATATAAGCATCTGAATACAGAGTTCCAAAGAATAGCAAGGAGAGATAAGAAAGCCTTCCTCAGCGATCAATGCAAAGAAATAGAGGAAAACAACAGAATAGGAAAAACAAGAGATCTCTTCAAGAAAATTAGAGATATCAAGGGAACATTTCATGCAAAGATGGGCTCGATAAAGGACAGAAATGGTATGGACCTAACAGAAGCAGAAGATATTAAGAAGAGGTGGCAAGAATACACGGAAGAACTGTACAAAAAAGATCTTCACGACCAAGATAATCACGATGGCGTGCTCACTCACCTGGAGCCAGACATCTTGGAATGTAAAGTCAAGTGGGCCTTAGAGAGCATCACTACGAACAAAGCTAGTAGAGGTGATGGAATTCCAGTTGAGCTATTTCAAATCCTGAAAGATGATGCTGTGAAAGGGCTGCACTCAATATGCCAGCAAATTTGGAAAACTCAGCAGTGGCCACAGGACTGGAAAAGGTCAGTCTTCATTCCAATCCCAAAGAAAGGCAATGCCAAAGAATGCTCAAACTACCGCACAATTGCACTCATCTCACACGCTAGTAAAGTCATGCTCAAAATTCTCCAAGCCAGGCTTCAGCAATATGTGAACCGTGAACTTCCAGATGTTCAAGCAGGTTTTAGAAAAGGTAGAGGCACCAGAGATCAAATTGCCAACATCCGCTGGATCATGGAGAAAGCAAGAGAGTTCCAGAAAAACATCTATTTCTGCTTCATTGACTATGCCAAAGCCTCGGACTGTGTGGATCACAATCAACGTGGAAAATTCTGAAAGAGATGGGAATACCAGACCACCTGATCTGCCTCTTGAGAAACCTGTATGCAGGTCAGGAAGCAACAGTTAGAACTGGACATGGAACAACAGACTGGTTCCAAATAAGTAAAGGAGTACGTCAAGGTTGTATATTGTCATCCTGCTTATTTAACTTATATGCAGAGTACATCATGAGGAACGCTGGGCTGGAAGAAGCACAAGCTGGAATCAAGATTGCTGGGAGAAATATCAATAACCTCAGATATGCAGATGACACCACCCTTATGGCAGAAAGTGAAGAGGAATTCAAAAGCCTTTTGATGAAAGTGAAAGACGAGAGTGAAAAGTTTGGCTTGAAGCTCAACATTCAGAAAACAAAGATCATGGCCTCTGGTTCCATCACTTCATGGGAAATAGATGGGAAAACAGTGGAAACAGTGTCAGACTTTATTTTTTGGGGCTCCAAAATCACTGCAGATGCTGATTGCAGCCATGAAACTAAAAGACGCTTACTCCTTGGAAGGAAAGTTATGACCAACCTAGATAGCATATTAAAAAGTAGAGACATTACTTTGCCAACAAAGGTCCGTCTAGTCAAGGCTATGGTTTTTCCAGTGGTCATGTATGGATGTGAGAGTTGGACTGTGGAGAAAGCTGATTGCCGAAGAATGGATGCTTTTGAACTATGGTGCTGGGGAAGACTCTTGAGAGTCCCTTGGACTGCAAGGAGATCCAACCAGTCCATTCTAAAGGAGATCAATCCTGGGTGTTCACTGGAAGGACTAATGCTAAAGCTGAAACTCCAATACTTTGGCCACCTCATGCGTCGAGTTGACTCACTGGAAAAGACTCTGATGCTGGGAGTGATTGCGGGTGGGAGGAGACAGGGACGACAGAGAATGAGATGGCTGGATGGCATCACCGACTCAATGGATATGAGTTTGAGTGAACTCCGGGAGTAGGTGATGGACAGGGAGGCCTGGCGTGCTGTGATTCATTGGGTCACAAAGAATCGTACACGACGGAGCGACTGAACTGAACTGAACTGAACTGTATAGCATAAGGAACTCTTCAATACTCTGTAATGACCTATACAGGAATAGAATCTAAAAAAGAGTGACATGGAAGCCTGTGCTCAAGTCCATGGGGTCACAGAGTTGACTAGACATGACTGAGTGACTGAACAACAATTATATATATCAGTTCAGATCATTCAGTTCAGTCGCTCAGTCATGTCCGACTCTTTGTGACCCTATGAATCGCAGCACACCAGGCCTCCCTGTCCATTACCAACTCCTGGAGTTCACTCAAACTTATGTCCATCGAGTCAGTGATGCCATCCAGCCATCTCACCCTCTGTCGTCCCCTTCTCCTCCTGCCCCCAACCCCTCCCAGCATCAGAGTCTTTTCCAGTGAGTCAACTCGTCGCATGAGGTGGCCAAAGTATTGGAGCTTCAGCTTTAGCATCAGTCCTTCCCATGAACACCCAGGATTGATCTCCTTTAGAATGGACTGGTTGGATCTCCTTGCAGTCCAAGGGACTCTCAAGAGTCTTCTCCAACACCACAGTTCAAAAGCATCAATTCTTCGGCGTTCAGCTTTCTTAACAGTTCAACTCTCACATCCACACATGACCACTGGACAAACCATAGCCTTGACTAGATGGACCTTATATATATATATATGTATAAAATTCACTTTGCTGTACAGCAGTAATTAACACAACATTGTAAATCAACTATACTCCAATAACAAGATTAATTAATAATTTTAAAAAACCACACTTCCAAGCCTGAACCACAGGAATCACTAAGAATCCTCCTCTTCTCTTATCTCCTGTCTCCAATAGGAATCTGGCCACCAAGCCCTGCCAATGATACTTCCTTAACATCTCAGGAAAGCATATGCAATAAAAATACTGGATGCATTTTATTGCTGTAAAGTTGGGTGAATACAGCTTATTCTACTAGTGAAAGCAGAGATACCACTGATTATGAGTGTTAATCACTTAGTTGTGTCTGACTCTTTGTGGCCCCATGGACTGTAGCCCACCAATCTCCTCTGTCCATGGGATTCTGCAGGCAAGAATAATGGAGTGGGTTGCCATTTCCTTCTCCAGGGGATCTTTCCAACCCAAGGACTGACCCAGGTCTCCTGCATTGCAGGCAGATTCTTTACAATCTGAGCCACCATGCAAGCCTGTACAACCTACTATTTCCTTCTAACAGCAGATTCTGGAACATCAACATTGAAGGAGTTGGATCCTTAGAGCAGATCCTTAGCCCACCATCCTGGTGGACAAGGCAGTAACAGAGAAGGACGTGAACTGCTTCCAGACAGGCCATCTCTAAGGAATAGAAATGGCCAGACGCCCTCAGAGGAACACCTGCCTTCAACATACCAGTTATTTTCAATAGAGAAAGGAGGTGTAAGTGAAGCCATATATCAAATTACTCAGAAGTCCAGTAAAGTTATGAGAAGCATGAAGAAATGATGACAGTAGCTTATTCTCCAGTAAATTTCTTATAGGATAGTTTGGATTTTTTTTTAGTAGAAATTCCTATTTGAGGCGTCAACTTGATAAAGAGGAGAGCACAGAAATGGTTCTCACTGCCACTATATTAGTTGATTACTGCAACAGGAACTTCACTCACCTCCCACCTCTGTTTTTTCTGCCTACTTTCAATGCCACACTCCCAGGAGATCCAGCCACAGTATAAATTATTTCATGCTTCCACACTCTACTTAAAATCCTGTGTCACCTCATTGTCTCCAGATGAAATCTAAAGTCCTAAGCCTAGTATATTTGGTTCTTAGAGATCTGCTCTGTCTTTTCAGCCTCAGCCCAGTTGTTTGACGTTTTGCATTTCATGTTTCTGTTCCTGTCATCTGCTTATTCATGAAACACCTTCTCTCTCCCTCAAGCTGACCTGCAACCTGTCCCCCACTGTTCAGTATTCAGTTCAGAGGTCATCTTTACCAGAGAGCCCTATCTGACCTCAGCAGGCTGGCCTGCATATCACACTGTCCTGGGATTTCTTGCATACTTGTTAATCATCACAAAAGGACTTTGTACTCATTGAAAGTTGGAACCCTGTCCTACTGATCTTTATACTCTCAAAGATTATCACAGTGCCTGGCACAAACCCGGAGGCAGTGGATGGATGAACAATGGAAAGAATGTTTCAGGACCCTGGTCAGTTCCCTAGGACTTCTGCTCTGATGGTTCCTAAAGCCATATTGAGTGAGGATTCTGGGGTTATTCTCATCTTCTCTTTGGGACTCTCAACTGCTAAGAATCCCTCCCATCCTATAGGCTGGCCTTTATAGTTCTTACCCACAAGGCCCAATCCTTTATATGGCTTCACACTTAAAATGTATCTTGAATTCATCTACTTTCTATTTATAAGCCTAATTCAAGACACTATTATCTCTTTCCTGGGCCATCACAAAAGCCTTCTAAATAGGTTGTTCACTTTTGTTCCCTACTCTCTTACCCACAAAAGTCAGAGTGAGCTTTTAAACACAGAAATCAGCATGGTGGACTAAAGGTGGACACCAAATTCTTTGCCACTACCCCCATCAATAGGTGTAATCTACTTATGTTCCCTTTGCATCTGGGCTGGCCCAGTGGCTTGTGTTAACTAACAATGAAGCAGAAGTGTCTCTGTGTAACTCCCAGGGCTGGGTCTTGAGTAACAGCAGTAAAAATTCAAGTCATTTATAGAGCTCTGAGAGATTGATAATGAGGTACCTGACTCACGGATGCGTCACATGGAAAACAATAAGAACAACAGCAATAATAATAAGGGGTACATATATACAATGGAATATTACTCAGCTATAAAAAGGAATGAAATTTGGTCATCTGTAGACATGTGGATGGACCTAGAGTCTATCATATACAGTAAGTCAGGAAGAGAAAAACAAATATTGCATATTAACACATATATGTGGAATCTAGAAAAAGGAAGCAAATGAACCTATATGCAGGGCAAGAATAGAAACACAGACATAGGTAACGGACTTGTGGGCACAGTGGGTGTGGAGGGGAGAGGAGGATGAACTGGGAGATTAGGGTTTATATATATACACCATCCCATGCAAAAGAGACAACTAGTGAGAAACTGCTATACAGTAGATGGAGCTCAGCTGGGTGCTCTGTGATGGCCTAGATGGTGGAACGTGGTTTTGGAGTGGGAAAAGTCCCAGAGGGAGGGGATAAATGTATATATATAGCTGTTTCATTTCACTGTACAGCTGAAATTAAGATAACATTGTAAAGCAACTACACTCCAATAAAAAATAATAATACCAGCTTCCATTTAATAAAAATTCTTAGAAAGCCTAAGACCTTCTTAGATATATAAATTTCACCATGTCTTAAGATCCTATGAGGCTGTTAGTATTATCTCTATTTTTCAAATGAGAAGATTGTAGTTCCGTAGATTAACTTTCTCAATAAACCAAGAGCAAGCATTCAAATCCTTGCCTAACTGATGCTGACACTCTTGCTCCTTCCTGAAGGAGAATCTTCAAGTCGTCTTTCCTCCCTCTTTGGAGGCCATGACAAATACCCTTCCCCAGGATCAGAAACTAATATTAAGAGACAAGTCCAACGGGGGAAGAGATCTTATTTTCTCCAAATTAAAACAATAAGTCAGATGGGTTTCAGATGCCACACTGCATAACAGTAATATCTGTCCTGCCCTAAGAAACTCCCCATGAGTACAAGGGTCAATCCTGTAATTGAAGCCATATGTTAACCAGTGCCCTGAACTAATTTTCTCATTCCCTCCTTCCAAGTTTAACTGCTCTTCAAACCATACTAATGAGGGAGAAAGGGACTGGCATGCCTCCATAGCTTCAATAACAGCAAAATCTGTTATAAGGGCCACTCTTCTGCCTGCTTCCTCCCCCATCACCCCTTCACCTTCACTACTCCCACTGCTTCTTTGTTGTAAAATGCAGAATGACCTGGCCAGGAAGAATGAAAAGTACTTCAATTCTGTAGGTCAATGGTATTTTTATGAACCCTAAATTATATCAGACAATCATAATCTTGCCTTCAGGTCAAAGAATGCAAAATTATGCCTCCTCCAAATCAATTTAATCTATAATTTAAATTACTGACTGCTCACGGGGGCCAGCGCCATGGTGACAGTCACAGGGCAATGCAATCAGCCTCAAGGATGCTGCGCGCTGGCAGTTCTCCCAACTACATAAGCTGGGTTTGCTGTGCCTAAGCTATTTATTTATCATGTCCCTGGCACACACGCGCACACACACACACACACGCACAAAAGGGAGTGGCAGAGGATGAGATGGTTAGATAGCATCACTACTCAATGGACATGAATTTGAGCAAACTCCAGGAGACAGTGGAGGACAGATGAGCCTGGCAGATTACAGTCCATGGGGTTGCAAAGAGTCGGTCACAACTTAATGACTCAACAACAGCAACAAATCAATATAAATCAACAAAACAAACACCACACCCACCTCACCTGGTTAAAAGTCCCATGGGTCTTAAGTCTTCTGATTGACCTTGCAATTAAAACTAGACATCTGAAGCTACTTGGACTGCAAGGAGATCCAACCAGTCCATTCTAAAGGAGATTAATCCTGGGTGTTCATTGGAAGGACTGATGCTGAAGCTGAAACTACAATACTTTGGCCACCTCATGCGACGAGTTGACTCACTGGAAAAGACTCTGATGCTGGGAAAGGTTGGGGGCGGGAGGAGAAGGGGACGACAGAGAATGAGATGGCTGGATGGCATCACCGACTCGGACGTGAGTTTGAGTGAACTCCGGGAGTTGGTGATGGACAGGGAGGCCTGGCGTGCTGTGATTCATGGGGTCACAAAGAGTCGGACACGACTGAGCGACTGAACTGAACTGAACTGAAGCTAGTTCAGAAAGCACCTCCACCTCCCCCAGCCTTCTCCTCCCTTCTTGCAAGTCTACCACGCCAGCTGTCTCCACACGCCTTGCATTTATGTGCTGTCCATCTTCACCTGTACAAAGAACTTCTCACTGCTCCATCCACCTTCTTCAGTCTGACAAACTCCAATCTATATTTCAGGTCACAGCTCTAAAATCATTTTGGTGAGGAGGCTTCCCTGACTCTGACCCATTGACCAGATGAGGTCCCCTACTTTATACTCTCAGAGTTTCTCAACCTTTCCCTCTCATGACAAACAAGGCACTTTGCTATTTGTATTTCCACCGGACCATGAGTTCTGTGAGGGTAAAGGTTGTATCTTTGATAGATAACAAATGCCTCGCACCTAGATAAATGGATATTATTTGTCTCTAGCAGAAGCCCTTAAAATGTGGTCCCCAGACCAGCAGCATGAGATCCCCCAGAGACTTGTCAGAGATGCAGATGTTCTGGTTTTATTCCAGACTTAGAGAATCAGAAACTCTAAGGGCAGTCTAGAAGGCAGTGCTTTTAGCAAGCTCTCCAAGCAGTTTTGATGTGCACTGAAGTTTGAGACCCAATGGTCTTTTTAGAAAATTAATTAATTATAGTTGAAGGACTTTCCTGGTGGTCCAGTGATTAAGAATCTGCTTTGCAGTGCAGAGGAGAACTAAGATCCCATATGCCTTGGAGTGACTAAGCCCTCAAACTGCACTCGCATGCCACAACCCCTGAGCCCATGTGCCATAACTGGAGATCTTGTGTGCTGCAACTGCTAAAGAAATGCAGCAATGAAAGATCCATGTGCCACAACTCGGAGGAGGAAATGGCAACCCACTCTGGTATTCTTGCCTGGAGAATCCCATGGACAGAGGAGCCTGGAAGGATACAGTCCATGGGGTCTGCCGACCATGGGGCAGCACAGAGTCGGCCATGACTGAATACCACAACTAAGACCAGAGGCAGCCAAATAAATAAATAAATATTAAAAAATGAAATTTATTTGGTTTGCAATATTATGTCAGTTCCAGATGTACAATGATTCATATATAGAGAGAGGTTATTACAAAATGTTGAGCAGAGTTCCACATGCTATATAGTAAGTCTCTGTTGGTTAACTACCTCTGTTGTTGCTCAATTGCTCAGTCATGTCAGACTCTTTGAAACCCCACGGACTGCAGCCTGCCAGGCTCCTCTGTCCATGGGATTTTCCAGGCAAGAATGCTGGAGTGGGTTGCTGTTTCCTTCTTAAGGGATCTTCCCAGATTAGGGATTGAACTCATGTCTTCTGCACTGGCAAGCAGATTCTTTACAACTGAGCCACCAGGAAAGCCCTAACTATTTACTTCTGAACAGCACCAAGAATCCGTGATCTTTAACACGAAGGCACTCACACTGGAACAGGTAAAACTTAACCTCCTCAACCATGAAAGGCAAGACTGGAATCAATGGGTCGATATCGTTTACAGGCTGATTTTGGAAAAGGGACAGGAGGGAGTTTCCCACAATCAGTCAAGTTTCCTAACAGAATGCCCCTGAGAAAGGGAGCAGGGCACACCAGGCCCCTAGCTGTGCAGGTACGTTTTCTAGTTTAGAGTTACACTCAATAAACGTGACTTGAATGGTGGAGAAGAGATTGCTGAGTCAGGTAATACCAGCTGCCATGTTCCCGTTCATCTCAAAGACTCTTGGAGGCACCCCAGGTGTGCCTCAGTTCAGTTCATTTCAGTTGCTGTCATGTCTGACTCTTTGCAACCCTACGAACTGTAGCACGCCAGGATTCCCTGTCCATCACCAACTCCGGGAGCTTGTTCAAACTCATGTCCATTGAATTGGTGATGCCATCCAACCATCTCATCCTCTGTTGTCCCCTTCTCCTCCTGCCTTCAATCTTGCCCAGCATCAGGGTCTTTTTCAATGAGTCAGTTCTTTGCATCAGGTGCCCAAAGTATTCGAGTTTCAGCTTTATCATCAATCCTTCCAATGAATATTCAGGACTGATTTCCTTTAGGATGGACTGGTTTGCATTTCAAGGGACTCTCAAGAGTCTTCTCCAATACCACATTTCAAAAGCACACAGAGTTGTGCTTACTCTGGATTTAAAGGAGCATAATGAAGCTTGGAGGGGCTTAGGTAAAACATCATTTAACGTTGAACAAATATAACAAAAGCCATCAACAGTCCTCTACCCAATTTCAGGAGAAGCTAAGCAATAAGGATTTTATAAATGGCTCTAAATTTTAAAAACACAATTAAATCTAAATGGGAAGCTGGTTGACCGAACAAAGAAAGTCCACGTCCAGGATGTCTGAACAGGAGAAGCTGCTGTTATTGGAAATCAAAAGAAGAGTGTTCCCTGTGAAAGGTGCATTTATGTGCTGTCCCCTAATTGGAGCTGACTGAATAGATAATCATTTGGAGTGGAAATGATGTCGGAAGTCCTGCAGTCAAATTGGAGAAAGATGTAAAATCTGATTGAAGTGACTAAGATCTTTGAACACCTCCTGACAACAATCCACACATCTATTCCCTATTTAGAAACTGCAATTCACACCACTGCCATACAGATTGCAGGACGGTTCCCTTTCGACTTCCAACTTAGAGTTAACTCGCTATGTCCTCTAGAGTATTTGATTCTGAAAGGGCCATGACTGACACCACAGAAGGCAAAGGATTCCACATAGTTTTGTGTCACTGTTTGTCCCTGAAATAGATAGTTCAGTGATGATCCCATATAACTAATGTCTTGCTTTCATGTAAAGGCCTTGAAAAGTGATGATCAGACTCTTAATACATTCATCATTCCCAGATGTCTTTGTGTCACAGTTTTGGATGGATGATCCAGCCCTTTCCACATACTGCTACCATCCATTTATCAACAAGAAAGAACTACGTGAGATTTCCTCGGTGGCCCAGTGGTTCAGACTCTGTGATCCCACCGCAGAGGGTGCAGATTCAACCCCTGGTTGGGGAATTAAGATCCTGCATGTTGTGCACTGTGGCCAAAAAAAAAAGAGCTATGTTAGGTAAGTAGCTTAGAGTCTCAGTAACTTTCTTGATTTCCCTCTGGATGAAATGCTTTATTGCTTCATCTTAAAACTTTAACACTTTTGTGAAACGAATCACTAGTTCAGGGTCAATGCATGTTATAGGATGCTCGGGGCTGGCATGCGGGGATGACCAAGAGGGAGGATAAAGAGAGGAGGGAGGTGGGAGGGGGGTTCAGGAGGGGGAACTTATGTAAACCCGGGGCGAATTCATGTCAATGTATGGCAAAACCAACCAATATAATATTGTAAAATAATTTGGCTCCAATAAAAAATAAATTAATTACAAAAAAAAAACTTTAACACTTTGTTCATATCTTTCTCATAATAAAAATACAAATTTGGAAAATTTGAACTGATGCTTTTGAACTGTGGTGCTGGAGAAGACTCTTGAGACTCGCTTGGACTGCAAGGAGATCCAACCAGTCCATTCTAAAGGAGATCAATCCTGGGTGTTCATTGGAAGGACTGATGCTAAAACTGAAACTCCAATACTGTGGCCACCTCATGCGACGAGTTGACTCACTGGAAAAGACTCTGATGCTGGGAGGGATTGGGGGCGGGAGGAGAAGGGGACGACAGAGAGTGAGATGGCTGGATGGCATCACCGACTCGATGGACATGAGTTTGAGTGAACTCCGGGAGTTGGTGATGGACAGGGAGGCCTGGCGTGATGTGATTCATGGGGTCACAGAGAGTCGGACACGACTGAGCAACTGAACTGAACTGATAAGGGGAAAAATTCTGAAAAGAAAAATATACATATATATAGTGTATGGTCTATATATATATATGAACACAAAACTGTTTCCTATTTTTAGTTCATTTTGACAAATGCTCCAAATTTGTGTGGTGTTGTTAGTTTGGTTTTTGAAGTACAGTTGTATTAGTTTTAGATGTAAGAAAAGTAATTCAATTATACACACACACACAGACAGAAACACACACATATATATACCTGATTGCTCTGCTGCACACCCAGAACTAACACAATTATACTTCAAAAAACAAAAAAAAACCTCATAAATCTGTAGCATTTGCCAATATGCATTAAAAATAGGGAAAAGATAACAATTTCAAGGGAAAAAATGAAAATTCTAATCTGTAAGGATCACAAATGTTAAAGAAGGATAATGATTATGTTAAGGAAAAATGAAAATTTGTATCTGTATATACAATCTCTCCTGAATGTACAAAAAACAGTCCAAAGCAAAAAAGACTAAGAAAGTGTCAAATAAACTGAGACAGAGATAGTTTGATTGATGGGATCATAAGAGATTTAAAATTTCTTCTTAATTTTCTCTTATTATTATCAGGTTATAACAATTCATACAGTGTGACTATGGTGCAGGGTTAGACAAACAGAAAAAGAAAGACAACCCTGAAACAAACCCATAGGTACAAAAAATGATACACGACACGGCAGGTCACTGAAGAGAGGGGGACATTGTGCCCAAGAGGGAGTATCATAAGTGATGCTGAAATAGTGGGCGCTCCATAAGGAGCAAGACAAAACTCAATCTAAATATCACCATATACAAAAATCAACACCTCACACCATACATAGAGACCTTTTGGATTTAAGAATCAAAGGTGAAAAGCCAAATTTCAAAGTGTTAGAAGAAAATACAGGAAGATCTCATTATAATCTGGAGACTGGGAAAGATTTTTCAAAGAAGATATAAGATATACTAACTTTAAATCAAATTGCCAACATCTGCTGGATCATGGAGAAAGCAAGAGAGTTCCAGAAAAACATCTATTTCTGCTTCATTGACTATGCCAAAGCCTTTGACTGTGTGGATCACAATAAACTGTGGAACATTCTGAAAGAGATGGGAATCCCAGACCACCTGATCTGCCTCTTGAGAAACCTCGATGCAGGTCAGGAAGCAACAGTTAGAACTGGACATGGAACAACAGACTGGTTCCAAATAGGAAAAGGAGTATGTCAAGGTTGTATATTGCCACCCTGCTTATTTAACTTATATGCAGAGTATATCATGAGGAACGCTGGGCTGGAAGAAGCACAAGCTGGAATCAAGATTGCTGGGAGAAATATCAATAACCTCAGATATGCAGATGACACCACCCTTATGGCAGAAAGTGAAGAGGAACTCAAAGGCCTCTTGATGAAAGTGAAAGAGGAGAGTGAAACGGTTGGCTTGAAGCTCAACATTCAGAAAACTAAGATCATGCCATCTGGTCCCATCACTTCATGGGAAATAGATGGAAAAACAGTGGAAACAGTGTCAGACTTTATTTTTTTGGGCTCCAAAATCACTGCAGATGCTGATTACAGCCATGAAATTAAAAGACGCTTACTCCTTGGAAGGAAAGTTATGACCAACCTAGATAGCATATTAAAAAGCAGACATTACTTTGCCAACAAAGGTCCGTCTAGTCAAGGCTATGGTTTTTCCCGTGGTCATGTATGGATGTGAGAGTTGGACTGTGAAGAAAGCTGATCGCTGAAGAATTGATGCTTTTGAACTGTGGTCCTGGAGAAGACTCTTGAGAGTCCCTTGTACTGCAAGGAGATCCAACCAGTCCATTCTAAAGGAGATCAATCCTGGGTGTTCATTGGAAGGACTGATGCTGAAGCGGAAACTCCAATACTTTGGCCACCTCATGCGTCGAGTTGACTCACTGGAAAAGAGTCTGATGCTGGGAAGAATTGGGGGTGTGAGGAGACGGGTACGACAGAGAATGAGATGGCTGGATGGCATCACCAACTCAATGGACATGAGTTTGAGTGAACTCCGGGAGTTGGTGATGGACAGGGAGGCCTGGCGTGCTGTGATTCATGGGGTTGCAAAGAGTCGGACACGACTGAGCGACTGAACTGAACTGAACTTTAAAAAAGAAAAAAAAATGGGTAATTTACTTCCATTAAAGCTAGGATCATTTTTATAAAAATTCACCTCGCTCAGCCATGTCTGACTCTTTGCAAGCCCATGGAGTATACAGTACATGGAACTCTCCAGGCCAGAATACTGGAGTGGGTAGCCTTTCCCTTCTCCAAGGGATATTCCCAACCCAGGAATCAAGCCCAGGTCTCACACAATACAGGTAGATTCTTTACCATCTGAGCACCAGGGAAGCCCAAGAATACTGGAGTAGGTAGCCTATCCCTTCTCCAGCAGATCTTCCCAACCCAGGAATCGAACCAGGGTCTCCTGCATTGCAGGCAGATTGTTTACCAGATGAGCTACCAGGAAAGCCCCCAAGTTCACCATAACATGTGAATTCAAGCCACAAGTTGCAAGAAGATATTTAATAAATCAATAAGGAAAAAGACAATCTTAGAGAATGACTGTCTGAAACAGCGGGCAGAGAAGGCTTCCCCAAGAAGGCAACACTTGTGATTTTAATGAGGCAGACTTCTCTATAGGGGGAGAAAGATCAATTAAGAGGAGTGTTGAAGCCCACTCATTAAGCAGACCCAAGCTCTGTTCGTCAACAACCTTTGTGTCAGTTATAAACATGATATTTGCATCTTTATCAACCTCACTTCTGGTTCGTTTCTCAACTGGTTCCAAGCTGGGACAGGCAAAAGAGAGGGAATGGTATTATTTATTAGATTCAAATCCCAACAGGGAAGAACTTGACTTTTATTCTGGATGGTTTTGAACAAGTATGACATGACCTGACTTCAGTTTTTGTGAAGTTCATCCTGGCGGCTCTATGGAGAATAGACTCAGGGGCAGAGATGAAAGCTGAAAGATCATTAGTCGACTTTCACCAAACCCAGAGCAGGCAGGAGAGTGGCTTGGTGACAGGAGAGGAGGGATAATAAGCCATCACAGCCAAAGATGTGTGGTATTGTATTGAATGGGGGAGGCAGGGGAAGGGCGACCAAAGATGAGACCTACAATTCAATCACAATGAAAATATGAAGTGTCTTAAAGATAGAGGTGCTAAATCATAATGGCTCTATATATGGCTAATTCATAATGACTCAAATATAGATAGATATATATAAGTTTATTACATATTATTATACATTGTATAGAAGGTGGAGACAGAAGATGAGATGGTTGGATGGCATCACCGTCTCAATGGACATGAGTTTGAGCAAATTCCAGGAGATAGTGAAGGGCAGGGGAGCCTGGAGTGCTGCAGTCTAAGGGGCTGCAAAGTCGGACATGACTTAGCTACTCAACAACAGCATACATATATATGCATATAGTGCTTAGGTGCTCAGTCGCGTCCAACTCTTTGAGACCCCATGGACTGTAGCCTGCAGGCCACTCTGTTCACAGAACTTTCTAGGCTCCAGTATTTCCAAGAAGACTGGAGCAGGTTGCCATTTCCTACCCCAGGGGATCTTCCCCGCCCAGGGATAGAACTTGCATCTGTCTCTTGTGTCTCCCACTAGGCAAGCAGATTCTTTACCACTGAACCACCTGGGAAGCCCAAATTTGCATACTTATATACATAAACATGATCAGGTTTTATCTGATATTTAGAGCAAGAGGATGGAGAGAAATCTATTTTGTAGTGATGCAATAAGAAAATGCAAAGAAGGTAAACTTTTCCTTTTAAGAGAACAATGCCAACCTTCTGCCTGCAGTAATTAATTTCTCTCTGCCTGGGCCATCGGAAGCTGCTTTCAACTCACTCGGCAAGATTTCCTGTAGGTCTGCTCATCACTCACAAACATTTTATCCTTAAAACCAGCAGCCTCAACCTAGTGCAAATATGACATTTATGTCCAAATTGAATGAGCATAAAATGTCATCCTACCCTCAGCCCAGCACAGCAACTTTCAGTTATATCATGTTTTTAGGGATGATGACAAATGCAGGAGAGATCGCCCAGTGGCCTTTGCTAAGATAACAGAATGGGAGCATTTGGATTAAATTATAGTGTGTCGAGGGCATTCTGACTTCAGGGGCGCCACAAGACTTTGATTAAGCCACCAATGGGTGGCTTCTTCAGAAGGATCATGGAGGGGCTGGGGTTCACCCACAGCTTTTGTACCTTTCATGGTCCACACAGATCCTATAAAGCAGAAGATCAAGAATTATGTTCCAAGAGCTCTTTATTAGGCTAGCAGCAAGGCCCCAGGCTGTAGGGAAGGGATGGTTATTTTGTGAGGTGTCACATCTGAGCGTTACTTTAGCAAATAACCCTGACTGGAGAGATATAACCCTGACCAGATCCTGGTCAGCCACAGGCAGCTGCACCACTTTGGACAAGTGTTTTCAGAATCCTGTGCTTCAGTTTCTCTATCTGTGAAATGTGAACACTAATCTCATCTACTTCCTTACTAATCATGAGGATTAAAAAGGATGACTTGCATAAAATACTATGTCTTGGTGGGCTGGGGCAGTTGTTACAAAACACCGTGGACCAGCGGCCTTAAACAGTATAAACAAACTGTTCTTCTTCTATGTTCTGGAGACCAGAAGTCTAAGCTGAAGCTTCCAACAGATTTGGTATCTGGTTCACAGATGTTCTTCTTGCCGCATCCTCATATAGTGGAAGGGCTGAAGGGGCTCTCTGGGGTCTCCTGTATAAAGCATTAATCTCATTCATGAGGTTCTGCCCTCACGACCTGCAAGTGTGCATGCTAAATCATTTCAATCGTGTCCAACTCTTTGCCACTCAATGGACTATAGCCTGTCAGGTTCTTCTATCCATGGGATTTTCCAGGCAAGAATACTGGAGTGGTTTGCCATGCCCTCCTCCAGGGGATCTTTTCAACTCAGGGATCTAACCCACGTGTCTTATGTCTCCCACCTGGGAAGTCCCCACATGAGCTAATCACCTCTTAAAGGCTTCACCTGCACACATCAGCATATTGGGGTTAGGTTTCAAGAGATGAATTTTGTAGGACACAAACATTCAGGGTGTAGCACAACAGAAGAGCCCCTGACGCACACTGTACGTCTAACAAAGACTAGTAGGAGTACTATCTGTAAGTAGGACCGCCTGCCTTAACTCTATCACTTCCCCTGGCACACAGTAGGGGCCAAATTACCGTTTGTTGCAAGGTTGATGAATGGATTATCATCACACGCTCACCTTCGGTTTCCTCACAGGTACAAGGGGACAGTAATGTCACCTCCCAAGGCTGTCACAAAAATGAAATAATACGGCAGACAGCAAATACATGGTAGCTCATAAAATGAACTTTAAAAGCCTTATTCACTGAACTAAAAACAAAATCATGGACCAATACAAAAAGACAACCTATGAAATGGGGAGAAAATATTTGCAAATGTTGTGACCAAAAAGGGTTTAATTTGCAAAATATACAAAGAGCTTATACAACTCACTAAAAACAATTACAAAAAAAAAAGAACAGTCAAAAAATGGGAAGAAGACATAATAGACATTTCTCCAAAGAAGACATACAGATGGCCAATAGGCACATGAAAAGATGCTCAATATCACCAATTATCAAAGAAATGCAAATCAAAACTAGGGTGAGGCACCACTTCACACAAATCAGAATGGACATCATTAAAAAGTCTGCAAATAACAAGTGCTGACGAGGGGGCAGAGAAAAGGGAACCCTTCTACACCGTTGATGGGAATGTAAATTGTGCAGAGCCACTATGGAAAATAATATGGACGTTCCTTAAAAACTAAAAATAGAGTTGCCATGTGATCCATCAATACCACTCCTGGGCATATATCCAGAGAAAACTCTAATTTGAAAAGACACATGCACCCCAGTGGTCATAGCAACACTATTTACAACAGCCAAGACACGGAAGCAACCTAAATGTACACCTACAGAGGAACAGATAAAGAAGACTGGTATATATGCACATAGTGGAATATTACTCAGCCATAAAAAAGGGTGGAGAAATGCCACTTGCAGCAATATGGATGGATTTAAGAGATTACTATACTAGGTGAAGTAAGTCAGAAAGAGAAAGACAAATACATAATATCACTTATATGTGGAATCTAAAATAGGATACAAATGAAACTTATTTACAAAACAGAATCACAGACATAGAAAACAAACTTATATCTACCAAATTGGAAGAACTGATGCTAAAACTGAAACTCCAATACTTTGGTCACCTCATGCAACGAGTTGACTCACTGGAAAAGACTCTGATGCTGGGAAGGATTGGGGGCGGGAGGAGAAGGGGACGACAGAGAATGAGATGGCTGGATGGCATCACCAACTCGATGGACATGAGTTTGAGTGAACTCCGGGAGTTGGTGATGGACAGGGAGGCCTGGCGTGCTGTGATTCATGGGGTCACAGAGAGTCGGACACGACTGAGCGACTGAACTGAACTGAAAAGGAGTGGAGGAAGGGATAAATTAGGAGTTTGAGATTAGTAGATACAAATTACTACATATAAAATAGGTAAACAAGGTCCTACTGTAAAGCACAGGGAACTGTATTCAATATCTTGTGAAAAACATAGGAAAAGAATATGAAAAAGAATACATATCCATATATATATATGTATATATAGTGTGTGTGTGCATGCATATTTGAACCACTTTACTGAACACCAGAAATTAATACAACATTATAAATAAACTATACTTCAAGAAATATTTTTTGAAAATCCAGGAGACTTCCCACGTGCTTGTCTTTACAGTTTAAAATGCAAATTTGTTTAAGTTTCAAATGAACAGGCTTGCATTTTAAACAGTGAAACAAGATTGTTGTTTGTGTTTATTTCTCTCTGGGAGGGAATGATGCCTACTTCATAGGGTCATTATGCAGAGTGAGTGAATCAATGCAAGGGAAACCTGGCCTGTAGGAGATGGAGAATTCCCTTCGCCAAAGAAACAAACTGATAAACGACACATCCTGCAAGGAATCAGAGCTGTCAATCTCCATATCCCTCCCTCTTCTCCCTGAATCTCATAAGCCAGTGGGCATGGCATGGTGACCTTCTGTGGTCTGAGCTCCGTCACTGGAGGGGAGCTGGTCCTTCCGGTCACCCCACTGTGGGTGAGGCCACTTCTGGTGGTTGCTGATGCTACTCTTGCTCCCCATGTGGCAGCTCTATACCCAGACACTTGAGGTTTGGAGGAAGCTCTCCTCTCTGTGCTCAGCCTTGTCCAACTCTTTATGAGCCAATGGACCGAAGCCCACAAGGCTCCTCTATCCATGGAGTTTCAGGCAAGAATACTGGAGTGGGTCGCCATTTCTTTCTCCATCTCTCTCTGTCCTAGAGTTACAAATTGCATCCATTAGCACTGGACCAGAACAGCCTTCGCTTTTAATTTCTTACAAGAAACCCATGGAAGAGGCCTGAGGGATAATGGGTATTTCTGGAAGTGGGGCTTTCTCATCTCTCCTTACCCAGACATTTTGCTTTTCTTTTCCATGATTGGAGTTTCAGCTTTAGCATCAGTCCTTCCAATGAACACCCAGGATTGATCTCCTTGAGAATGGACTGGTTGGATCTCCTTGCAGTCCAAGGGACTCTCAAGAGTCTTCTCCAACACCACAGTTCAAAAGCATCAATTCTTCAGCGATCAGCTTTCTTCACAGTCCAACTCTCACATCCATACATGACCACGGGAAAAACCATAGCCTTGACTAGACGGACCTTTGTTGGCAAAGTAATGTCTCTGCTTTTTAATATACTATCTAGGTTGGTCATAACTTTCCTTCCAAGGAGTAAGCGTCTTTTAATTTCATGGCTGCAATCAGCATCTGCAGTGATTTTGGAGCCCAAAAAAATAAAGTCTGACACTGTTTCCACTGTTTTTCCATCTATTTCCCATGAAGTGATGGGACCAGATGCCATGATCTTTGTTTTCTGAATGTTGAGCTTCAAGCCAACCGTTTCACTCTCCTCTTTCACTTTCATCAAGAGGCTTTTAAGTTCCTCTTTACTTTCTGCCATAAGGGTGGTGTCATCTGCATATCTGAGGTTATTGAGAAACTCTAATACTTTGGTCACCTCATGCGATGAGTTGACTCACTAGAAAAGACTCTGATGCTGGGAAGGATTGGGAGCAGGAGGAAAAGGGGAAAACACAGAGTGAGATGGCTGGATGGCATCACCAACTCGATGGTCGTGAGTTTGAGTGAACTCCGGGAGTTGGTGATGGACAGGGAGGCCTGGCGTGCTGTGATTCATGGGGTCGCAAAGAGTCGGACACGACTGAGCAACTGAACTGAACTGAACTGAACTGAACTGGAAGTGGGGAGGGGTGGGTCAATGGGCAAGTGAGTTCAGTGGGTTAAAAAATTTTAAAATGGTTTTCTCAGAGCCTTTGCACATCACCTTTCACATGACTCTCCAAGAGCGGTGATAGAAGAAGAATTTCTAAAGCTTACTTAATCAAAATACACTCTTGTACACTGTTTAACGTGTAACTGTGTCCCAAGGAACAGATTTAAGGCTGTATTAAATGTCCATTTATCTGTTGTTGAATGTCCACCAGTGCTTACTGCAGGGTTGGGCACACGACTGTGAATTCCACATCCCGTCTCTGCCTTCACGGAGTCTGATATCTAACAAGGGAATGACTGGTAAGTCAATAAAGCCCCAAGTGGAGTTCATAATACACACCAATAAGGATGCAAAAGCACAGGACTTCAGGTTTAGTCTGAGGTGAGGGCAAGAAAAGTTTTCAAGGAAAAGGAAGGATCTGGGATTTTTGATGAAACACTGGCTAAGGTTTGAACATACAAAGATGGTGGAGCAGAAAGGATAGCAGGGCCCAGGACAAGAAGGCTACAGCATACAGGCCTGGGCTGTCATGCAGGTGCAAGGACAGGCGAGGTGAAAAGCAAGATATGCACAACGGGTTAGGACATCCTGGGAAAGGCTTGATGAGGAGGCGGAGGGGGAGGAGGGGGTAGGGACAACTATGTGGCTGTTGTCCATAACCGTAATGATAAAATATTTCCACTAGCATATTGGAGCACCACTTCATTTTAACCACTGTAACTGGTGTTTGACATTTCAGATCTTGTTTAGACTCCCAAGTACCCTCTGACATAGGGTATCCAAACCCTGTGGCTTAGTGAGGTTAAGAGAAAGAACTTTGGAGGCAGAAAGACCTGGGCTTAAATCTGGTTCCACCAACGACTGGTGTGTGACATTGAGCAATTCACTTAACTTCTCTGAAAGTGTTAGTTGCTCAGTCATGTCTGACTCTTTGGGACCCCACAGACTATAGCCCACCAGACTCCTCTATCCATAGAATTCTCCAGGCAAGAATACTGGAAATGGGTAACCACTCCATTTTCCAGAGGATCTTCCCAGGATCGAACCTGGGTCTTCTGCATTGCAGGTAGATTAGTTACCATCTGAGCCACCAGGGAATCCCTAACATCTCTGAACCTTAGTCTATAATCTATCTCCTGGTATCGTTGGGAGCTGACAGATAGTATGAAAAGTGCTTAGCAGTGCACCTAGCGTTTAGAAAGTACTAGATAAATACACTGATTGAAGAAACCGAGGTTCAGAAAGCATAAGGACTTGTCTGAGGCTACACGACTAATAAACAACAGAGCAGGCATTTGATCGCCAAGCTACCAGACACCAAAGTCAGTGATCACTCCAGAGTGAACTGACTGCATTGTGATAATGAATAATGATGATAAATAACTAATATTCATTGAATGCTGGCTCACTGCTCTGAAAACTTTCTGTTGTTCAGTCGCTCACTCCTGTCTGACTCTCTGCAGCCCCACAGACAGCAGCACACTAGGCTTCCCTGTCCTTCACCATCTCCTGGAGCTTGCTCAAACTCATGTCCATGGAGTCGGTGATGCCATCCAACCGTCTCATCCTCTGTTGTCCCCTTCTCTTCCTGTCTTCAATCTTTCCCAGCATCAGGGTCTTTTCCAATGAGTCGGCTCTTTTGTATTAGGTGGCCAAAGTACTGAAGCTTCAGCTTCAGTATCAGTCCTTCTAATGAATTTTTAAGGTTCATTTCCTTTACGATTGGCTGGTTTGATCTCCTTGCTCTCCAAGGACTCTCAAGAGACTTCTCCAGGACCACAGTTCAAAAGCATCAATTCTTCACACTCAGCCTTGTTTATAGTCCAATTCTCACACCCATACATGACTACTGGAAAAACCATAGCTTTGACTAGACAGACCTATGTATTACTGTCCAACCTCTGCAACAATCCCATGAAGCAGGCACAATTATTATATCCATTGAACAGATGAGGAAACTGAGGTCCAGGATGGTGAGATGACTTGAAAAAACATGCTCGCCATTCTGCAAAGAAGGAAATGGCTCATTGCAGAGTGATCCAGGGGTCATCCATGTTCATCTTTGCTGAACTGCAGTGCTGAATTGGTCTCTTTGTTAGGTGACCAATGCCTGGAGCTATGGAAGGGGGATGTCTCAGCGCTCAAGCCATTGGCCCCAACCAGACTCCATTTCTTTCCTCAAATGCACTTAGAGAACCTACATTTGCATACGTAGGCTGGAGATTCAGTCAGCGACATTATGCCTTTGTAACAAGATGCTATTTTCAAGGAAATGGCTGCTAGATTACGTATGTGCTGAGCTGTGGGCGTGTGTTTGACATTTTAACTTTCCAATGAAAGCGCTTCAATGATGCATAATTTAAGCCTTCTAGGAAATGCGAAGTTACACCCACATCAGGCAGTCAGTCTCTAAAATTCACATATTTGACCAAAATTCCTTGCATCGGCAACATAAAACATATTGTCCTTGGAGAAATAAGGATAAATATATTGTCCTTGGGACAAAGATGAAATGGTTTGGGTTTTGGAAGTAGACATTTGGGAGGGGTCACAACTTGATTCTATTTCTTTTTAGCCTTTCAACTCTGGACAATTCTTTAATGTTTCCAAACTATTTTCTCCTATGTAGAATGCTGTTGTTGTTCAGTTGCTCAGCCATGTCTGATACCTTACGACACCATGGACTGCAGCACACCTGGCTTCCCTGTCTTTCACTGTCAAACTCATATCCATTGAGTTGGTGATGCCATTCAACCATCTCATCCTCTGACTTCCCCTTCTCCTCCCGCCCTCAATCTTCCCCAGCATCAGGGTTTTTTCCAATAAGTCGGTTCTTCACATCAGGTGGCCAAAGTATTGGAGCTTCAGCTTCAGCATCAGTCCTTCTAATGAATATCAGGGTTGACTTCCTTTATGATTGACTGGTTTATCTCCTTGCTGCCCAAGGGACTCTCAAGAGTCTTCTCCAGCTCCACAGTTCAAAAGCATCAATTCTTCGGCACTCAGCCACTTCCAAGAGGTTTATGATAAAAAGGTACAATAATGCAGATGAGGGATCTAGCATGGAGACCAGCACATGATAGATGTTCAATGTAAACTATGGCTACTATGGTTATTATATGGTCATTATCTGTCCAGTTCCATTTGACAACTTTTTATTGAGTTACATGGTGAATTACATATAAGGCAGTCAGTTCTCTAAAAAGTCAAAAAGGCAAGAGACAAGGGGAAGAAGGGCCGGTCTTTGCCTCCTTGTAACATAAGAATGGGTGGAAATAAAGCAATTTCATGAGATTTTTCTCTTGAACACTGTTATTCCTCTCATCGTCTTCAGAACTTTGACTCTTGGTTGCCTCCATCAGGAAACGTAAACTTGCCTTTCTTATACTTAATCTCCCCATCTCTCTCCTTCCATCCATCTTCCTGTCAATGTCTCAGTCCAGACATGCATCTCCTCTGCCCTGAACCTCTTGTTCTACGGAAGCACTGAGGGGTGGATGCTGGGAGAAAGAGACAGCATGATGAACAAGGAGGAGGGACCGTGAGGAGAAGCACCCAACTGGGCTGGACTTTGAAAATCAATCTAAGACATTGGGGATTTTTTCTCCCCAAAGGCAATGAGGTTGTGGGTAAGGGTGGAAGGGAAAATCATGAACATCTCACAGAGGGGAGGAAGCAGTTTCTGAAAATGGAATTTAATGAAGATTGCTAGTGAGGTATCATAATAATTGGTCAGACACCGAACAACACAATCATATTAAGTGGAAGGGATTGCTTTGGATGGCTCAAACCAAGATTAGACTCTCTCATCTCTTTCCAACCCACCATGAGGTGATCAATGAATTCTTAAATGGATCTCTTCCCTCCTGTCCCACCTCAGTGACCAGGTGTCGGAAGTCACAGGTGGGAATCCAAAAAACAGAGCTTAACCAGGGAGCCTGGGGGCCCTTGTAGCATCAGAGACAAAGCTCTAGCTTTGAAACCAGAGTTATGTCCAAAAGTCCCACCAGATGAGTGATTCAGTCATTTAGACTTGCTGGGGCTCAGTTTTCTCACCTGTAAGTGGGGAAATTTCTCATGACTGGTGTGAAGATCAGAGGTTGTAACGACTACAAAATGCTGTGCACAGAGTAGGAACTCAATAAATCACGCGTGACACTTGGTTCTCCTCCAGAACAGAGGCTGTGATTTGTTCTTATTTATCTCTACATCAGCAGTGTTTTATTATCATTGACTCTACTCAGCAATACCTAGTTCTCCTTCCTTCCTAGGCACGTGGTAGAAACACGTTTCCTGACCCCCTTGCAATTGGACAGAGCCCTGTAACTCATTCTGAGCTGCGACCAGAGATGGATGTTTCTCGTTTGGGGGCTGAGCTTCCTTTCCCTCTGGCCCACCACGGAGGATACATCTTCGCATATCATCAACCTTCAGGCCTGGACCCCTGCCAGGTCAGGCTGGTGAACTGTAGCATGAACAACACAGAGACCTTTGATGTTTAGAGGCCGTGAGAAGAGAGGGCTGCTTGTTACTGCGGCATCGCTTAGCCCGTCCTGACCGATACAGCAGTGCCTGTAACATCACAGCAACTCACAGCAACTCAGATAACGTTTTGTTTTTGAACAAATGTACATAAAAGGAATTAGGGATTAAAAACTGGGGAGTTGGAGGGAGAAAAAAGAAGGAATTAAAGGAAGTATCCAGATGAGAGACAACAAATACAGGACAAATGTCACATGGCTCGCTATCTGTCAAATGGCTAGAAAAATAAAAGCCTACTTCTCATCCTGGTTCTGCTCTCACTAGCCTGAGCTGGCATAAGTGGCAGGATCAGCCTGGGGCATATCAAAAAGGCTTTAGTTCTCCAGGAAGTTGAAGAAGATGGAGACAGAGTGGGAGATGACAGGGGTCAGGATAGGGGCTATGCAGTTAATATTTTAGTCTGTGGGACACATAGCTACTTAACTCTGCCTTGGTCGTGTGACAGCAGCCACACACAACACATAAAGAAATGAGCATGGCTGTGTTGAAATAAAATTTTATTTAAAAAAACCGCAGACATGCCAGACTTGGTCCATGAGCCAGTTTTACAACCCACCAACATGGAAAATCAGAACCATCTAAAGAAGTTCAGAATCAAGTGGATCAAAAATGGGATGAATCTACCATGGCACTTTGACCCGGGTGGAAAGAACAATATAAAGGGAATTAAAGAGAGAAGAGAAGGCAGAGAATACAGCCAATGAAACTCAAAGATGAGGGCACCCCAGGCCCAACCCCCAACCTCCTCCTCTTCCTGAGCCCTGGTTCTGGCTCTTCCTTGTGTGTGTGTCTGTCTGAATTCAGGGGGGCAGGACGGTTCTGACAGATACTGTCTCGTCTCTGCAGAAACAGATCTGGGTTTCTGGAAAGGTTCCACAGATGGGCCTTCTACCTCCCCCTCCACAGCTGTTCCCACTCTGCGTGTGTGTGCATGACTCACCATCAGTCATTTCAATTACCAAGGCCTCCATTTGCCAGCCCCTCCATCTGCCAGGGCTCTCCCTTGCCAGGCCACCAGCCACCACCCCTGAGAGGTAATGTCTCTGTTATGAGCTCAGGACTAGAGAACTGTGACAATCTCTCCAAGCAATAACCAGTGTCCACTACTGACCCCCTTATTGTTTCCAAGAAGCATGGTAGCTCAGTGGAGGAGCAGCCAAAAGCAGGGGCTACTGAAAGAGAACATTTGGTAGGAGGTTGCTACAAATCCCCTTACATGGGAGCCATTGCCTGCCCGACTGTTAGAGCCATCCCTGGTTAGAGGAAACTCGGGAGTCTGAAGGAAGTTCTGATGAATTACTGTGACAGCAGAAAGTCACAGTTTTTGTTGGAATTATAAGAGGGTTGGTTTGGGGGGTGTGTGCGCTCAGTCGTGTCCGACTTTCTGCAATTCAGTGAACTGCAGTCCTGCAGACTCCTCTACTCATGGATTTCCCAGCAAGACTACTGGAGTGGGTTGCCATTCTCCTCTCCAGGGGATCATTCCAACCCCGGAACTGAACCCACGTCTCTTGTATCTCCTGCATTGGCAGGCATATTCTTTACCACTGAGCCACCTGGCAAGTTAGAGGTTTTGTTTTTCTGTTAGGCATGATGACCTGGGAAGATAATTGACCAGAACCTACAACTAGCCTCAAACCTTGTCACAGACTTGAGAAGAAAATAGCAAAGGTGACACTCTAGACTAAATCAGTTGGCTGAACACTAGAAGCTTTTCAATCCAATTTCCAGCTGGGAAGTCTTGGCCCCTCTTGGACTGGATTGGTTGAGCCCCCTGGTGCTGAGTATATTCCTTTTGACCTGCTGCTGCTGCTGCTAAGTCACTTCAGTCATGTCCGACTCTGTGTGACCCCATAGACGGCAGCCCACCAGGCTCCCCCGTCTCTGGGATTCTCCAGGCAAGAACACTGGAGTGGGCTGCCATTTCCTTCTCCAATGTGTGAAAGTGAAAAGTGAAAGTGAAGTCACTCAGTCGTGTCTGACCCCTAGCGACCCCACGGACTGCAGCCTACCAGGCTCCTCCATCCATGGGATTTTCCAGGCACGAGTACTGGAGTGGCTTGCCATTGCCTTCTCCTCCTTTTGACCTAAGCAGAGACAATCCAGATGGTTTAAATTAAAGCCAGCTCCAGTTGCCTTTTCCACTCCTTTGCCCCAGGACCCCACCCCAACCTTGTGTCCCAGCATCTTCTGATGGAGAGAGAAAGAGAGGTGAGAGTATCAGGAGAGATTTCCTCTAAGACAGGACGGATTCTCCCCAAAAGCCCAGAGTGGAGACAAGGGCTCGACACAATCCTAGGTTTTCTCACTTTGAGTCACATACAGGGGGGTTCCCAGGCAGTGTTAGTGGTAAAGAATCAACCTGCCAGTGCAGGAGACACAAGAGATGCAGGTTTGATCCCTGGGTCAGGAAGATCCCCTGGAGGAGGAAATGGCCACCCACTCCAGTATTCTTGCCTGGAAAATTCCATGGACAGGAGGGCTTGGTGGGCTACAGTTCATGAGATCACAAAGACATGATTGAGTGACTGAACACAAACACACACAGTCCACCACCATCACTGCCACCAGATTCTCTATCTACTCCTTCCAAGAGCAAACCTCTGAAATCACAGCTCATTTAAGAAAAAAAAAAAAACATTGCCCCTGTCATCAGCAGAGACTGCAAAGGTAGAGAAGCCATCCAGAGAGACCCTCAGGGCTCCAGCCACTGACAACATAGTCTAGTTTAGTCCAAGTAGGCCCGTGGGCCACACTCCTCCTCCTCCATGGCTCATGTGCCCTGGACTCTGCCTTGTCTTCGGAGAGCGTGAGGGAGACGAGGCGAAGGCAGAAGAGACTCAAGAAGCCCAGCCTCACTTACGGCCACCAGAGCGACACCAAGAAGGGGGGAGAACTAGAACTATATTTTGCACAAAGACCGAGACGTGGGTCCTTGTCCTGTCACCATCACGCACGTGCTCTGTGACCGACAGCCCCGCTCTGGGCCTCAGTTTCCCCATCTGCACGCAGTCTCCGCACAGAGCACACATGTTCAATAAAATGCCACCGAAATGAATTATGGGAATCTCACTAGGCAAACTCTAGGACACTGACCAGCTCTAGAGTTCTGCCATTCGCTTATCACCGTTTTTCTATGAACACAGGCTCCAATGGGGGAACCAGAAGTTCAAAAGACCATGTTTGTTCCGCTCCCCCCAGTGTCCATTTCAGAGTTCTACAATTCTCCTATTTCACACAAGCACCTTTCTTAGTTGGGTTTTTCCGGACCCTGATCCTGAGATGTGGATTCATCAGTAAGTGATTCCTTAAGGAGTGCTCCCTGGGAGACCAGTGGGATAGAAAGTAATGGGTGTGACATCAGGCAAAGACAGCCTCAGCCTGGTCCTGCAGGGAACTCTGGAGGGCACATTCCTCAGTGCAAGAGAGCTGAGCTCTCATCACCAGTCCTGGGACCATCAGTCAATGGCCAGAGGGTCACCTGGAAGGGGTGTAAACTCCCAGGCAGGCACTTCTGATTCTGCAGCTAGTTGCCATTTAAATAGTTTTGCTTTCTTATTTTTTTTTTTTTCAGAGAGCTTGTTGTTGTTGCATAGAAACACATCTAATTTTTGGCAGGTTGATTTTGTATCCTGTGACTCTATTGAATTCATTTATTAGCTCTAACAGCTTTTTGGTGAATCTTTAGGATTTTCTATTGATAGGAGGATATATAGAAACTTCATCTACAAACAGAGACACTTTTACTTCTTGCTTTCCCACTCACTTGCAACTCCCTAAAACAGGAGGAGCGGCTCACCCAATTGCTCAGACCCTGTCATTCATTTGTGGAACCTCAAAAAGCAATCTTGTGTGTATTTTCCTGCCAGCTGCTCCTCCATTCACAGGGTCCCAGGAGGGGTTTGGCCTCTACTTCCTGCACCCATTTAATTCACACCTCCTAGGGCTGAGTGGCTCAGCAGCTCTGCAGTTTCAACCCTGGCTCACCTGGGAACTCACGGATGCCTGGGCTTCGGTCTCATCTCAACCACACCCCACTGAGTGGGGTCCCCGCATCCATCATTGGCAAAGTCACTCGAATGATCTGATGCTCAGTAAGGTTTGAATCACCGAGAGGTTACTTGGTTCAGTACATTCAGGGCCTGCTGGTCATAACTCAGTTCTGCAGCCGCATCTGGGTTTCTGGATCCTCACCTCTAGCTTTCAGCTGGAAGAAGAAGTTTTCATTTCAGCCTCAACTCTGAGCCAAGCTTTCCAAACCTGCTCTGGGCAGCACTGCATGATAAGGTGGGGGGATTCTGCCAATATACTAGTGACACAGCACTTGCCCATCTGGCTCCATATCCACATGGATCTGTTCCAGTGCCCCAACCCCGGAGAAGAAAAGCAGCAAGGGAGGACCTGGGTGCCGTGTGTCCCTCACACACTATATGGGAAGGTTGTAGACACTTTAAAAACAGAATAGCTTCTTTTAGTATGTCTTGGCCAGTCCCACAAGGGACTTTAGGTGACTTACATCATAAACATGGAAAAAAAAGTGGTGATAAAAATAGAGATTAGGGATTGAGGAATTTTAATTTCAGATAGAAAGCAAGGCAATAAAAAAAAAGAGCAGAAAAATGCTGATCGAAATGAGGCAGGAAATAAACATACAAATCACACTGAAGAATGCGCGTCCTTCAGTGTGTGAAGATCTCTGACACTTAATAAGTGACACTTAGTAAGTGTCACTTAAGATCTGTGACAATTAATAACGTAGATTTCAAACTAAAGCACTACACATTAGTCCTATTTTACAGATGATGAAACTGAGTTTCAGTCATCCCAAATCCTTTAGCCTGAGACTCAAATTCCGGCCTACCTGTCTGGGAGTTCTATTCTCTTAAGGCATCATGTAGCCTCTCTAAGGTGGTTTAGCTCTGAACTTTCTCTCAATCATAGAGGACAGGATGACACAGCCAGACACACAATTTTCACTATGAGAATGAAAATATATTCCAGTTCTTCAGGGAAAACAAACTTCTTTCCACATAGTAGCACTCTTCACAATAGCCAAGACATGGAAACCACCTAAATCCCCACCAAAGGATGAACGGATTAAAAAAATGCAGTACATATATACAATGGAATATTACTCGGCCATAAAAAGTGAAATAATGCCATTTGCAGCATCATGGATGGGCCTAGGGATTCTCGTACTAAGTAAGTCAGAAAGAGAAAGCCAGATACCATGTGATACCACTTATACGTGGACTCTAACATCCGACACAAATAAGAAGTGATGTTGCACAGTCGTGTCTGACTCTTTGCAGCCCCAGGGGTGGTAGCCCACCAGGCTCCTCCATCCATGGGATTTTCCAGGCAAGAATACTGCAGTAGTTTGCCATTTCCTTCTCCAGGGGATCTTCCCAACCCAGGGATCAAACCTGGGTCTCCCAAACTGCAGGCAGACTCTTTACCATCTGAGCCACCAGGAAAACCCTATAAACTTACCTACAAAACTGAAAGAGACTCACAGACATAGAGAACAGACTTGTGGTTGCCAAAGAGGAGGGGGTAGGGGTGGGAAGGACTGGGAGTTTGGGATTAGCAGACGCAAACTGTTATATAAAGAACGGATAAACAACAATGCTTTACTGTATAGCCCAGGGAACCATATTCTACATCCATAATGGAAAAGAATATGAAAAAGAATATATACATATACATGTGTGTATAACTGAGTCACTTCACTGTACAGCAGAAATTAACACTGTAAATCAACTATACATGAATAAAATAAACTTTAAAAAAAGAAGAAAGAAAGGTGTCCCTCGGAATCAGGGAAGGTTTCACAGATGAACACTGGGCAGGGTTTGGTGGAGCAAACAGGAGTTCACCAAGCAAACAGGGTTAAGAGAAAATTAAAGAAAATGGAACAGCATGTGCAAAGACCTAGATAAGTGTCTAAAACCACTGGTGCTGGAGATTGGCTCCAAAGAACCTAGTGCTTATAGAGCTCAATGTGAGGTTAACTAATTTAATCACATTGTCAAGTTCAGTCAAAGAGACGTGAAGAGAACATTTCATTTCAAGACTCACAATAAAATGTTATTAAGGTGGGCTCCACTAATTTGGAACATGAAGCAATTCAGAGAGGTAAAATGAAGCTTTTGAGGAGCTGATTTATAACAGAAGCAAGAATAGAGACACCAGTTCCAAACCACATAGGCTACTAATAAGTTTTCAAATAATCAGCTTTGTGTGGTCACATAGCAACAAAGATATGCTAATAACAAATACTTACTATAGTCATTAAAATAGCTCCCCATGGTACCACTCCTGTCTACACCTTATTAGACTTTCTACTCCCTGCACAGTGTTGATATACATGGGCCTGCCTCACTTGAGCTGTTTTTGCACGAATCACTGCCATGCCATCCTTAAATTAAACAGCACTCACTGTATGCCTGATGTTTGGATGTTCCTTGGATGTGTTGTTGAGAAGAGCGGATGGCCACTCATCTGCATTTGAACACTGTCCCAAACAGCGTCTCTGTAAAGCTTGAGATGCCTTTGAGCATATGGGGAGGGAGGTGGGAGGGGGGTTCAAGATGGGGAACATATTTACACCTGGGGTGGATTCATGTCAGTGTATGGCAAAACCAATGCAATATTGTAAAGTAATTAGCCTCCAATTAAAATAAATAAATTAAAAAAGAAGAAGAAGAAGAATAAAAAAACATCCAGACCTGAAACTGGTGATTGGCTCAGGGTTCCTCAGAAAGCTCATTATTCCTGATACAAAGCTCAAGAGTGCAGACAAAATGGAAATTGTCGGAGTGCTTTAGACTTATGTTCCCTCTCACTGCACCTTATACAAAAGGGCAGAATTGGGAGGGAAAGACAGGATTCACCGTTTCTGTATAAACACTGTGCACAGCAGGAATTCTAAACCAGCCAGACACCAAGATCTGTCATTGAGGGAACTCCCTGGTGGTCCACCGGTTAGGATTCTGCACTTTCACTGTCAAGGGCCCAGGTTCAATCCCTGGTCGGGGAGCTAAGATCCAACAGCCATACAGTGTGGCCAATTAGAAAAAAAAAGAAAAGAAAGAAAATTAAGATCTGCCATCGTGTCTCTCACCTAAACACAAAGAGAAGATACAGAGTCTGGACACGAGGCACCTCTCCACACATGGTCCCTCTAACTGGCACCTCTCTCCTCTTCTTTTTGCTCCCTGAAACCCTGTCTCTTCCTGGGAATAGACTATGATGCTGGCATGGTCAACAGACTATGACATGGTCAATAGACACGACCCATGGATGACTCTTGGACCACGTGGCTGGATGTCCTGCAATGGGGGTGGGTGGGGTCTATTTCCACCCTCCCTCCTGCCCAAACCAATCAACCCCCCAGAGACTGAAGCACAGCAGCTCTCTTTCACTTGTCCTTCAGGACGAAACTCAAGTATTCACTCAGAGAGAATTTACTGAACAAATGCTCAATAATCTTCTGCAAAAAAAAAAGTCAGTCTTATTGGGAATCAAAGACACATGCATTAAAACAACTATAAGATATCATCTTGCTCTGCTTATGAAATTACCTGGTGAGAAAGTGGTGAAAGAGGCATTTGTAGAGACTATTTGTTAAGTGGCCACATTCTGAAATGCAATGTCACGGTATGTTTCAAAAAAAACCTTTATTCCAGTGTGTTGACTTCAAGGAATTTATATTTTAAGCAAATGATCAGGGAAGCAGAGAAAGTTTTATAAGCATCATAATAGCTAACTTTGACATTTAACCATTGTTGGGCACCATGCACCTATTTTAACATAGATTCAATGAAGTTCCCACTCAGTGAAGTATGAATAGTCTATCACAGGAGTGGTTTGGATGACACAGCATAACACATGTTAAAGAGAAACTGACATGCGGAAAGAATTAGTGCATTTTAGATATTGCTATTTTGTCATGGTTATTTGCTCAAAAAGTGACAACACATGTTCTACCATGAAACATAACAGTGAGATTTATTCTGGGTTGGGAAGATCCCCAACACTGCTGACATATTTAATAATATAATTAACCAGACTTCAAGTCAGGGAAACCAAACATCTAAGCATCTTGATGATTCTTCCAAAGGCATCTAAAAAACTTCAATGTCAACTCCAAAAATAAAAAAAAGAAACTGTTAGAAAAAACAAGAATGAAAGGATAGAATTCTTAAGGTTATCAATGCAACTAAACAAGGGAACTAGTGAAGAGGTATAGTTATTGGAAGTGAAGTGAAAGTCGCTCAGTCATGTCTGACTCTTTGTGACGCCATGACAGTCCATGGGATTCTCCAGGCAAGAATATTGGAGAGGGTTGCCATACCCTCCTCCAGGGGATCTTCCCAACCCAAGGATCAAACTCAGGTCTCCCGCATTGCAGGAGGATTCTTTACCAGCTGAGCCACTAGAGAAGCCCCATAACCATTGGAAAAGTAGAATATATTCACTCATCATTCAAGTATTCATCCATTTTACCAATATTTCTGGAGTGAACTCTTCATGATCAAGTTCTGGTGGCCCAGAAATGATGCATTCATTTTGGAGGAAGAAAGAAATAAACAGGATCAGAAGTAAATGAACAGGATAATTTCTGATGATGACATGCCTCTGAAAAAAAATAATTAAGAGTATTGACAGATAGAAGGGCTGCAGCCACTGAAGGGATGGCACAGAGGTCAGCCTGAAAACCACTGGTTCACCCACCATCGTGCCATGTAGTCGAGTGAGACCAAGAGGACAGCAAGTGATGAGAGACGCTTCGCCCCAGACAGTGGGGGACGCACAGAGCTGGCACCTCCTCTAAGCTCCGCCCACAAACCCACACCTGCATCGTCCACACAGGTGACGATGTGTTAAAGCCACAGCCTCTGTTGACCACACTCCCCACCACACCTCAGTGATCCTCAGACCCAGCCCCTTTCTTCATTAATTCCCGTCTGCCCCGTATGCGTCTGAGTCGGTGAGGACTACTTTGGCATAACTTCTGGTCCCAAGGACCTGAAGATAAGGGTCATTTCTCAAGCCCACCTGCTCATAGGAAGAAGCCAACACAGGTCCTGACAGATGGTGTACCTGCTGCTTCTGAAGAGGTCTGAATGGAGATAACGGGGTTCATGTCTGCCACGGCATCCTCCATCGCTGCTACTAAAACAGACTATCTGATTCAAGGCCGTGGAGCCACGTGTTTATCTGAACTTGGGTTATTCCTCGTGAAATTTTCATCGGCTACATCCCCCACACTAGTTCTTCCTTTGGTTTTCTCGCTTAACAATAATATATCTTATCTTCAATAATATATCTTATCCTCAATTTTTAAACATTTGTCACCTTAAGCAATTTGGAGAGAAAAACTATAGGATAGAAAAGGAATAGAAGAGGGGAGAAGGAAACAGGGAGAGGAAGAGAACTCTGCAGAGGGGAACCCGGCTCACAGCAGGCCGTCAGCATCCAGCATCGTTGAGGATGTGGGCCTTCTATCACAAGTGTTACCTGTGAGATGGTTCCAGGTGTCTCTGGCGTGGCACTGCATGTCATCAAATGCAGAGCAAGGGCCACTTACTCCAATTCCGATTGCACTTCCATCTTAACTATATCGAGGAGAAACTCTGTGTTTGATGCCAGCCTCTCTTCAACACTCTCCTATGACCTGTCAATCCCCATTTCAAGACACGAAAGACCTGGTCTCAGGTTTACCACCTTGGCGGGCAACAGTATTTAGTTAGAACTTAATGACATTATAAGTTTCATGGTATAAATTCTTAGGGTTGCCTTCTATTTAAGACAACAGAAAACAGCTTTTTACTCACAGGATGATACCAAGCTTTTAAGATCAAGTTAATCTAAATTTTAAAAAAAGGGAGTTGATGCAGAAATGTTAAGCTTTTAAATACGAAGATGATGAACGTATCACCATGAGGGACCACTATGGGGTCTCTCCCACCTCCTTCTCCAGGACATCACAGAGTCAATTTATCATCTGAAAAGTGGATAAACACTTTTCAAGGTCATTTCAATGTTTTTTTTACCGGTTGAAATGTGCCTGGGGAATGCCAGGCTGCTAGCATAAGAAGGAGGATACGGAGGAAGGCAAGGTAGCAAGAAGGCTGGCGTAAATATGCATCTGATAGAAATACACCTGATAAATGCCTCATTTCCCCACTTCCATGTGAGCCAACAGCCCTAGACCCATCACAAAGAACATATTGGCAAATCAAAGGTAAGTGCCCTGCCAATCAAAAGGAAAATGCGCTTCTGTTGTGAATTATGGAGAAAATAATTAAAAATGAAAGCCAAAAAGGATTTCTGAGATCAAGAAGCATTTAAGTGCATCGCTCCATTGCTGGGGCACATATGCTTGCATATTAAACTCAGCAAGTTAGGAGGGGTAATTTATCATCCACACAAAATGTGTTCTCTGTGCTGGAAGCCAAGGACGCAGACATGAAAAGGCACAGTCCTCACCCTCAAGGACCCACTGGGAGAACAAGCGGGCTCCCCATTTCTTCCACACACACCTCCCTTTTGTCTCTCATCCGCTGAGAAATTACTATGTCCCAAGCCGTGGACTGGTGCTACCATCCAATTCAACACCACAAATGCCACCACAATTATCAAGTGCCCACCTGTGCCTGATCCGGTTTTACATCCTGGAAACACAGCACATGAGATAAACAGAACCCTGGCCTCGGGAAGCTCATATTTATTCTGGGAAAAAAAAATCTATAAAGAAATGAGCAAACACCAGAGGCAGCAAGGAGCTGTGCTTTCTACATAAAACAGGGTGATGTGACAGAGAAAGCCTGGGAGCTGGATGAAGCTGATGGTCCAGGACGGCCTCTTGTGAATGAATGAGCCACGACCCTCTTTTGAGATGGTTGGATGGAACAACTACGGGGCAGACTCTGAGAAGGACCACCCGAGAGCACCAGCCATGCACTGCAGGGACCCAGAGGAGGAAGCAAGCCGCTGTGGATGGAGATGCTCAGAGGAGATGGCTCTGGAAGAGGAGGGTTTCTGACTGGGGCTGCCTTTGTAGGTTTCCAGCTCAATGTGTCAACAATATCCAGCAAACACACTGGGCTTCCAAGTCATCAAACTTCCAGAAATCTCTTCTCAGGAATGTGTTGAGAAGGATGCTCCTTCTGCACCACCTTTTAAGATATTTCTCCTAAGCAACCTACGTCCATTGACAGAGAAGCGGATTAAAAAGATGTGGTACACATATACAATATTACTCAGCCGTTAAAAAAGAATGAAATAAGGCCATTTGCAGCAACTCGGATGGACCGAGAGAGTGTCATACTGAGTGAAGTAAGTCAGACAGAGAAGGGGAAACGGCATATGACATCCCTTACGTGTGGCATCTAAAAAGAAATGATACAAATAAACTTGCTTATAAAGCAGAGACTCACAGACCGAAAGAACCATCTCATGGTTGCCAGGGGGACAAAAGGGAGGAAGGAACAGTTAGGGAGTTTGGGACAGACATGGACACACTGCTGCATTTAAAATAGACAACCGACAAGGACCTATTGTACAGCCCACAGAACTCTGATCAATGCTGTGTGCCAGCCTGGATGGGAGGGGAGTCTGAGGGAGACTGGATACATGTGTATGTATAGCTGAGTCCCTTCGATGTTCATCTCAAACTACCGCAACCCAATACAAAATAAAAAGTTTAAAGTCTGAAAAAAAAGATATCTCTCCTAGTTTCACACGTGGCCAATAAAATGGGGATGAAAATGAAAAACCCAATGTCACCTCTGGGTCTGTGCAGGGCAGGGGCCCTGGCCAGGGTGCTGATACCCTGAAATTCAGAAACGCAGTCAGAAGAGGGTTCACGGAGAAGCAACAAGCACACCTGTGATTCCTGTTGAGAATCAGCCGGATGGTGGCCGAGGCTTCCTTGGAGTGTGGGGAGTCAGGGGAAAGAGTGAGAGATGCTCAGGCTTTGGAGTGAGACAGACGGCGGTTAAAATACTGACTCCCCAAATTCACGGTCTGATGATGCTGGGGAAACCGCTCCATCTTGCCAATGTAGGTCTTTTCATCTACAGGCCAAGATAACAATGCTCACTGCATCCCTTTCACTCATTCAGCACAGGAAGATGGCTCATGATACACTGGGAGGAATGGGCTGAGAGGTGGGAAGCAGGGGAATGAAGTCGAGTCTTGCAGAGGCAAAGTTTTACAAGCAGGGAGAAGGGGCCAACACACTGCTGGGGTCCCATTTAGATGGGGCAGCAGGAGTGACGGAGGGGACGCTGGTCCACAGAGCTCTCAGGGGCAGCCAGGAACATCTGAGGACCAGACTACTGTGTTGCAGGAGACTGTGAAGATTCCATGGTCCCCTGGAAGTTTTGCACAGCACAAGTATCCCTGGAGATCCAATAGCAGGAAGCATGGTCCTCAAGGTCATTTGTGATGTATTTTCTAAGGAAGGAGAATCATTTTGGACTGAGAATCTTGCAAATTCTCACCCTGCCCCTCATGAGCAGGGTGGACTTAGACTGTCATTTACCACCATCTCTTAAACAGGTCTCAGGGCAAAAGCCCAAGTGGCCATTTATCATCGAAGCACACACTCCTGAGAGTTGACAATAACTGCGTTGTGTTTTCTGTGTGTCTCCTCTGTCCATCCGTAATTCCTGACTTCCCCAGGCACTGCAAGCCTCTGGGTTGGGTGGGGGCCGAATGTGGCTGGGGAGCATTTTCAGGCATCCTTTCCTGTTCCCTGTGGTGTCCGTCACTGAATCACTGACCTGGGCACAGCATTTAACACGAGTGTGGGACAGAACACTTTTCTTTAACCATAAATGTGCTGCCTCTGGTTTTACACACTGTGATGTAGTTTCATTACGCCCATAATTCTTTGGATTTGATCACATAGCCTGGGTCATTCTGCTCCATCTCTCACAGTTGGCTGTGCTTGGGCCCCGTTCTCAGCCCACAAAGCAGGCTGCAGGTGGTCTAATCCCAGACTCACAGGGCAGGAGAGACGGTTCAGGCTGCTGGCTGTCAACATCACCAAGCAGCAGAAACTATTCCTTAAATGAAATCACATGTAGAACATGAAGAGACGTGAACGCAGCATGAGGCAGGAGAGAGACCAGGTCCCTAGACCTTCAGCCCGAAGGTCCGACTTACCTCGAAGGAGCTTCCTGGGCCCCCGGGTCTCCATGGAAACCAGGGAAGGACCAGGGATAGAGTTTAAGCCTTTCAGGCTACAGAGGAGAAAAGAGCACCCAGAGAAGGAACGTGTCAAATCTGACGTGAGTGGATACAATCCCAAAGACAGGTCTGCTTTCTCTTCAAAATTCTAACACAATTGCAAACAACTCTTCTTGCATCAGCTAGAAAAATGTAGATGGTGCCACATTCTGGAAAGTCTAAGCTCTGCGGGAATCCTGGCTCTCTAACTGTGAGGCCCTATACAATCAATCACTCAAGCTTCTCCAAGCCTATGTGTAATAATGCCTGCCCTAGGGACCTGCTGTGGGCATTGGGTGCCAGGAAATCCATGAGGTGCCACTTACTCGGGGAGTCTCCCTGACACCATAGAGAATGCCACGCTTCCTTCTTCCTGCACAATGTCAATTTCCTGGGCACACGTTTCTCTTTCCAGCACTCGCCAGAATCTTGAATTGTCCGTATTTTAATAATTATTGGATTTTTGCCTGCCTCCTGTCCAGACCAGGAACAGGGATGCTCCACACAGTTGAAGCCATGCCTTTTGTTCTACACATATCATCAGCACTTACACCATACCTGGCACATAACAGGCACTCAAATACGTACTGAAGGAATGAACTCATGAGTCCAAAGGCAGCGGGCACTGGTGCAGAGCCCCGGTCTGATGCACAGTGTGTTCGTTTATAGCCTGAATCCCCCTCGGCCTCAGCTGTCTCTCTGTAAAGTGGAGAGGCACAGAGCCACCTGACAGGGCCCTAGGAATGATGAACGGAATGACCCCAGTGGAGCACTCAGTGCAATGCCAGGTACCCAGCAGGTGCTTAATGTAAGTTCGCTATTAAACGGCCGCCACTGTTATCATCAGAATGTAAAAGGTCACTTTCATTCCTCAGCTTCACACACTTTACTCTGGATCAGAGGTAAGGGGTGGAAACCCCATGTGTTCAGATTAGCAAAATCCTTTCTACTGGGTTTAGAAGACTAAAGGGTTCGCCTTTGGTTTTCAGGTCAGCGGGAATCAGTGGGAGTGAAGAACCAAGGGAGCCGCCACCTACGGCTGTCTGCACATTATGAGGGGAGGCGGGACATTTACTCATTCCTCCCCTCATTCAGCAGTCACTCAGCGAGCACCTCTTCAATACCAAGACGTGATCCTGAGCCCCGGGAAGGAGCAGTGAAAACGCAAGAGTCTGCCCTTTTGGAATCCTTCCTTCCTTCGTGTGTGTAGGTGTGTTTAAAGGAGGCATAGAAAATAAACAAGATGAATAAGTAAAATGGATCACGTATTATAAGGTCAGGAGCCCCCAGGATAGACAAGAACTCACAATTTTAAACTGGGTGGTCAGAGAAAGAGCTCAAACAGGAGCTCTTCTCTTCCTGCTGGAAGTGAAGGGGTGTGCCCTGCAGGTATCTACAGGGAGTTGTCCCAACAGAGGAAACATCAGTGCAAAAGACCAGAAGTAGGGACTGGGGGTGGGTGTGTGCCCGACTGCTGGAAGAAAACGAGGAGCTGCCATGTGACTTTCAAAAACTTGAGGAACAAGGGCACCACAGTTTCCAATTTAATTAAGCTCACTACAGTGAATACACTCTTCCCAAATGTATTTTGCAACGTTTTCTCTCTTGCGGATAGAGCTTAACATAAAATTGCTTGTCACTGAGACTTCCTCATCTTTATCGAAATCCTTACATGTTTAGTCACTTAGTCATCTCCAACTCTTTGTGACTCCATGGCCTATACAGTCCATGGAATTCTCTAGGCCAGAATACTGGAGTGGGTAGCCTTTTCCTTCTCCAGAGGATCTTCCCACCCCAGGGTTCAAACCCAGGTCTCCCACATTGCAGGCGGATTCTTTACCAGGTGAGCCACAAGGGAAGCCCAAGAATACTGGAGTGGGTAGCCTATCCCTTCTCCAGCGGATCTTCTTGACCCAGGAATAGAACCAGGGTCTCCTGCATTGCAGGCAGATTTCTAAATCTTCAACATGGTAAAGGACATCCTTGGTGGTTCAGATGGTAAAGTGTCTGCCTACAATGAGGGACACCCGGGTTCAATCCCTGGGTCAGGAAGATCTGGAGAAGGAAATGGCAACCCACTCTGGTATTTTTGCCTGAAAAATCCCATGGACAGAGGAGCCTGGTAGGCTACAGTCCGTGGGGTCACAAAGAGTTGGACACGACTGAGCGACTTCACTTTTCATGTTTAATTGCATTCCCTGCCTCCCACCAGAAACTTCATACACACAAACTGTTCATGGGATTTACAGGTTATTACCCAGTTTTTCTCAGAAGGAAGTGTAACAATGTATATATCTTGCTAACAAAATAATCATTTCCAGAGACCTTTCAGGTCCTCATTTGATTTGCACTTCAGAAAGCATGGAAAGGAGGGCAGTACTATGCCCATTTTACAGATGAAGAAACTGAGGTTTTCAAGAATACTGTCCTAGAAAGGACAGTATCCCTTTGGCCCAATATCCAACCACTGTATTTCTTTTTTTTTAATTCCTCTCAAGGCATTGCTCATTCACCTTCAGACTGTGAGGCTTATCCCTGAGCCTGGTTCCTAGAAGCTGGGTTTAGGAAGAGCAAATGCTTTGGTGTTAGGCCTGGGCCTATCAGGGTTATTCTGGGCTGGCTCATACTGGTTCATTACAATTGCTGAATTTTCAGAAATTTTGCAAGCTGGCTGGCATGCAATTAATTTGGCTGGAAGTCCAAGATCAAGATCAAGGTGAGGGCAGATTTGAGGTCTGACGAGCATCAGCCTTCTGGCTCATAGACAGTTGTCTTCTTGCTGTGTCTTCACATGGCAGAAGGGGAAGGAGTGAGCGAGGGAGCTCCATGGGGGCACTTATAAGGGCATTAATCGCATTCATGAAAGCCACCCTCGTGAATTAATCAACTCCCAAAGGCCCTCACCTCCTGACACCATCCCATTGCAGATTAGGCTTCAAACATATAAACCGAGGGAAGACACATACACCAAGTCTACAGCAGACCACAATGGGAATATTTACACCATGGGAATCGGCTGACACTACAAATCAGGGTTTGCATTGTGTCCCCTTGGTCTGCTGGCTGTTAACCATTTCCTGGTATACTGTTGCCTCTAATCCCAATGCCACTTCTTGTCAGCTACTTAATCTTGCACAAGTTATTTAACACACCCATCCTCGGCTTCTCCAACTGTAAACTGAAGACAAGAACATCCACCTTGAAAGATGGTTTGAACCAGTGAAGTTGCTTAGTCGTGTCCAACTCTTTGTGATCCCATGGACTGTAGCCTACCAGGCTCCTCCATCCATGGAATTTTCCAGGCAAGAGTACTGGAGTGGATTGCCATTTCCTTCTAAGGGGGATCTTCCTGACCCAGGGATCAAACCCAGGTTTCCCACATTGCAGGCAGACACTTTACCATCTGAGCTACTAAGGAAGCCTTGTAAGATGGTTTCAGTTCAGTTCAGTTCAGTTCAGTCACTCAGTCGTGTCCGACTCTCCGCAACCCCATGAATCACAGCACGCCAGGCCTCCTGTCCATCACCAACTCCCGGAGTTCACTCAAACTCATGTCTACAGAGTCGGGGATGCTATCCAGCCATCTCATTCTCTGTTTTCCCCTTCTCCTCCCGCCCCCAACCTTTCCCAGTATCAGAGTCTTTTCCAGTTTAGATCAGGCTAAAATAGGAAAAGAGCCATATACCATGGGTGACCCAAACAAGGTAGCATTACTAAGATTTTAAGACATGGATCTTAAGACCACTTGATAAATATGGGAAGACTTTAATGAACACTAAGGACCGAGGAGAGTCCTAATTACAGAAAAACACATGGGAAGCATAAGAAAGAGTCAGAGAGATGGGCACCAGAAGGCACTGTGTGGCGGGTTGGAAGGTGGGGAAGCAGAGGGCCCCAAAGACCACTGGACAGTCCAAGGGAGTCCTGGCTTTCCCTCTGACCTTCTGCAAACTCCACGCCCTTCCTGACTGATTGATGGGCCACCCCCACTTCACTCACAAGAACTGTCTGACAAAGCGCCCAATTCTACCCTGCCTCTAGCCTGGTTTTTCACAGAACAACCTCTGGCTCCTCATCCCTCCCTTTCCACAGTTCAGTGCTGACCCTCTTGATATCAGAATGGAGCTGGGACATCCTATAATCCCCTCTCACTCCCTTAGGGATAACAAACCTATTCCACTTAAAAGTAAAATTTGGGAAATCTGACATCTTGAAAGCACAAACCAAAGTGACCAGTGATACTGACAAATCCTTGAATAGTAAAAGGTGAGACAAGGACCCTGGACGTGCCAGCATCACTTCTTGCTCCCTTCTATTAAGGGAGTTGCCATGGCGATGGAGACTAAAGAAGATGCTGCTAATTGGAATTGGCAAAATCCCCATGAGCATTCCCATCTCTGATCCCCAGGACATGGTGGCCATTTGCTATCTCTATATTTTTTAAGTTACCCAGGCCCCCAAAGAACAGTGACTACTTAAGGAAAAGAGCAGAGAAGCACAATCAACTATTGGTTTAAGGTCCTCTCTCATCTGTAAGCTTTGTAAGGATCGGGAGTGACTATCTTGCTCACTGTTCCATCACCAATGCCAGCACAAATGCTTCAGATCCTTAACAAACACTGAAATAATTAATTTATTGAACACTGTGGATGCTGAGAATACAGAGGCGAATGAGACATGGCCCCAATCCCCAAGAGTCTCACACTAATGGAGGAAACAGATGTATAAGCAGATAAATGTGATTGAACTGCCTTGTTCTGCAATGGAGTCCAGAAGGAAGCACGCCCTGTTGTCATGTGGGCGGCAACCCTGAGGCATCTTGGAGGAGAAGGTGTTTGCTGGCCTATGAACTCCAAGAGGGCAGGAGACAGAAGGATGCTCTTCTTCTCTGGACCCTTAGCAAGTAAGGCAGGGGCACTTCCCTAGTGGTCCAGTGGACAAGAGTCCACCTCCCAATGCAGGTGACAGGGGTTTGATCCCTGGTCCGGGAAGATTCCACATGCAGCGGAGCAACGAAGCCCGTGTGCCACAACTACTAGTCTGCACTCTAGAGCTCCCAAGCTGCAGGTACTGAGCTCTTGCCCTGAAACTACTAAAGCCCACACACCTAGAGCCTGTGCTCTGTTACAAGAGAAGCCGCCATGATGAGAAATCCACACACTGCAACTAGACGACAGTCCCTGCTCATCACAACTAGAGAAAGCCCATGTACAGCAATGCTCAGTCACGTCCGACTCTTTGCTACCCCATGGACTGTAGCCTGCCAGGATCCTCTGTCCATATCCATGGGGATTCTCCAGGCAAGGATACTGGAGTGGGTTGCCATGTCCTCCTCTAGAGGATCTTCCCAACCCAGGGATCAAACCCAGGTCTCCCACATTGCAGGTGGATTCTTTACCGTCTGAGCCATTAGGGAAGCCCAATGAAGACCCAGTGCAACTAAAAGCAAAATTAAAAAAAAAATTCTTTTAAGAAATTAAGCCAGTGCCTGGTACCCAGGAAGAGTCAAATAAATGTGTATTTAATGAATGAATACTTGTAGGAGGAAGAGCAGAAGTTCTCACAGAGAAGAAAGGGGAATCGGTATTCCAGGCAGAAGGAACAGCAAGTGCAAAAGGCCTGGAGGGATCAAAACAACAAGATGAATGACATGTTCCACTAATCACTTAGCGTGGCTGGAACAAAAATGCACTAAGACAGGAGCAGGCGTGGGCGTCCAGAGGAGAGACTAACATAATGTCAGAGGCCAGGTTATGAAGACACATTTATTCTGTGGGCTTTGGGGAACCATCGCAGAATTCTAATCAGAGGTGGGGTGGGCTTAGATTTGCACTTTGATGAGACTTTCCCTGTGCTGTAGGCTAAATGTTTATGCCCCCTTCTCCTAATTCATATGTTGAAACTCTAGTCCCCTGTGTGAGGGAGACAAAGTGGCTGGAGGATAATCAGGTCATGAGGATGGAGCCCTTGTGATGGGATTAGTGCCCTTATAAGTGGAGGCAAGAGAGCTCTCTCCCTTTCTCTCTCTCTCCCAGCCCAAGGGGAGGGCACAGCAGGAGGACAGCCATCTCTACACCAGGAAAAGGGTCTTCATCAGAACTTGACCATGCTGGCCCCCCATCTCAGACTTCCCAGCCTGCAGAACTATGGGAAACAAATGTCTATCATTTAAGGCACCAGTCTATGGTAATCTGTTATGGCAGCCTGAGCTGAACAAGACAATTTGTGTGTGGCAAACTGGTGATGACTAAGCGCTGAAATGCCAGTTTGAGGTTGCAGCAATATTCAAGATCAAAGACGATTATTTTTATGAAAATGAAGCTGCTCAGTAACTGGTGATTCTTTATACAGGGCTTTGGTGTGTGCACGCTCAGACTCTTCAGTCGTGTCCAACTCTTTGCAACCCCATGGTCTGAAGTTCGACAGTTCCCTCTGTCCATGGGATTTTCCAGGCAAGAATACTGGAGTGGGTTGCATGCTATCCTCCAGGAGATATTCCCGACCCAAGGATCGAGCCCGTGTCTCTGGTGTCTCCTGCATTGCAGGCAGATTCTTTACCACCGAGCCCATCAGGGAAACCCTGTACCGGACTTTGTCCTTCATCAGAGGTTCCCCAAGGGACTTTCTGTCTCTGTCCTTTCTACAACCTTCTTTCCTGCCCCCTGCTTCAGACAGATAAGCTTTCAACACCTTGTGTAGTTTTACTCGAATCAAAGGCCTCAATGCCGAAGAAAAACTAGCCACTAATTTAAGCGGTTCTTTCTTGGCTTCCAGTGGCCTGTTAGAGAACTGTGTCATGATTCAGCCATTCACTACTCAGGGAAGGCTCTAGAAAGAATACTTTCTATGAGAACTGATTACATTAATTGCAGGTATCTGTTCTCATCCTGTCCTACCAGGTATCCATCCCTCCATACCCACAGTTACTTCAACAGCAAATGGGGCAGGGGAGGCACCTGCCCAGCTGTAAATAGAACACTTAACAGTCTAGTAAATGTAGTTAATCTGGTACGTAGAATTGGATTTTGAAAATATAGGCTGAAAACACACACAAACTACCTCCCCCCTACCATTTATCAAGACAAAAGTCTTTAGCACTAAAAGCTCAACCCATCTTCTAATAGTCAGCAAGCATGTCCTCATGCTCACTGCTGGAGGAGGAGAGAACTGGTCCAGCCAGCCCAAAGCTGACCTGAAGGACAAGTGCTAATCCTACCAATAGCAGTGGACCCAGCAGCCACCTCAAGCCCAGGACCATGTGGATGCTTGTATGCATTAATATTGCCCTGTTTGGTCTGTACAGCAACTGTGTGATGTGATCAACTGAGACACAGAAGGGAGACTCAAATCACTCTCAAGGCATCTGTATTAGTCTGCTCAGGCTGCCATAACAAAACCACCACCACCTGGGAGACTGAAGCTGCGGAAGTGTATTCTCACACAATTCTGGAGGTTGGAAGCCCGAGATCAGGGTCCAAGATCAGGACACAGGCCTGGCTGTGTTCCAGTGAGGGCTCCCTTCTTGGTTTGCAGGCAGCCCCCTTCCTGCTCTGTCCTCACATGGAAGAGACTCAAACTCTCTCCATCTTCTTACAAGGCTACCATCCTTTTGGATTAGTGGAGGTAGTTGCTCAGTTGAGTCTGACTCTTTGTAACCCCATGGACTGTGGCCTGCCAGACTCCTCTGACCTTGGAGTTCTCCAGACAAGAATAGTAGAGTGAGTTGCCATTCCCTTCTCCAGGGGCTCTTCCCGACCCAGGGATCGAATTCAGGTCTCCTGCATTGCAGACAGATTCTTTACCATTTGAGCCACCAGGGAAGCAGACAGGTAAAGATCACATTGAATTAGGGCTCCACCCTAATGACCTCATTTAATCTTAATAGCCACCGAAAGGTCCTATCTCCAGATACAGTCACATTGGGAGTTAGGGTATCAATATATGAATTTTTGTGGGGCGGGGAGAGGGTGGGGAGGAAACACAATTCAGTCCATAGCAATCTCTTCACCTACAAGAGGCAGAGCTGCTATTAAAACCTGGGAGATTGGAGCCCAGAGCCCGAGTGTCGGAACTCTCCGCCTCATCTCTCTGCTCCCCGCCTCTCCACGCCCTACCTCTCCAGGGCTCCTGTTACTGCACAACTCCTCTGTTTGGGGTGGGATATTTCATTGCCTTTTTCCTTTGCTCCAGTTGTCTTAAGCCCCAGAGAGCAGAACAGCTTTGCTTCAGAACAGGTGAAAATATTGCGCTTGACAACTCAACCTGGATCGTCACAGGCTTGGAAGCACCCATCACTCATTCTCTAGAGGCCAAACTGTCATGAAAACTAATCAGTGCCTGGTCTTTGCCTCTGCAAGTCATAGAGCATGTCAGCAAAAGAGAGGAATGAGGAGGGGCGCAGTCAGGCGCTCCAAGGCCGTGGTAACTCACCCTCCGTGTAATGAGATGAAAAGCTGACGTGTAATTAATTCAAAGCCATGGCATCCTTATGAGCCCGACAAGTGATTCCACACCACGCTCCCTGCTAGCAGGGTGACAGGGCAGCCAAACAGAAGCCTCGCAGGAGGCGCTCCATGCAGGGAGGAAGGGGGAGCGGTGGGCAAAGAAGGAAAGGGCCAGGGCCTTCTCACAGCAGCAGTAGTAGAAGGGCTGCAAGTGTGGGCCATGAAGTCAGACTGTCTGGATTCAAGTCCCATCTCGTCCATACACGAGTGGTGGGACTCAATTACCCCATCTGTAAAATGGGGACAATGCACTCAATGCCAGCCCCTGTATGCCAGCTGTTTTCCTATAGTACTGTATTTTCAAGATACAGTACTATAAGATTTAAAATGTTTTCTTTACTTGTGTGGTTTTTTTAAATAAATAATTTGTGTGAAAAGTACTTTAAACCTATTACAGTACAGTATTATACAGCTGATTGTGTTAGTTGGGTACCCAGGCTAACTTTGTTGGACTTATGAACAAACCGGACTTACGAATGCATTCTAGGAAAGATATTCATTCATATGCAGGGACTTAATATAAAAAAAGAATGACACACCAGAATGCAACCTGGTGGTGGTAGGATTCTAGATAACTATTTCCTTTTTGTTGTTGTTGTTTAGTTTCTAAATTCTGTCTGACTCTTTGCAACCCCATGGACTGTAGCCCACCAGACTCCTCTGTCCATGGGATTTTTCCAGGCAAGAATACTGGAATGGGTTGCCATTTCCTCCTCCAGGGGATCTTCGCAACCCAGGGATCGAGTCCACGTCTCTTGCAGTGGCAGGTGGATTCTTTACCACTGAGTCACTGGGGAAGCCCTATTGCCTTCTTATGTATGTCATTTTCTGCATTTTGCAATGAACCTATACTGCTTTTCTGATCAGAAATGGTGCAGCCACTGTGCAAAATAGTCTGGAGGGTCCTCAAAAAATTAAAAATATAACTACCAGATGATCCAGCTACCCCATTCCTGGGTATTTATCCAAAGAACACAAAAATACTCATTCAAAAGATATTTGTACAACTATGTTATAATAGCCAAGATGTGGTAATAACAGCCCATCAACAGACAAATGAATGGAGAAGATGTGGTGTGTATGTATATATATATATATATATAACTGATTACAACTCTGCTATAAAAATACAGATGAAATTTTGCCATTTGCAACAACATGGATGGACTTTGAGGGTGTTATGGTAAGAAAAATAGGTCAGATGGAGAAAGACAAACACTGGATGATTTTACTCACACGTGGCATATAAAAAACAAACAAAAAATACATGAACAAACCAGATCAATCAGAAACAAACACATACATGCTGAGAACACAGTGGTTATCAGAGGGAAAAGGGCGGGGTCGGGGAGTGTGAAATGATGAAAGGGGATCAACTGTATGGTGACGAATGGAAGCTTAATTTTTGGCGATGAGCACACTGGAGTGCATACAGAAAGATAATGTTGTACACAAATACAGTATCAATAAACCAAATGTCCCCTCAATAAAAGGTAAATTAGAAAATTTCTCTTGCGTAACAATTAAAACATGAAGCGGTTTTATTTCCCCCAAATAACTGAAGTACTTGCGTGGCTGGAAACATGACAGACACTCACTTGTTACCAGTCTCTAACGTATGACATTTCCCCACAGAAATGCCCATCTGAGGCATTTGGTAGGAGGAAGCTGGGCAGACTGGGAGCTAGGAGTCTCAGGAAGAGGAGACTTCACATGCAAAGGCCAGAGGCAGGGAAACCACCAGCAAAGTGGCAAATGTAGGACACACAGCAGAGACAAGAGCCAGCAGTGCAATGGAGACAGTTTCAGAACACAATGGAACTGGGCCCTGTGGGCTGTATTCAAAAGTTGGAATTCAGCATATCTACACCGGCAGCCAACCAGAGTGGAGTAAAACATCAGCTCCTAGAAGTCCTTCTTGCCATCAACATCATGCGGGTGATTTTCGATAAATTCCCTTCGAAGACTCCCACTTGGATCCTCTTAAAACATTTTACCTGCATTCTCAATCATACAACCTTCTCTTCTGAATCAATTTCAATTCCATTCACCAGGTAAGAGAATAGAATGAAAATTAAGCATGGGCTTAATGACTTCATCAGAAAATGACAATAGTCATTGGAAAGTGTACACAGCGATACATTCAAAAGAACATCCGAACCCAGAAAACTCCATTTCCTCTCTGAACAATGCAGGATTCCTACTGCAGAGCTATGTGTGCATTTGGCTGCACCATGAGGCGTTCACAGCAGCCCTGGAGGGACTCACTCACCAAAGATTGACCAGGAAAGGATGCTCCAGGCCCTGCATGATCTGGAGTTCCCGGAAGACGTTCCGCACCTCGTCCCTCTCGATGCACTTCTGCTTGTTCATGTACTTCATCGCATACATTTTCTTGGTGTCTCGCTTCTGCACAATGCACACCTGCGTGACAGCCAAAGGGGAGAACGTTCAGACCAGCATCTCAAAGGAACAAAAAGGGCAGCCCCTCACTGCCTCCCCACTCCTGGGTTCAGGGCTCGGTTCTGAAATCCTGGTGGGCGAGCAGCACTGGCTATGCCACAGTCCCTCCACATTGGCATATGGAAGAGCTGCTGATCAGGTATTTACACTAAGTACTGTCCATATAGGGATTCCTTGGTGACTCAACCTCAAAGAATCTGCCTGCCAGTGCAGGAGACATGGGCTTGATCCCTGATCTGGAAAGATCCGTGGGAGTGAAACTGAAAGTCGCTCAGTCCTGTCTGACTCTTTGCGACCCCATGGACTATACAGTCCATGGAATTTTCCAGGCCAGAATACTGGAGTGGGTAGCCTTTCCCTTCTCCAGGGGATCTTCCCAACTCAGGGATCGAGTCCAGATCTCCTGTATTGCAGGTGGATTCTTTACCAGCTGAGCCACAAGGGAAGCCCAAGAATACTGGAGTGGGTAGCCTATCCCTTCTCCAGCGGATCTTCCCAACCCGGGAAGCAAACTGGGGTCTCCTGCATTGCAGGCAAATTCTTTACCAACTGAGCTATCAGGGAAGCCCTCCCCTGGAGAAGGAAATGGCAACCCACTCCAGTATCCTTGCCTGGAAAATCCCATGGACAGAGGAGCCTGGTGGAACAGTCCATGGGGTCGCAAAGAGTCAGACAGAGTTTAGTGGCTAAACAGCACAACCTCCTTCAACTGCAAGGAAACTGCAGCTGAGTGTGCTAATTAGAGTTCCACAGGCTTCTCAGTGTCAAATCCACAACAGTCTGACTTTGGAGCAACTTCCTAACTCACAGGGGGCTGCAGTGGGAAGGGGGACCTGCTGTCAGAGAAGGCTGTCTGGAGGCGCTAATGCCAGAGGGGAGTCATGAAAGGCTGGCAAGATGCAAAGTCAAAAGAAGAGAATTTCAAAGAAACGGAACGATATAAAGGAGGACATGGAGCCTTAGGACACCCAGCAAGGAGTACAGTGTCACTGGAAAAAATTAGCAGGAAGAATAGGTATTGTGTTCCCAACATCCTGATGGGGTTTTGCCTTCCTTTCCCCAGGTTGCCACATCAAAGGATGACAGACTAGGGGGCTCAACACAGGAGACATTTACTGTCTCACAGCTCTGGAGGCCAGAAGCTCCAAATTAAAGTGCTGGCAGGGCCATACCCTCCACAGGCTCTCAGAGAGAATCTTTCTTGGCCTCTTCTAATTTCTGAAGGTTGTTACCAATCCTGGATGCTCCTTGCTAGCAGCGAAGTCAGTCAGTAAGTGTTAGTCACTCAGTCGTGCCCGACTCTTTGCGACCCCATGGACTGCAGCTCACCAGGCTCCTCTGTCCATGAGACTTTCCAGGCTAGGATACTGGAGTGGGTTGCCATTTCCTTCTCCAAGGGATCTTCCCAACCCGGGGATCTTCCCAACTCAGGGATCGAACCCGGGTCTCCTGCACTGCAGGCAGAGTCTTTACCAACTGAGCTACACGGGAAACCCTTGCTAGCAGCTACATCATGTAAATTTGGGGGTAGGGGTGACACTGTTCAACTCAATACAGTAACTACTCTTATCACCCTTACTTGACGGATAAAGGAAGAGACGCACAAAAAGGTTTTAGACTTTCTTCACACCTTGGGACTCAAACTCAGGCTCTCTGCCCCTCCAGCCAGGGCTTTTCACCATCGATGCTCCTCCTGGGAAACAGGGCTGTGATGGACAACACCAGGGATGTGGTCGCTGGCCTGGGAGTTCAGCGTTTTCTCCAGACAGCCCAGGTTGCTCTTCTATTGGAACTCGGGACACTTTCGGCCCCAACAGGCTGTGAATCTGAGGCAGATACAAGACAGCGGGGGCTTTCCTGGTGGCTCGGTAGTAAAGAATCCATCTGCCACTGTAGGAGATCTGGGTTCGATCCTTGGTCCAGGAAGATCCCACATGCCATGCAGCAACTGTGACTGTGTGCCACAACTACTGAGCCTGTGCTCTAGAGCCCAGGAGCCGAAACAACTGACGCCCCTACACTCCGGAGCTGGTGCTCTACCACGAGAGAAGCCGCCGCAATGAGAAGCACGCGTACCACAACTAGAGGAGCCCCGGCTCGCTGCAGCTAAAGAAAAGCCCGCACAGCAACAAGACCCAGCAGAGCCCATTAAAACAAAAAATTTTCAAAAAGATGATTGGGGAAAAGCCTGAATTCCAATTCCCACTTTGGTTCTTGCTGCCTTTCTGAGCTTCTGTCTCAGCATCTGTCTGAACTGAGTTATCAAAGCCCACCCTGCCCCACTGGGAGGAAACTAAATGAGCCTGAGGATGTGGGAGAGCCTGGCTGCATCTGGGGGATGATAAATGCCACCTGAATGTTAACGTCTCAAAGAGCACATTTCATGAAACCTCCAGACAGGTGTTTTTCTAGGCAGTACAATCAGTGGCATGAAGTTGTTGATGTTCAATTGCCCAGTCGTGTCTGACTCTTTGTGACCCCGTGGACTGTAGCACACCAGGCTTCCCTGTCCTTCACTATCTCCTTGAGTTTGCCAAACTCATGTCCATAGAGTCGGTGATGCCATCCAACCATCTCACTTCTGGTTTCTCCCTTCTCCTCCTGCCTTCAATCTCTCCCAGCATCTGGGTCTTTTCCAGTGAGTCAGCCCTTTGCATCATGTGGCCAAAGTATTGGAGCTTCAGCTTCAGCATCAGTCCTTCCAATGAATATTCAGGACTGATTTCCTTTAGGATGGACTGGTTGGATCTCCCTGCAGTCCAAGGGACTCTCAAGAGTCTTCTCCAACACCACAGGTCAAAAGCATCAGCTCTTCGGTGCTTAGACTTCTTTATGGTCCAACTCTCACATCCATATGTGACCACTGGAAAAACCACAGCTCTGACTATACGCACCTTTGTTGGCAAAATGATGCCTCTGCTTTTTAATACACTACCTAGGTTTGTCTAGGTTTCCCTTCCAAGGAGCAAGAGTCTTTTAATTTCACAGCTGCAGTCACAATTCACAGTGATTTTGGAGCCCAAGAAAATAAAGTCTGTCACTGTTTCCATTGGTCCCCCATCTATTTGTCATAAAGTGATGGGACTGGATGCCATGATCCTACTTTTCTGAATGCTGAGTTTTAAGCCAGCGTTTTCACTGTCCTCTTTCATCTTCATCAAGAGGCTCTTTAGTGGCATGAGGTTGAAGACCCACAAACTTTACCAACAAATTTTAAGTTTGTATAAAACCACAGGAGGCAAAGGTGTGCTATACGAAAGCCCTGTGGGGCCCTGGTTCGCAGGGATCTGAGACCGTTCTACAGCCCTGAGATCCACATCTGCAGGCAGACACGTGGTGGGTGGATCATTCTACTAATTAGGGTTTCCCACCTCTGTCACTTCATTCGTCTTCTCAGAAAAGGTGTGGAACAGACACGACTTCTGCCAGGGCTGGGAGCCCTGAAGTCCAGTCAGCTGCATCATCTCAAAAAGCTGAGGCTGTGATTCCATGGGGTCTGAGCAACACCCATGTGAGTGGAAGAGCCCCTGTCCCCCCTACCCTGTCCCAAGCTCTCGTTGGTATGACTGATGGTGGGCGAAGGTGCTGAGAGATGGGTCGCACCTCCCCGGGGAAGGGGGGAAGTTGACACTGCGGTTCAGAGACAGCTCAGGAGCTAGGGGAGACTTCAAAATGGGATTCGAATTTGAGCTTTCAAAGCAGAGCTTATGAGTTCCACAGGGCTTGGACGTCTGACTCTGGGTACCAGATAAGGAAGGGAGGTTGACACAGGATGTTGCCTGGAGGGGTTGAGCATCTCAGCCTCCTGGGCTCAGGACAGGTGTTCCAGAGGGAACGTCAGCCCTCCTCACCAACGGTCAGCTCTGCTCAGGTCCTGGGAAACTTCCAAACAGAGGAGGTGGGTCCCAGGTGGCCCCAGCACTCCTCAGCAGGGCAGCACAGACCCCCTTCCACCGGAAACCACAGTTGATGAGACAGACTACATGCAGTTTGGCCAGAGCCACTCCAGCTGCTGACTGGCAGTTAACAAACCTCATTAGTCTAATTCAGTTAGGAATGGATTTATCATTTATTAATTTCAATTTATTGGGGCAAATAAATAAATGCTAGTGAGCACGGATTTCAGGCGATTTGTCGTAAGAAAGACATGTGGCCAGCATACTGTGCATCAGAAATCTGGGAACTGATCCCAGTTTGGCAGAGAAGGGGCACCGATGGGTGTTGAGAATCTCCATCACACTGGCATCCAGTAGTGCCCAGTGGACTGCTCACTCACAGCACTGATGACCTCAGTCTGCAGCACCCTCAGAGGTCTAGGAGGGTCCTAGGATGGTGTCTTTTGTTAAAAGCTCCCCAGGGGAATCTGACATGCAGACCAGCTGAGAATCTTCAGGAAAGTCCTTGTCTGGCTGCATCCTCAGTGACCTGTATGGTCAGGACTGGGAACCCCACTCTTCAGCTCAGGCAAGCTTGGCTCTGGGCAAACAGATGACCCCAGAATCAGAGAAACCAGAGCTGTGCTGGGAACCCAGGACTGTGCAGGTGCAAAGGCTGCTGCTGCCCTTCCGTGGACCAGCCTGGATGCTGCTTCTTACACGATTCAGTTGAACTTTGCTGTGCTGCCCACCCCATCCTCAGCTTGAGTGCACTTAGCAAATCCTGTTGATTGATGTACAGCTGTAGTGTAACATTTAAAGACACTGGTTATGCTTGCAGGAGCAAGAATCTGGGGGGAGAAAAGCTAAACTGGGGAAAAGTGAAAAAGATCAGGATTAAATAAGGTCACTAAAGGGGAGTGGTCATGCTGGGTACCATTGTTCAAATATCTTTATCTGACATGAAGATTGTCTTTGGCAGACAATGACTGTTAACTATCTAAATGCATCCTCTCCCTTATTCCTTTATAACAGGACAATTTTCTTCAAGGAAGCAGTGTGATCTATTAAATACTCACTTGCAGCCAGAAGTAGCCATAGTTCTGACCCATGAGATATTAGACTGTTTCTGACTTCTAAGTTTGCTTTTTGACTTCTGTTTTTGCTTTCTGCATAAAAGGGAATAGCTACAGATAGTTCCAATTTTCTCCTCTGCACCACTTTTATTCTTTCTACCTTGAGCACATATGCAATGTCTGGAGCTCCAGCAGCCACTTGTGATCATGAGGTTACAAGAGTCTCAGAGATACTGAAATTATTACCATGGTGCCACCTACCTTCAAACTTCTTGTTATATGAGAAAATAAACCCTCTGTTTAAGCCACTCCAATGGCAGATTTTCTATTTCTCACTCCTGAGAACATCTTCATCTGATATATAAACTATACAATGATTTTTCATGGCACAGAAAGTCCATGTGGGCTGTGATCAATGGACCCTCATTAAAATGACCAAAGTTAGCTTTGTGAAAATACTCATTTGGATGAGTATTTCAGTCAAGAAACATTTGATAAATGCCTGCCATGGTCCTGGCACTGTGCTAACCATGAAGATATGACATGGCTCTAAGAACTCAGGATTTGATGGGATAAACAGTACTCAAGAGTGAGGACAAAGTACCTCACTTCAGGTCACTGGGCCCCATATGGCGTGGCCCCAGCCCCCCTTTACTTCGACCTGTTACTCTCCTACCAGCTCGCTTCTTACCCTGGCCTCTGTGCCATTCCTGTCTACCATGCTTTTCCCCTTATGTACAGTCTTGGGTCCTCGCCTCCTTCAGGCCCTGCCCATGAGTCACCTTATCCAAAAGCCATCCCTGAACTCCTTCTGTGAATGAGCCAATCCCTCCTCAGTCCCCACCCCGCCTCTTTCTTTCCTCTGTCAGCCCGGCCAGCTCCCATCACCAAACATGCTTCTGGGTTGGGTCTGTCTTCCTTTTGTCTGCCTCCCTTGCTATGGTGTAAACCCCATGATAACAGGGATTTTTCTCTCTTTTTTTCACTGCTCCCTCCTGAGTGACTTGAACAGTGCCAAGCACAACTAGTTGACCTCTGTGGCTGGCTAGCTAGCTGGAGGAATGGATAATTACTACTTCAGAAAGAGCAGTGCTATGAGACAGATGAGCACATGAAGCTAAGGTACCTGAGAAGAGAGATCCTAACCAGGACATGTGATCAGGAGAAGGCATTCTGGAAGAGGCTGCATTTGAACATTCCTTATTTCTCAATCAACAAGGGTTGGCTTCATGATGATGGAAGTGTGGGAGGAGGTGGAAGGAAGTGCATTGCCAGGAGAGGGCACAGTCCCTCTGCAAACACACAGAGATGGAACATGTATGTGAGTAGTGCTCTCAACTTCCTCATCTGTAAAATGGGGGTAGGAGTGCACCTATCTTAGTGGGTGATTTTGAGGGCTACGTGATAAGCACTTACTAAATTATTGACTATTATTGTGATTATGGGAGAAGGATATGGCAACCCACTCCAGTACTCTTGAATGGAAAGTCCCATGGACAGAGGAGTCTGGCAGGCTACAGTCCATGAGGTCGCAGAGTGGACACAACTAAGCGACTAAACCACCAGCACTACCACTGCGATTATGATCATTATTCATACACGTTATGAAGGTAAGAATAGAGAATGTTGAAGAGATGTGCAGAATTGGCCCACCAAGGAGCTCAGGAACAATTTCACAATTGTTTGATGTGATGGCGAATTTTATGTGTCAGCTTGGCTGGGTCATGATGCCCAGGTATATGGTCAAACAGGATTCTGTATGTGTAGGTGCTTTTGCATGCATGCCTGCTAAGTCACTTCAGTCATGTCCAACTCTCTGAAACTCTATGGGCTGTAATCCACCAGGGTCCTCTGTCCATGGGATTCTCCAGGCAAGAATACTGGAGCGGGTTGCCATGCCCTCTTCCAGGGCATCTTCCCAACCCAGGGACTGAACCCACATCTCCAGCACTTCCTACATTGACAGCCAGGTTCTTTACCACCAGGTGCTTTTAGATAAAATTAATTTGTGATGAATTTAAATAAGTGGACTTTGAGTAAAGCAGATTGCTCTCCATAATGTGGGTGGGCCTCATCCAATCAATTGAAGACCTCAATAGAACAAAAGACCGACCTTTCCCAAACAGAGGGGGTTCTGCAGCAGATGGCCTTTGACCTTGCACAGCAATAGAGAAGTTGCACAGCAACTTCCTGGATCTCTAGCCTGACAGCCTATCCTACAGATTTTGGACTTGCTAGCCTCCATCATGATGTGAGCTAATTACTTAAGTATCCCTATCTCCATCTCTCTCTGTACACCTCTTATTAGCTCTGTCTTTCTGGAGAACGTTGACTAATACATATGATAATGAATCAGCCAGGATCACAAGTCACCACCTAATTTCAACTTCTCCTGGGCCTGGGCAGTCACTGAGGCCACCAGGGCTGGGCATCTGGTTTTACCCCACAGTCCACTAAAACGTAAGCACAGGAAGCTCGAACTGCTTGGTACTTGATTCTAAAGTATTTGTCCCCAGTCAGCAGAAAAAGATACGGCAGAATGGAGAGGCATCCCTTGCCTGGGGCACAGCCCCATGGTGTGTCCAGCTCCACTCTAAGCTGAACTGGGATGCTAAGCAACAGTGCACCCACCCCACGGACCCTGCATCTGTGAGTTCTGAGCTGTATCAGGTGATGCTCACTCCCGTTCACCTGAGACACTGCACGGCAGACATCACGGAGACAGACCGGCGTGAAAACCAAGGCAACAAATGGGAGGAGCAGAAGACAGACGGCCTCGCACGGCATGTTTAAAAGGCTGGTGCTGCACGTTGAACTGTGCTTCCCCAGCTCCGCACAGCGAAGCCCGAACCCCCGGCACCTCAAATGTGAGGCATTTGGAGACACGGCCTTTAAAGAGGTAATTCAATTAAAATGAGGTCATGAGGGCAGGCCCTGATCCGATTGGGCTGGTGTCCTCTGGCCTCCAGAACTGTGAGACAACCACTTCTGTGGTTTAAGCACCCAGGCTGTGGGGTTTTGTCACACTGGCACAAGCAGGCCAATACGGTGGGCTGTTGTCCTGAGGACACTGGGGGGACACAGAAGCTTTAGAAAGTGGATCCCAGCTGTACAACCTGAAGGAAGGAAGGAAGGGAATACACGCAAACACGCACCGCGGGAGACATGGCGTGGGGGGAGGGGAATCGTTTCCTAACAACAGGGTGGAGAGGAGGGTGGGGGTGATTCCAAGAGTGTTTGATAAATAATTTATTGCCACTGCTTACGCACACAGTCTCCCTCAGGAGTCATAAGGGACATTGCTTTGTTAGGAAATGCCAAAAGGAGCCATGGGGATAAGGGTCCAGGACCAGCCCTGTTATTTCTAACCCCCTTATATTCTCTAGGATGAATCAAGGTTGAGACCAGTTTATAGACAGAAAAAGTCCTCAGGAAGCGCATGCAGAAGATGGACTGAGACGTCACTGGGGAAAATGGGAAATGCAAATGAGTAATGACGTCTGTTATTAATAAACCGGTCAGTAATGGACCATTTGCTCTGGCCAAGCTTGAAAGCCATTTGCGAGTGAGCCTGCATTTCCTCTGATATTTAGCTCTTAAAGCAATCCATGGAAGCCGGCAAATTCCTCTAACCCATGCCTCAAGCCAAACACACGGACTAATTAATATGAAAGGAATAAATGTGTGTGTGTTAGTCGCTCAGTCCTGTCTGACTCTTTGCAACCCCATGGACTGTAGCTGGCCGGGCTGCTCTGTCCATGGGATTCTCTAGCAAGAATACTGAAGTAGGTTGCCATGCCCTCCTCCAGGGGATCTTCCCAACCCAGGGATCCAGCCCAGGTTCTCCTGCATTGCAGGCATGTTCTTTACCATCTGAGCCACCAGGGAAGCCCAAGAAAGAAATAAACACTTCACTCAAAAGAAATGGATTCCAACCCTTATCAAAGATGCCTGCAGGAACGATGAAAGGTGCCAGTAAAAGCATCATGTCAAAGAATTCTAAATCTGATTCTTCCATAAGAATAACAGCTCACTTCAGAGACACAGAGAAGTTAGACATCTTGCCCAGAGTCACTGGGTTGACCCAAATTCCAACTCAGCTTTGTCAGGCTTGGAGGTGAAACTGTCTAACCATTGTGCTATAAAACAATGAACTCTTCCAATGTCCTGAAAAGAGCAAACATATGTGCCAGGCCTCCACTTACAGCAGTACGCAATGTTGGTTGGGCATCCTACACACATCTGCCACTGCTGCCCCATCACTAACTCTGGCCCTACCACAGGACCTTTGCATTGGCTGGCCGCTTTAGTCTGTGAAGCTCTCCCGCCTGAATCTCCATGTGGTCTGTTTCCTTCTTAGCAGTTAGGTCTTGGCTTAACTATCTCCATCTCAGAGAGGCCTTCTCTCTTGCCCTCTCCTCCAAGGAAAGCTGTCTTACCCTCCCAGGTCATCACTTTATACATTTTCTGCAGAGCAATTATCATCACTTTATGTACTGTTTGTGTATTTATCTTCTCTACTAAACCGTCAACTCGGTGGCATCAAGGACCTCACTCATCTTGCTTGCGACACCTTCACAAGTACCCAGACGAATACTGGGACAGAACAGTTGGCAGAAACGTTTACTGACTCAAAATCCTGCTGTCCTTTCCACCCCTACTCCTATCCTAGAGGCCCAGCAACTTAAAAGATGAAAACGATTCCAAAACAGTGTACATTTTTAAGGGAAAAAAATATGCTGATCAGTCAAATGTTTCTGAACCTTCAAACTGATAAAACAGATATATAAGACCAAATCTCTCAAAATTGCAAAATTGATTTGTTGCAGTCTGGGCAGTAAATTGGTTAGTCTGCTATTAATCAAATAGTTTTTCACAGTATGAATTCACATGCAGATGTAAAAGTCGGGAATGTGGAACGAGACAGCTAATAATATGCTTGTGTGTGGAAATGATCGTCATTGCATAATAAGATAGTGTGTAGTCTGGGATTATCACCTCTGCAACTCCTGCTCAGTTTTATCCAGAATCTGCCTTTGAGGGACATAAAAAGCTATTATCATATAACTATTCCACTTTCTGCTGTTTTATGTGCAGACTGCCTCTGGCTATTCCATGAATTTTAATTAACTCTCTGTTTATTTTGCTTCAACCCTATGACTCTCTAAGCACAGGGCCCATTTGCTAATCCAAGAAAGACACTTTTGAAGTGAACTTCTCAGGAAGTTCTCCCAAAGGTATCTTCCTCCTTCCCTTGAAAATAATTAAGCCCTGTTGATTTCCAAGTTGACACAGAGCAGAGTACTCCAGCCTGGACTTTCTCTGCTGGAGCAAAAGCAAAACATTCACTGGCTCCACCTCCCAAGGGGTCAAGAGGAACTTGTGAGGCAGGGAGAGTAAGCCTGGAGAGAGAGGGGGCCTCTGTGAAAAATGAGAGCTTGCAGCAAGGGAGATGCAGAAATTCTCCTCAGGCCCCTAACCCAGAGGCAGGCAGTATAAAGCGGTCAACTAACTCTTATCAGTTCCTTTGTTAATTATTAGGGTTTTCACTCATTTATATAATATTCATTCATTCAATTATGTAGCATATATGTCATATGCAACATATACACATTGTATATGTAAATAAATATTGTGTGTGAACATAAATACACACCCTGCTTAGTGTATATATGCACACACGTGTGTATATATCTACATGGATGTAGAGATATATATACTGTACTGCTTTGTGGGCACACATATACATATGTGAGCGTGTGTATGTATCTATACACTCTGTGTGAATGGTGGGGACATGGATTGTTGTTGTTTAGTTGCTCAGTCGTGTCCAACTCTTTTGTGACCCCAAGGACTGTAGCCCACCAGGCTCCTCTGTCCATGGGATTTTCCAGGCAAGAATACTAGAGTAGGTTGCCCTTTCCTACTCCAGGGGATCTTCCCAACCCAGGGATTGAACCTGTGTCTCCTGCAAGTCTCATGCATTGCAGATGGATTCTTTAACACTGAGCCCCTAGGGAAGCCTGGGTATATGTATACATGACTATACATACACAAACACACGTGTGTATATACTACTCAATGAGCATGTATACAGATGTATTGACATATATGCTGCTTGAACGTATGTGTGTATATAGATATGTGTGTTTATATGCACTATATATTCATATATGTATTTGTATATATATGCATATACATGCATGTGTATATGCTATATACACATACACGTGTCTGTGTACACTGCTTCCTAGTTATGAATACATGCATATTCATGACTGTGTGCTCATATACATATTTTGCTTAATGCATTTGTACATGTATCTATATACTACCCAGTGAGTATATATATGTACGTGTATATATGCATTATATAAATTCCATATATATGTGTAAATATATATGTATGTATATGTATTCTACTTTACATACATATAGTTGTACTCAGTAAGTACTGCAGATCAAACTGGGAACAATAAGGAAACATTGCTGCCCTCACAGAGCTTACGTTCTCACGCATAAGACCAACAACCACAAGGAAAAATGAACAAGCATTGAATGATTTACAGATAACAACAGGTACAATGAAGAAAACAGGACCAGAAAGGGCACATGGATACGAAACGCGTGCAGTAAGGTCAAGTGGGGTGGGTATTCAGGGAGGGGACATCTGAGCAGAATTCTGTATGGGATGGGTGACCTTTGCAGAGCTCCAGGGGAAGGTGATCAAGGTGGTGGGCCTAGCAAGTGTGAGGTTCTGAGTCAGAAATAAGTTCAGCATGTTCAGGAGATGAGAAGGGCTGCAAGGAAGGAGCAGGAAGATGGAGGGGCAGAGAGGAGTGTCAGTGAAATAGGCATAAGCCAGATTGCAGGGCCTTGCGGGCTGGCATAAGGAGGTTGGCATGCATTCTCAATGGCAGGGAAACCCCTTAACCATTTGATCCAATTCATGCTTTATCACATCACTGGCTGCTATGTAGACCGGAGCCTTCCTTCTTCTCTCTCTCTCTTACTTATACATGCACTATGCAGCATTTATTGAGCCTTCCCCACCTGCTGGGCACTGTGATCCAGCTGCTGATGGGGCTGGCAGGTGACTATGACCAACCCTAACTTTTCAAGAATCTCACAGTCTGATGCCTGAGGCAGAGGAGCAATCTGAAGATGACCTCTAAGCAAGATGTGCTGTGAAGGATGGCAAGAGGAAGCTGAGAGAGTCAGGTCTTCCCCTGATCCCTCCAGGTGGCTACCCAAACATTTCCAGAACCCACCACACAACCTAGAGACAAGATGACATGGAACGCATATGAAAAATGCCAACCATATGCCAGGCCCAGGAGTTGTATGGTCTCTGCCCTTTATTTTCACAGTAAACTTTGAAGATCACTCTGAGCATTGTTTCCTTCTTTTAAAGTCTTCATTTCAGAAAGGTATTTTTGTTCAATTCAATATAGAATTCTAGATTGATGGTTCTTCTCTATTATCACTTGAAAAATGCTGTTCCACTGTCTTTGGCTTGCATAGTTTCCATTTCCTAACACATGAGTTTGAGTGAACTCCGGGAGTTGGTGATGGACAGGGAGGCCTGGCGTGCTGTGATTCATGGGGTCGCAAAGAGTCGGACATGACTGAGCTGAGTGACTGAACTGAACTGAACTGAACACAATGTATCCTTTTGTCCCCTGGTTCATTTCAAGATTTTCTATTAATGGCTATAAGCTACTTATTAATTTGATTATGATGATCTTTGACGATGTTTTCCTTTTGCTTGGAGCTGGCTGACTTTCTGGATATGATTTTATCATTTTCATCAATTAAACAAATAAACCATTATTTCTCCAAATGTATTTTATATGCCCATCCCTCCTTCTGAAACTCCAATTACACATATGGTAAATCACTGCATTTTGTTCCATAAGTCACCGAAAGTGAAGTGAAAGTGAAAGTCGCTCAGTCGTGTCCGACTCTTTGTGAACCCACGGACTGTATACTCCATGGAATTCTCCAGGCCAGAATACTGGAATGGGTAGCCTTTCCCTTCTCCAGGGGATCTTCCCAATCTAGGGGTTGAACCCAGGTCTCCCACATTGCAGGCAGGCGGATTCTTTGCCAGCTAAGTCACCAGGGAAGCCCATAAGTTACTGAAGCTCTCTTAATGTTTTCCTCAGCACTTCATTTGTATAGTTTCCACTGCTGTATCTTCAAGTTCACTAACCTTTTCTTCTACACTGCATTTGTTGCTGTTACTCAGTCACTAAGTTGGGTCCAACTCTTTGCAACTCCATGGACTGCAACGTGCCAGGCTCCTCCATCCTCTACTATCTCCCAGAGTTTGCTCAAATTCATGTCTGTTGAGACGGTGATTCTCTCTAACCCTCTCATCCTCTGCCTAATCTGCTGTCAATATCCCATCCAATGAATACTTCATTTCATGTATTGCAGTTCTCATTTCTATGAGTTCTACTTGAGTGGCTACCTCAGGAAAGCTGGGTAGGGGGAAGGGAAAGAGAGGGCAAGGGAATTAAGACGGACATGCTACTAGGTACAAAATAAATAAAACACAAAGATATAATGTACAGCACAGGGACTATAATCAATACATTATCATTGCAAATGGACTACAACCTATGAAAACATCAAATCATTATTTTGTGCACCTGAAACTTAACATTATAAATCAACTATGAAAGTGTTAGCTGCTCAGTCATATTCTTCTCTGCAAAGCCTGCCAGGCTCCTCTGTCCATGGGGTTCTCCAGGCAAGAATACTGGAGTGGGTTTCCATTCCCTTCTCCAGGGATTCTTCCCCACCCAGGGATCAAACCTGGGTCTCCCGCATTGCAGGCAGATTCTTTACCATCTAAGCCACCAGAGAAATAAAAATATAAAAATAAAGTAAAATTGCACTTTCCTGTGTCCAAAAAATTCCTAGACATGAAAAGAAGCAGGAAAATATGGCCCATAAGCAGGAGGAAAATTAATAAAGAGAATCAGACCCAGAAATGGCACCAGTGATGAAACTAACAAACAAGGACTTCCATGGGGCTATTATTCATGTGCTCGAAGGAAACTGTGAACATAATAAGGATAAAAATGGTCATTCTCATGTTTTTGGAGAGGAAACAGAGGTTTGCAGAAAATTTATAACTGGTCCAAGTTCATATGGCTAGAAGCAGCAGGACCAGAATCTGAGCTCAGGCTTTCCCATCTCGAAAGCTCATGCTCTTTCTCCTACATGTCGTTCCTTCCCAAAGCAAATGTCCAATGTTTCTGGATGCTGATGGACTCTCTCCTCCTGACTCTCACGGTTTCTTGCTAATACACATGTGACTAAAGCTACTTTATTCCTAACTTCTGTGTTTGGGAGGGACATGTGGGAACAAAACAGGCTGGTGGCAGTGGGGTCTTCTCCAGGCTTCTGATGCATCATGTGTAAAATGGAAATCATAAGGCCCAGCACACTGAGCTTTAAGAAGACAAGGATGGTAAAAGGGTTCCTAGGACAATGACTGTGAGTTAGCCAGGACTCTCCAGGTTGCAAATACTGGGAACCCAATGTGATCTTCTCCATCACCTCCACTAGCTTTGCTTGTAGTAATGCTTCAAAGCAGAGATATCACTTTTCCAAACAAGGTTCAGTTCAGTTCACAGTTCAGTTGCTCAGTCATGTCCGACTCTTTGTGACCCCATGGACTGCAGAACCCCAGGCCTCCCTGTCCATCACCAACTCCCAGAGCTTACCCAAACTCATGTCCATTGATTTGGTGAGGCCATCCAACCATCTCATCCTCTGTCGTCCCCTTCTCCTCCCACCTTCAATCTTTCCCAGCATCAGGGTCTGTTCAAATGAGTCAGCTCTTCGCATCAGGTGGCCAAAGTATTGGTGTTTCAGCTTCAACATCAGTCCTTCCAATGAACACTCAGGGCTGATCTCCTTTAGGATGGACTGGTTGGATATCCTTGCCAACCAAGGTCCATATAAATCTATGGTTTTTCCAGTAGTCATGTACAGATGTGAGAGTTAGACCATAAAGAAAGCTGAATGTCAAAGAATTGATGCTGTTGAACTGTGATGCTGGAGAAGACACTTGAGCGTTACTTGGACCAAGATTAAACTAGTCCATCCTAAAGAAAATCAGTCTTGAATATTCATTGAAAGGACTGATGCTGAAGCTGAAGCTCCAATACTTTGTCCACCTGATGCAAAGAGCTAACTCATTGGAAAAGACTCTGATGCTGGGAAAGATTGAGGACAAGAGGAAAAGAGGACAACAGAGGACGAGATGGTTGGATGGCATCACTGACTCGATGGACATGAGTTTGCGCAAACTCGGGGAGATAGTGAAGGACGGGGAAGCCTGGCGGGCTGCAGTCCACGGGGTCGCAAAGAGACATGACTGAGCGACAGAACAATAACAACGTGATCTTGCATAAACAAAGCAGGACACTAGCTTCCGTGGCTGGTAAGGGCAGTGGATATGGCTATAGGACTGCAAGAACAAAGGCGGAGGCACTGGTGGTACCTGCCCATGCCCCCTCTCCTAAACCTCCACACAGCTCAGGCTGCTTCCTGTGGACACCTGAGGCTCTCTGCTAGGGCCTTTTTCTGCCCTGGATGTCAGTGAAGTGAAAATCGCTCAGTCGTGTCTGATTCTTTGCAACCCCGTGGACTATACAGTCCATGGAATTTTCTAGGCCAGAATACTGGAGTGGGTAGGTAGCCTTTCCCTTCTCCAGGGGATCTTCCCAACCCAGGGGTCGAACTGGGGTCTCCTGCATTTCAGGTGGATTCTTTACCAACTGAGCTACCAGGGAAGCCCTACTTCTGAAGCCTTTTCCTGCCCTGGATCAGTCAGTTCAGTTCAGTTCAGTCACTCAGTCATGTCCGACTCTTCGAGCACCCATGGACTGCAGCACACCAGGCTTCCCTGTCCATCACCAATTCCCAGAGTTTACTCAGACTCACGTCCATCATGTCAGTGATGCCATCCAACCATCTCATCTCTGTCGTCCCCTTCTCCTCCTGCCTTCATTCTTTCCCAGGATCAGGGTCTGCCCTGGATAGGGCAAGCCAAAAGTGCAGGAGAGGCAATGCTGCTTAAAGCAGCCATCCCCCAATGATGGACAGGGGACTGTACACACAAGCATCAGCTTCTCTGACCCTCGGCTGCCTTCAAGGTACCCTCCACACGGAGGTCCCACATGGGGGTGAGTCCTTGTGCCTGAGAAAAACGGCCAGAAACTCTTGCAGATCTGTTTTCTTACACACACCACTCACGACAGGATGACAAGAAGTCTTTCACCTCTGATTCCATGGAAGGATTCTGAATGGCTCTGTTTGGGTCACACAGCCACTCCTTGGACCAAGCACTGGTCTAGGAATATGGCCCAAGTGGCTGGCACAACCACATCACACGCCCATCTCAGACGGTGAGGGGCAGGGACTGACATGTCCACATGGGGTGGAGGAGGTGTTTTCCGAAGAAAAGAGATGCTATTGTGATAAGAAAGGGACGTGAAAAGCTGGACAGTTGAAAACAACAGCCTGTAGAGTCCACTGATTCACCATTCCCTTTTCTTTTTACAGATGAGAAAACTAAGCTTGAGAATGGCTAATTCACTATCCCAAGTAAGCACAACTAAAGCATATTAGAGTTAGCCTGCTTCCCAGATCTAAAGTGTTTCCACTGAGATATGTAGAAATTCATCTGCCATGCCTCAACTGTCCTAGAATTTAGTCATAAAAGCATTATAAAACCCTTCAGTAAATTCTTGCTAAAACCAATGGATCGCCTGCAGCTGTTTACTTTGGTGCTTCACTGGGAAAGCACAATCTACCCCCCGCATGAAAGTCAAATAAGATTTCTGCAAATTCACATGTGCTTTTTCCTGATAACCAAGGCTATTGTCGTACTTTAACAATGAAATGTCTTTCTTGAAAACTCTTAATAAATGCCAGCTATCAAACCCACCAAAGGCTGAAAGCAAAGCCAAAGTACCCGTTCAATAGTAGGAGGGTGGTTTTCTTCTTCCGAGCCCAGCACACTTCCACCTTGAGTCTCATAATAGTCATGTAGGCTCATCTACATTGACCATGAAAGGCAGTAGCTATTTGATATTTTGACCAGAACAGAGCTCTGTTCAATTGCCTTGAAGTAACCTCATCCTGAATACTGGATGTTTGTGTACATTCTACATGAATGTGGGTGTCATCAAGAAATTGCCACAGTCTAAGAATGACTTGAAAATAGAGTCTCCTTGCATTTTTAAAGCTTGCATTTTTCTTCAGAACACCCACTATAACCAAAGCTTGAATATATTTATGCTCTGAACCACAGGTTCTGAGAACCAAGCCAGCAGCCAAACAGCGGCACAGATGAAGGCAGAAAAGGAGAAGAAAACTTTCAGGATATAATCAAGTAATAACTCACGAGGGCCCAGGCTAACAGATCTGATAGTGCTGACAGGAAAGGGTGCAAAGGACTCAGGGCCAAGATCACTACTGACTCGAGGGTAAAATGATACACTTCTATGTGGTGTCAATAGTGTTGTGGATTAAGGGAGTTGCTTCAAGTTTTCTTCAGCCACAAAACTCTCAACATTAGGATAAGCGACAACAGAAAGGAATGATTTAACAGAATTTTTTAAATGTTTTGTTGTTTTTGCTGAAGTTCAGCCCTCCCCATGGGACTACAGGCAAACTTTCTAAATTCTCTGGATCATAACTCTTCTTCTAAGAAATCTAGCGAAGAACCTCAAACACAGCACATAAACTCTGTCCACGTCTCTGGCTGACCCCTAAAAATCACATGTATAGAGCAGACTGTAAGCAGTACAGAGCAGAAGAAAAAAAGAAAGGGACTGAGATTTGAGTGCATGTCCAAGAAGAGAGTATGCATAAATCCAGCCAAGGTAACTTCTTGTTAAAAATATATTTTCAAAGAAATACAACACAATCCAAAGTCTATACAACATAACATTCACGATATCCAGGATGCAACCCCAAATTACTCAGCATATAAAGAACCAGGAAAACGCGAATCCTTAATTAAGGTGAATCTTCAGATGACCCAGATGTTGGAAATAGGATACAGGATATGAAAACAGCTCTTAAGACTAAGACTAAACTGCATGGTGTAAAAGGCAATATGGTGGAAATAAATGCAAATACGGGAAATCTAAGAAAAGAGAAACTGTTTTCTTTAATCCAGAACTTATACCTAGGAATATCATAGTCAAATTGCTGAAAGTCAAAGATTAAAGGAAAATCTTGAAAAGAAAGAGATGGTTGTGACTTATTACTATCAGATAATAATGATTCAGCTTAATGACCTCCCAGCAGAAAGCACAAAGGTCAGTCAGTTGACAATGGCACAAAATCTTTAAAGCAATGAAGAAAAAGCTGTCAACCCAATAATCTGTATCCAGTAGAAATAGTCTTCAAGAAAGGTGAAATAAATGCATTTCAGTTCAGTTCAGTCGCTCAGTTGTGTCTGACTCTTTGCGACCCCATGAATTGCAGCACGCCAGGCCTTCCTGTCCATCACCAACTCCTGGAGTTTACTCAAACTCATGTCCATTGAGTTGGTGATGCCATCCAACCATCTCATCCTCTGTCGTCCCCTTCTCCTCCTGCCCCCCAATCTTTCCCAGCATCAAGGTCTTTTCAAATGAGTCAGCTCTTCGCATCAGGTGGCCAAAGTATTGGCATTTCAAATAAAATATAATTAAGAGAATGCACTGATTGGAGATTTGTGCCTCATAAAATACTAAAGGTTACCAGAGGGAAATTCATACCTTCATGAAAGAGATGAGTAATTATTAAGGGCTATTTTCCTTCTAATTTTTTAAAGGCCAAAAAACCCACATATTTTTAAATATATATAATATATAGGTATATATTTATATGTACTTAAAGCAACAAACTATAATACTGTATTGGAGATTTATGATTTATAAACTATAACACATATGAGAACTATAGTATAAGAGTTGACAGGTGTGGTAAATAGGTCTATACAGTTGCCAGGTTTTCAGATTTTATGTGAAGTATAAAATATTAACTCTAAGAAGATTGAAATAAACTGTGAGGTGAAAGTTGCTCAGTTGTGTCCAACTTTGCAACCCCATGGACTATACAGTCCATGAAATTCTCCAGGCCAGAATACTGGAGTAGGTAGCCTTTCCCTTCTCCAGGGGATCTTCCCAACCCAGGGATCGAACCCAGGTCTCCCACACTGCAGGCAGATTCTTTACCAGCTGAGCCACAAGGGAAGCCCTGAGGATATGTATTATAATCCCTAGAGCAGTAATTTTAAAACAAGGAAGTATGGCTGTAAAGTCATGAGATAAATGGAGATTCTAAATCTTTGGTTAATTTAAAACAAAACAGGAAAAGAGAAACCAAAGAACAAAAGAGAGAATAAGAACAAACAAAACCATGCTAAGCCTAACTAAAACCAAATCAATAACTACATTTACTGTCAACAGACTAAAAGGTAGAGATTGCCAGACAGATTTAAAAAGAAGCAAGTTCCCAGGTGGTGCTAGTGGTACAGAACCTGCCTGGCAGTGCAGGAGATGTGAAAGATGCAGGTTCAGTCCCTGGGTTGGGAAGATCCCTGGAGAAGGGAATGGCAACCCACTCCAGTATCCTTGCCTGGGGAATCCCATGACAGGGGAGACTGGCAGGTTACAGTCCATAGGGTCATCAAGAGTTGGACACAATTGAAGCAACTTAGCAAGCATGCACACAAGACCTAACTATATGATATGCTCAGGAGACTTATGTCAAATATAAAGACACAGATAGAATAAAAGAAAATGCATGGAAAAATATATGCCATGTAGGCTAAAATAACTATATGAATTTCAGAGAAAATAAGCTTCAAAATAAAAAGATTATTAGCAGAGATAGAAAAGAACATTTCACAATGATAAAATGGTCAATCCATCACGTGGTCATAACAACTATAAATCTGTATGGACCTAATAAAAGACCTTCAAAGTGTCAGAAGGAAAACTGACATAATCAAAGGAAAAAGAAACAACTCTAGGATCAGAGTTGGAGATTTTGTACAACTCCAGAAATGGATAAAACAACTAGATTGTTACAATCAGTGAAGACAGAGAAGGAAGGAGGTGGTTCAGGATGGTGGTGTAGGAAGACCCTGGACACATCTCCTTCCATGGACACAATAAATTTACAACTGCACATGGGAAAAAAATCCCTACAAGAATGATCTGAAACTAGCTGAACAGCTCCTCCACAGCAAAGGATAAAAAAGCCACATCGAGACGGGAAGGAAAAGCAGAGATGTGATCTCGCAAAAAAAAAAAAAAAAAAAAACCTCCACCCCCAGCCTGGTGACCTGAAATTGGGAGGGGGCTCACAAATAGGAAACTTCACTCCAAAGAGCCATCAGGCATCCCAACCCTTGGAACCGGCACTGGTAAGGAGAGCCTCCAAAAGGTCTGGCTTTGAAACCCAGAGGGTGAGGGTGGGAGGATTTGGGAGAATGGCACTGAAACATGTATATTATCATATGTGAAATGCATCACCAGACCAGGTTCGATGCATGATACAGGACGCTCGGGGCTGGTGTATTGGGATGAACCAGAGGGATAGGATGGGGAGGGAGGTGGGAGGGGGGTTCAGGATTGGGAACACATGTACACCTGGGGTGGATTCATGTCAATGTATGGCAAAACCAATACACAATATTATAAAGTAATTAGCCTCCAATTAATATAAATAAATTAAAAAGAAGAAAAGAAACCCAGCAGGATTTACATCTGGAAGAATATAGGGCTACAGGGAACAGAGAACTCATAAAGGGCTTGCATGAAGATTCACTCGTCTTGGACCCAGTGCAAAAGCAACGAACAGGCCTAGGTTTAGATCACATGTGAAGGAGATTCATTTACTAACCTTAAAGCTCTGCTGGAGGGGCAGGAATCTGTTGGGAGTCTTCCCGGTGCCATTCTTATCCTCCCCCTTTCTAGCACCAGTGTTCGCGCCTCTTCTCAGCCCTGCCAGAGCCAGTAGGCACATGCAGGCCATACAGGGGATGCCCCTTGAACATCTGGCTCTGCTGTCCAGGGGGAATTGTGTTTTGGGGCCCCATGGGTCTGAGACAATCAGAGAGACTATTCTTGGAAGGCCCCCCATACCCCAGTCACTGTACAGACAGTCGACTGAGATGTAGCCCATCTTCCTGTGAAAAAAGCCTGTCTACCTGTCTTGGAGCTTCAGCCCGAGGGAAAGGCTTCCAGTTTTCCATACATTTAGAGGCTATGGAAGTGGTCTAGGGGATGTCTTCTTTGTGTACTCCCTTGAACTCACTGCAGCTCCCTGGTAACTCCCAGTGAAAGTTAGTCGCACAGTTGTGTCCAACTCTGCGATCCCATGGACTGTAGCCTTCCTGGCTTCTCTGTCCATGGAATTCTCCAGGCAAGAGTACTGGAGTGGGCTGCCATTTCCTTCCCCAGGGGATCTTCCAGATCCAGGGATCGGACCCAGGTCTCCTGCATTGCAGGCAGATTCTTTACCAACTGAGCCTCTAGAGAAGCCAAGAAATGAGATCAAACGCTCATCTGGACCCCTGATTTTTGCAGCTGTCACCAATAAATTATGTGTAGATCATCTGGTGTGAAGGCCAGCAAGGTTTACAATTGCAGTTTGATATTACTGTATATATTGGCACACCTTAAAAGGTGTGGCCAGCAAGTCCAGCTTCTATCAGCCCGAACTAAGGGCTAATGGAAATTCTACTCTCTGGAACACTAACAGGTCTTTGCACACCTTCAACAACTGGGAACTATGAAGAATAAGTCGGAAAGCTAAGATAATCACAAACATTTAAGAGATAATCAAGAGCTGCTGCTGCTGCTGCAAGTCGCTTCAGTCGTGTCCGACTCTGTGCGACCCCATAGACGGCAGCCCACCAGGCTCCCCTGTCCCTGGGATTCTCCAGGCAAGAACACTGGAGTGGGTTGCCATTTCCTTCTCCAAATCAAGAGCTAGGGGAAGGTTAAGCAATAAAGTCGATCTTCTTCGTAAGGCCAGTATTTCAAGACTGACGGAGAGAGCTGCTTCACGTAATATTAGCCACAAACACAGAGTCAAGCAAAATGAGGTAAGAAAGGAATATACTTCAAATAAAAGGAAAAGACAGAGTCACCGTTAAAAACCCATAATGAAATGGACATAAGTCGTTTAGCTGACACAGAGTTCAAAATATTGGTCATAAAGATGCTCACTGAACTTGGGAGAAGAACGGACAAACAAAAACAGTACTTCACCAGAGATGGAACATATAAGAAAGCATCAAATCAGTTCAGTTCAGTCGCTCAGTCATGCCTGACTCTTTGCGACCCCATGGACTGCAGCACACCAGGCTTCCTGCCCATCACCAACTCCTGGAGTTTGCTCAAACTCATGTCCATTGAGTCAGTGATGCCATCCAACCATCTTATCCTCTGTCGTCCCCCTCTCCTGCCTTCAATCTTTCCCAGCATCAGGCTCTTTTCCAATGAGTCAGTTCTTCACATCAGGTGGCCAAAGTATTCAAGTTTCAGCTTCAGCATCAGTCCTTCCAATGAATATTCAGGATTGATTTCCTTTAGGACTGACTGGCTGGATCTCCTCCTGGAGACTGGCTGAGTCTCCTCCAAGGGACTCCTAAGAGTCTTCTCCAACACCACAATTCCAAAGCATCAATTCTTTGGCACTCAGCTTTCTAAATAGTCCAATTCTCACATCCATACATGACTACTGGAAAAACCAAAACTTTGACTAGATGGACCTTTGTTGGCAAAGTAATGTCTCTGTTTTTTAAAATGCTGTCTACATTTATCATAGCTTTTCTTCCATGGAGCAAGCATCTTTTAATTTCATGGCTGCAGTCACCATCTGCAATGATTTTGGAACCCCAAAACATAAAGTCTGTCACTGTTTCCACTGTTTTCCCATCTATTTGCCATGAAGTGATGAGACCGGATGCCATGATCTTAGTTTTCTGAATGTTGAGCTTTAAGGCAGCTTTTTGACTCTCCTCTTTCACTTTCAACAACAGGATCTTTAGTTCTTCGATTTCTACCATAAAGGTGGTGTTATCTGCATATCTGAGATTATTGATATTTCTCCCATCAATCTGGATTCCGGCTTGTACTTCATCCAGCCCAGCATTTCACATGATGTACTCTGCATACAGGTTAAATAAGCAGGGTGACAATATACAGCCTTGATGTACTCCTTTCCCAAATTGGAACGAGTCAGTTGTTCCATGTCCGGTGCTAACTTTTGCTTCTTGACCCGCATACAGGTTTCTCAGGAAGCAGGTCAGGTGGTCTGGTGTTCTCATCTCTTTAAGAATTTTCCACAGTTTGTTGTGATCCACAACTTTGGCGTAGTCAATAAAGCAGAAGTAGATGTTTTCGTGGAATTCTCTTGCTTTTTCGATGATTCAACAGATGTGAGCAATTTGATCTCTGGTTCCTCTGCCTTTTCTAAAACCAGCTTGAACATCTGGAATTTCCTGGTTCATGTACTGTTGAAGCCTGGCTTGGAGAATTTTGAGCATTACTTTGCTAATGTATAAGATTAATGCAATTGTGTGATAGTTTGAGCATTCTTTGGCATTGCCTTTCTTTGGGACTGGAATGAAAACTGACCTTTTCCAGTCCTGTGGCCACTGCTGAGTTTTCCAAATTTGCTGGCATATTGAGTGCAGCACTTTCACAGCATCATCTTTCAGGATTTGAAATAGCTCAACTGGAATTACATCACCTACACTAGTTTTGTTTGTAGTGATGCTTCCTGAGGCATCAGAAAGCTTCCATAAGCCTCTTATCCTTCTCTATCAGAGCGCAGACAGAATGAAAACCACAATTACAGAAAACTAACCCATCTGATCACATGGACCACAGCCTTGTCTAACTCAATGAAACTATGAGCCATGACATGTAAGGCCACCCAAGATGGACGGGTCATGGTAGAGAGTTCTGACAAAACATGGTCCACTGGAGAAGGGAATGGCAAACCACTTCAGTATTCTTGCCATGAGAACCCCATGAACAGTATGAGAAGGCCTCACTGGTGAATATTACCAAATGCCCAGAGGTTTAATACTTAATATTTCTCAGACTCTTCCTAAAAATTGTGGAGGAGGGAACATTCCCAAACCCATTTTACAAGGTCAGCATTAGCAAACAAGGTAATGCTGACGTCAAAACCAAACAAGGACCACGCTAAAAAAGAAAACTATAGGCCAATATACCTGATGAACATGCCTACAAAAAATCTTCAACAAAGTATGAGCAAAGTGAATTCAACAATACATTAAAAGGATCATGCACCCTGTTCAAGCGGGATTTATTGAAGGGCTGCAAGGATGATTCAACATCCACAAATCAATCAGCATGATATACCACATTAACAGAATGACGGCTAAAAATCACCTGATCATCTCAACAGAGGCAGAAAAAGCTTTCGACAAAATTCAACATTCATTTATGATAAAAGCTCTCAACAGAGTGAGTATAAAAGAAACATACTTCAACATAATAAAAGGCCATATATGACAAACCCACAGCTACCATCATACTCAAGAGTGCAGAGCTGAAAGCTTCTCCTTTTAGATCAGGAACAAGACAAGAATGCCCATTCTTGCCACTTTTATTCAACACGGATTAAATCTTGAGGTTATTATGCCAAGTGAAATAAACCAGTCACAGAAAGATAAATACTGCATGAGTCCATGTATATGTGGTATCTAAAATAGTCAAATTCATAGAAGCAAGACTGGTATGCTGGTTGCCACGGGCTAAGGGGATGAGGGCACGGGGAATTACTATCTAATGGGCATAAAGTTTCAGTCAAACAGGATGAACAAGCTCTAGAGATCTGCAGTACAGTGTTCTCTGTATAGCCAACAATAATACATACACTTAAAAATTTAAGCAAGGAGATCCCATATTAAGTCTGCTTTCCACAATAACTTTTTAAATAAAATGCTGACATTGAAGGAAAAAGCTGCTGTTGGCCATCTCATAAATTTGTGGGTTTTTTCCACTTTCCTTATTTAGATTCTCAAAGAAGAAATAGCATTAGCAACCTTGAAATAATTACCATTGTAATTCACCTAAAGCAGGGCAGCCGTGGTAATTTAATTTTCAGAATGAAATTACAGCGTATCCAAAGGAAACTATTCAGACTTCCTTTCACATTTCAAATTTGGCAAATTCAAATCTTTCTGTCAAACAGGAAATTCCCAGTGCCCAGAAATGAACACAAAAACAAACACACAAACATGCACATAAGCATAAATCCAGCGGTCAGAACTTTTATATTTTATTGATGAAATTTTTAAAAATCCACCATTCTTACCTTTCCAAAACTGCCTTTACCAATGGCCCGCAAAATCTGAAAATGGTCAAAGTTGACTGTAAAAGAAAAAAAAAGGAACTAGTTAGATTTGTCAATCCTTGTATTGATTCTTAAAATGTCTTCACCTGAATATCTAACCCTTTATTTCCAATGGCTTCTGGTTTACCACATTGTTTGCCATTACAGCACTCCACCACTGAATGGCTACTTTGCATATTCCATTCCCCCACCCCAACACATATATTTGGCAATTAACACTTCCCCAATGCATATAAAGGAGGAGAGACATCTTTTGGGCCAGAGGGAAGGGATAACAGAAAAACTTGGATACTTGGATTACCATATTCTTGTACTTGTTCCCTTTGCCAAGATGACTTCACTTCTAGTCTCTGTTACCTTACACATTCAGACATCAGCTCACCTGTTTGTGTCCAAGGAGCTAATCCTGCCTCCATTATGGAACCTCTGGGCCCCCAAGTGCCATGACCACATCATGCTCTTCCTGCTCGGGTGTCTCACCTCTGGTATCATGAGCCAGAAGGGGGAGGACAATGCTTTCAAACCCTGCCCTGCCCTGTCTCCAACTCACTCCAGGATTCTTGCCTGGAGAATCCCATGGACAGAGGAGCCTGGTGGGCTCTACTCCACCGGGTCACAAAGGGTCAGACGTAACTGAAGCGACTTAGCAAACAAGCAAGTATTGCCCTGTCTCATGTCTCTCTTTCACCATGTTCCTTGATGGGGCTCCCCATTCTTGCTGTCTATTGCCTTATTCCAGTATGGCTTATACCTCATCCCCACAGCACAATATCAACAAAGTATGGTCATACCACTCAAGTCAATGGACAGTGATCTGCCCCCCTTTTACTTGGCCACTCTCTCCCTTTTGAAACATCTGCTTGTCTTCCATGGAAGTACACCTTCTCAATATTCCATTTCACGCATCAGTTCTTTTGCACATTCATCCTTTACCTCCATCCATTAAATACTGGATTCCATCAAACCTCCATCCTACAGCCTTCCTCGCCTCACTGGCTCCAAGGGCTTTCAGCATCACCTAATGGCCAATAACTTTCCAGGCTGTGTGTACAGACTGATGCCAACCCCACAGTGACTCCTGGAGGCTTCAGAGTTACCCTGAACCACTTCAAAGGATCCAAAACAAAACCTAGGAGAGGGTGTGGAGAAAAGGGAACCCTCCTACACTGTTGGTGGGAATGCAAATTGGTGCAGCCACTATGGAGGACAGTGTGGAGATTTCTCAAAAGACTAAAAATAGAGTTGCCATATGATCCATCAACTCCACTCTTGGGCATATATCCAGAAAAACTATATTTGAAAAGATACATGCACCCTAGTGTCCACAGCAGAACTATTTAACAATGCCCAAGACATGGAAGCAACCAAAATGCCCATCAACAAACGAACGGATAAAGAAGATATGGTACATATAATATAATGAAATATTACTCAGCCATTTTAAAAAAGCAAAATAATTCCATCTGCAGCAACACTGACTGACCTAGGGTCACAATACTAGGGGACGTAAGTCAGACGAAGACAGACAAATACCATACGATATTCACTGATGTGCATTCCCTTTGGGATTAACAGATACACACTACTATATATAAAGTAGATAAACAAGGACCTACTTATTACACAGGGAACTATATTCAGTATCTTGTAATAACCTCCAATATAAATGAATATGTACACACACACACACACATATATAGACTGGTGGTTGCCAAGGGGGAGGCAGGTGAGAGGGATGGATTTGGAGTTTGGGATCAGCAGAGGCAAAGATGGGTAAACAACAAGGTCCTACTGTAGAGCACAGGGAGCTATACTCAACATCCTGTGATAAATCACAGTGGAAAAGAATATGAGAAAGAACGTGTGTGTGCATATCTATGGCTGAATATAGAACTGAACCACTTTGCTCCACACCTGAAACTCACACAACATTGTAACTCAACCATTTGTCATTGTTGTTCACTCACTAAGTCATGTCCAGCTCGTCACGGTCCCTCAGACTGCAGCATGCCGGGCTACCTGTCCTCCACTATCTTCCACTATCTCCTGGAGTTTGCTCAGATTCATGTCCATTCAGTTGGTGATGCTATCTAACCATTGCATCCTCTGATAATCCTAAAGGAAATCAACCCTGAACATTCACTGGAAGGACTGATGCTGAAGCTGAAGCTCCAAATCAACCATACGATTAAAAAACATAATTAAAAAACAACGTACAATTAAAAAACAACCATACAACCATCAATTTAAAAAAAATAAGAAAGCAGGCCTAGGTTGAGTGGTTCAACATTCATTTGACCTCATAAGCTCAAAGCCTGGAACTCATCCCTGAATCCTCTCTTGCTCAGCTCCACACCTAATCCTTCACTGGGTGAGGTTCATTTCACCTCTTCACTGTCTCTCCCATCCATCTACCCTGTGGTCACCCTCTGGTCTAACCCACATCATTTCTCACCTGGACAAACCACAGTAGTCTTCCAACAGCCTCTCTGAGGAAGGGGATCTTGCTCATCCTCTGCTTACACTCCTCCAAAGTCCCCCTCCATTGCTTTCAGGGAAAGGGGAAAATTCCACCTCGTGTCCATCAGATTACACAGTTGGGTCCTGACACTTCTCCTGTTTCACCTCCCATCCCCATCCCCACACCCACTGAGCTCCAGACACGAGAGCTTCCTTTCTGTACTGAGCAGCCATTCCCTGTGCCTTTAATGCTCTTTTCTGGGCCCTACACTTGTTAACTCTGCTTCCTCTTTATTCTTCTACATCCAGAGAAGGCTACCCTCACCCTCCAGAGTCTGCTATCCTTGTTATACAGTCTCACAGCATCCTGGGACTTTCCTCCAAAAGTCATCACTCTATTTTATTTTTTAAATGTATTTATTTGTGGGCTGCACCACACAGCTTGTGGGATCTCAGTTCTGGGACCAGGGATTGAACTGGGCCACAGCAGTGAAATCCCTGAAAAAATAAAAAGTAGAATAGGTAGACTTTATTTTTTTGTCATGCTGCAGAGCATGCAAGATCTCAGTCTCAGAGCAGGGATTGAACCCTCGCCCCTGCAGTGGAAGCTCAGGCTTTAACTACTAGACCACCAAGGAAGTCCCATTGTGTATTATTTTACATGCACCTGGAAACAGTGTCAGACTTTATTTTTTTGGGCTCCAAAATCACTGCAGATGCTGATTGCAGCCATGAATTAAAAGACGCTTACTCCTTGGAAAGAAACTTATGACCAACCTTGATAGTATATTAAAAAGCAGAGACATTACTTTGCCAACAAAGGTCTGTCTAGTCAAGGCTATGGTTTTTCCCGTGGTCATGTATGGATGTGAGAGTTGGACTGTGAAGAAAGCTGATCGCCAAAGAATTGATGCTTTTTACCTGTGGTGTTGGAGAAGACTCTTGAGAGTCCCTTGGACTGCAAGGAGATCCAACCAGTCCATTCTAAAGGAGATCAATCCTAGGTGTTCATTGGAAGGACTGATGCTAAAGCTGAAACTCCAATACTTTGGCCACCTCATGCAACGAGTTGACTCACTGGAAAAGAGTCTGATGCTAGGAAAGGTTGGGGGCGGGAGGAGAAGGGGACAACAGAGAATGAAATGGCTGGATGGCATCACCGACTCTGTGGACATGAGTTTGAGTGAACTCCGGAAGTTGGTGATGGACAGGGAGGCCTGGCGTGCTGTGATTCATGGGGTCACGGAGAGTCGGACACAACTGAGCGACTGAACTGAACTGAACTGATTAAGATCATTGATCTAGCATTAGACTCCAAGTTCCCTGAGGTCAAAGGCCATGATTGTTTTTCTAGGGTGCCCCCACAGCTAGCACGGCATTGGAACACAGTCATATTTAACAAATATTCATTAATTAAAGGGATAATTGAAAGCAGATCTCCATATTCATGGAGCCAAATGCAATCCCTGGTACATAATGAGCATTTGGTAAATATTTCTGCATTAGATTGAATTTCGGCCAATTTCCAATAACTAGGAAAGACATGCTATTTACAAAAGATGAAGTGAACTGATGAGTTCACTACATTATGGGGGAAAGGATAGGAGGAGGTGAACGAATACAATTAGCTCCCTAGGTATTCAGCTTAATGCCATGGAGGATAATTATGTTGAATTGTGTCCCTGCCAAGCCAAAGTCAGAATTCAGTGTGCCATCTAACACCTAACGTGCTTAGAATAGAGAGACAAGGTTAACGGTTAACTTAGCAAAACCTGGGTTCTTTGACCTAGATTGGCTTCCTTTGTAAATAACTTGCCAGGAAAAGAAATTCTCTTATTTTTTTCGTTTTCCCCACTCACAGGAGCTTGACCTGCATATGTGATGTGACCAGCAACGAGCTAGGAAATGTACATATATTATCAAGCGCTCCCAAGGTCCCAGGAGGCATTGGCCACCTGCCCCCAATTAGCAATAAACATCCCCACTTCCCTGAAGGCTCCACACTGCTTTGTGCTGCCATGTGTGTGCTGTTATTTCACCTGCCTGCAAAGCCATTCCTCCAACATTCTTCATTTCAAGGAACACTCCTACCTGGCCTTTGACATATGGCCATGCTCATGAAGGAAAGAAACGTGATTTGTTCTCTACTCCCAACTTTCTTCTTAGTGCAATCTCAGAACCTTTTGCAGACATCTGTCCAGGAATCAGGAAACCCCAGCCTCAAGTCAGACTGCTTAGGTCCATAACTCAACTCTGCCAAATGACCTTGGATGAGTCACTTGGCTTCCATGTGTCTCACTTACCCCATCTGTAAAATGGGACCAACAACGCCTACCTTCCATAAGAGCACAGAATAGTGCCTGGCACACAGGAACTTCCTACAAGACTTAGCTGTTTGTTTTGGGGATGAGGAACAATCCTCCCACTCTGCTGGGTTCTCCCAGGAGGGATATTTCACTGAACATTTGTTGCCTCTGGCCCTATCAAAGGTGGTGGGAGTTGTCCAACAGTAAACTGGAAAAGGGATTGCACTGGTGCGTTTCTGCTTGCCCTGCGCTCTCTCTGGAATGGCTGTTTTTGGGGAGTAAGCTTTCCCTTTGCTCCTTCTTGCCAGAAGTGTTTCAGAGCCAAGTACCATGTAGGGGATCCTGAGTTGATGCTGAACAGGTGGGTGAGCTTGGCTAATGCTGGGCTTCAGAATCAGGGGGTCCTTGCTGCTGCCCTCCTGGGTTTCATTCCTCAGTCTCACCTAGATCCCTTCTGGAGGTAAGGCTTGTTTCTCCACTGGCCTCCTCTTTTGTCTTGAAAAATAACTGGAAGGAGCTTTAATTAATGAGCAACCCAGCAAATGCCTAAAACTACTGCTTCCCTGGTGGCTCAGACAGTAAAGAATCTGCCTGCAATGCAGGAGACTCGGGTTCAATCCCTGGGTCGGGAAAATCCTTTGGAGAAGGAAATGGCAACCCACCCCAGTATTCTTGCCTCGAGAATTCCATGGACAAAGGAGCCTGGCGGGCTACAGTCCAAGGGGTTGCAAAGTTGGACGTGACTGAGCAATCAACACACTGCTTTAGTAACTAGCATTCAGTTCAGTTCAGTCGCTCAGTCGTGTCCAATTCTTTGCGACCCCATGAATCGCAGCACACCAGGCCTCCCTGTCCATCACCAACTCCCGGAGTTCACTCAAACTCATGTCCATCGAGTTGGTGATGCCATCCAGCCATCTCATTCTCTGTTGTCCCCTTCTCCTCCTGCCCCCAATCCTTCCCAGCATCAGAGTCTTTTCCAGTGAGTCAACTCGTCGCATGAGGTGGCCAAAGTATTGCAGTTTCAGCTTTAGCATCAGTCCTTCCAATGAACACCCAGGATTGAGCTCCTTTAGAATGGACTGGTTGGATCTCCTTGCAGTCCAAGGGACTCTCAAGAGTCTTCTCCAGCACCACAGTTCAAAAGCATCAATTCTTCGGCGCTCAGCTTTCTTCACAGTCTAACTCTCACTTCCATACATGACCACGGGAAAAACCATAGCCTTGACTAGACGGACCTTTGTTGGCAAAGTAATGTCTCTGCTTTTTAATATACTATCTAGGTTGGTCATAACTTTCCTTCCAAGGAGTAAGTGTCTTTTAATTTCATGGCTGCAATCATCATCCACAGTGATTTTGGAGCCCAAAATTATAATACTGCAAATAAGCTCATTCATCCACATCCTCATGAAAGGTGTACTCATGGATGTGGCAGTGCGGATCTAACATAAGGTTCAGGGCAAATAGGTACTTATTTCATGTTTATTTGCTTATTGGTCTAGATTGGATTTAAGTGATTGAGCATATGACCTGGGTTTTCCATTTATTTGGCAACCCTCTGACCTGATATATGTATACTTACATAAAAGTGACTCCATGTATACATTGTGAATAAAGGAAGGATTACACTTGGCTGATAAGCAGATTGAAATGGTTGTAATCAGTGAGTCCCAAGCCAAAGATGGGTCCTAGAAATCGCAGTCTCACCTAGGGCTGTTGGCCCAGAGCAAGAGGAGTTGGGTGGTGGGTGGGAGAGGGGTGATGAGTGGGTTTCTCAGGGTGACACCTTGTCCTGGTTTACCCAGAACTTCCCTAGTCCTAGTACTGAAGACCCGACATCCCTGGAAACCCTGCAGTCCTGAGAAAACTGAAAGAGTTGATGACCTATAGGTTTCCAGATCATCAAACTGTCCCACCTGAAGCAGTCATGAGCACTGCCAGAGTTGGTCAGGGGAATGGGAAGGTGAATTCTTGAAAAACAGTGTCTGTTTGGACTTTGCAACACTTAGAAAGGGCTGGGGTTGCCAAGGGGAACACTGTAATAGGTGCACTGTGAAAGCAGAAATAGACAGCACGTTGCCAGCCAGAGGCAAAGCCGAGGTGCCAGTGACCTCACCTAAAAATACAAGGGCAGGAAGGAACAAGATGGTGGAGGAATAGGACGGCGAGACCACTCTCTCCCCCACAAACTCATCAAAAGAACATTTGAACGCGGAGTAAAGTCCACAAAACAACTTCTGAATGCTGGCAGAGGACATAAGGCACCCAGAAAAGCAGCCCATTGTCTTCGAAAGGAGGTAGAAAAAAACATAAAAGATAAAAAGAGAGACAAAAGAAGTAAGGACGGAGCTCCGTCCCGGGAAGGGAGGCTTTAAAAAGAGAGAAGTTTCCAAACACCAGGAAACCCTCTCACTGGCGAATCTGTGGCGAGCCTTGGAAGCTCAGAGGGCCACATAACCCTCTTTTTTTTTTAAGATTTTTTTAAAACACAGATTACCCGCCAAACGGTAACTCCCAGCGGAGAAGCAGCGCAGACGCCTGCATACGCCATTAGCAAGCGGGGGCTGGGCAGGGAGGAGCCGGCTGAACTGCTTAGAGAGAGGACTGGGCTTGAATGCCACGAGAACAATCTGAGAGAACTGGGGAGAGCAAAGCAGACTGGGATAGCTTCCCCACAAAAAGGTGGAAAGCTCTAACCTAAGACTGCGCCAGCCCCGCTCACAGAACAAAGGACTGAGCAGAACGAGCCGGCTGCGGTCGGCCCATCCCCCATGCCCCGCCGAGACAGGCAGGGAGGGCAGCCAGAGCTGGAGGGGGCAACCGCGGCCCCAGAAAGGCATCCGATACAAACTGCAGGCAGGCTTGTTGCTAATCAAGACTTCTCGGACTCAGGCCGGTTGATATCCACCTGAGAAGGTGCGCTGGTTGTACACCCAAAAAACCGAGTGGCAGGGACTGGGGAGGCGATAAGTCGCAGCGACCGCGCTCGCCAAACACCTGGTCCCCTGAGCTGCTCGGACCGGGGAAGGCACAAAACGCAGGCCCAACCAAGTCTGCGCCTTTGTGGAGTACCCGAGAACCTGAACTTGAGCCGCTCAGACCTGGGAAGTGCATACAACCCAGCACCGGCCTCGGACAGTTCCCGGCAGAGCAACCTAGAGCCTGTGCAGTGTAGACTCGGACAACACACGCACTGTGAGTGGGGGCAAACCCAGTGTGGCCGAGACGCTGCAAGCACTCCCCACAGATGCCAGAGATATTCGTCTGCAGCGTTCCTCCCTTCCCAGAACAGGACTGAACAACTGAGCCTTAAAAAGTGTCCACCCGCCCCCTAGTATCAGGGCGGAAATTAGACACTGAAGACACCAGCAAACAGAAGCTAAAACAGAGGGAACCACCTTGGAAATGACAGATAGAGTAGTCTAGAGGCTACTCCAAGAATAACCAAAAACCAGAGGCAAGAGGCTTAAGCCCGAACCCTGAGAACACCAGAGAACTCCTAACTCCAGGGAACATTAATCGATAGGAGCTCATCAAACGTCTCCATACCTACACTAAAACCAAGCATCACCCAAGGGTCAACAAGTTCCAGAGCAAGACGTACCACGCAAATTCTCCAGCAACACAGGAAAATAGCCCTGAGCTTCAATATACAGGCTGCCCAAAGTCACTCCAAACCCACTGACATCTCATAACTCATTACTGGACACTTCCTTGCACTCCAGAGAGAAGAAATCCAGCTCCACCCACCAGAACACCGACACAAGCTTCCATAATCAGGGAACCTTGACAAGTTACCTGTCCAACCCCACACACAGCGAGGAACGTAATAAAGAGAACTCCACAAACGGCCGGAAGAGGGAAAGGCCACCCCAAGCAAAGCAATATAAGCAAGATGAAGAAGCAGAGAAATACCCAGCAAGTAAAGGGACAAGATAAATGCCCACCAACACAAACAAAAGAGGAAGACATAGGGAATCTACCTGATAAAGAATTTCAAATTTTGGTGGTGAAAATGATTCAAAATCGAGTTACAGATAAATAACCTGGAGAAAAGGATTGAGAAGATGGAAGAAAGGTTTAATAAGGACTTAGAGGAAATAAAAAAGAGTCAATATACAGTGAATAATGCAATAGATGAGACCAGAAACACTCTGGAGGGAACAAACAGTAGAATAACAGAGGCAGAAGACAGGATAAGTGAGCTAGAAGATAGAATTGTAGAAATAAATGAAACAGAGAGGAAAAAAGAAAAACGAATTAAAAGAAATGAGGACAATATTAGAGACCTCTGGGACAATGTTAAACACTCCAACATTCGAATCATAGGAGTCCCAGAAGAAGAAGACAAAAAGAAAGACCATGAGAGAATACTTGAGGAGATAATAGTTGAAAACTTCCCTAAAATAGGGAAAGAAAGAATCACCCAAGTCCAAGAAACCCAGAGAGTCCCCAACAGGATAAACCCAAGGCGAAATACTCCTAGACACATATTAATCAAATTAACAAAGAACAAATATTAAGAGCAACAAGGGAAAAGCAGCAAATAACACACAAGGGGATTCCCATAAGGATAACAGCTGATCTTTCAACAGAAACTCTTCAGGCCAGGAGGGAATGGCAAGACATACTTAAAGTGATGAAAGAAAATAACCTACAGCCCAGACTACTGTACCCAGAAAGGATCTCATTCAAATATGAAGGAGAAACCAAAAGCTTTACAGACAAGCAAAAGCTGAGAGAATTCAGCATCACCAAACCAGCTCTCCAACAAATGCTAAAGGATCTTTTCTAGACAGGAGACACAGAAAGGGTGTATAAACTCGAACCCAAAGCAATAAAGAAAATGGCTACGGGATCGTACTTATCAATAATTACCTTAAATGTAAATGGGTTGAATGCCCCAACCAAAAGACAAAGGCTGGCTGAATGGATACAAAAACAAGACCCCCATATATGTTGTCTACAAGAGACCCACCTCAAAACGAGGGACACATACAGACTGAAAGTGAAGGGCTGGAAAAAGATATTCCATGCAAATAGAGACCAAAAGAAAGCAGGAGTAGCAATACTCATATCAGATAAAATAGACTTTAAAACAAAGGCCGTGAAAAGAGACAAAGAAGGAAACTACATAATGATCAAAGGATCAATCCAAGAAGAAGATATAACAATTATAAATATTTATGCACCCAACATAGGAGCACCGCAATATGTAAGACAATTACTAACAAGTATGAAAGGGGAAATTAACAACAATGCAATAATAGTGGGAGATTTTAATACCCCACCTACATCTATGGATAGATCAACTACACAGAAAATTAACAAGGAAACACAAACTTTAAATGATACAATAGACTAGTTAGACCTAATAGATCTCTATAGGACATTTCACCCCAAAACAATGAATTTCACCTTTTTCTCAAGCGCACACGGAACCTTTTCCAGGATAGATCACATCCTGGGCCATAAATCTAGCCTTGGTAAATTCAAAAAAATTGAAATCATTCCAAGCATCTTTTCTGACCACAATGCAGTAAGATTAGATCTCAATTACGGGAGAAAAACTATTAAAAATGCCAACATATGGAGGCTGAACAACACACTGCTGAATAATGAACAAATCATAGAAGAACTCAAAAGAGAAATCAAAATATGCATAGAAATGAATGAAAATGAAAACACAACAACCCAAAACCTCTGGGACACTGTAAAAGCAGTGCTAAGGGGGAAGTTCATAGCAATATAGGCACACATCAAGAAACAAGAAAAAAATCAACTAAATAACCTAACTCTACATCTAAAGCAACTAGAAAAGGAAGAAATGAAGAACCCCAGGGTCAGTAGAAGGAAAGAAATCGTAAAAATTAGGGCAGAGATAAATGCAAAAGAAACAAAACAGACCATAGCAAAAATCAACAAAGCCAAAAGCTGGTTGTTTGAGAAGGTAAATAAAATTGACAAACCACTAGCCAGACTCATCAAGAAACAAAGGGAGAAGAACCAAATCAATAAAATTAGAAATGAAAATGGAGAGATCACAACTGACAACACAAAATACAAAGGATTATTAGAGAATACTATCAGCAATTATATGGCAATAAAATGAATAACCTGGAAGAAATGGACAAATTCCTAGAAAAGTACACCTTGCTAAAACTGAACCAGGAAGAAATAGAAAATCTGAACAGATCCATCACAAGCACGGAACTAGAGGCTGTAATCAGAAATCTTCCAGCAAACAAAAGCCCAGGACCAGACAGCTTCACAGCCGAATTCTACCAAAAATTTAGAGAAGAGCTAACACCTATTCTACTCAAACTCTTCCAGAAAATTGCTGAGGAAGGGAAACTTCCAAACTCATTCTATGAGGCCACCATCACCCTAATCCCAAAACCTGGTAAAGACCCCACAAAAAAAGAAAACTACAGGCCAATATCACTGATGAACATAGATGCAAAAATCCTTAACAAAATTCTAGCAATCAGAATCCAACAACATATTAAGAAGATCATACATCATGACCAAGTGGGCTTTATCCCAGGAATGCAAGGATTTTTCAATATCCGCAAATCAATCAACGTAATATACCACATTAACAAACTGAAAAATAAAAATCATATGATTATCTCAATAGATGCAGAGAAAGCCTTCAACAAAATTCAACATCCATTTATGATAAAAACCCTCCAGAAAGTGGGAATAGAAGGGACATACCTCAACATAATAAAAGCTGCTGCTGCTGCTACTGCTACTGCTAAGTCACTTCAGTCGTGTCCGACTCTGTGTGACCCCATAGACGGAAGCCCACCAGGCTCCCCCGTCCCTGGGATTCTCCAGGCAAGAACACAGGAGTGGGTTGCCATTTCCTTCTCCAATGTGTGAAAGTGAAAAGTGAAGTCGCTCAGTCATGTCCGACCCTTAGCGACCCCATGGACTGCAGCCTACCAGGCTCCTCCATCCATGGGATTTTCTAGGCAAGAGTACTGGAGTGGCTTGCCATTGCCTTCTCCGATAATAAAAGCTATATATGACAAACCCACAGCAAACATTATCCTCAATGGTGAAAAACTGAAAGCATTTCCCCTAAAGTCAGCAACAAGACAAGGGTGCCCACTCTCACCACTACTATTCACCATAGTTCTGGAAGTTTTGGCTACAGCAATCAGAGCAGAAAAAGACATAAAAGGAATACAAATTGGAAAAGAAGAAGTAAAACTTTCACTGTTCGCATGACATGATCCTCTACACAGAAAACCCTAGAGACTCTACCAGAAAACTACTAGAGCTAATCAATGAATACAGTAAAGTTGCAGGATATAAAATCAACACACAGAAATCCCTTGCATTCCTATACACTAATAATGAGAAAATAGAAAGAAATTAAGGAAACTATTCCATTCACTGTTGCAATGAAAAGAATTAAATACTTAGGAATATATCTACCTAAGGAAACAAAATACTTGTACGTAGAAAACTATAAAACACTAGTGAAAGTAATCAAAGAGAACACTAATAGATGGAGAAATATACCATGTTCATGGATTGTAAGAATAAATATTGTAAAAATGAGTATACTACCCAAAGTAATTTATACATTCAATGCAATCCCTATCAAGCTACCAACGATATTTTTCACAGAACTAGAACAAATAATCTCACAATTTGTATGGAAATACAAAAAACCTCAAATAGCCAAAGCAATCTTGAGGAAGAAGAATGGAACTGGGGGAATCAACTTGGCAGACTTCAGGCTCTACTACAAAGCCACAATCATCAAGACAGTATGGTACTGGCATAAAGACAGAAATATAGATCAATGGAACAAAATAGAAAGCCCAGAGATAAATCCACGCACCTATGGACACCTTATCTTCGACAAAGGAGGCAAGAACATAAAATGGAGAAAAGACAGTCTCTTTAACAAGTGGTGCTGGGAAAACTGGTCAGCCACTTGTAAAAGAATGAAACTAGATCACTTCCTAACACCATACACAAAAATAAACTCAAAATGGATTAGAGAGCTAAATGTAAGACCAGAAACTATAAAACTCCTAGAGGAGAATGTAGGCAAAACACTCTCCGACATAAATCACAGCAGGATCCTCCAAGACCCACCTCCCAGAATATTGGAAATAAAAGCAAAAATAAACAAATAGGACCTAATTAAAATCAAAAGCTTCTGCACAGCTAAGGAAACTATAAGTAAGGTGAAAAGACAGCCTTCAGAATGGGAGAAAATAATAGCAAATGAAGCAACTGATAAAGGATTAATCTCCAAAATATACAAGCAGCTCTTGCCGCTCAATTCCAGAAAAATAAATGACCCAATCAAAAAATGGGCCAAAGAACTAAACAAACATTTCTCCAAAGAAGACATAAAGATGGCTAACAAACACATGAAAAAATGCTCAACATCCCTCATAATCAGAGAGATGCAAATCAAAACCACAATGAGATACCATTTCACACCAGTCAGAATGGCTGCTATCCAAAAGTCTACATGCAATAAATGCTGGAGAGGGTGTGGAGAGAAGGAACCCTCTTACACTGTTGGTGGGAATGCAAACTAGTACAGCCACTATGGAGAAGAGTGTGGAGATTCCTCAAAAAACTGGAAATAGAACTGCCATATGATCCAGCAATCGCGCTCCTGGGCATACACACCGAGGAAACCAGAATTGAAAGAGCCACATGTACTCCAATGTTCATTGCAGCACTGTTTATAATAGCCAGGACATGGAAGCAACCTAGATGTCTATGTGCAGACGAATGGATAAGAAAGCTGTGGTACATATACACAATGGAGTATTATTCAGCCATTAAAAAGAATACATTTGAATCAGTTCTAATGAGGTGGATGAAACTGGAGCCTATTATACAGAGTGAAGTAAGCCAGAAAGTAAAACACCAATACAGTATACTAACGCATATATATGGAATTTAGAAAGATGCAAATGATAACCCTGTATACAAGATAGCAAAAGAGACACAGATGAATAGAACAGTCTTTGGGACTCTGTGGGAGAGGGTGACGGTGGGATGATTTGGGAGAATGACATTGAAACATGTATGTTGTCATATGTGAAACGAATCACCAGTTCAGGGTTGATGCATGTTATAGGATGCTCAGGGCTGGCGTGCGGGGATGACCCAGAGGGAGGATAAAGGGAGGAGGGAGGTGGGAGGGGGGTTCAGGAGGGGGAACTCATGTACACCCAGGGCGAATTCATGTCAATGTATGGCAAAACCAACCAATATAAAATTGTAAAATAATTTGCCTCCAATAAAAAATAAATTAATTAATTAAAAAAAAAATACAAGGGCAGGGACACCTGCCTGGAGGGCCATCACGTGGACGATGAACTGTCACAGGAGCCATGAAGTAATGAGCTGCCTGCCCTGCCAGGCCCAATTCGCCCTTTCTATTTGATCAGGAAGCCTCAGGTCTGTTAGGGAGCAGTGTGGCTAGCCCCAAGCAGTGAATCACAGTTGATCGAATCCAGTGGGTTCATCAAGATTCCCGGAGGCTTGTTAAGCTAGATCATGGGCCCCTTCTGAATCTCTTGGCAGGGACCAGAGACACTGCACTTCCCAAGTTGAAAGTTCTCAGGCAGTGCTGACTGTCCACTGGACACTTCTGTTCCCTATGGTCCTAGACACTCATCTAGCTAGGATTTCATGACATAGGTCCAGTCAATGGGATCTAAGCATATTAACAGCGGTATTCCTGGAAAAGCACATTTTCCTGATGAAAAGGGACAGTTATAGCTGGAGTGGTTCTTGAACCTGCCCACTCTTCCTCCATGAGTAAGGATATGATGTCTGGAGCTACAGCAGCCATCTTGTGACTATGAGACAACAAACACAAGCAGAAGGCCAAGATATGGACACAGAAGCCACTCCCTGTTGTTGAGCCCCTGAAGCCATCCAAAGTCCACCTACCTCTGGACTTATTATATTAGAAAAAAATACAAAACAGTCTTATTTGTTCAAGTCACTATGAGTCAGATTTGCATTCTGATTTGCAATCACACAGTAGGAGCTTAGTAAGTGCTAACTATTTTATGGCTGAATTTCCAGCCTCATTGTGATTTTTTGAAAGGCAGAAGAACAATCGTTGTTTGGAGTATAAACAGAGGGGCCAACCTACCTGAAACTGAATTCTGGCCCCACTGTGCACCAGCGGGGTGACCCTGGCAAAGTCACTTAACCTCTCTTTTATCAGTCTCTTCACTTACAAAATGAGTAAACTAAAACCCCCATCTAGGGTTGTCACTGGCTTCTTCCTGGGTGGCGCTAGTGGTAAAGAATTCGCCTGCCAATGCAGGAGACGCAAGAGATGCGAGTTTGATCCCTGCACTGTGAAGATCTCCTGGAGAAGGAAATATGAACCCACTCCAGTATTCTTGTCTAGAAGATCCTACAGACAGAGGAACCTGGTGGGCTACAGTCATGAGATCGCACAGAGTCAAACACAGCTAAGCACACATGCACACACGCAGGGCTGCCATTAATATTAAACGAGTCGATGGAGATGAAGTATTTGGAATGTAATGCCTATCAATATTAAGTATCATTATCGTTACTATTCTGTATCACTAGATTTTCCCCGCTTTTCACCTTTATGACACAATACTAGTTTGATTCAATCATGACCAAACACTGCAGGGGTGATAAAGCGAGAACTGTATTAGTGCCTATTAACTACTGATGGTAATAATCACACTGAGTAAATCTGGTTGTTCTGTCTTATGAGCCAGTGGGTTCTTTTCTTATTTCCATCGGGCCAATTATTTCTAATTAATTTCATAGCGCTGTTTCAACATGCAATATTCATGAAGAAGCTTATTCTGAGAGCCAAGTGTGAATTCTTTAAGATGGCTAGTTACTCTTTAAATAATCACTAATGGAAAGTAAACCCCAATCAATATCCTATAAAACTACATCAAGCAAAGACAGTGAGTAAATGTCCCCTTTTCTGTCTCCCTGAAAAGCTGAACTCTGGAGGTCACTCCTTTTACCAGTGCACTTGGGCTGGTCATGTGCGTGGAGGAAATTTCCTGCCCTATGTCAGTGATGACTTCTGACATCATTTTAAAAATCGGAAGGTCTGCCAGAACAGGCTCCATGATGTCCCTTGACAACAGAACACCAGCCTTCTCTGAGTCACCACTATCCATGCCTGCCCAGTTCAGGCATCTTTGTTTCCTGCCTGATCCCATCGGTATTTGAGGTTTTGGTCACTGGACTGAACTAGAAAACAACCTGTCAGACAAGAGATGGTAAGGTACAGAGGTTGAAGGGAGGGCTTGATGTTCCTCACTACTAGCTTTAAACCTAAACCCATCATTTTTTGTCATTGTGAACCTGAGGAAATAAATTAACTTCCCCAGCCTCAATTTTCCAATCAGGAAAATGGGGCTAGTGACACATACCTCCCCAAGTCAGGGTGAGGGCCATAGGCAGTGAAAGCTGAAATATGCTTCTATAAATGGAGTCCATCATGAACAGTATCAACTCAAACCCTACAGCAGTTGTAAACCCTGAGCCTGGCCACTTAGCATCTCACAATCTGTTTATTCATCTCTCAAATAGGGTAATCTTTCAGTTCAGTCGCTCAGTCATATCCGACTCTTTGCGACCCCATGGACTGCAGCACGCCAGGCTTCCCTTCCATCACCAACTCCCGGAGCTTGCTCAAACTCACATCCATTGAGTCAGTGATGCCATCCAACCATCTCATCCTCTGTCGTCCCCTTCCTCCTCCTGCCTTCAATCTTTCCCAGCATCAGGGTCTTCTCCAATGAGTCAGTTCTTCACATCAGGTGGCCGAAGTATTGAAGTTTCAGCTTCAGCATCAGTCCTTCCAATGAATATTCAGGACTGATCTCCTTTAGGATGGACTGGTTGGATCTCCTTACAGTCCAAGGGACTCTCATGAGTCTTCTCCAACACCACAGCTCAAAAGCATCAATTCTTCAGCACTCAGTTTTCTTTATAGTCCAAACTCAGTTTTCTCTCATATCCATGCATGACTACTGGAAAAACCATAGCCTTGACTAGGTGGACCTTTGTTGACAAAGTAATGTCTCTGTTTTTTAATGTGCTGTCTAGGTTGGTCATAGCTTTTCTTCCAAGGAGCAAGCGTTTTTTAATTTCACGGCTGCAGTCACCATCTGCAATGATTTTGGGTCATCTTTGGGGGCCCATTATTCTGCTGACCCCACCAGAGAGAGGCATAAACAGTGACTATGTTGGGAGGAGAACAGGTGGCTCAGGACAGGCCTTTAAAGGGAGAGAACAATCGAGCAGATCCTTGAAAAAGGCCATGCAAATATCCAGGGGATGGTTACTGCAGGCAGAGTGAATAGCAAGTGCTGAGGCCCTCGGCAGGAATATGCATGGCAGTCAGCAAGAACAGAAGGCAGGCAAGGATGGCTGGAGTGAACTGGAGAGGGAGAGCAAGCAGGGTCCTGGGGTCTGAAGGACAGTCAGGAGCTAGCTATACAGGGACAGGGTAAGAGCTTTAGGAGACTTTTTCTAAACATGGTGGGAAAGTACTAGAGAGTCCTGAGTAGAGAAAATAAAAAACTACAGTTGGGTGATGCTGGTTTAAGCTATTTGGAAATAAGCATAGTTAGTTGTGATCTCAGGGAAACAAAACTGCCACACGACTGTAATTAAGGATGTGGAATCCCAGCACAATTATGTTACGGTTGGTTAAATAAATTAATCAGAAAGGATGAAGTGGGCACAAAGATTTTTAGGTCAGTAAAACTACTCTGTGATACCATAATAATGGTATATGTCATGATGCATTTGTCCAAATTCACAGAATGTGCAACAAGAGTGAACCCTAATGAAAACTATGGACTTTGGGTGACACTGATGTGTCAGTTTCACTGGTTCACTGATTGTAACGAAAGTATGGCTATGGTGGGGGAGGTGATAATGAGGGAGGCTGTGCATGCAGGTAGCAGAGACATATGGGAAGTCTCTGTACCTTCCCCTCAATGTAGCTATAAACCTTGAAAGGCTCTAAAAGAAAACAACCTCAAATTAAAAAAAAAAAAAAGAGGGTGACCAGCCAGCAGCCCAGGAAAGGGGGAAGCAACGTAAGCATGTAGCAGAGTTGGTCCAGTCTGTCCACATGTGGGAAGCGGGGACAGGGCAGTCGCGTTATGAGATTCAGGTCTGCTCTCACATCTCACATCTGTGTCTATGGCTTGCTTATCCTGATGGAAGAAGGGGACCTCAGAGGTGGCAGGGCTCTGCTCACAAGGAGTTCAGGCCTAGCAGGGGACACGACTGGATTATGCAGACACTTAAGCAGGGTGCTGATGCAGTAGCTGTTAGGACCAAGGTCACAGAGAGGGACTCCCTCTGTCCTGTGAGGACAGTCGGAAAGTTTTGAAAAGCAGAAAACCTTGAGTGTGGGTTTGAGGAATAACAAGAGTTCTCCAGCGGGTGAGGAGAAGAAGCAGGGATTCCAAGAAAACTTACAAGGAAAACAAACACCCAGAAACATGAAACAGCAGGATGAGTTCTCGGAACAGGAGGACCAGGTTATGAGTGTTAAGGCATGAGCAGGGTGGGGATGAAAGCAGGGGAAGATGGGGACACAGGGGATGAGATGGGTGGATGGCATCACTGACTCAATGGACATGACTTTGAGCAAACTCCAGGAGATGGTGAAGGACAGGGAAGTCTGGCATGCTGCAGTCCATGGGGTTGCAAAGAGTCAGACATGATTCAGCGACAGAACAACAACAACAGGTGGGGTTAGGAGGGTTAACCCACCAGATCACTAAACATCTCTTCAGGGTAAGGATGCATCCACCCTCCACAGGGGCTTTTTAGGAAAAGTACGGTTCAGGAAGATCCTGTCCCTTTATTTATCAAGCCATTGAGTCCCCAGGATTCAGCCTTTTTCTGGTAGAATTAGAGCTCTGATTCTGGTAGAGTGGAACCAGCTGTGGGACAGGAAGGCTTCAGTTATTTCCAGCTGTGCAACCCTGGACAAAATGTGATGTCTGTGCCAGCTCTCACACAATGATTCAAAGATAAATCCTGCACGACTTAGGTGTTCATTCCCTAAGTCGTGTCCTTCTTTGTGACCCCATGGACTACAGAATGCCAGGCTCCCCTGTCCTTCACTATCTCTTGGAGTTTGGTCACACTCATGTCCATTGAGTCAGTGATGCCATCCAACCATCTCGTCCTCTGTCAGCCTCTTCTCCTCCTGCCTTCAATCCTTCCCAGCATCAGGGTCTTTTCCAATGAGTCAGTTCTTCAGGTGGCCAAAGTACTGGATCTTCAGGTGGCCAAAGTACTGGAGCTTCAGCTTCAGCATCAGTCCTTCCAATGAATATTTAGGACTGATTTCCTTTAGAATTGACTGGTTTTCAGTCCAAGGGACTCTCAAGAGTCTTCTCCAACACCACAGTTCAAAAGCATCAATTCTTCAGCGCTCAGCTTTCTTTATGGTCCAACTCTCACATCCACACATGACTACTGGAAAAACCATAGCTTTGACTGTATGGACCTAGAGCTTGACCATTTCTCCTGGAAACCAAGCTCTCAATTTCCTGATTTTTGACAAAGGAGCAAAAACAGTTTAATGGAGGAAGGACAGCCTTTCAATAAGTGGCACTGGAACAACTGGACACCCATGGGCAAGGAAAGGACCCTCGACCCAAGTCAAGGCTAGAGTCTTAGGCAGGGGGCAGGGTCAGTTCACTGATGAACTGATTGGGAACAGGAGACAGCCCTGCCGTGTGGTCTGAGGAAGAGCTCGTGCAGCCAGGAGATAGATCTGCAGACACTCTGAAGTTGGAAAGTTTGGGATAAGGATTTAAGGGGCTGCCATTTTCACTGTGAAAGAGAAATCAGACTCCTTGATAAAGGCAAATGGGGATGATGGACACAGAAGTTCAAGAGAAGGTAAGAGAGAGAAAGCCAGGGATGGCTTCCTGGATAGCCCCAGAACCCAAACAGACAAATGTGGCCCAACAATTTCAGGAAAGCCACATTGGACCAGGCTTCAGGAGAGTCAACTCAGCACCCTATGCCCAGTACCCACCTTGGTCCCAAGCCTGCCCATCACTCTTGCCTGCCATCAAACGCTGCTACAGCAGCCCCCACCCCCAGTGACCTCTACCTTCCGCAAGGTCCTCCAACTCTGGATTCTCACACCTGACCTTGATCCTCCACGCCCCCAGTTCCCAGTCCAGGGCCTGTCCTACACACAGAGGAAGAGCCTGTATTGGTTTTCTATGCTGTGCAATATCACACATTTAGCAGCTTAATATAATACCCACTCATTAGCCCACAGATCTGTAGTTCAGAAAGCTGAGTGAAAGCAAGTGGGTTCTCTGCTTAAGGTCTCACGAGGCCAAAATCAAGGTGTTGGCTGGGCTGCTCTTATTGGAAATTCTGGGGGAAGCATCAGCCTCCTAATTCATCAAGGTTGTTGGCAGGATTCAGTTCCTTGTGGCTGTAGGATGGTGGTCCCATCTCTTTCCTGGCTATGAACCGGGAGCTTTCTAAGCATCTGGAGGCTCCTAATGCTTCTTATGCATCTGCCCTCTATTACCGTCCTTTCTGTAACCAGTTGAAGAAATTTCTTTGCTTTTAGAGGGCTCCTGTAATTAGATTTGATGCACTTAGATAAGCTCCTTCTTGCACTACAACATGACATCATCAAAGGAGTGGAGTGGGGGCCAGGATGTTTCATGGGGCCATCTTAAAACTCTGCTTCCTACAGGGCCAAATAAATGGTGAGTTCATTGTTGTGAACTGCTAAAGACTGGAGATGGCCCCTAAAACACACATGTGCAATGCACACAGACACACGCATACACGCTAGTGTGGGCGCACACACAATTTATTCCTTTACTAGCCTAATGCAAACCAGAATAATGAGATAAGAAGCCTCATTGAAATGTTTTATATCCGTGGCCTGTGGTGACCCTTTGGGGTTAAGAAGATCTGTTTATGTTGTATTTCCTTCCTAATCTTCATGGAGATCTGATTCTATTTTAGGCCCTGGAGCAGAACAAACCAAACTGGGTCCCAGCCATCCAGGCTCTGCCCATCAAGAGAGTAAGTGGCACTGCCTAGTGGAGGAAAGCCCTGGAGGCATGGGGGGTGGGCAGAGAGGGCACTGGCCATCCCCTCTGACGGCTCCAGGTGGCTCCAGAGCTCAGAAAGCATGGATGGCTTTTAAGGAGAGTTGGGATTATACAGCTCTGGGCAAACACAGTGAAACCATCTGCCGCCTAGACATCTGAGGAGCTCAAAGATTTCAGGATGCTTTCTCTGTGAGAGAACCCTAATTCAAAGGGTTTGATTTCTGAGTGGATGAGCTACACAGCAGCTCCCCTGGCCTACGGACTGGAGGGATAATGACATTTTGGCAGAAGCAGGGCATGAGAGAGGCAAAGTGTGGGTTTACCTCATCTGTCTCCTCCCCACTCCTGTGAAAATTTAAAAAGATCACACACAAAAAGCTTTAAGGCCAGAGCCCAACACATACTAGGTGATCAATAAATGGCAGCAGGATGATGAGGATGATGGCATGATTGATGTTATGGGCTGAACTAGGTGTGAAAAGAAGGGAAGGGAAAAGCAAAGGAGAAAAGGAAAGATATACCCATCTGAATGCAGAGGTCCAAAGAATAGCAAGGAGAGATAAGAAAGCCTTCCTCAGTGATCAATGCAAAGAAATAGAGGAAAACAATAGAGTGGGAAAGACTAGAGATATCTTCAAGAAAATTAGAGATTCCAAGGGAACATTTCATGCAAAGATGGGCTCAATAAAGGACAGAAATGGTATGGACCTAACAGAAGCAGAAGATATTAAGAAGAGGTGGCAAGAATACACAGAAGAACTGTACAAGAAAGATCTTCACAACCCAGATAATCACGATGGTGTGATCACTCACCTACAGCCAGATATCCTGGAATGTGAAGTCCAGTGGGCCTTAGGAATCATCACTATGAACAAAGTTAGTGGAGGTGATGGAATTCCAGTTGAGCTATTTCAAATCCTAAAAGATGATGCTGTGAAAGTACTGCACTCAATATGACAGCAAATTTGGAAAACTCAGCAGTGGCCACAGGACGGAAAAGGTCAGTTTTCATTCCAATCCCAAAGAAAGGCAATGCCAAAGAATGCTCAAACTACCACACAATTGCACTCATGTCACACGTTAGTAAAGTCATGCTCAAAATTCTCCAAGCCAGGCTTCAGCAACACATGAACCATGAACTTCCAGATGTTCAAGCTGGTTTTAGAAAAGGCAGAGGCACCAGAGATCAAATTGCCAACATTCACTGGATCATTGAAAAAGCAAGAGAGTTCCAGAAAAAATCTATTTCTGCTTTATCGACTATGCCAAAGCCTTTGACTGTGTGGATCACAATAAACTGAGGAAAATTCTGAAAGAGATGGGAATACCAGACCACCTGACCTGCCTCTTGAGGTCACGAAGCAACAGTTAGAACTGGACATGGAACAACAGACTGGTTCCAAATAGGAAAAGGAGTACGTCAAGGCTGTATATTGTCACCCTGCTTATTTAACTTACATGCAGAGTACATCACAAGAAACGTTGGGCTGGAAGAAGCACAAGCTGGAATCAAGATTGCCGGGAGAAATATCAATAACCTCAGATATGCAGATGACACCACCCTTATGGCAGAAAGTGAAGAAGAACTAAAGAGCCTCTTGATGAAAGTGAAAAAGGAGGGTGAAAAAGTTGGCTTAAAGCCCAACATGCAGAAAACTAATATCACAGCATCTGGTCCCATCAGTTCATGGCAAATAGATGGGGAAACAGTGGAAACAGTGGCTGATTTTATTTTACTGGGTTCCAAAATCACTGCAGATGCTGATTGCAGCCATGAGTTATGACCAACCTAGAAAGCATATTAAAAAGCAGAGACATTACTTTGTCAACAAAGGTGCATCTAGTCAAGGCTATGGTTTTTCCAGTGGTCATGTATGGCTGTGAGAGTTGGACTATAAAGAAAGCTGAGCACCGAAGAATTGCTGCTTTTGAACTGTGGTGTTGGAGAAGACTCTTGAGAGTCCCTTGGACTGCAAGGAGATCCAACCAGTCCATCCTCAAGGAGATCAGTCCTGGGTGTTCATTGTTAGGACTGATGCTGAAGCTTAAACTCCAATAGTTAGGCCACCTGATGCGAAGAGCTGATTCATTTGAAAAGACCCTGATGCTGGGAAAGATTGAGGGCAGGAGGAGAAGGGGACGATAGAGGATGAGATGGTCAGATGGCACACCGACTCAAAGGACATGGGTTTGTGTGGACTCCGGGAGTTGGTGATGGACAGGGAGGCCTGGCGTGCTGCGGTTCATGAGATCACAAAGAGTCGGACACGACTGAGCGACTGAACTGAACTGAACTGTGCCCCCCTAGGATTCACATGCTGAAGTCCCTGGATCCTCAGATGTGACTTAACTGGAGAACGGTTTTCAGAGACGAAGGGAAAATGCGGTCACTGAGAGTGTTAATCGCTCAGTCGTGTCTGACTCTTTGTGATCCACAGGAACTGTAGCCCCCAAGCTCCTCTGTCCATAGGATTCTCCAGGCAAGTATACTGGAGTGCATTGCCATGTCCTTCTCCAAGGGATCTTCCCAATCCGGGGATTGAACCAGATCTCTTGCATTGAAGGTAGATTCTTTACTCTCTGAGCCACCAGGGAAGGCCAAAATAAGGTCACCAGGGTAGGCTTTAATCCAATATGACTGATGCTCTTTTAAGAAGAAGAGATTAGGACACAGACATGCACAGAAGGGAGACCACGTGAGGACACAGAGGGAAAGGCGGCCACAGAAGGAACCTACCCTGCTGACTCATCGATCGCAGATTTTTCAGCCTCCAGGACAGTGAGGACATAAATTATGGTAGTTTAAGGTCCCCAGTCTGTGGTGCTTTATTATGGCGGCCCGAGCAGACTCATAATGATGGTGGTGTTGACAATTATTAGAAAAGCACAGGACTGTGAGACATGAGGGGCCCTGGGTTGTAAAGGGAAAGCTCTGTGAGTCATCCCTCATCACCCACCGCAGTGTGGATCCAGGGAAGAGAGGCTGGGAGACATGTGGTACCCAGACAAGAGAGTCAGAGGGTCTGAACTGGAGCTAAGACAGGAGGCAGGAAAGGGATACAAATCAGCAGGACACTGGAAGTGGACACAGAGGACGGGAGGTGTGGGCCTAGTGACGATTCTGGATCCCCAGCACAGGTGACTGATTAGATATGGACAACAGAGCTCGCGCTGGAGGCAGAGACTAGAGGAGAAAGACAATTTGTGGGGAAAGATGGAGACCTTGGTTTGGGGCCTGTGAGCTTGAGAGGCCTGCGGTGATAAAGAGAAGCAGGAGGACCCGGCAGAGAGGAACTGGCGAGAGGGTATTGAAATAAATGACCAGGTACTGAAACAGCTGCCTGCGTGGGAAAGAGAAAGCATGGAAACTGTAAGGACATCACGAAGTCTGTGTCCCCCAAAAAGCAACTCCTGTAGTTCGAGTCACCACATTAGTCTCAGAACACACAAACATGCTATTTGACATTTGGGAAGTCATGTATGATCTTACATCCCCGTGTTTATAAGCTGAGGGCGCACGTTCAGAACTGAGGGTGTCCTTATCTCATTTATTTATTTGAAAATGGTACTTTTGGAAACAGCATCATCCAGTCACAACACAAATTGCTCCATCGCTGAGCATATGCTCAGGTTTTGTCAGATTCCTGGAAAGAGATAAAACCTTGAGAACAGCAGTCTGAAAAAAACTGACAATATCTGACAGAAAAAGAAAAGGAAATGAAAGCTTTCTGGAAATCTCATGCCTCCCACTGTCCAGCTGAGCTCCAACGTCTGTCAGATATTTTCTGAGAAAAAGACCAAACCATTTCTCTTTTTTTGGGCCATTTTGTAGAAATGGCAACTGCTCCAATATCAAGACCAAAGCAGATCAGATCTCTCAGGTAGCAGGCTGGATTGTTCTCTGTAAATAATTTCTAATTTTCACAGTGACTTTCAAAGGGAGTGAAATTACTGTTCCCATTTTTCAGACACAGAAGCAAAGGCCCAGAAAGGTTAGGGGAGCCTCAGGTCCCACAGTGCAGTGGGGACGCGCTAGGTCTGGAGTCCGGTGTGTGTGTTCAGTCGTTTCAGCTGTATCTGACTCTTTGCAGCCCCATGGACTGTAGCCTGCTAGGCTCTTCTGGCCGTGGAATTCTCCAGACAAGAATACTGGAGTGGGTTGCCATTTCCTTCTTCAGGGGATCTTCCTGACCGAGGGATCAAACCCGGGTCTCCTGTGTCTCCTGATTTGGCAGGTGAGTTCTTTATCACTAGTGCCACCTGGGAAGTTCTAGAGTTGGGGAGCTGCACCAAAGTCTGAGTTGGGAGTGGCTGTGATGGCTGAGAATCTGCTGACTCAGAGGTTACACGTGTTCCTACCCTTCCGTGAGCTTTCCCAGCTACCAGAATGTCAACCTGCTCGTTTCTAACATGGAGAGAGCTTCGCACACAGGACAAGGCGCAGAAACTGTTTAGTGAACTGTGGGAACAACACCAAACTCAGAGCCTGCCCAGGCGAAGGGATGGGGGAAGCTCACCATCATCAAGACTGCCTACAGCACGCAATCCTGCAAGCGGGGGAAACTGGCTGCGGGGGTAAAATCATCCACATCTTCCTCGTCCGCGTGCAGAGCACAGGCACATGGAGTCAGTGTGCACAGGAACCCAGCACGCCTGGGCTGTCACAACCTCACGGCGCGCGGGGAGTGGGGAAGACGACTACAAAACAAGGTGTCCAGAGGCTCCTGGAAGGAGCGTGGGGAGGCGATGACGAGAGAGAGGTTGAGAAGCTGTGGCCGGCCCTGACCAGCCGAGCTGGGGAGGAAGGACAGCGCGCCGCTGGGCCAAGCGTCTGGAGCAGTCACACTGGCCCTTCGTGCACGAGTACTGTGTCCAGCTAGGTGCTCAGGGAGGAATAGTGACCATAACTGGTCCTCCTTTCTGTGGAATTTACACTCTAAGCAGGAAGACGGAGAGGAACTTAGCAAACAACTAGGATAACAATAGCAGGTGGCGATAAGCTGCATGAAGGAAGTCAAGGGGAACTAGAGTCAGCTGCTCGTGGGGAGGGGACCCTCCACGCGTGGGCAGGGCAGGCCTCTCTGAAATCGAACCTGGAGGGAAAGAAGCCTTTAGCTCTGTGGGAACAGAGCAACACATGCATCCGTGCTCAGCGCAGGGAACAGCATGCACAGGTCCCGGGACAGCAACAAGTTTGGTGTTTCCGTTGTTGTTCAGTCGCTCAGTCGTGTCTGACTCTTTGTGACCCCATGGACTGCAGCTCGCCAGGCTTCCCTGTCCATCACTATCTCTTGGACTGTGCTCAAATTCATGTCCATTGAGTCGGTGATGCCATCCGATCACCTCATCCTCTGCCGCTCCCTTCTCCTTAATCGGACGTGGTGTTTCTGAGGACACGACAAAACACTGTATGTCTGGAGCGGGATTGATAGGAAGGGCAGGTGGGGGCGAACTGAAGTCAGAGAAGCAGTGGGCCCCTCGGGCCAGTGTTTTAGAGCTTGGAGTGCATTTAAAAGCAGGGGGTGCTATGGAGGAGTCCCAAGCAGGGACAGTATGTGACCCCACTTAGATTTTTAGACGATCCCTTTTGCTGCCTGTGGCAAGTGATGGGTTGGGAGCGAACTCAGAGGGTGTGGGTTAAGAAGCTGCTGCAGCCACATCAATTATCTGATGTCTGAGACCACTCAGCACCAGGCCTGGGTCTCAGCCCTCATGGCGAGGAGCTCACACTCTCTCCACTCTCCATATGAGGGAGTCAAGACCCTGACATGCCAGGAACCTTGCCTGTGGGACAGAGGTGCAGAGGCGTAGGCCCGAGACTTGAACCCAGACCAGCCCAGCTCCAGAGCCTGAGCCTGAAACCGCCAGGTCCACAGCACCATGTGGGAGGATGTGCACTGGCCCGGGCAGTGGCAGCGGGAAAAGAAAGAGATCGGAGGCCAGTGGGATTTAACAGAAATGGCACAAGTGGAGGTCAAAGACACGGCAAGCACCGGCCACACTGGGACACCCCCACCACAAGCCCTCTTCTTCCAGAAGCAGATGGAAGCCCCCGTCTCTAAGGGTCTCTGGCACAGACACCAGAGTAAGTAAGACAGCCCTCTCTGCTTTCCTGAAGAAAGAAAGAGGCTCCAGCTCTAAAGCTGAGCTTCCAGCTCTAAAAGTCTCTTCCTGTCCTCCGGCAAGGTGCTGGCCGGCCATGCTTGCAGGCAGGACAGGACCAGCTGTCTAACTTGCAGAGCTCAGTCTAAAGTGAAAACATATGATCCCTTGTTCAAATATTATTAAACATTTCAAGATGGTGACAGAGTATCAAACCAAGTGTGGAGCCCTTCTGAGGGTTCAGCCCTGGACAACTGCCTAGGTCCCATGCCATGGAGCTGGCCTTGCTTGCCAGTAAAGGGTGGAGAACACACTGAGTATGGTGTGTGTGTGTGTGTGTGGTATATTTCAGAATCAATAAATGTTCAAAGCAGAACATTTATGTCATTATCATTGGAATCCATTCCATTTCAATCTGACAGTCTGTCTCTCTGGCTTAATGAGAGAAAACCAAAGGAAGAGGACTAAGATCAGACAAGTCCTGCCACCAGACAATTTACATTCTTACAAAACTCCAGTGAGACTGCTATTGTGTCCAACGTTACAATTAAGGTAACTGAAGCTCAGAGAGATTAATTAATACCGTCAATTTCTCATAGATAATAATGCTTCATGCTTGCATCATTCTTTCTGGTTCAAAAAGCATTTCATCCTCGTCTGACCTTCACGGCACCCAGGGAGAAGGACAGAGCAGAGACGCTTGTCCTTGATTTAATAGGAGCCAAGTGCTTGGCCAAGTTCCTACAACCAGCTGAGCCCCAGCACCATAGTAGGAACCAGCCCACCTGACTGGTCCACAGCCACCCCTCAGGACCAGGAGTCCTTGTACTGCTCCTCCACACTGGGCCTGGTTTTTCCGTACACACCTGAGAAATGGGTTACGGCTCTGGTTGCACTTTTCGAAATGGCCATGAGGAAGCTCAGATCTATGTGGGGACTTTAGTAGGGACACATTTCCAGCTTCGCCCTGGTGCTGTTTCTGCCCCATCCCTGCTTTCCTTCCTTGCATTGCACTTGTTTTCATTTGTGCTGCCTTCTTACACTTCCAGTGCCGGCCAAGACAACTTACATCTTTCCTTGAATATGGAGGAAAGCAATTTTTCAAGCTCACACACATGTGTCTCCCTCACCAGCTCTGATCCTTCTCAGGGCCAGGGGCTGTTTGGGAAAGCTGATGGGGCCAAGGATTGGAACTGGGTTGAGCTCAACTGGCCAACTGTGTGCAGACCAGCACATGAGGCCCTGGGGGCATCCTAATGAGGGGGTGTGTGGGGGAATGGGGAAGGCATTGTCAGGGGTGGGTGGGTGATGAGGGGGGTGTGGGTGGGGGGTGATGTGGTCTCCCACTTGGAAGGTAAAGCAACTTGAGAAAGCTAACCAATGACACAGGACGGCCCAAGATGTGGTGCTCACAGAGAACCACCCGTGAGCATCCCCCAAATCCCAGCACCTCTAACCAAACTCAACCATGATTTCACCATGATCCTTGATGATCCAGCTCAGGTAACCTCTGGCAACCCACCCCCTCCCATGGAGGACAGGTTTCCAGCAACCCATGACCTCATAAACTAGTCAGAACAGGAGCCATCTCCCCGACTTGATTCATTAATGTGGGGTCAGGGGTTTGGAGGAGCTGGGGCTGCTGAGTAATCCCAGAGAAATGCCAGGCTTAACTTAGGACATGCATCACACCTCTGCTCACAGAATAACGAGCCCGCGCTGCTCCCAATTAGGGCGTCACATCCCTCCAGCCGCCGGCTCTGCAGGACGCCCAGCGTATTCTACAGGAGACTTCCTGTCACTTCCTCTGTCTTCCTGTCTCTCTGTTTATTGGAAGAGAGGAGGGAGTTCTTTGAAAAGACTGGAACTCACACAAGTGAGTCCTATGCCTCTACGCAGGAACTCCTTTTAAAAGAAAACCTGACGTTTAATAAGAAACACTCTAGTGGAAAGATGTCAGAAGCATCTGTTATCTATTCATCAGTTACATATTTACAGGGAGTTTATTCTTTGATGTTGTCAGTGCTGTGCGTTGAGACACAGGACAAACAGGACAGACAGCATCCCTGTCTTCCAAGAGCCTAACATCTAAGAGGAACCTGACATTCAGCAGGAATTTCACCTGTATTGGGCCCAAGTGTTGAAGGCTACATGAAGAGGCATCACATTAAAGAATATGCCTGGGGGCAGGGAAGGCTCCTCTGAGGAAGTGAACTTGACACTGAGACCAGAGGAGGCACAGGGGTTGGGCAATGTTGGGAGGAAGGGCAGGAGGGCTGGAAGGAGGAGGAGAGTATGCGAGATTATTCCAAGCCAATGAAAGAGCAAGGTCAAAGATGCTGAAATGGGGGTGAGGGGGGCAGAGGCGAAAGATGCTACTGGAGAGGAGGCAGGGGCAGGCCATGCTGAGCTTCTGAGGTTGGATAAAGATGTTATTCTTCATCCTGAGGGCAATGGGGATCCCACAGGGCTCCGAGAGGCAGAGGGGGAGTGTGTGTGTGTGCATGTGTATCTTAAAAGGAGGGGGGATATGATCTCAGCAAGACGGCTCATCCATCACACGGGCTGGGCTAGGCTGTGCAACAAGTAAGCCCAAAACTTGATGGGTTATAACAAAAGATGTTTGTATGTCACTCATGCTACTTGCCCACAGAGATCAGCCGACAGCTCCCTCTGCTGCACTCACTCAGGGGCCAAGGCTGACCGAGGCTCCATCAGACCTCGGTATTTTACTCCTTTGGTTGTATCTTTCCTGAAAACCAGCATATCTGTCTGTTTAGTCCACTCCCTTCTCTTCAGGGCCCAGCATGCAGAAAGCATTCAATCACAACTGTTGAATAAATGAATGTTGAACACTTCGGTCAGTCACAATCAACCATCATCCCCAAGAGCCAGCCAAGAGTCTTCCTTCCCTACCCTGGGACACTTCTTCCCCAGCTCTTTATGAACCCCACTCATGGTTCCTTTTTCCAATCACAGACCTCGCCTTCACAGAGAGACTTTCTCAGACTACCTTCATGATGTCAACTTTATGTGTCAACGTGACTGGGTGTGAGACACCCAGATATTTTGCCCAACATTATTCTGGAAGTGTGTCTGTGAGGGTGTTTTGGATGAAAGTAACAGCTGAATTGGTAGAATGAATAAAGCAGATTGCCCTCCCCAGTGTAGGTGGGCCTCATCCAAATAGTTGAGGGCCTGAACGGAACAAACATCTAACTTTTTGACAAACAGGAGAACACTCGAATTGACTGCTGTGAGCTGGGAAATCAGTCTTTATGCCTTCAGACTTGAACTGAAACATCAGCTTTTTTAGACCTCGAGTCTGCTAACCTTCAGGCTGAAACTTTTACTATCAGCTCTCCAGGGTCTCCAGTCTTCTGATGGCAGGTCTTGAGACTTCTCGGGCCTCCATGATTGCATGAGCCAATTATTTATAACAAACCCCTTTATCTAGCCAACCATCTACCCATCCACCTATCCTGTTGCTTCTGTTTCTCTGTATTCCTCGACTAATACAGCACTATAGCTGACATTGCTACTGCTGCTGCTAAGTCACGTTTGCTGTGTCCGACTCTGTGCAACCCCATAGACGGCAGCCCATCAGGTTCCTCCGTCCACGGGATTTCCCAGGCAAGAGTACTGGAGTGGGTTGCCACTGCCTTCTCCGATAGCTGACATTACTGGTACCCTACTCCTCTTTCTCTCCTTACCATCACAATGCATGCACTGTAAACACCTACACCTCTTTGATGGAGGGCTTTCCCTGGTTATGGGACTCTGCTCTGCCCTGCATGCAGCTGGTAAATGCCCCAAACTGAAAGTACCCTGGGGGAACCTTCAACCAGTGACTGGTGAGCATGGGTGGATCAACATCCCATGTCCCTTGGATACAGGTATGGGATGACACTAAGGTGTGCTATACACCACTTCCCAAAGTCTACAGGTGCCCAGAGAGGTGACCCACTGGGTAACACAAGCCTTATTGGCTGCCTTCCCTTCCCTGCCTCATGTGCCCTCCCCCATGTTTCTTGGAATTGCCTTCTAAGCAAACTGCTTGCACATGGATCTTTGTCTCAGGATTGACTTCCAGAGAAACCCAAACTAAGACAAACCCCATCGAGGAGGTCCACACTCATCATTTTCTCTTACAGGACCCTGAACGCGTCCTTTCTGGCACGTATCACATTCTCTCATTTTTTAATGCATTTATTTGTTAGCTCACTGTCTCGTCTGTAATAAGTGCACTGGACTATCTTTATTTCCCTTGTGCCAAGTGTGAACTGGCTGTTCAATAAATATTTAATAACATCTGTCAGGTAAAGGATGAAGGAAGTAACTAACCCTGGACATGTGCCTTCCCTCGGCTCCCTCACTAGGAAAGTGAGGCCGTTGTGCATGGCACCTGGAAGGCTGCTTCTGGCTTTACATTCTGAGATCCAGAGCAGTCAGAGGCTGGCAGGATAATGAAGTGCACAGTTTTGTTGCCGGACAAGGCTCTGGGTAAGAACGTGGCTTTGGTCTGCATTAATTTGACAAGGAAGCTGGCAAGAGTGTGGCAATTAGGAGGGAAGAAAAAGGCAGAGGGAAAAATCTTTCTTAGAGGTGGTCTTTGGCAAGCTAATGACAGAGTGCAGCCTGGTGCAGAAAGAACATTGGAAGTGTTTGCATATAAATTGCCTTTTAAAGTTTCCATTCTTCAAGACTAATGAGTGTTTCAGATTTAAACATAACTGTCCTCTCCTAATTACTATTTTAGTTACTCTCCTGTTTTTCCCCCTGATTTCCACTTGTGAGTCTAGGACTGAGAACCACGAGCCCACTTCCTGGGGTCAATGACCCTCAGCATCGGCAGATTTAAGTTTTGCAGGTGATCCTGAAGCATGCTGCGGTGGTTACAGAAGTAGAAATACAATACCGTACATATGAAAAATAACAATAATAAAGTTTCATTTAACTTCCTGGGGTCAATGACCCTCAGCATCGGCAGATTTAAGTTTTGCAGGTGATCCTGAAGCATGCTGCGGTGGTTACAGAAGTAGAAATACAATACTGTACATATGAAAAATAACAATAATAAAGCTTCATTTAAAAAAAAAGAAAATTGCTGCTCAAAGAGGTAGAGCAGTTCCGCAGATCACACACCTAAAAATGGCAGGTTTGGGCTTCAAATCCAGGTGTGCGTGGATTTCTGTGTTTTCCATCACCAGATCTGTTAGTCATTTAAAAAACAGTTATAATTCTTAGTGGGAGAAAAGCTTTAAGTTGCAAGCCACTGACACAATAGCAAGAAACGGAAGTGAATGAAGAAAAGCATGGGCCACTACCAAGTAAAAAGCGACCTATATAATTGTTAAAGAACTACACATGACAACTAAATGCAATATGTGATTCTGAGCGGGCTCCTGAACTGCAAAAATGTTTTCCTTATGTTATGAAAGATACCAGTTGAACAACCAATAGAGTGTGAATAGCCCACTGACTTAAAACAAAAGACGCGCAGTGCCACATGAACTTGAACTTGATTCACTCACTCTGCAAGCCACTTGACTGGTTGACAGATAGAAGACTCAATGGAAAGTCTGAAGAAGCCTGCATCTCTCAGGAAGTAGAATCTACAATTAATTATACTGTCACAAACAAGTCTTTAGGTCCCAACAGCCTATCCACTGAAGTATAGAAGAACACCAAACGTAGGTAAATTCTTTCAGAGAAAAGAAAAAGGGAAACATTTCCCAACGTGTTTCATGAGATCAGCATTATCTTGACACCAAAACATGAGAAGAACATTATAAGAAAGGAAAATTACAGGTCAACCTGATTCATGAACACAGATGCAAAAATCCTAAACAAAATACTAGCAGACTAAATCCTGCTATACGGTTACTATAACAGGACCAGATTCACTTTATCTCTGAAAAGGAAGATTAAACACATTAGCAGATGAAGAGGAAAAAAGGCACTTGAAATAATTTTAATTAATTCATTAAAAGCATTTGATAAAATCCAATACCAATTTAGGACAAAACACAGTAAATTTACAAGTAAAGTTCCTTTAATCTGATAAAGAATATTTACAAAAGAAATTATACCTAATGGTTAAATATTTAAGTAAATTGGGAAAGAAGCAAAATGCTTATCACCATTTCTATTCCACCTCTTCAGTTCAGTTCAGTTCAGTCGCTCAGTCGTGTCCGACTCTTTGCGACCCCATGAACCACAGCACGCCAGGCCTCCCTGTCCATCACCAACTCCCGGAGTTCACTCAAACTCATGTCCATCGAGTTGGTGATGCCATCCAGCCATCTCATTCTCTGTCGTCCCTGTCTCCTCCCACCCCCAATCTCTCCCAGCATCAGACTCTTTTCCAGTGAGTCAACTCTTCGCATGAGGTGGCCAAAGTATTGGAGTTTCAGCTTTAGCATCAGTCCCTCCAATGAACACCCAGGATTGATCTCCTCTAGAATGGACTGGTTGGATCTCCACCTCTAGTAGGTTCTAAATAATTTCTCGGGCTCAAAAAAGAAATAAAAGGTACAAGGTTTAGGAAAAAATATATAAAACATCCTTGTTCACAGAAAACACAATTAGATATGTAGAAAGTCAAAAATAATCTACAGAAAAACTAAGGTACTACATAAGTAATTTTAGAAAGGACACCAGATATAACATCAATATACAAAAAGCAACTGTATTCGTATGTGTCATTTTAAAAATAACATTCAATTAGCATCATACACTTAAACATCTATAATGTTTAACTGTAATCATACAATTAAACACTTATAATGTTGAATTATGTACAGATTTTTTAATATCTACAATGTGTGTAAGAGCCCTACAAGTCCTCCTGAGAGAAACAGAATGACTACAGAGGGATATACCATGCTCATGGATTAGAAGACTCAGATGATGTTACAATGACTCAGCTGACTCAGAAGATTGAGAGGACTCTGATGATGAAGATGCTAATGGTCCTCCAAATTTACCTATTTAATTGACAAAATCCCAGTCATTTGTTTTTAAAGAAAACTGACCACCTGTTCCTATGATCATATGGAACCACAAAGGACCAAGACTAGCCAAGGCAACCCCGTAAAAGAATGACAGAGACATTAAAATGCCATTATCTAAAGTTACAAAGTTAGGGGAATTAAGGAAATATGGCATACGGACTGACAAACTGAGCCATGAAAAAGACTGTGACACCAAAAACAGACAGATACACACACAGTCAATTCCTTTAAGACACGCTTTTGGCAGGTTATTGAAGAATGGACTCCAATGTGACCACACTACCCTATATCCATGACATGGGGAAGTCCCCTCTCACAAGTCTGGGGTTGACCATTGGCCTTCCTCTCGCCAAAGGGGTGATAGGAAATGTGATATACACAGAGATTAAAAAGTCCTTTTCACATTATGACTTTCTCTTCCCTCTTAGAACCCAGACAGCATGTGAACCAGCCAGGTTATCTTGCTGTAAGATGGCAAACCACATGAAAAGATGCTCCAGTCTACCCAGAGGTTGGTTGCAGATCTATAAGTGAGTCTCAGACCAAATGCTGACATGCAGAATTGTGACCAAAATAAATGGCAGTTGTCTTAAGTGACTAAAATGATTTTGATAGTTTTTGTTATACAGTAATAGAAAACTTTTCATAATGGGCTTTTCAATACACATAGAAATAAATATTTTCCCCTCCTCCCCTTCCCCCATAAATAAAATTAACTTCAGATGGATGGAAAATAAAAAGGTAAAAAATATAAACCTTCAAAAGGGTACATAGGAAAAAAAATAGTGGGGACTTGTACAATTTTTTAAAGAATATTGGAATTTTAAGAAAATTCTTAAAGGAATTTTTAAAATATTTTTTAAATATTAGGGACTTACAAAGTTTTTTTTAAACAGGGAACAAAATATGTCTAACTCTATACAGGACAAGCTTATTATGTTAGCTACATTCAAGTAACAATTTCTGTTCACTAAAAGATACCAGTAAGAGAATGAAAAAGCCAAAGTGTAAGAAAATATCTGCAACGTATCTATATAAGAAATGATCATTTTCCAAAATATATCAAGAACACCTAAAAATCAGTAACAAGAGAGAGAACCCAATTTGAGAAATAATTGGTAAAAGACCAGAAAAGATATTTCATAAAATGAGTATCAAAATAGCCAATATGCAGATGAAAATGCTCTCAATATCATCAGACATCAAGGTGATGATATAAACTGAAAACACAAAATGGATTATCACTTATCACTGCACATTCACCAGAATTTCTAAAATTATAAAGAATGACAGTACTGAGTATTGGCAAAGATGCATGAAAATTAGAATTCTCATATATCTCAGTACAAATGTAAATTGGTAAAAACACTGTGGAAACGATTTGACAGTGCCAGTCAGAGCAAACCATTTGCATATAACCTAGCAATCCACTTCAAAGTACATATCCCCAAACTTACAGGTACCACCCAAAATACATGTTCAAGACATACACAAGATTTGTTCCGACTGGAAACAACTCAAATTCCATCAATAGGCAAAAGGATACACTGTAATAAAATCAAACAGTGAAATATAAACACCAATTAGAATAAACAACCTATAACTACGTGAAACAATACAAGCAATCCTAAGAAATACAACATCAAATGAGAAAGTCACATGCAAAAGCAGATATACCATGGGTCTAGACTTAAAGTTCAAAACCGGGGGGAAGAAATGAAGTGGGTGAAGTCAGGGCAATGGTTACCTTTGGGAGCAGGTGAGTGGGAGAAACCCTGGGGTCAGGGAGAGACATGGGCTGTGGTCCTTGAGGTCAGTAGTTTTTTCCTTCTTTTTTTCCCTTCCTTCTTTTCTTCAAGAGACTCCGTTACTTCTATTTTTTTATGGTGAGAATACTCAACCCATTTTTAAGTGTACAATATATTATTCACTATATGTACAATATTGTACAGCAGATCTCTAGAGCATACTTATCTTGCTTAATGGAAACTTTATGCCTACTGATTAGTAATACCCCATTTCCACCTCCTCTCAGCCCCTGGCAACTACCATTTCACTCTTTGATTCTGTGAATTTGATCATTTTAGATCAACTCATATAAAAGGAATCATGTAATATTTATCTTTCTGTGACTGGCTTTTTTCATGGCCACCTGATGCGAAGAGTTGACTCAATGGAAAAGACTCTGATGCTGGGAGGGATTTGGGGCAGGAGGAGAAGGGGAAGACAGAGAATGAGAAGGCTCGATGGCATCACCGACTCGATGGACATGAGTCTGAGTGAACTCCGGGAGTTGATGATGGACAGGGAGGCCTGGCATGCTGCGATTCATGGGGTCGCAAAGAGTCGGACATGACTGAGCGACTGAACTGAACTGAACTGAATGAACTCAAAATATATCCAAGCTATTAAATATTTTAGAATTTCCTTCTAAGGCCAAACAGAATTCCAATGTATGTATGTATGTGTGTGTACTTGTGTGTGTGTGCATGTGTGTGTGTATTCTATTCATCGATCAATGGATGTTTAGGTTGTTACAACATCTTGACTACTATATATAGAGTTACAATGAACACAGATAAATACCCAGAAGGGGGATTCCTGGACCATACGGTGGTTCTATTTGTAATTTTTTGAGGAAATTCCATTTTGTTTTCCACAGTAGCTGCACTGCTGTGTATTACCACCAACAGTATACAAGGGCTCCAGTTTCTCCATATCATTGCCAACACTTGTCATTTGTTTTTTTCATGTTGGCCACCCTGACAGGCACAAGTGGCATCTCACCGTGGTTTTGACTTGCCTTTCCCTGCAAATCAAATGGAACGTTAGTGACTTCAATTTTTGGTTTTTTTCCTGTACCTGTTGGTCATTTGTTATGTCTTCTCTGGAGAAATGTCTATTCAAGTCCTTCAGTTCAGTTCAGTTCAGTCGCTCAGTCGTGTCCGACTCTCCACGACCCCATGAATCACAGCACGCCAGGCCTCCCTGTCCATCACCAACTCCCGGAGTTCACCCTGACTCAAGTCCACAGAGTCGGTGATGCCATCCAGCCATCTCATCCTCGGTCGTCCCCTTCTCCTCCCGCCCCCAACCCTTCCCAGCATCAGAGTCTTTTCCAGTGAGTCAACTCGTCGCATGAGGGGGCCAAAGTATTGCAGTTTCAGCTTTAGCATCAGTCCCTCCAATGAACACCCAGGATCAATCTCCCTTAGAATGGACTGGTTGGATCTCCTTGCGGTACAAGGGACTCTCAAGAGTCTTCTCCAACACCACAGTTCAAAAGCATCAATTCTTCGGCGATCAGCTTTCTTCACAGTCCAACTCTCACAACCATACATGACCACGGGAAAAACCATAGCCTTGACTAGACGGACCTTTGTTGGCAAAGTAATGTCTCTGCTTTTTATTATATTATCCAGGTTGATCATAACTTTCCTTCCAAGGAGTAAGCGTCTTTTAATTTCATGGCTGCAATTATGACTTGCCAAATGTCCCCCCACTCTGTAAGTCACCCTTTCACTCTGTCGACTGTTTCAGGCACCGTGAACAAGCTTTTTATCTGATGTATGACTTGCCAAATGCTCCCCCACTCTGTAAGTCACCCTCTCGCTCCATCGACTGTCTCAGGCACCATGAAGAAGCTTTTTAGTCTGGCACAGTCCTGTACTCTTCATTTTGTTTCTGGTGTCATATCCATGAAATCATTGTCAAGATCAACATCATAAAGATCTCCCCTTATGTTTTCCACTAGAAGTTTTACAGTTTCAGGTCTTTTATTTGTCTTCAATCGATTTTGACTTGATTTTTGTGTGTAGTGTGAGATAGAGATTCAATTTCACTCTTTCACACCTGGATATTTAGTTTGGTGAAGAGACTATCCTTTCCCCATTACATATCCTTGGAACTCTTAGCAAAGACAGGTTAACCTTAGATCCATAAATTTCCTTCTGGGCTCTCTGTTAATTTCCATTGGTCTGTATGTCCATCTTTATGCCTGCATCATACTGTTTGGATCATGATAGTTTTGTGATATATTTGGAAATCAGGAAGTGTGATGTCTTCAGCTTTGTTCTTCTTTCTCAAGACTGATTTGGCTATTTGTAGTCCCTTGTGGTTCTATATGAATTTTAGAATTTTTTTTCTATTTCCGTAAAAAATGTCACTGGAATTTTGATAGGGATGGCACTGAATCAGTAAACTGCTTTGCATATCATAGACATTTTAACATTATTAAGTTTTCCTATCTGTGAAGACAGGAAGACTTCCCATTTTGAATTTCTTTTTTTTTTTTTTTAGATTTGATCAACTTTTATTGGTCTGTTGCTAAATGCCAATAACAAAATCTCCTGCAGTGAATATCACATCATTTACTCATAGCCTTGTTACACTAAACAAGATAAATAATCATAACATCAAAGTATCAAAAAAGTGATCCGAAGTTATTTACTGAAAAATTATGATAAACTAAAACACAGTATAACAGAGCATGAATTTCTTGATATAAGTAGTGGTCATACAGGTATCATGTTATGAAGACCACCTCAAGCTGTACATTAACAATTCACATAGTCATCTATATGTATATTGTACCTCAATACAAATACTCACAAAAACTAGACTATAATTACTAAGATACATGGAACATATGGAAAACAATATAATAATTAGCTTCAACAAAAAAATGAGTGAAACAGAACTCATTGGATGGATAACACTGGGTCCTGCAAAGACACTTCTCTGAAATTTGAGAAGGGAAAGAGTTACACATTCATTCTGCCCTTAGAGCATGAGGCAAAGTTCTCTCACCTACTAAATACTGAAGGAATGGCAGAACTAAAATTCACCATCCTGCAATTCCTCAGTTAATAACTGGTTCAGATAATGGTCACTGATGGATGTTAAAATTATTAGGTGGATAGTTGATGTGAGATTTTACAAGGAAAGAATAAGACTGTCACTACCTAACCTACTTACCAATCTTAGCATCACTAAACATGACAACCCAAAATTGTACATGAGGCAAGAACCACTAGAGAAGAATCCATGCCAAAAATAATTAAAGGTAAACCTAATCCACACTTAAGGTCTAACTGAAGATCTGCAAGACACACAAGGGCTAGGAGAGCAAATTAAATGTCACCACAAGGAAGCAATAATAAAACCCTATACATCAGATATTTTTCAGGACAGCTCACTTCTTTAACAAGTAAGTAACATTAAAAAGCAATGTTTAAAGAAAACCCTTGTTTGGATCTCAATTTCAACAATCTACAAAGGCATATTATTCCAAGTAGGCTATAGATCTGAGTGTGAATAACAAAACTGCAAGTTCTCTAAAGGAATATGGGAATATTGTAAATTTTCTTGAAGAAATAGGTAACAATCTAAAACTTTAAACAATCATAATTTTAATATTAAATCTTGAGAAGCATTTCCACTGAAGTGAAAAATAAGACAAGGATGCCCTCTCTTTCTAATGCTATTCAAGAATTCAACCTATTGGGAGAAAATAGGCAACATCCTTTCCTATTTTGGAAACCAGAATAGACAATAAATATTTCATTCCTATTTTGGAAACCAGAATAGACACTAAATATTTCAAAGAGGTTCAACTTCACTAGTATCAGAAAACACAATTTTAAAAATTTATCACACTGGCAAAAATTTAAAACTTGATAATACCAAATGTTGCCTAGGTGTGGATAAACAGGAACTATTAAGATTGCAGGTTGGAATGCAAATTACTCCTCTAGGGAGTAATCTGTCGGTATCTTATAAATTCCAAGATGGCAAACCCTATGACCCAGCAAATCCTCTCTTTCTCAGTGCATATTTTGTAGAACGTGCCCTACAGAACTTCCCAGAAATCTGCACAAGGAAAGCCAAACAAGAAAGCTCACATCTACATCAACACAGAAATAAGTTAATAAACTGTGGCGTAATCCTGGGCAACACTGCAGAGAAGTTACAACAAATGAGTTGCATCGTATGAATAAACATTGAAAATGGGGACTGAGAAAAGCAAGTTGCAGAATGATCTGATTTCATTTCGGCAGAGTTTAAGAATAGGATCTAGCCCTTGGGTTACAAAACATTAGGCAAAATTAAAAAAGAAAAAAGAAAACCCATAGAAATGTTTGTGGTGATCTCTGGAGAGGGGAAAGGATTATGGTGTGACAGACAAGAGGCTTCAACTGTATCTACAATGCCTCTTTTCTTAACTGGCAAAGGATATGCTGGTGGGCACTGTATTATTTCCATTGTATTACTGTCTATGTCTCACATATTTCATCAAAAAAATCATTAATGAAAGAGTGATCCTAGTCATGAATCCTCAAATCCATGAAGGACTCTAGATATATCACTTGCAAGTGGCAATGGTCAGTGGTACAAGGTTACACCTGAGGTCACAGCTTTCCCACAAGTACAGAGAGGGTCAGTGGCAGACTTGAACTTCTCTCCTTCTGTGAGTTGGGCAGTGTAGCCAGTGGAACCATGGCAGAAAACAGAAGCCTGAAATGGTTAAGGTACACCCTGTAGCAGCTGTGTGTCTGCAACCCCAGATCTGTGGTTTGAAGCCAATTTTTTCCCTTCCTCCTGCAGCTGTTCCAGGGGTATCACTTGCCTCTGGAAAACAACCATTTGCATTTTTTCCCTCTCAAAACATGCTTCTGGAGCCTCATCTCATCTTTGTCACACTGAGATGCTGATTTGGACTTATGATAAGTGAATGGGCTGCAGTGGGGCTCTGAAGGTGTCCGTATCTAAGATAAAGGCATGGGCCAGCCCCCAAGGGATGCCAGCCAAGTGACACAGATATGTCCCACCAGTGTGAATGCTCCTGTTCACCCAGCAACACCTTCCTGGACATCGTGACCTCTGGAAAAGCCTGTCAGTACCCAGGAAATGCTGTAATAAATTATCACAGACTGTGTGGCTTAACCAACAGAAATTTATTCTCTTGTGAGTCTGCTATTAAGGTGTTAGAAGAATAGTTCCTTCTGCTGAGGCTGGGGGTGGGGGAGGGCATCTGTTCCAGGCCCTTCTCCCAGCTTCCGGGAGGTTTCTGGACATCTTTGGCGTTCTTGGCTTGTAGAAGCCTCACCCCAATCTCTGCATTCAGCATCACATGGTGTTCTCCCTGTGTGTGTGTCTGTGTCAGAAAACTCCCCCTTTTATAAGGACGCCAGTCATGCTAGATTAGGGTCCACCCTGATGACCCCATTTTAATCCAATTGCCTCTGTAAAGACACTGGCTCCAAAGAAGATCACAGTCTGAGGTCTTGGAGGTTCTGCTTCATTGACTACGCTAAAGCCTGTGTGGATCACAACAAACTGTAGAAAATTCTTAAAAAGATGGGAATACCAGACCATCTTACCTGCCTCGTGAGAAACCTGTATGCAGGTCAAGAAACAACAGTTAGAACCGAACATGGAAGAACAGACAGCTTCAAAATTGAGAAAGGAGTATGTCAAAGCTGTATATTGTCATCCTGCTTATTTAACCTATATGCAGAGTACATCATGGGAAATGCCAGGCTGGATGAAGCACAAGCCGGAATCAAGACTGCCAGGACAAATGTCGATAACCTCAGTTATGCAGATGACACCACTCTTAAGGCAGAAAGTGAAGGGGAACTAAAGAGCCTCTTGATGAAAGTGAAAGAGGAGAGTGAAAAAGCTGGCTTAAAACTCAACATTCAAAAAATTGAGATCATGGCATCCAGCCCCATCACTTCACGGCAAATAGATGGGTCAACAATGGAAACAGTGACATAATTTATTTTTTATTATGTTATTTTATTTTCCTGGTCTCCAAAATCACTGCAGATGGTGACTGCAGCCATGAAATTAAAAGACACTTACTCCTTGGAAGAAAAGCTATGACAAACCTAGACAGCATATGAAAAAGCAGAGACAGCACTTTGCAAACAAAGCTATGGTTTTTCCAGTGGTCATGTATGGATGCGAGAGTGGGACAATAAAGAAGGCTGAGCACTGAAGAACTGATGCTTTTGAACTGTGGTGTTGGAGAAGACTCTTGAGAGTCCCTTCGACTGCAAGGAAATCAAACCAGCCCATCCTAAAGGAAATCAATCCTGAATATTCACTGGAAGGACTGATGCTGAAGCTGAAGCTCCTATACTTTGGCCACCTGATGCATAGAGCAGATTCATTAGAAAAGACCCTGATGTTGGGAAAGATTGAAAGCAGGAGAAGAAGGGGATGACAGAGGATGAGATAGTGGGATGGCATTACCAACTCAAATGGACATGAGTTTGAGCACGCTCCGGGAGATGGTGAAGGACTGGTTAAGTCTGGCATGCTGCAATTCATGGGGTCGCCAAGAGTCGGACAGAAGTGAGCAACTGAACAACAACAAAATTAAGGGGACTCTGGAAAAGCAATGCAGTCCTGGGAAGAAAGGTGACTTTATTCCCAATATCTGTTGAATGAATGAACACAGGCCTTCTGCTTGACGGCTGGGATCTTAATCACTGAGTAACACTGCACAAGACGTATCAGGGAAACTGAAATGTACTTATAAGGGGCATTCGCTGAAAAAGCAGACCCCTCAATGTAAATCTACAGCAATTTCCAGAAGACAGGAATTTTCAGTTGCAGTTTTATCACTACACAGCCTGTTATTCAGACCCAGAGGGTAGAATTGCAAATTAAAGAAATGCTTTGTATTAAAAAAAAAAAATTCTTCAGAAGACTAAGTCATTATTGTCTGTAATTGGGGTACAAGACGGGATAAAATTTCCATTTTATCAGAGATGATGATAAAGGAATCATTTCTATCATTTCATTCCTGAAAAAAAAGAAAATAACAGAGTTTCCAATGAACCTTCATATCAATAATGATCTTAATTATCCATCCCCTTTTTGTGAGCCAAATGCCTCTTCTTTCAGCATAAACAAAAGAGGTAATTTTAGTTTTTCTTTTCTTGTGTGTGTGTTTTTTTTTCCAATCTCCTTCTTTTCTCTCTTCCTCCCCCCCTCCCCCTGCCCCACCTCTCTCTTTCAGAAAAACAACTGCAGGACATAAATTCCTGAATCAATGTTCCAGATCTCCTGCTGCGGAACAGTGCAGACCCTCCTGGGAAGTCACATGCCGTGTCCCCAATCTTCCTGGAATGACAGCAGCTCCGGGTTGAAAGAAATCTTGTCCTCTCGCATCAATGCTCCTCCAAAGCCATCTCGCTGATCGGTGGCCATCTTCTCCCAGTTTCAACACCTCCTGTGGCCATGACAGCTGTCCATTCGCCTCTCCAGAGAATGCTCACGACGATCAAGGAACACAGAGCATGTGATCAAGAATTGGGGGGTCACTGACTTTGCTGACTGTCCTGTCGCCTGGGCAGTAACTCCCTCTCTGCACCTCGCACCACGCGTTACTGCTGGAAGCCCTCTGATCTCCATTTGGCCTATTCTGTGTGGGTTTTTAAAAAAGTATTCATTTGTTTATTTGGCTGCACTGGATCTTAGTTGTGACATGTGGGATCTAGTTCCTGAGCAGGGATGGAACCCGGGCCCCCTGCACTGGGAGCACAGAGTCTTAACCACGGCACCACCAGGGAAGTCCCTGGTGTTTCTTTAAGAACTGAATTAGACACTCACTTTTAAACCTTGAGTAGTCCATATAATAATCCAGATTTCCGGCTTCTATAGAAAGGCAACAATCTGGCCGCCACCCCGGCCCAGGTGCCTTCAGGGAACACTATGCTGGAGTTGGGTGGTGGCTGCCCACTCTGGCTGGGACCCTCCCCTCCTGAAAACCCAGGAGCCAGAAAGGGAGACGGTGAGTGCTGCTGCCTGGAGGCAACAGAGCTGGCGACCACAACAGACACACCTCTGTGTTTCTGGGCCATTCTCTGGATGTTCTCCCAACCAACTCTGCCCACTGAAATTCTACCCATCCCTCAAGGCTAAGTTCAAAGACCACGTCCTCCAAAAAGCTTCTTTCCATGACCCCCGCTCCCCAATCTGAAGAAGTCCCCCTCCTCTTACTTCCTCTATTCCTAGACTCAACCCTGCCATGTCCCTTTTCACATCCTTCCTTTTAGTCCACTTAGCTGTGAACACACACACACACACACACACACACACACACACACATATCAGACTGTAAACTTCTTGAAGACAGAGGCCCTAATTCATCTGTATTCCCTAATTTAGCACAATCTGGTGAGCAGAATAATGCACCCCGCCCCAAGGATGTCCATGTTTTAATCACTGGAGCCTGCAAATGTTACATTACATAGTGAAAAAAAGGGATTAAGGGAGCAGACAGAACTGAGGTTGCTAATCAGATGACCTGTAGATGGGGAGAGTTTCCTGGATTATCCACGTGGGCCCAATATAATCACGAAGACCCTTAAACATTGAAGAGGGAAGCAGAGAAGTCAGAGTGATGTGCTGTGAGAAGGCTTCAGCTGGCCATTGAAAACAGAAGGATACCAAGGGGCAAGGAATGAAGGCAACCCACAGAAGCCAGAAAAGGCAAGGAATAGATTGTCCCCTACGAGCCTCTGAAAGGAAGTAGTCCTGCTAATACCTTGGTCAGTTCAGTTGCTCAGTCATGTCCGACTCTTTAAGACCCCATGGACTGCAACACGCCAGGCCTCCCTGTCCATCACCAACTCCCGGAGTTCACTTAAACTCATGTCCATTGAGTCAGTGATGCCATCCAACCATCTCATCCTCTGTCATCCTCTTCTCCCGCCTTCAATCCTTCCCAGCATCAGGGTCTTTCCCAATGAGTCAGTTCTTCACATCAGGTGGCGAAAGGATTGGGGTTTCAGCTTCAGCATCAGTCCTTCCAGTGAAGACCCAGGACTGATCTCCTTTAGGATGGACTGGCTGAATCTCCTTGCAGTCCAAGGGACTCTCGAGAGTCTTCTCCAACACCACAGTTCAAAAGCATCATTTCTTCAGTGCTCAGCTTTCTTTATAGTCCAACTCTCACATCCATACATGACTACTGGAAAAACCATAGCTTTGACTAGACAGATCTTTGTTGGCAAAGTAATGTCTCTGCTTTTTAACAAGCTGTCTAGGTTGGTCATAACTTTTCTTCCAAGGAACAAGCGTCTTTTAATTTCATGGCTGCAGTCACCATCTGCAGTGATTTTGGAGCCCAAAAAATAAAGCCTGTCACTGTTTCCACTCTTTTACTGACCCACTAAAACCCATTCCAGATTCCCAATCTCCAGTGCTGGAGGAGAATTGTATTCTTTTAAGCCACTGGTGATGGGAATTTGTTAGGGCAAAAATAGGAACCTAATACACCCTCTTTTCATACAGTTGGTGCTCAATATATGCCTGTAGATACTGAATCTGACAGCATCTTCTTTCTCTGCATCCCAGATTCACCTAAGGACAAGGCTGCATCATCTCTCACCCTACACCATCATCTCTCACCCTACACCATTGAGTCCAGGGCACACAATGAACTCCTAACGAGAAACCAGCCTGGAAAGGACAGAAAATGGGAAGAGCATAGGGCTTCGGCTTTAGCAGATGAAGGCTGGACTCCTGGTCCTCTCCGCAGTAGGTATAGTAACCAGAAGTTATTACACTCTGGTAAGTCTCAGCCTCCTCGCCCGTGAAACAGGGATAACAGTACCTCCTTCCAGAATTACTGGGATAAAGAGCCAGTGCACAGAGGAGATCTGAAACGTCTAGAATGTACATACTCATAAGTGCCACAAACTCATTATAAACTCTTAGGATGGCATTTCAACCCACTCTGCTGCTGACACTGGGTTTTGTAACCTAGGAAAGAGCTCTGGTTCTCAGCCAAGAGATACTTGGGAGGTGTGTTAGCCCCGGGGTGTACTTGTTCCCTGGGTCCTTCTGTTACATGAATAAAACATATAGATCTGAACACTTCACCTCCTCCCCTGCACACTTCTGTGAAGATAACAGCTCTCTGCTTTAAGTCAATAACTTTAACACCCATTTTTCACCCATCTTCAAACCACACCCTTTGCATGACAACTTTCTGGCATCTTCCTTCAAGAGATGGAGTTTATTTCCCCAGCCACTGCTTCGAGGCTGGCTTGGAGATTTAGCCAAATAAATGTGACGGGAGGGTGGTGGGCCAGTTCCAAGCTTAGGTCACAAGAGGCCTTGCACAAGTATGCCCTTTCTCTTGTGTCCCTGCCACCATCTATGGACAAGCACAAACCAACCAGTTGGCAGATGACAGACGTGGAACATAGATGACCCACCCCACCCATGGCCATCCTAGACCAGCCAAGGCCTGGCTGACCCAACAGCTGACTGCAGACAGCTAAGTGAACCCAGCCGACATGAGCTGAGCCCAGTTCAAGTCAGCAGAAGTGCCCAGCTGACTTGCAGACTCAAAAATAATGATAAGAGCTTATTGCTTTAAACCACTGTGTTTAAGGCAGTTTGTTATGCAGCAATTTAGCCGACTGATACATATCTCTTTGTTACTCACTAGTGTTTATAGAGGCCTATGAATCACATATCTAGGTGACCAATGAGTGAGAGACGAGGGTGCTATTTGAATATTAACCTTTACATCCTTTAGAAACTGTAAAAATGATTCCTCTGAAGAGACAGATCAGTTATCTAAGTTAGAGACGAAGATTCACATGTCACTTCATAAAAAGAGTCCCTGCTCTAGGATTTTTCCTCTTGGCTCCACTTCTGTGCCTGACGTCTAGAACAGCAATGACAACGCAGGACTGGCAAGAAGAGGGGATGCTTGGCAAGACTCTAACAGTCTGCTGAGGGACAGGCAAGGACTGTCTTCGCTGATGTGCAGAGATTCCTATTGAAACAGCAAGATCTGGGATCTAGGGTTTCCTATTCTAACATCCTGCTGACATTACTCCCCGTTTGTGGAATTTACACGATACCATCCAACTCCTCCGAATAGTACTTTTCACATTAATAGAAAAATAATTCCAAAATTCAAATGAAACCACAAAACACCATGAATAACCAAATCAATCTTGAGGAAAGAAGGACAAAGTTGGAGGCATCATACTTCCTGTTTTTAAAATATATTAAAGTGTCAGTCGCTCAGTCATGTCCAATTCTTTACAACCCCATGGACTGTAGCCCGCCAGGCTCCTCTGTCCATGGGATTCTCCAGGCAAGAGTACTGGAGTGGGTTGCCATTCTCTTCTCCGGGGGATCTCTCCAACCCAGGGATCAAACCTGGGTCTCCTGCATTGCAGAAAGATTCTTTACCATCTAAGCCATGAAGGAATATCAAGATACAGTAATCAAAATATATTTTATTGGCATATAGACAGATATATAGACCAACGGAACATAATAGAGAATGTAGAAATAAATCCACACATACGGTCATCTGATCTTTGATTAGAGAGCCAAGAATACATAATATGGAAAAGATAGTCTCTTCAATAAACAGTGTTGGGAAAACTAGATATCTATATGAAAAAGAACAGAACTGGACCCTGATCTCACATCATACACAAAAATCAAAATGGAATAATGACACAAATATGATTTTTTATGTCTTCAATTCATACACTGTAAAACTTCTAGAAAAAAACATAGAAAAGCTGCTTGACATTGATCTTGGCAATGATATCTGGGGTGTGCCACCAAAAGCACAAGCAACAAAAATAAAAGTAAACAAGTGGGAGGACATCAAAATAAAAAGCTTCTGCACAGAAAAGGAAACAACAGAGTAAAAATAAACTTACAGAATGGGAGAAAATATTTCAGGTCATATATCTGATAGGGGATTAATTTCCAAAGTACATAGAACTCCTACAACTAAAGAAAACTAATTTAAAAAAACTAATAATCCCATTTTAAAAATGGACTAAGAATTTGAAGGGCTTCCCTGGTGTTTCAGTAGGTAAAGAATCCACCTGCAATGCGGGAGACCTGCGTTCAGTAAAGCTGAACTTCCAATACTTGGCAACCTGATGCAAAGAGCTGACTCATCAGGAAAGATCCGGATGGTGGGAAAGATTGAAGGCAGGAGGAGAAGGGAATGACAGAGGAGTAGATGGTTGGATGGCATCACTGACTCAATGGATATGAGTTTGAGCAAACTCTGGGAATGGTGAAGGACAGGGAAACCTGGTGTGCTGCAGTCCATGGTGTCAAAAAGAGTCGGACATGACTGAGCAACTGAACTTCAACAACAACATGAATCTGAACAGACATTTCTCCAGCGAAGA